>NC_090650.1:75361159-76099888 GCF_040937935.1 Hyperolius riggenbachi
AGCATACTATGGAAATATAATTGCATTGCGTTGGTTGCGACAGAATGTAATGAACGCCATGTAAAAGGACCTCCTTAGCATTAATCCCTAGTCAGGCTCGGGACGGAAAGCCGCAGAACAGGGTGGTAATCCAGTGCCTGAGTGAGTTTCATGCAGGAGCTGCTGCAGACCTCTCTGAGGTATGTTTTCTTCTTGTTTTTAGGGTCTAAAAGCTTGTGAAAAAATGTTATGGCTTTTAGACCTTAAATCTGTAAATAATCATAACGCTAGGGAGGTTAAAGCATCCTGAAAGGTGTGAAAAATACATCAGGCAGAAAACTAAACTATTTGGATTACTGACTTCTCATTAAATGCTCACTATTAGTTTAGCCTCCCATTTTTAATACATTTGAAAGTTTATTTAAACTACCTGGCTGACTGGATCCTGTAGTTGTTTTTTTGTTGAGATGACATTGTGTATTACTTTCCCCAATTTTATCATCACCCACCAGAAGTGATCAGCAAGGAGATGGGAAGAAGCAGAAGCCAGTCTTTCTCAGCACACATTATCTGACATTGACCCCCTCCTGCCTCTGCTGTTAAGAGATTAACTCTTCACTGCCATTCTTATCTCGCTGTCTAAAAACTGTATAAAAAATGAACCCTTCTCATCTCTTAAAAAGGCAATAAAAACAAACAAAAGGCAATAAAATAGCAATGAAAATGGCTTCTCGGTGAAGGCAGGGCAGGGTGATGAGAAGTACAAACACACTGTGGAAGATGTGAAAGGGTCCCTTATTAAAAACTAAGTAGGAAGTTTGAGACTGCTGAGCTGCAATGCTGGTTACAAAGAGCTAATCTCTCAGCAGCAGAGGGAAGATATGGGTGGAGTTAGAAGGTGATGGTTCTGTACTGGGGAATGAGAGCTGTTCCCTAGCTGAGGAATGTCACTCTGCAGGTAGCTGTGGGGCTGCCTGTTGTCTTAATGGATCCTTAGGTCATGTGACTGACTTTTCCAAAGGGTATTTCAGCAGGAGCAATTATTAAAATGTTGTGAGTATTGCCATAGTCCCCTGTTCACCTCTACTATCAAATCAAAATCAGGGAGAATTTTTTTTTTTTATCAAGATGATATTATGCATCCATCACATCATGGCTGGATCACTGCAACGCCCTCTCTGCAGGTCTCCTAAACAAGGACCAGCACCGCCTGCAAATTCTACAGAATGCTGCTTACAGATTGCTAACAAATCATCCCTGCCACTGCCACATTTTACCAATTATTTGCTCTCTGCACTGGCTACCTGTAAAACTCTTTGGACTATTGTCATTCAAATCCCTACACAATTTGGGCCATGGATACATGAAGGACTTCCTGAAAATGCACCACACCCCTCACAACCCCAGATCAGCAGGATCCATAAACTTGGTCACTCCTAGAGTGCACCTCAAAACTCTGTCATACTGCCTCTACCCTTTGGAATTCCCTACCACACCCAGTACAGACAGCCCCATCCCCGGAGCTAGACAAATCCAGACTTTAAAGCCACCTGTTTAGCCTGGCATGTGTGGACTTAAAGAATTGTTCATCTTTACCACAATTTACCCATCAACCAATTACTGGTGGTCTGGCCCATGCTTATGCACTTTGAGTCCTATGGGAGAACAACGCTTTACTAATGTTAATTGTTGTTGTTGTTGTTGTTGTTTTTATGGTTAAAATAATGTTTTCTGCCATCCATTTAAAACCCCTGAAAATCTGGTTGAGGAGGCTGACAGCTACATCCATTCCATATCAGATTCATCTTTTGACTAGTTATCAGCATTCCGGACACATTTAAATCCTTTTACTAAGGCTAAAACTCTCACACATGATGGGAAAGAGAGAACTGAAATATCATTTGAGGCCTGCAGGAAAGCCTGACCATCTGCTTATCTGATCATTGTAATTGTGTTTGTTATTTAATTTCCATGTGTTTATGCAATTTACGGCATTGTAGGAATCTTGTAAACCAGAGTGAGATTGTGTCGTGCAAATAGTATTTCATAGTCTGGATTCCATCTGCTTATTTTCCGCAGCCCAAAGGAGGATATCACGATTTTATTATCTTTGTTCAATTTTACAGTGACTCATTCACAGATTTATCCTGGCTGATCAAGATGGTTTAATATGAGGCTGCGGGTCCGGAAAGATATTGGTTTTATAAAGATAAATAGGGGGTGAACTTCCAATTCCTGCAAAGATATGAACAGGCTGCAAAAAGCAACAGATAGGATTTTGCTTTCCTTCTCCATCAGTCAGTTAAAGGAAAATGACACAGCATATTTCCCCTGAACACACACCATATAAATTTTAAAGTGAACCTCCGGACTAAAAATCGACTCAGCAGCACTGAAATGGCTTGGTGTTTCTTTAACAGTTTCACAGCATCAGAACTTTGTTTCTCTTATACAAGCCTCATTTTTAGCTGCACAGAAGAAAACTGCCCGGGCTTTTTTCCCCTGATGCTGTGCAAAGCATGATGGGATTTCTGATGTTGTTGTTTTCGTTCTGCTGTTTTGGTGCAATTTTTTTTTTTTTTACAATTTGAATTTGACATTTGAAGCCTAGCGTGTGCAGCTGGGAGGGGTAATCAGGACACAGGACAGTTGGAACTGTGTCTCCTGCTCCTTGTCACATCCTTTCAACCAAAAAGATGGCTGCCCCCATGAAAAAGATGGCAGCCCCCATGAATCACAAATATTTGCCTGTTCTTTTAAAACAGAGTGGGTAAGAGATTATATTATCTATCTATTCTAATTAACATAACTAATGTAACTTGATGACAGTATGTTTGTTTAGGCTGAAGTTCCCCTTTAACCAAGGACTGAACTTCCTCCCAATCAGTAGCTAATACCCCCTTTCCCACCAGAAATCTTAATTTTTCTTGAATAGATGATCGGGATGGTCTGTGTGGCTGATATTGTGGCGAAACTCCTCCCACAGAGTGATGTGATGACCATGGTCCTGACAGTTTGCTGTCTGTGAACCTCATTGCATTGTGGGAAATTATAGATTTGTCCAACTGCCAAGCAAGCAATATCTCCCTCTGTGAATAGAACTCTCAGTAATGAACATTCCGAACAGATCACCTGGCAGGACTAAAGATGTTACCACCAGTGAAACATTTCAGAATGTAAATCAGGAAGAAGAAAGATTTTACAATGGGCTAACACTGACTAAATAATGACTAAGTACTGTCTATAAAAAAAAACACACACAAATAAACATATATTAGGACCATTAACCTCCTTAGCGGTAACCCCGTGTGTGACACGGGGTAAGCCGCCGGAGGGTGCCGCTCAGGCCCTGCTGGGCCGATTTAAACAATTTTTTTTTTGCTGGACGCAGCTAGCACTTTGCTAGCTGCGCCAGCACCCCGATCGCCGCCGCCGCGCGCCCGATCGCCACTGTCCGGTGCGGCGCGCGCCCCCCCCCCCCAGACCCCGTGCGCTGACGGGGGAAGCCCTCCAGGAAATCCCGTTCTTTGAACGGGATTTCCTGATCGGAGATCGCCGAAGGCGATCGAAGCGGGCGGGGGGATGCCGCTGAGCAGCTTCTATCATGTAGCGAGCCCTCGGCTCGCTACATGATTTAAAAAAAAAAAAAAAAAAAAAACTGCTGCGCTGCCCCCTGGCGGTATTTTTCATACCGCCAAGGGGGTTAATATAATGCAAAGAATAAATCCCGGCACCTCACAGAGGGTATGAGCAACTTCTCACAGGTTGCACTCCTGGTTATGAGCCAAGTCCCGCGAGGTGAACGAGCTGATAAAAACAACATACTCCAATGGAGTTGTTAATTATTATGGGAAGATGATCCCGGCGCCCAACCATATAAGACAATTAAAAACAGCTTAAAATGAAGAGGCAGTGGTGAGACACACCTCTCCTGAATAAAAAAAAGTAATGATGACTTGATTTAACCTAAACGATTTATTTATACCAACAAACAAGGGTTTGACAATGCGTTTTGCAGGCTTTATCCACTTCCTCAGATCAATGATTGCCATAAGCTAGTACCCAATGGTTGAGTAGAGAATGATACGAGTGTCTCCAAGAGTCTTGGACTTGGTAAAGGCCACAAAACGCATTGCCATACCATTGTTTTTTGGAATAAATAAACTTACCAATTTAAATCAAGTCACCGTTGTTTTTTTTTTTTGCATTTGATCTGCATTCTTGGAGCACATGAGATGGACTTTTTTTGATTTTCACCAATCCTGTGGAGGCTGCATTTGAATTCTGTTTTATATGTGTTCAGTTTGTGATCTGTTTTTCTGAAACAGTCTGTTCTCCTGCATTTGATAATGCAATTCCAGAACTCAGGGAATGGCTGAGTAGCTGGGACCAAATGCTTTTCAAATGCAAATGAAATGCTGTTCAAATGCAAATGGTTACAAACCCTTAAGAGTTCTATGCAAAGGTGTTTTGGACATTTTGTGTTGCATCTAGCATGACAGTTTTCTAAATGCAAAGGCTTATTGATGCATTCAGATTTTTTACATTTATTTTTTTTACATTAGCAAACTCAGTATATAGATTTAATGTGTTCACATATTGCTTTTGATCGCTATTTAGTAAAAAACGAATCGCAGTAGTGGAAATTACCTACCGCGATTCCTATGTTATTTAGCAAACCGTAGCGATTTTAAAATCGATAGCGATTCGCGATTTTGCGATTCAGCAATCGCAAACGCTCTAGTGGAAAAGGGCCCTAAAAGTTGATCTCTGTAGACAGGAGAAAAAGCAGGTGACACCCCTCAACCAAGGGTGGACTTAAGATATTAGGTTATATAATTTGAACAGAGGCGCCAGTATAGAATAAAATATTTGAAAACAGTTTAACCCCTTGAGGACCATGGTGTTAAACCCCCCTAGTGACCAGGCTATTTTTTACTTAATTGGCCACTGCAGCTTTAAGGCAAAGCTGCAGGGCCGCACAACACAGCACACTAGTGATCCCCCCCCCCCCCTTCCTTTTCCCGACACCAACAGAGCTCTCTGTTGGTGGGGTCTGATCCCCCCACAGTGTTTATTTATTTTTTTACAAATATTTACTTTATTATTTTTATAATAAATATTGTCATTTTTTTTCCCTAAAACCCCTCCCTCCCCCCAGCCGGCCAATCCTGGCGATCGGCTGTCATAGGCTTCTGCCTATGAGAGCCGATCGCTCTTTTGTCCCCCAGGGGGACAGCCGTGTCACACGGCTGTCCCCAGTACAGCGCTGCTGCTGATCGCAGCACTGTACATGTAAATACACGGCGGTTGCGCCGGGTAACAGTCTTCCGAGCGGCAACTGCCGCTCGGAGACTGAAGGCAAAGCTCCGCTCCTCACACCGATGCGCGCGATCTCCTGCAAAACAGAGCCCCAGGACTTTACGCCGGCGTTAGGCTTTCCTGGGGCTGCCGCCGTGGCCACGCCCATCGGCATGAAGCGGTCGGCTAGAGGCTAAAAAGGGAGGTAGTGGTGGACTCACCTCCCCCAGTAGATTCAAAATAGTCAATTTTCAGTAGAAAAATTATTTTATTCGTCAGAGGCGCTTTGCAGACTCAGATTCATTGAAAAGTTGCTCCTGTTTTAAGCCTGATGAAGCAGGTATAGACCCCTGAAACTCGTTGCATTTTGGAGTTATGAATAAAATATTTTTTCTACTGAAAATTGACTATTGTGAGTCTGTTTGGGGAGGTAAGTCCACCACTAACTCTTTTTTTAAACTGTTTTTAAATATGTTATTCCCTTACGGGCTCCTCTGTTTGAATTATAGCCTCATATATTACCTTGTTCCAGTGGAGTGACATATCCTAATTCCTCTCTACACAGTAGCATGTACAGTCTCCCGTCTGTGCATGTCATGTGTGTCATTAACCTTACTGCAGTTCACTCTCTATACTGTTATGACCCAGGTGAAGGCGACAAATTTTGGCCAGCAAACTGCAAATTTAAAACAAAACCAAAAGGGAATAGATTTGGTGGATCATTTACTTTCTCCAGTGTTCTCTAACCTCAGTAATAGAGATGGGCCGAACCTCCGATTTTAGGTTCGCGAACCTTCGCGGAAGGTTCGGTTCGCGTAAAAGTTCGCGAACCGCAATAGACTTCAATGGATATGCGAACTTTAAAAAATAGAAAAAATTATGCTGGCCACAAAAGTGATGGAAAAGATGTTTCAAGGGGTCTAACACCTGGAGGGGGGCATGGCAGAGTGGGATACATGCCCAAAGTCCCGGGGAAAAATCTGGATTTGACGCAGCGGCAGAAGGGCAGAAATCACATTGAATGCTAAATTGCAGGCCTAACGTGCTTTAAAACATCTTGCATGTGTATACATCAATCAGGCAGTGTAATTAGAGTACTGCTTCACACTGACACACCAAACTCACTGTGTAACGCACCACAAACAGCTGTTTGCGTAGTGACGGCCGTGCTGGACTGGTGCGCGCCATGGCCAGAGTGTAGGCCGTGGCGGTTTTCAAGCCCATATGGTCGCCGGGCTGTGGTAGCTCAATGATAGAACAACAGTGACTGTCCAGCTGATCAAATTTGGTCTGTCCACAATGAAGCAACGACCTTATTATCTTCTTATATGTAGGTAGGCATAGGTAGGAGTCCCAGTATAGGTAGGTAGGCATAGGTAGGAGTCCCAGTATAGGTAGGTAGGCATAGGTAGGAGTCCCAGTATAGGTAGGTAGGCATAGGTAGAAGTCCCAGTATAGGTAGGTAGGCATAGGTAGGTGCCTCAGTAGTTAGCTAGACATAGGTAGGAGACCCAGTATAGGTAGGTAGGCATAGGTAGGTGTCCCAGTAGTTAGCTAGGCATAGGTAGGAGACCCAGTATAGGTAGGTAGGCATAGGTGGGTGCCCCAGTAGTTAGCTAGACATAGGTAGGAGACCCAGTATAGGTAGGTAGGCATAGGTAGGTGTCCCAGTAGTTAGTTAGGCATAGGTAGGAGACCCAGTATAGGTAGGTAGGCATAGGTAGGTGCCCCAGTAGTTAGCTAGGCATAGGTAGGAGACCCAGTATAGGTAGGTAGGCATAGGTAAGTGCCTCAGTAGTTAGCTAGACATAGGTAGGAGACCCAGTATAGGTAGGTAGGCATAGGTAGGTGTCCCAGTAGTTAGCTAGGCATAGGTAGGACACCCAGTATAGGTAGGTAAGCATAGGTAGGTGCCTCAGTAGTTAGCTAGACATAGGTAGGAGACCCAGTATAGGTAGGTAGGCATAGGTAGGTGTCCCAGTAGTTAGCTAGGCATAGGTAGGAGTCCCAGTATAGGTAGGTAGGCATAGGTAGGTCCCCTAGTATAGGTAGGTAGGTAGGTGTCCCCGTATAGGTAAGTAGGTTCCCCAGTAGTTAGGTAGGCATAGGTAGGTGTCCCAGTATAGATAGTTAGGCAGGGCCTGGCTGGCACAGTAATAACAATTACCAAGGTCCAGCTGCAACAGATAGGGCTGTATAATGTCAGTGTCAGTGAGCAACACACAAAAAAAAAAAAAAAAAAACATCAGGAAAACATTAGCTCTCAAAAGAGCTGTTGAGGGGTGCTATTTTAGCAATAACAATCAGCCAGGAGCAAGCCAAGAGCCTAACTAATCTTTCCCTAGGAGAAAAAATCTGCAGCAGCTAGTCTGTCTATTTGCAGCAGGCACACGAGTGAGTGTCATGGTCAGCGAGCCTGCCTTATATAAGAGGGGGTGGGGCTCCAGGGCTTAGTGTAGCCTGAATGGCTACAATGTGCCTGCTGACTGTGATGCAGAGGGTCAAAGTTGACCCTCATAGTGCATTATAGGGCAAATCGAACTTCCGCAAAAGTTCGCCTGGTCCAGGCGAACGCAAACCAGAAAAGTTTGCCTGGAACCGTTCGCCGGCGAACCGTTCGCCCATCTCTACTCAGTAATTCTGCCTCTATGCGTAGGTGTCAATATAAACCAAAGCATCTCGATTTCCTTAATTTGTTTCGCATTGCAGCCTTTTCTCATATACATCTGCACTTAAAAATATACCGTTCTTATTTTTTTTTTACTTTGCTGGCGGTAATATAGGCATCAGCTTGGACATCAGCAGCGTGAAACAGTCTATCTTCTGTTAACATCGCTTAGCAGAACATGATATTAAATCCTCTGGATATCAGACGTTTGCCTCCTCGTGAGGCTTAAGCCACTAGTGCTACTGGCAATCCTGAGAAGCACACGTGTTGCTATGGAAACCAATGACAGTTAACAGGGGATATATACCGCATAATACAGAGGAAATCAGAAAACGAAAGGGACGTAACCGAGAGATGAAACAATTATCTTTGCCATTTTCTGTGATGAAACTCAGGAACTGTGAGATGGAAAGTATCTGTGGATGAGGCAAGTCTAATAATGTGTATCTTCCAGGTAGGCATAAGGAAGATATAAAGAGGTTGAACTCACAACTGATTTCTGCTTCCGCAGCACAGCAGTGTGAAAAGTGGCCTAAAACTACCTAATACTGCAGAGTGCCTGCTGAGTATAACAGCATATCTCCCAGCAGTCCCTTTTTGAAGGGACAGTCCCTCTTTGGCAACCCAATCCCTCTGTCCTTCTCAAAGGCATATTTGGGTAATACGACGCCTATGAGAAACATTGTAATTGAGCCCCCCTCTCCCCCTGATCTGGAAGGAGAAGGAGAGGCGGGGGAGGTGGCAGCGAAAAGGGGGGCTCAGGCAGGGGATGCAACGGTGGAAGCAGTCAGCACAGCAGACAGCGATGGTGGGGGGGGGGGGGGCTGGAACGGTGCCCATGGTGCAGTGATACCCATGGCACAAGCCATGAGTGCACCCCTCTGGATACTCCACTGGTCTCTCTGTCTAGCTTCATTCGTCCCTCTTTCAGGACTGATGTACAGATTTATGTAATTATAGTATTTTTCTACAGAAAAATATGTTTGACTCTAAACTTTATTCTCCTCCTTTAAATTAATATATTTTTTATTTTCAAATGTTAAAATGAAGGAAAATGAACCAGGATAGAAAAGAGCAGTACAGTTTGAATTATAAAACAACATGTTTTTAATATGAAATGTTTATTGTATGTGTGACTAGAGGTGTGCTGAGGGCGTAACTAGCAGTGTGGCGGGGGCGTGATTAGGGGTGTACCAGGGGCATGCTTAAAGAGAATCTGTATTGTTAAAATCGCACAAAAGTAAACATACCAGTGTATTAGGGGACATCTCCTATTACCCTCTGTCACAATTTCACTGCTCCTCGCCGCATTAAAAGTAGTCAAAAACAGTTTTAAAAAGTTTGTTTATAAACAAAAAAAATGGCCACCAAAACAGGAAGTAGGTTGATGTACAGCATGTCCACACATAGAAAATACATCCATACACAAGCAGGCTGTATACAGCCTTACTTCTGAATCTCAAGAGATCACTTGTGTGTGTTTACCTTCTGTCCCCAGCTTCTCTCATGCATTGAACATTACAGGCTTCCTGCAGACAGCTCTACCTATGTTGTTAATTCCTCAGTATGTGACAGACCAGCTCCTTTCACAGCCTCCAGAGGAGGATTTTTATCCAGCTCTCTTCTATCACTGATAAGATAGCAGAGAAGCTGCTGGCTTATGTAAATAAAACACACACTGGAGTGTGCATAGAGGAACAGTTCAACACTGAAGAACTTGGCAGCCTTCCAGACACAGGCCGACAAGTCTGACAGGGGAAAGATACATTGATTTATTACAGAGATGGTTATAGTAGAAAGAGCTACAGTAAGCCAGAACACATAAGAATAGGTTTAGGAACTTGTAGGATGGTAGAAAAAACGTTGTAATTTTTGTTACAGAGTCACTTTAAATGTCCCTTTTTTTCTTAATCAAAAAATTGGGAGGTATGTAGCAGACCTATTTCACACGAAACTGAATTAAAAATAAATGTACAAGATAATTGTCAATTTGAGCCGGTTGAACCTATTAGAACGTTCTTTGTGGCCCTCATGTTATGGACATGTGCAATGACTCATGAGCTCACTCATTTGAAATGGGAGTACTCTCATAGGAGTGTTTGCATGAGTGGCGTGCGTGTGCTGTGAGGGTGTGATAGGAAGAGAAACACATGATAGCTGGTGTTTGTTTTAGAGGCTGTTTCTAGGATAGCGACACTTTAAACTGACAATTAGAGATGTCGCAAACAAATGTTCGCGAACAGGCGAATCTGGTGAACCGCCCTAGACTTCAATGGGCAGGCGAATTTTAAAACCTACAAAGAATGTTTCTGGCCACAAAAGTGATGGAAAAGTTGTTGCAAGGGGTCTAACACATGTGGCATGTTGGAAGGATCCATGCCAAAAGTCCCACCAAAAATTACGGAGTTGATGCAAAGTTGGGTTTTAATCTCTAAAGGGCAGAAATCATATTATGCACAGCTCTAGATGTCAGTGGCCTGTGGAGTGTCTCACACAGAGAAATGCAATAGTACTATCAGAATACAGTGAAATAAATAATAATGAATTGGAGTGGTTCTGTGCCTGCAACTTTTTGAGGCAAAAGCAGTAGTGTACACACAGCTCTGGGTGACAGTGGGCTGTGGGGTGTCACACACACAAAAAATAAAAACCACAGGAGACCGATGTGCTAGGCCTCAATAGGGCTGTTTGGGGTGCTTTCACAGCAAGTAAGGAACAAGAACACAGGCCTAGCTAATGCTTTCCCTACCTATCTGCAGCAAGTCTGACTCTGCTCTCACTAACAGTCATCAGCCAGCATAGAATAAATTCAATATGTTCATCTACTGATTTTTGATAGGAGTCAATATGTCCATCTACTGCTTTTTGATAGGGGTCCAGGAAGGGGGGCTAACTGATTGTCTGCTGACTGAGAGGTAAGGGGTCAAAGTTTAGCTCAATGATAATGTATAGGGGGCAAATCGAACACACCGAATGTTCGCTGTTCGCCGCGAATGTGAACTACCGATGTTCGCAGAATACTGCTCGCCGGTGAACTGTTCGGCCCATCTCTACTGACAATGATGGAACAAATAAACTTTGCACTTTACGGGAACAATCTGATATTTTTGTTTTTCTTGGTATAGTTCAGTGATGTCATTAGGTCTTAGCTCATTATGGTATGTAATCCAGTCACTAGTCCCCTTTGGTGTAGTTGTATAATTAATTGTATCTGTAGTAGCGATGAAACATTTTTCAGAAGTCTCTCTCTTCTAATTTTCAATTTCGGGGCCATAATTTTAGGCATGTAAACAAAAGCTAATCAGTGTGATTTAAAATTTGGTTCATTCAGCTTCCACTGGAGATAAATAATCTCCGTGTGAACTTTATCAGGAGTTATCAGGAGTGCTTGTTCAGCTAGATAGGCATGATTTGGCTTCAATTTACTTTCAGAATAGCAACTGCTGCAATTCCACTGATTGTCTGATTACCCCGTCTGCATACATAAAGCACTGGCGTATTAACACTTGTAATAAAAAGAAAAAAAATAAATATCCAAAAAGGAAACACAAACAAGTTGTAAATAGGATTGGTACTTTATGTACCCAAGTTTATCTCATCATTGCACTGATTGTGCAAATAGTGAAATTCTCATTATGTGCTCATTAGAGGATGTCGCAAACGGTTCGCCTGCGAACGGTTCCAGGTGAACTTTGGTGGTTCGCATTCGCCTAGATCAGGCGAACTTTTGCGGAAGCACGATTCGCCCCATAATGCACTATGAGGGTCAACTTTGACCCTCTGCATCACAGTCAGTAGGCACATTGTAGCCATTCAGGCTACACTAAGCCCTGGAGCCCCACCCCCCCTTAAATAAGGCAGGCTCGCTGGCCATGACACTCATTCGTGTGCCTGCTGCAAATAGACAGACTAGGGAGAGCTGCTGCAGATTTTTTCTCCTAGGGAAAGATTAGTTAGGCTCTTGGCTTGCTCCTGGCTGATTGTTATAGCTAAAATAGCACCCATTAACAGCTCTTTTGAGAGCTAATGTTTTCCTGATGTGTTTTTTTTTGTGTGTGTTGCTCACTGACACTGACATTATACAGCCCTATCTGTTGCAGCTGGACCTTGGTAATTGTTATTACTGTGCCAGCCAGTCCCTGCCTAACTATCTATACTGGGACACCTACCTATGCCTACCTAACTACTGGGACACCTACCTATGCCTACCTACCTATACTGGGACACCTACCTATGCCTACTTAACTACTAGGGCACCTACTTACCTATACGGGGACACCTACCTACCTACCTATACTAGGGGACCTACCTATGCCTACCTACCTATACTGGGTCTCCTACCTATGCCTAGCTAACTACGGAGGCACCTACCTACCTATACTGGGACTCCTACCTATGCTTACCTACCTATACTGGGTCTCCTACCTATGCCTAGCTAACTACTGGGACACCTACCTATGCCTACCTACCTATACTGGGTCTCCTACCTATGCCTAGCTAACTACTGGCACCTACCTACCTATTTGGGGACTCCTACCTATGCTTGCCTACCTATACTGTGTCTCCTTCCTACCTATGCCTAGCTAACTACTGGGACACCTACTTATGCCTACCTACCTATACTGGGTCTCATACCTATGCCTAGCTAACTACTGAGGCACCTACCTATGCCTATCTACCTATACTGGGACTCCTACCTATGCCTACCTACCTATACTGGGTCTCCTACCTATGTCTAGCTAACTACTGAGGCACCTACCTATGCCTACCTACCTATACTGGGACTCCTACCTATGCCTACCTACCTATACTGGGTCTCCTACCTATGCCTAGCTAACTAGTGAGGCACCTACCTACCTATACTGGGACTCCTACCTATGCCTAGCTAACTACTGGGACACCTACCTATGCCTACCTACCTATACTGGGACTCCTATCTATGCTTACCTACCTATTCTGGGTCTCCTACCTATGCCTAGCTAACTACTGGGACACCTACCTATGCCTACCTACCTATACTGGGACTCCTACCTATGCCTACCTACCTATACTGGGTCTCCTACCTATGCCTAGCTAACTACTGAGGCACCTACCTACCTATACTGGGACTCCTACCTATGCTTACCTACCTATACTGGGTCCCCTACCTATGCCTAGCTAACTACTGGGACACCTACCTATGCCTACCTACCTATACTGGGACTCCTACCTATGCCAACCTACCTATACTGGGTCTCCTACCTATGCCTAGCTAACTACTGAGGCACCTACCTACCTATACTGGGACTCCTACCTATGCTTACCTACCTATACTGGGTCTCCTACCTATGCCTACCTACCTACCTATACTGGGACTCCTACCTATGCCTACCTACATACAAGAAGATAATAAGGTTGTTGCTTCATTGTGGACAGACCAAATTTGATCATCTTGACAGGCGACCATATGGGCTGGAAAACTGCCACGGCCTGCACTCTGGCCATGTTGCGCACCAGTCCAGCACGGCCGTCACTACGCAAACAGCTGTTTGCGGTGCATTACACAGTGAGTTTGGTGTGTCAGTGTGAAGCAGTACTCTAATTGCACTCCCTGATTGATGCATACACATGCAAGATGTTTGAAAGCACTTTAGGCCTGCAATTTAGCATTCAATGTGATTTCTGCCCTTAAAACGCTGCTTTGCGTCAAATCCAGATTTTTCCCCAGGACTTTTGGTGTCTATCCCACTCCGCCACCTGGGGGTCCAGGTGTTAGACCCCTTGAAACATGTTTTCCATCACTTTTCTGGCCAGCATAATTTTTTCTACTTTTCAAAGTTCGCCTCCCCATTGAAGTCTATTGCGGTTCGCGAACTTTTACGCGAACCGAAAGTTCCGCGGAAGTTCGCGAACGGGGTTCGCGAACTGAAAATCGGAGGCTCGCGACAACTCTAGTGCTCATACACACTAACAAACATGTTGGTTGTATAATAAGTATTATGCTTTTTTGGATAATGCATGTTATACTATCAATTTGCATATTGTTTACTTAACATGAGTTGTACCATTTGTTCAACACCCATTATGTTGCTTTAAGGTATTGGTCCTCAGTGTAACATCAATATCATACCTTACTGTGAGAATCCGCTTAGCTGCCTGCGCAGTGAAACGAAACTCAGAAGGCCAGAGTTAGTTTCACTAGATATTTCTGTGTATCCCTGTCCTGATGATGAAGTTCAGTCTCAGTTTATGGTGGAACCTTCCCTGGGACATCTGCCCGGTTCACAAAATAAAGTTCAAGCTTTGCCCTGTAACATGGATAGTTCAGAATCCTTCTTAGGAAACTTGAAAAAGGATGTTCCTGAGGTCCTGTCTGACCTCCTGGAGATGTCCGAGTTCCTCCCAAAGGGTGCAGAACTTGTAGGAGACGTCTCCTGCCCCCCAAGTCCTTCTGAGGTGTTGCCCACTTCAGTAGGCATTGCTGCCTTGCTGGCTACCTTTTCAGCTCTGGTGGAGCTTCAGTCATGTGTAGTCAATGATGAATTTCTGTCAGATATCATTACAGTCATTGAGATTTTTAAGCCTGAGACCGAGTCTTCTTTTGAAAGACCAGTACCTGTGACTTCTACTCGTGACGATTTTCTGCCCGGTCCTGGTTTTGGTCTTGTCGTGCCGGACTCGGAGGTTGGCAGTTCCCCGACATGTCCTGAGGTTTCTCCTGTGCTGGTGTACCCCAGTGTGCTCTGTGACCCAGAAAGCCCAAGTGTGCCTCGGTTACCAGCGTACTCAGATGCTTCCTCGGTGGAGACGTTCTGATTTAGCCTGCCTGCTTGCATGCCCAGAAGTGGTCCCTGAAAGTCCTGATCTTGATGGGTGTCCTGCTAATTCTGAATCTGGAACTGTCATAGGTTCCATGGGGGTGCTTGGTAGCTCTCCATGTGAGCCTGGTGAGCGTTCTGGCTTCTTGGAATCTCTGCGGAGCTTCAAGGCGTTCTGGGAGATTCCGAGAGAAGTTTTGCTTGGTAGCCTGAATACGATCAACAGCGGCTTTTGTTTTGAAAAAGACACTTCGAACAGGTTTTGTGGCAGATTTGGTATTTTCGGACGCTCCTTGGAAGGTGGTGGGTATTGTCTGGAGGGTGTCAATGGCTTCTTCTCTGGTATCCACAGTCCTGATGGGTGTTACGCTGAGACTTGTAGTGCTGACGGGCATGTTTCGGTGGCTTCTGTTTCCGATGAGGTCGGGTTCGGGTGGACTGACTCTGGAATTGGACCTTGTCGGGCTGGCCCGACCTTCATGAGTCTTCTGTTAAAGTGGTTTGGAGATATCAGTTTTGAGGGTCGTCTGGAATTCGACCATAGGAGGGGGGGTACTGTGAGAATCCGCTCAGCTGCCTGCGCAGGCAGGCAGCCTTTTGACCATTGTTTAGGTTTGCTTGCTGCAGGACTCTGGAAAGGAGACCTTCTGTCAGTTGTGCAGCTTGTGTTGCTGAGGGATTTGCATACATTAGTCATGCAAATCCCTTACCTGCCTTCTTTTGATGACTGGCACTATAAAAGCATTCTGCTCCCAGAATGCTTTGCTGGACATTTCCCTTTCATGGTCTGTTCCTGATGGACACTCCTGGAGTGTCAGCCATTCCCGTTTGTTAAAGTTATCTTAGTGTAATTCGTGGGAATGCACTAGGCAGGTTCCCTAGTGCAGTTAGGATTGCATTATCTGTTTTGCCTGTTCCGTCTGTCTTGTGTTTGGATCGCACAAGCCCTAGCGTTAGCGGCTGTGGATCCTTCTGATTGAGTCTGGAGTGTAGGTTGGAACAGCGGTTGTTTCTGCCTACCTCATCTGTTCTGTCTCCTGGGATCGCGCTAGCCACTTTTCGCTAGTGCTGTGGATCCTTCTGTTCTGTCTCCTGGGATCGCGCTAGCCACTTTTCGCAAGCGCTGTGGATCCTTCTGTTCTGTCTTCTGGGATCGCGCTAGCCACTTTTCGCTAGCGCTGTGGATCCTTCTGTTCTGTCTCCTGGGATCGCGCTAGCCACTTTTCGCTAGTGCTGTGGATCCTATCTCTTGCTTGTCCCTGTTTTCGTGTGTCTGTCTTGTCTGCTACGGACGCTTGCTGGAGGCTCGGTGAGGTAACCGTTAAGCAAGCGTTCGCGTCCTCTGTTTCATGTTTGTCTGTCGATGGTTAGTTAGGCGTCCTTGTCGCTATTGTGCTTATCACGTGGAGACTGCGCATAACCGCGTGGACTGTTGCGAATGAGTGCGGTGTTCGCGGTTAGCTAGCGTTTGTTATTTTCCGTATCTCCTCATTGTATGATTTGCTGTGCCTTTGCTACCCTTGTGCACTGTCCTGCTCTGTCTTGTGTCTCTATCGGCAATCGCCAATCTTGTGATTGCGTTCCCACTTTGTTTCCTATGTTGTGTGTTCACTGTCGCTGGGTGGCGGCTAGTTTGGTGCACACACATACATCCTGTCCCTGTGCTCTTTCTCTTTAAGGGCTCTTCAGCCCCGTTTATCGGGTTCTGTACAATTCCCATCTGGCATCTGTGGCTGTGCAGCAGCGGTGTTCGCCTGCACTCCACAGCGCCATCTGCCGGTGGGAATTGCCCTCTGTGGGTGCATAGCACCTAGCCTAGGTTTCCCAAAATCATACGCTGGTGGAGGGTTTTCGTTGTGTCAGTGCGCGTCTTGTGCGCTGACCACGAAAACGACCCCGCCACCGTTACACTTACTTATATTTCCCAGATTAAGTTTTTGTTCACCCTACAGGTCAACTCCTTTTGTTAGACTAGTGTGTCACAACCTATCAGCTCAAAATGTACCGCCATCCAGGCGGGAACAAGGTAAACAATGTGTTGACATGAACAGATCAACAATACTTTCATGGAATTTAGGGCCACCAGAATTCCAATACTGGTGTAGATCACGGGGCACGTGCAGTAAAACTGTGCGTCATTCCATCACATGCTCCAGCCAGCCAATAACAGGCCTAACATGTGATGAACAGCGGACTCCATTGTTAACCCTTAAATGACTGTTTATAAGGAATGGACGGTCTCTGGGAAGATTACTTCTACTTCTAGACTATTTGTAGTCACTTCTAACTTCCTATAATTTTGCTTGTCTGTATGCTGTACCTAGGCTTATATGCCGTAATGCATCTTAATGCAACCTAGCATATATGTTCGTAAGAGAAAACCTGAGTTTTTCATAAAGACCAATGGTGCTCATCAAATGGTATCATCACGGTCTTGTGATCACCAGTAACTCGTGATCACAAGCTGTTTTTTGCGATCACGAGTTCATGATCGGCATCTGTTAGGGATGGTCGGAAATGCCAATTTCCGATTCCGCGGTAAATCCGCATTCCGCCATTGCCAAATACCGATTCCGCTTTCCGCTACCAATTTCCGCATTCCAATGCGGAATTTCCGCCGGAAATCGCGGAAATTCCGCCCGACTTTAACATCGATTTTCTCAAAAACTATAGGGTCTTTTTGAAAACTTTTTTTTGCATCTTGTTCAGGAGATTCTGCTTAATAAACCCTGAAAATTTGGTGTTTCTAGGACTTACGGGGGCTTTGCTATTAACCGCTAAAGTCGGCGGATTTTTACTGTAATGTAAAATGCAGAAAATAGGCAGATGCAGATTTTCTGCATTTTACATTACAGTAAAAATCCGCCGACTTTAGCAGTTAATAGCAAATCCCCCCTCTTTCAAAAAGACCTTATAGTTTTTGAGAAAATCGATGTTAAAGTCGGGCGGAGAAATCCGCCTAACACACTTGCATTACCGATTTCCGCATTCCGATGCGGAAATGCAATTTCCGATCGGAATTTCGGAAATTGCATTTCCGTGGAATCCGAATGAGCATCCCTAGCATCCGTGATCGGCTCTAGATCACGAATGCCGATCACGAATGCACTTGTGATCGCACTCATTACTCGACTCATGATCACGAGTTACTCGGGATCATGAGTCGGTATTCCTGATTAAAAACCCGACGACTTTAGGGGTTAATAGCAAAGCCCCCTTACATGCTAGAAACCTCAAATTTGCATATCTTAAAAAGAACAGTGGGAACAAGAGGAAAAACATTTTTTTTAAAAGACCTTAGACCTTCTAGTTTTTGAGAAAATCAATTTTAAAATTTCAAAGGAAAAAAGTATACATTTAAATGCAGTAAATGCAGTTAATGTAGCAAACCTAACAGTAGTGTAAATTTACATATATCAAAAGAAAGAGCAATGAATTTCCTGACGGGGTGTCCAGTGCGTACAGTCCCCCTGGAAACCCTTCCGGAGCCGCAACGCTTTGGTCAGGGTTCGCTATACAGCCGCAATAAGGCTGTATAAAGATCCCTGGCATACTTTCCTTTTTTTATGTTCAGGGGGTGGGAAATTAAAAAAAAAAAGTTAGGTTCCCCCTTCCAAGCCTTTTTAACCCCTTGTCCCGCAACCCCGCGACACACACTGCTCCCCCGCGTACTGCACTCAGCTATAGTATAGGTGAGAGCAAAAGCATATTTAAATTTATCTCCAAGGCCTCCCATTGGTTCCTTAACAGACCAATGGGGATCAGGAGGATCTCTATTGGTCGGTTAAGGAACCAATGGGGATCCTTGGAAGGAAATTTAAAGATGCTTTTGCTCTCAGCTATACTATAGCTGAGAGCAGTGTGCGGGGGAGCAGTGTGTGTACTAAGTATAGCTGAGAGCGCATCCTACGCAGATGCTTTGCCGCCAGCTCCCACTGTCCTCACCACCTGCCCACACCTATGACCCTCACCCATGCTGGCACCCAGTGCACTAAAGGGTGCACTGGGTACCAGCATGGGTGTGGGTGATAGGTTTTGGAGGCAGGGAGACAGTGGGAGCTGGTGGCAAAGTGTCCGCATAGGACGTGCTCTTAGCAATACTTAGTACAGCGGGGGACATGGCAGCTCATTCATACAGAGGCTGTACCCAAATAATTTATGTGCATGGATGTGCAGAGCTCCAGGAACTGGACAACATTACACAACTAGCACTCAAACTGGTACAGCAAATACCCCCACTGTACAAATTGAACTTAAGTATGCCTGTGGCTAGCTGCATTCATTACTTCAATCTGTATACAAAATCTTTTAGATTACAATTAGTACATAATTGCATCTGTTTTGCATTCAAGGCATATATTTAGACCCAGGGGAGCTCTGCATTGCCTCTGCTGGTTTTCATTTCAGGTGCAGCCTTGAGTGCTGTCATTTGTCTGCCTGCTTGATGAAATGTGTATACTTAGTATAGCTGAGAGGAGTACGGCAGTGGCGGCGTGTGTGGCGGCAGTGAGCGGTGATCTTCAATCAACTTAAGAAGGTTGCAAGATTAGAGGCGTGGGACTTTTCCCGGGTATATTGGCGTGGTAACATTTTTTTTACAGGTAAATATTTCTGGTTAATTAAGATTAATAAAGGACTTTTTCATTGTTGTGTTTTTATTTCATTTAACCATTTGTGGAAATGGGAAAGGGGTACTTTGTACCCCTATATCATTTCTCCTGGGAGGGGGGTGGGCATCTGGGGTCCCCTTCTTAAAAATGTATTTACATTAAAACGGTTATTAGCATTTTATGATTGGTGGAACGGTACACCATTTTTCACTCTGCACCATTTTTAACTGGACACAACCATGTGATGTACGACTCAGAGAGCTTTACCATGTATTATGCTGTAAGATGCCATTTACATGATCACATATGTCCTCTGTTTGTACAATTTTATTTAGTATTGCTTGACTGCCTTGCTATGCTTCACAGGGAGCACATGGCTAGAAATGTCATTGAATCTGGCCTTTTAATTTGAAAATAGAGTGTGGCTTGAGATTTATGTGTTCTAGGTTTGCCATATGAAAATAACATTTTTTTAATTCATCATTTTATTCCCTTGACACACTTTGGCATTATTCACCAATTGCTCAGCAGTATCCCTGGACACAGCTAGGCAACACACTATTATTCTTGTTCTTGCTTTGGAGAGTCTGGTGTCTTGATGTGCTGCCTTAAGATTCTTTAGCAATTCAGATGATCTGCAATCTTTGGAGATTACAAATCTTTCTCCTGACTTAAATAGGTCACTCACTGGCAATTGAGACTGAATGATTTAGCGGCCAAAATTCTTACACAGAGGCATCTTCCTTGCTGAGTTAAATGCCTCTGTGCCCTGCCTGCACTGTTTTCTGTTCCCCTTCCCTCTGCTGTGCCCCCCTGAAATTTGTCAACAAGCAGTTTGTCGCCATCCTAATAGGGTAAGGGATGTCTTTTGCAGGAAATGCACTCCTGCAGAACACCCACTCCGATGTTAGGAACGCCCCTTCCCTGCATTTCTCCACCCTTTTCCAGATCTTCCCTTCCCCTAGCCATGACCTGCCTGTCTCCACCCCTTCCCCACCCCTCTGTGTCACAGCACAGCTCTCTGCTGAGAGCTCTGTGACAGCTGAGATGCTAAAGCATTGTAACCTCTGGGGTTGTAGCCATCTGGAAAAAGAAGAAAACTTCCTTGCCACCCAGAGAACCAACGACACAATGTGGAGCGGTGAGGAGCGGATCATTGGTTCAGGTAGTATTTTTTACATTTTCTTTCTGCCTTGGGTTCTCTTTAAAGTGTAACAGTAGAATACGGCTGTCCAAAGTACATTCGGCTATCCAGTAAAACTTATCTCTCCGCTTCTCCTAATGGAAGGAAAAAAAAACATTTTTATATCACATCTGTCTAGTTAAAGTATTTTAACGAGCTGCATTACACTAATGTACCTGGGATTACTCTGGTGTCTTCCTGGGCAGGCTCTCCATATGCTTCTTTCTCCACAAGGTGCCGTATACGGATGGCTATCATCTGTTACTGAGATGAGATTTTCCAAACCACTGGCATCTGATCCCTTCACTCTCAAATGAATATGCCAGACCTCTAATCTAATGAGAAAAACAAATAGATCAGAATTCAGATTTTTTTTGTTTTACAGTTTAAAGTGAAAATTTAAAGGACAACTGTAACATACTATACACCTATGAATAAACTTATGTATGTGTTCAGTGTGACCCTCCAATGTTTTTGGTGTCAGATTCACAGCTCCGCTCTGCCATTTTCATTTATGAATCGTCTCTTTTCTTCCAATATGGCCATGACTCCAGAACTACTTACGGACCATAGCCATATTGGGAGAAAAGAGTCGGTTTGTAAAAGAAAAAAAAACAAAACAAAACATGAAAGCAGCAGTGGGCAGCTGACATCATTAACATTAGGGGATCACAAGAATAGCGGCTTCATACACTTCAGCTTGTCCCAGCTTTTTGCATTATGAACGTGGATGAGCCAGCCCCCCCCCCACACACACACACAGAGGAGGCGGCATTAGGCAGAGAGAGGGTGGAGATGGGCAGCAGCAGATCGGAGATGGGCAGCAACAGGTTGGAGATTGGCAGCAACAGGGTGGACAAAGAGTGAAGAAATCTGCCTCTTCCTGTGTCACTATCTTTGACTATGATGTTGAAGATGGTAACGGCAGCACATAGTGACCTGCAGGGGCTGCACTGACCCTGCAAACAAGTATGTAAGCCTTCAAGGCATATATCGCTGCAGTCAGCAGGGGCGTAGCAATAGGGGGGGGCAGAGGTTGCGACCGCATCGGGGCCCTTGGGCCAAAGGAACCCTCCCTCAACTGCAGTATTAGCTCTCTAATGGTCCTGTGCTCTTAATAATCACTTCTATAGATACTTTGAATAGTGGTAATCATTAGCAAACTGCTCCCCATCCACTTCTTGCACCTCTGACACTGTAGTTGCCATTGGCCGGTTTTGGTGCGCTATATCATTTGTTATGTATAGAGTGCTTGGGGGGCCCCAAACTTGCATCAGGGCCCATAGCTCCTTAGCTACATCACAGGCAGTCAGTGTAGTAGTGGAAATTTGAATTACAGAAGGCATCCTTTAATTGGATTTTGTGTTCAATAACTTTTCTCTGCCTGGAAATCAGAATTTTGGGTATCTTGTATTCCAGGCCTTATACTCTTGTTATGGTATCCAGCAAGTTTGAAAGGAAAACAAAAAAAGTTAAATCAGTTTCACACTGAAGGTAAAAGAAAATATTTAAATTAACCTTGTAGTGAGAGATACATGGGTTGGCATTTTTATTTCCTTCCAGCTGCATGTCTGTCCTGCTGACCCTTGGCCTGCAATACTTTAACTCAGTGAAAAAGATACTGGTACCACATACTGGTTTTAGGTGTGTGTTTTAGAGACACTGCTGCAGCTAAAGAGATCAGTAGGGCAGCCAGGCAACTGGATTTGCTCAATGGGAAATAAATATGATAAATTCATACCCCTTTCACTTTAGGGTCACTTTAAAGGGACTTCGAGTAGTGCGGAAACTATGAAAAGATGCATATCATTTTAAAGCTCTCTTTCTCCTCTTTCCAATGATATATAAACCACCACCCTACACCTTTTAGTTTTCACGATTGAAATTGCCGCGGCCGCGATTTCAATCGCGAAAATAGAGAAAACTAAAAGGCGTAGGGTGCCGATTTAGGGGTCGTCAGAAAGAGGAGAAAGAGAGCTTTAAAATGATATCCATCTTTCCATAGTTACATTGTATTACACAGGGCGACTTTTTCCTAAAGTCAGCAGCTCCATTCAGCAGAAAAAGTCGCCCTGTGTGATACAATGTAACTATGGAAAGATGGATATCATTTTAAACCTCTCTTTCTCCTCTTTCTGATGACCCCTAAATCGTCGCCCTACGCCTTTTAGTTTTCTCTATTTTTGCGATTGAAATCGCGGCTGCAGCAATTTCAATCGCAAATATCGTGAAAACTAAAAGGCGTAGGGTCGTGTTTTATATATCATTAGAAAGAGGAGAAAGAGAGCTTTAAAATGATATGCATCTTTCTATAGTTTCCGCACTGCTCGGAGTCCCTTTAACTGCATTTAGTTACAAATTGAGTAGTTGTTTATTAAGGTTTTGTACTAAAGAGAGCTTAAAAGGCAACTGTAGTGAGAGGTATATGAAGGCTGCCATATTGATTTCCTTTTATGCAATACCATTTGCCTGGCAGCCCTGCTGATCTATTTGGCTGTAGTAGTGTCTCTGAATCACACCAGAAACAGGCATGCAGCTAGTCTTGTCAGATCTGACAAAAATATCAGAAACCCTTGATCTGCTGTATGCTTGTTCAGGGTCTATGGCTAAAAGTATTAGAGGCAGAGGATCAGCAATTCAGCAGGGCTGCCAGGCAACTGGTATTGCTTAAAAGGAAATAAATATGGGGGCCTCCATATACTTCTTGCTTCAGTTGTCCTTTAAGTAATGATGTATATGTTTGAGGATTACAGACAGGCCCGGCCCTAGACCATTTGCCGCCTGAGGCAAACTTTAAAGAAATCGCCGCCGCGCCCCCCCTCCCCAAGCCGTGGGTGTGGGGGGGTTGCCTGAGCTGGAGGGGATAGCGGGCAGGAAGGGGGTATTGGGCCTAGCGGCGGGGAGGGGGGGTCAGACCCCCCCCTCCCTCGCCTGGGTCCCCCATCCTCCGCCCCCCTCCAGCTTGGTATGCGCTGGCTGCCTGCAGCTATAAGAGGCAACGGGCGGGGATCACTCACCTCTTCCTCGTTCAGCCTGCGCTCCACTGACGTCACTTCCTGCTACGCCGCAGGAAGTGACGTCAGTGGAGCGCACGCTGGAACGAGGAAGAGGTGAGTGATCTCCGCCCGTTGCCTCTTATAGCTGCAGCAAGCGCATAACAAGCTGGAGGGGAGCGGAGGACGGGGGACCCAGGCGAAGGAGGGGGGGGTCCGACCCCCCTCCCCGCTGCTAGGCCCAATACCCCCTTCCTGCCCGCTATCCCCTCCAGCTTGGGCGGCCCTCCACACCCACGGACGGGCGGGTGCCGCCCCCCCAGAAGTGCCGCCTGAGGCAAACTTTTCACCCCGCCTCATGGGCGGGCCGGCCCTGATTACAGAGCCTACTATTTTAATCTTACATTTTAATTAAAAGTTAAGTTTTAAAGAGAATCTGTATTGTTAACCACTTCACAACTGAGGGGTTTTACCGCATGAGCACCAGAGCAATATTCACCTTTCAGCGCTCCTTCCATTTATTCGTCTATAACTTTATCATTACTTATCACAATGAAATGAACTATATCTTGTTTTTTTCGCCACCAATTAGGCTTTCTTTAGGTGGGACATTATGCCAAGAATTATTTTATTCTAAATGTTTTAGCAAGGCTTGTGTACAGAGGCGCCAGAGTAGAATAAAAACGTTTAAAAACCGTCTAAAAGAGGGGGATGTTCAGGTGGACTTACCTCCCTCAAAAATATAAAACTCAATTGAGTCACAATATATCAATACAAAAATATTTTATTGAACTCCACTTAGTGCAACGCGTTTCGCAGGTGTGGTCCTGCTTCATCAGGCAAACAGGAGTATAACTATAAAACAAACAGAAATATATACAAACATAATGACCCATAGAAATAGCTTAAAATAAAGGCGCAGTTTAAAAACATGAGAAGACATGATAAAATTGTAACATTTTTGGTCGCAGTGTAGTAAAAACTCGCTCTGTCTAAAAATTGCATCTAATTGATCATAAAATATGCAAAAGAATCCAAAGTGTACACAAAAGTTAATAAGTATCCATAGTTGTCAATTGATATGCTAAAGTTCATCAGCTTACAGATTAAAGGATAGTCAGTTTAGTAAGTATAACATATAGTACTATTTTATGGCCCTAGAGCTTACTTGCAAGAAGAATTACTAACAGTCTAAACTGATATAATAAAATTCAGCACCTCAGCAAGAGTGACTTACCTCAATGGGTCTAGATGCAGAAGTGAGCGCCTCTGTGTAGATGTGCGAGGGGGCTCTGCTTATATAGGGAGTGTGGTTGCACTAATTGATCCTAATGCACCAATCAAAATTTGCCATGTCAGCAAGGCGTGCCAATTTGGGTGCACCTGGTAGTGGTCATGAGGCATCTACACATAGGTGCTCACTTCTGCATCTAGACCCATTGAGGTAAGTCACTCTTGCTGAGGTGCTGAATTTTATTATATCAGTTTAGACTGTTAGTAATTCTTCTTGCAAGTAAGCTCTAGGGCCATAAAATAGTACTATATGTTATACTTACTAAACTGACTATCCTTTAATCTGTAAGCTGATGAACTTTAGCATATCAATTGACAACTTTGGATATTTATTAACTTTTGTGTACACTTTGGATTCTTTTGCATATTTTATGATCAATTAGATGCAATTTTTAGGCAGAGCGAGTTTTTACTACACTGCGACCAGAAATGTTACAATTTTATCATGTCTTCTCATGTTTTTAAACTGCGCCTTTATTTTAAGCTATTTCTATGGGTCATTATGTTTGTATATATTTCTGTTTGTTTTATAGTTATACTCCTGTTTGCCTGATGAAGCAGGACCACACTTGCGAAACGCGTTGCACTAAGTGGAGTTCAATAAAATATTTTTGTATTGATATATTGTGCCTCAATTGAGTTTTATATTTTTGAGGGAGGTAAGTCCACCTGAACATCCCCCTCTTTTAGACGGTTTTTAAACGTTTTTATTCTACTCTGGCGCCTCTGTACACCAAGCCTTGCTGAAATCTTGAGTCCACCCTCGGTGGAAGGGTGCTACCCCGTTTCCTATCTACAGAGAGCGACATCTTAAAAACCTGAGTGGGGTCAGGTTCTAATACTCCCCACCTGCACTTGAAGTGGTTGCCTATGGGTAACCCATGTTTGTGAGTATATCTAAATATTTTGCTTTTAACCACAACCAACTTAACAATACTACACCATATCGGGCTCTCGATTTCTCTTTGTTCTTCCAAGTTTATTCTAAATGTGTTTTAATGGGAAAATAGGAAAAAATGTGGGGAAAAATTATTATTTTTCAGTTTTCGGCCTTTATAGTTTTTAAATAATGCATGCTACTGTAATTAAAACCCATGACATTCATTTGCCCATTTGTCCTGGTTATAAAACCGTTTAAATTATGTCCCTATCACAATGTTTGGCGCCAATATTTTATTTGGAAATAAAGGTGCATTTTTTTTAAGTTTTGCTTCCATCCCTAATTACAAGCCCATAGTTTATAAAGTAACAGTATTATACCCTCTTGACATAAATATTTAAAAAGTTCAGTGCCTAAGGTAACTATGTATTTTATTTTATTGTAATTTTTTTTTTTAACTACAAAAAAAAATAAAAAATTGGGGAGTGTGGGAGGTAATGAGTTTTTTTTTTGTGTGTATAACTAATGTATTTCTGTATGAAAAATGCTTTAGGGTATAATTTTACTATTTAGCCACAAGATGGCCACAGTAACTTTTTGTTTATGCGTCCTGCAAGTGTCCGGAAGGACGCTTGCAGGAAGTGTTTTGAGGCTGGGAAACTTTTTTTTTCACAATGATCGCGCTGCTTCTCGTAGAAGCAGCTGATCATTGCGGGGGCTTGGATCAACGAACGGGAATGGTTTTCCCTGTTCATTGATCTCCGGGCGAGCAGGCGGTGGCGTGCACGAGTGCGGGTGCACACGGACGAGCGAGCGGGAGCGCGGACAGTGTCGGGAGCGGCGTCAGGTGCGGATTTCTCCGTCCCTTGGTGTTAACAGGGTGGAAAAAGGAACGGAGAAATGCGCACCGCTGGGGGTAAAGTGGTTAAAATCGCACAAAAGTAAACATACCAGTTAGGGGACATCTCCTATTACCCTCTGTCACAATTTGAATGCTCCCCGCCGCATTAAAAGTAGTCAAAAAGAGTTTTAAAAAGTTTGTTTATAAACAAACAAAATGGCCACCAAAACAGGAAGTAGGTTGATGTACAGTATGCCCACACATAGAAAATACATCCATACACAATTAGGCTGTATACAGCCTTCCTTTTGAATCTCAAGAGATCATTTGTGTGTTTACCTTCTGTCCCCTGCAGCTCTCATGCACTGAATACTAGTGACAGGCTGTGAGGCTGATCGTTTCTTCCTGTAGACAGCTCTGCCCTGTCTGTAATTCCTCAGCATGTGTCAGCCAGCTCCTTTCACAGCCTAACAGAGGAGGATTTTTATGGTGTGCCGTCTCTTGTGTTCTATTGATGATTTCCTGAAGCCGTAGGAGCTATCCGGCTCAGACAAGGCACCGGACAGCTATAGGTCCAGTGGACCTAGCACACGAGTTCTCCAGGCATCTACTGTGGGAGGATTTTTATCCAGCTCTCTTTCACTGATAAGAGAGCATAGACGCTGCTGGCTTATATAAATAACACACACACTGGAGTGTGCATAGAGGGGCCTGGAGAGGGGTGTGCATAACAGATCAGCATGGAAGAGTTGGCAGCCTTCCAGACACAGGGCAACAAGACAGGGGAAAGATACATTGATTTATTACAGAGACGGTGATAGTAGAAAGTGCTGCAGTAAGCCAGAGCACATTAGAATAGGTTTAGGAACTTGTAGGATGGTAGAAAAAAGGATGACATTTTTGTTACAGAGTCTCTTTAAGGTTTTAAAATACCTATTTAGAGAAGGGCTCAAGGTAGAAGGACTGGTCCTAGTGTTTGATGACAAAATACAACTGCAAGGGGTATGGGTTGCTCTGTCTGCAATCCGATAGGTTCAATCGTAATAATCCGCACCACCTTCAAGTATGTATCTTCATTTATTGGTAGAAAAAGACAAACAAATTAAAAAGAACTGCATGGCAAGACAGTCCGCTGTTTCGGGCTACCTGCCCATCTTCAAGTTGCCCAGTTCTGAACTGGGCAACTTGAAGATGGGCAGGTAGCCTGTGGTGTCCGGGATCTTTCTCCAGCACACCTACCATTCCTTACTGGATGGTTTACCAGAGAGTGCTACTCCATGCATAGGAATTGCAATCCGATAGGTTAGCACAGTTTGCTGTGTTCTGAAAAGCATGAGCTTGTTTGTTTACAAACGGTAAGAATGAAAACTTTCTTTCAGTGAATAAAATTTACATTTTCGATTTAAAAACTGCTGCGCTTCCCAAATATCATAATTTACCTCAGCCAAGAGAGTTTGTTTGTTCTGTAAAACAATTGGTTAAAATGATGAATCACATAGTCTTTTATAACTAGGGATGGTCAGAAATGGTAATTACCGATACCGCGGAAATACCGATTTCCGCAAGTTCAAATTTCCGCGAATGCTATTTCCGCTTAAGGATTTCTGCTTAGCGCGGTAATTCCGTGGTAATTATTTGCCAATCAGAAGAGTCGGATTCTAATCACTATTTTCAAGTCCACATAGCACCCCTAAACCCTCACGCCTTTCTATTTTGCGGTAATTTCATCAGTTTTATCGTGCCGCATGTATGTCATAAATTCCGCATTTATTTTCCGCAATATGCGATAATACAATACAGAGCACTGGTAGTGTCAGCAATGTTCATTTTAAATAAAGCTTCTACAGATTTAAATGTCTGCGTTGTATTGCAGAAATCCGCATTTTCGAGCTTCTGTGATTGGTCTATCCCTTCTGATTCTTCTGATTGGCTTAAAAATTCCACCTAACGATAATTTCCGCATTTCCCCCGCTTCGCTCTGATTGGCTATTAATTTCCGATGGCTCAGATTGGTCAAAAAATTCCGAACAGAAATTCTGCATAGAAATTCCGCTATTACCAATTACCGCTATAAGTTTTCCGATTCCGTCTTACTGATGCAGAAATGCAATTTCCGATCGGTAACGCGGAAATCTCAATTCAGCGTAATCCGAATGAGCAACCCTATTTATAACAATTAAGAGGAACTGAATTTAAAAAATAAGTTGTGATTACATTGCACCACAGCATTCTAATTATAAAATACAACAATACTGTCTAGCCAAACCTCACCCACTGTTGAAAAGTTTTGATAAGTGGGCTGCTGCATCAATTTCAGACAACAACCATCTTGAAAAGTGCAAATGCAAAACACAAACACAAAATGCAAACACTTCTTTTGCTTTTGCGATTCAGTGGGCTTGTAGGCCCACAAGGCCGGTGCCTAGGGCGGGAGAATCCGAGGGGCAAGTGACAGGTTGACTGCACCTGTCACCCGCTATTGCCCTGCTGCAAATACCAGCCGAAGCGGGCTCAGTGTGTATAATGATGCCGCCACTGCCCGATGTACAGGAATGCAGAAGCCGCAGCCCATGGCCTGCAGTATAGAGGGAGGACTCGAATCAGTGTGCCTCCTTGCTCACTCGCAGCATGCTCCATGCTCCATAGCCACCCTGCTCCTGCAGCACCCAATGTACCCAAACAGCAGCCAGTGTCACCTTCCCACCTGGCAGTACTCAATGTCACCCTCCCCATCCAGCATCACCCAATGTCCCCATCCCCATCCAGCGTCACCTAATGTCACCCTCCCCACCCAGCAGCACCCAGTGTCATTTAGCAGCACCCAATGTCCCGCTCCCACGCAGCAGCACCCAATATCACACTCCCCACCCATCAACACCCACTATCACCCTCTCTACTCAGCAGCACCCACTGTGACCCTCCCCATCAACCAGTGTCATTCTCCACAGCAGCATGGCCAGCACCCAATGTCACCCTCCCATCCAGCAGCACCCAGTTTCACCTAGCAGCACCCAATATCATGCTCCCACGCAGCAGCACCCAATATCACACTCCCAGCAGCCAATGTCACCCTTCCACCCAGCAGTACCCAATGTCACACTCCCCACACATCAACACCCACTATCACCCTCCCTATTCATCAGCACCCACTGTGACCCTCCCTACCCAACAGTATCCACTTTCACCCTCCCCATCAAGCATCAACCGGTGTCATTCTCCACAGCAGCATATTCGCAATTAAACGTTATTGTTTCGCGCGAAAATTCACGATCACGTGCAATGCGAAGATTCGCACGAAAATGGCCATGCTATCAGCACTCTTTTGTGAATCAAGCCCAATGTCACCCTCCCCATCCAGCAGCACCCAATGCCACCCTCCCCACCAAGCAGCATTCTCTATTACCCTCACCATGAAGCATCCAGTATCACCCACCAATCAGCAACCAGCATCACTCTCCCACCCAACATCACCCAATGTCACCCACCAACGCAGCAGCATCCAGTATCACCCTCCCACCCAACATTACACAGTGTCACCCACCAACCCAACAGCAACCAGTATCACCCTCCCACCCAGTAACACTCAATATCACTCTCTCCACCAAGCAGCACCCAATGTCCCACTCCCCACCCAGCAGCACCCACTATCAACCTTCCCATCCAGCAGCACCCACTGTGACTCTCCCCATCCTAGCAGCACCCACTTTCACTTTCCCCATCAAGCAGCACCCATTGTCACTCTCCCCACCCTGCAGCACCCAGTGTCACCCACCCATCCAACAAAACCGAGTGTCACCCTCCCACCCAGCAGCACTCAATGTCACTCTCCCCACCGTCCAGCACCCAGTGTCACTTTCTCCACCCAGCAGGTTGGTGACAATGGGCCTTGGGCAATAAAAAGTACAAATCTGGCCCTGGGGGCCTGTAGGAGTTGTCCCAGCATGCAACACAATCCTGCTGGATGCCTTACCTCAGCAAAATGGTATGGGATGTGGTGAAGGGGGGGAGGAAGGGTCAGTTAGCAAGCAGGTAAAAGTTAATAATAAAAAAAAATAAAAAAAATAAAAACTTTCAGGATTTCATATTGAAATTTAATGTTAATTAGTGTGCAAGGCAAAGGCATGATCATTTTAAGTTTGGACCCACTTTAACCACTCATTTTGTCTATTTTGTTAATGTAAACCTTAAGTGATACTAATGTGCCCAGTTTAACTTACCTAGGGCTTCTTCTAGCTCCCTGTAATCCTTCTGCGCCCTTGCTGTCAACTGTCATTTGGTCTAATTGATTTAGCACCTGTCCCCGCTGAAAGCTGCATGTGCAGCTCTGGGCTCCTGTGGCTGGGAGAGTTCTGAGGTAGTGCAGTTTGTTAAAATTGCAAGTGCGCATGTGGCGAACGCTCCTAGCAACAGAAACATGATCAAGGAGGCCGTGCATGCACAGCAGCCCATGAGTGACTCAGTCAGCCAGCTTTCAGAAGGGCACAGCTGCTGAATGGATCACACCAGAAAGATAGCAAGGAACCTGAAGGACTACAAGGGGCTGGAAGAAGACCCTGTTAAGTTAAACTTGGCAACTTAGTTACACTTAATGATCCCTTTAAATAACCAGCTATCATGCATACTAACAGATTCATCAAATTAACAGTAACGCTTATAAAATCTGCATTATCCTGGATCAATTATTTGCAACTTGGAGTGCTATGGAACAGGTTTTTGAGGAAGCAAAATATAAGCAAGGCAACTTTTCTCCCTCTACTCTCTCAAGATTAACTCCTAGAGAAAAGATTGTCACCTTTGCATGTTATATGGAGGTCAGACAGTCTTTTACAGTAAGACAAATAGGCTCTGTTCCCACTTGAGCAGAAAACGGACATTTTTTGACTGTTCTATGCTCATTGCTAATTGGACAGTGAATGGTTACTATTTTATAAATAAGAGATGTTCACACTTGTCACTCTGCAATGTATCTGTGGGATCCGTTAAGCGGGGCACACTTCTGTGCAGTCCGCAATAATCCTAGGCAGGCTGATGTATTCCCCCATTTAGCCTATGGGAATAACGCATCTGCCCGGGCTATAGCCGAACCGTCGGAGCTGATATTACACTGTTTGCTCCCACGGATATGGTGCAAGTGGAAACTGAGCCTAAAACCCTCTCCTAGTCAGAGCAGGGTCCTCCACCAGACAACCAAGGCAGGTTCTTGGGGCCTACTGGGTGTCAAGGGGCCCACTTTCCACCTTCTTTGACCTCTCTCTAAAATCCCAAATCTACTGCCTTGCCTTGAGCCCAATTGAATCTTAATCCATTTCTGCTTCTAGTACAGTAATTCCCAACTGGTGTGCCACTACACATTTATGTGTCGCAGCAACACCGGCTATGTGTCGTCGCTCGCGGGGTTCCCCCCGCTCTATAACCTCCTCGTTTTGCTTCCGCATTGTCTTTTTAGAGCAAGACTACAAGAAAATGGTTGCCAATGTCCACAAATGCAGACAAAGGTGGCCATTTTCTAGTAGCCCTGCTTAACTATACACAGAGTGGAGACAGAGAAGCTGGGAGGGAGACAATGCTGAAATGCATGGAGCTGTTGAGTGACCCCCACCACCACCACATGCTACTGGTGGCTCCTACCTATCTATCTTGAGTAAGCCTACACCTCGCTACCTATCCTGAAAGCACCTACACCTCGCTACCTATCCTGAAAGCACCTACACCTTGCTACCTATCCTGAAAGCACCTACACCTCGCTACCTATCCTGAAAGCACCTACACCTTGCTACCTATCCTGAAAGCACCTACACCTCGCTACCTATCCTGAATGCACCTACACCTTGCTACCTATCCTGAATACACCTACACCTCGCTACCTATCCTGAATGCACCTACACCTTGCTACCTATCCTGAATACACCTACACCTCGCTACCTATCCTGAAAGCACCTACACCTCGCTACCTATCCTGAATGCACCTACACCTTGCTACCTATCCTGAAAGCACCTACACCTTGCTACCTTTCCTGAAAGCACCTACACCTTGCTACCTATCCTGAAAGCATCTACACCTCGCTACCTATCCTGAATGCACCTACACCTTCCTTCCTATCCTGAATACACCTACACCTTGCTACCTATCCTGAATGCACCTACACCTCGCTACCTATCCTGAAAGCACCTACACCTTGCTACCTATCCTGAATACACCTACACCTTGCTACCTATCCTGAATGCACCTACACCTTGCTACCTATCCTGAAAGCACCTACTCCTGGCTATCTATCCTGAATGCACCTACACCTTGCTACCTATCCTGAATACACCTACACCTCGCTACCTATCCTGAAAGCACCTACACCTTGCTACCTATCCTGAATACACCTACACCTCGCTACCTATCCTGAATGCACCTACACCTTGCTACCTATCCTGAATGCACCTACACCTCGCTACCTATCCTGAAAGCACCTACACCTTGCTACCTATCCTGAAAGCACCTACACCTTGCTACCTATTCTAAATGCACCTACACCTTGCTACCTTTCCTGAAAGCACCTACACCGAATATAACTACATTTGTTATTAAAGAGTATTGAAAAGTTATATGAACAGATGCAACACAGAGACTCGAGCTTTGGACATCTATAGATTGCCAAGAATTTGGTATCTTTTGTGATGTTAGTAGTCTACTCCTGTGTTCAATGTACATTGAATGTGATTTATTCATGATTCAGTATGAGGAGTGTTAAAAGCATTAGAGTTGTATGGCTTCGATTTATGGATGTCTATTCTTGCTGAATCAATAAAAAGATGTTGTTGTTTTTTTAAGAAAAGGAAAGCTGAGCGCTAGGTGTCACCTGTCACGACTTTAAAAAGGTTGGGAACCACTGTCCTAGTATCACATGAGGCTGAATAGAGACTGAGCTGTGTGAGAAGAAGCCATCATTGCTAGGCTTTTATCCCTCACTTACGGTACATTTCTATTACTGTGACACATTTGCATATTAAACTTCTGATACAGTACAGTTTTAAGATTGTGTCATTACTTACATTATCAATGCACAGCTGCATCTCTCAAGTCTTTCAAAATACGGTAAAACTAAATATTGCACAGTATGATGCCTCGTATCACCCCTGCGAATTGACTTTAAAGTCTCAATTTAAATGAAAATGTTCTCTGTTTCCAGTGAGACCACTTAACTCCTTCCCTGCTGAACATCCACTAGATCAATCGGGAAAAAAAATAATACACGGCTTATGGCCTCCACATCAATTCATTTTTCAGCTTTAGCGCAAAGTAGGGCACGTTTGAAGTTGAATCTTCCTGTAATTTCAATTGCCTGCAATTTACATGCGGCTCACAGAAATGAATCCTTGTAAGTAATCCCTAAAGGTTTTAAATGGCTGGATTATTGATTGAACCTGAAAAGCAGTCACGCCGTTTGTATGAGTAAGAAACAAACAGGTCTCTGCAAAACTCATGCCTGGCTAATAGAGCTGTTTCTTGGGCAGTGCGGGCAGGGCAAGTAGAAGAAGGGGGGCACAGGCAGAAGGACATAACAGCTAAGGAGCTGGTGACATGCCGTGCAGCCAAATGGAAGAAGAAAGAAGATAAGCAGCATGATCACCTTTTTTGACTCCTCCTGGGCTGCCTGCGTCTGACGCCAAGTCATCATCACGTCACCACTGCGTGATGACACCTAATGTCCTGTAGTTTCGCAAAAAGTGGGATCAGCGCATCACCAGGCCGCCTCCGAATGGCCTCCGATCAGAGATGCGCTGAGCCCCCCAGAGACTGCAAATGCACCTTGAACCCAAACAGACAGGCTCTGCATATACACCAAAAGCAAAGCTGTTAAGTGGGAGCGGCTGACCAAAAATGAATTAAATTAGTACATAGCAAGGAAATGAACAGCGCTACTTAAAAACAGATGAGTGCCTACCTGCAAAAGAGTGCAAGCCCCACTTATGGGATAACATACACACTGAGCATACACATGACCTGTCTACCACTGGAGGATGTTGGTTTCCTGTAACAGCTTGCATGCAACTTGTTAAGTACTCGTCCCTCGTGGGGCTTGCACTCTTTTGCAGGTAGGCACTCATCTGTTTTTAAGTAGCACTGTTCATTTCCTTGCTATGTACTAATTTAATTCATTTTTGGTCAGCCGCTCCCACTTAACAGCTTTGCTTTTGGTGTATATGCAGAGCCTCTGTTTGGGTTCAAGGTGTGTTTGCAGTCTCTGGGGGGGCTCAGCGCATCTCTGATCAGAGGCCATTCGGAGGTGGCCTGGTGATGCGCTGATCCCACTTTTTGCTCAATTTTCAATTTTACTTGGTAGCGCGCCCAGGCTATGCATATGCATAGGTAGGATTTAGTTAGTGTTAGGTCCCCTCCCATGGAGGATTGACTTCTTCGCAGTTGGAGGGAAGACTACTTAACAATTTGCATGCAAGCTGTTACAGGAAACCAACATCCTCCAGTGGTAGACAGGTCATGTGTATGCTCAGTGTGTATTTTATCCCATAAGTGGGGCTTGCACTCTTTTGCAGGTAGGCACTCATCTGTTTTTAAGTAGCGCTGTTCATTTCCTTGCTATGTACTAATGTCCTGTAGTGGTACTGCAGGCAGTCAGTGCGCAGCGCCCATGAAGGAGTCGGCTTTCCGGGCTCTCTTCGCCTGTGTGTTTTCCTGGTCTCTGCTTCCTCCTTTATGAAAGGCTGGTCACTAGTAAGTAGGCAGATCTACTTGTGACCTGTGGCTGTGTGACTATCCCTAAAGAGTAAGGGTTTTTGACTCCACGGGGTGGGGGTAAGGGGATGCAATTTCTACACCTTCGTCCTGGGAGCAATTTAGCCTAGAAACTGCCCTGCTGGCTAATCTGGCTGGGATAGGCAGTATAGTAGGCTGCTCTTCAACCATATTGTATGCCATCAAAAGACGTAACAATTAACCTAATTATTGGTAAGAGTCTACAAAGACAACATAACCTGTAAACTCACCATTCCTGCGTTACATTGAGGCATTTCCTGAAATGTGCACCTTGAGAGACTGTCCCCTCTTCCTACTGTCTGATCTTGCTAACCGCTCATACTGGCTCGTTGCGGTACCCTGTTTTGCCGCAGGGTAACTTTAAACCAATATAAGTGTAACGATCGGTGAAGCACAGAGAGGTCTGATTACCGGTGATCTGCAGTATCACGGGGAATACAGACGTATACCAGATTATAAGTGATCTGCAGTATCACCGATAATCCGATATACTAGCTAACCTCTGTTCACCTGAGTAGAGTGTAGTGTTTTGGTGTAACAGTAACACTTTGAGGACAAGCCTCAGCGCAGTCAGAAGTACAACGCAGATTCCTTCCGCAGACCTGAGCTCTCCAAGACGGGAGGAGTCAGACTGACAGTAGGAAGGATTGTCTGAAAGTGACACTCAGGAGGAGGTGCCACTGACAGGACGGGGAACCGCCTCCAATAGTGAGGTTGGTTCTCGGGGTCGGACAAACCAGGTCGTACACACATGGACAGATAAAGTACAAGATCAGGAGGCAGAGGCGGGGTCTAGGTACAGGCAGAGTTCGGCAACGGGGTATCAGATATATCGAGGAACAAAATCAGGAGACAGAAGCAGAGTCAAGGAACGAGCCGGGGTTCGGCAACAGAGTATCAGAAATATCGAGGTACAAGATCAGAGTTCAGGAGGATAGTCGAGCAGGCAATAGGTCATAACAGATAATCACAATCAAACTAGTACTTTAGCTATCAACAGAATCTAGCTAAGTGTAGGATTACAGCTCCAGCTGGTCCCGGCACACCTGCGGATCTGACTACGGATCTGGGTGCTCCCACATATGTGATCGCAACGCCAGACACCCGAGGAATGACCAGCCAGCAGTATATATACACATATCCCTCTCCAGCACCTCCCACAGTGCTGGACCAATGAGAGGTGAAGCCAGAGTCAGCTTACCAGCCTGGTCAGCTGACTACCTCTGGCTGTCATATAAACCCTGCCTGAGTGCGCGCGCTCGTCACTCTAAATCTAGAGGGACTACATGTCCCAGCCACACCAGCCCCGCTCTGCGGTACCTCCGCAGCGGGGGTATGCGCGCTGACTTCCGCGTCCAACGCGGCGGTTTCCCTGCGCTCCGCACAACCTTGCATGGAGACAGCCGCCTCATGCTGAGAGGAGGCGGCTGCCTCTCCGTGTGTGTGGCCACTGTGCGCCATGTGACTCATGGCGGCGGCTCTTCCGCGCTGTTTCACAGTACCCCCCCCCCCCCCCCCCGAGGAGTGGACTCCGGACAGCTCCCTCCAGGTTTTTCTGGGTGCAAAGTGTGAAACTCCCTTTTTAACTCATCGGCATGCTTGCGCGTCCCTGGTACCCATTGTCTCTCCTCAATTCCGTACCCTTTCCAATGCACGAGATATTGTACCGAGTTTTGTACAGTGCGTGAATCTAAAATTTTTTCCACCTCATATTCGGGTTGGGCATCTACCAACACAGGAGGAGGCGGAGTGGGACCCACCTGGACTGCTGGTTTAAGAAGGGATACATGGAAGGACCTTACCCCCCGCATGCTGGTGGGAAGATCAACGGTATAGGTAACATCGTTGATCTTCCTGGCTACCGGGAATGGACCCACAAACCTGGGACCAAGCTTGTCAGAAGGTTGTCTCAGGGTCAAGTGACGTGTGGACACCCAGACCAAGTCCCGAGGTCGAAACCTCCACTCCAATGACCGTCTTTTGTCAGCTTGACCCTTCTGACTCAAAAAGGCCTTTTTCAGATTACTTCTTACCGTCCCCCAAAGGTCCTTAAATGACCTTTGCCAGGTCTCCAGGGCTGGGAATGGAGTAGAGACTACTGGCAATGGGGAAAATTTGGGTGATCTCCCAGTTACTACCTGAAAAGGCGAAAATCCAGAGGACGAATTTTTTAAATTATTTTGAGCAAATTCTGCGAAGGGCAAGAATCTGACCCAATCGTCTTGCGCCTCTGCAACATAGCACCTCAAAAACTGTTCCAAGGACTGATTTATCCTCTCAGTCTGGCCATTTGTCTGTGGATGGTAGCCCGACGAGATTGACAGCTTTATGCCCATAAGCTGGCAAAAAGCCTTCCAAAATCGTGACACAAATTGGACTCCCCTGTCTGAGACTATGTTTTCTGGAATGCCGTGTAAACGGAAAATATGAGTTATGAATAACTCGGCCAATTCCTGAGCTGAGGGGAGTCCTTTCAATGGCACAAAATGGGCCATTTTGCTAAAGCGGTCAACTATCACCCAAATAACTGCCATGCCCTCAGATCTGGGAAGCTCACCTACAAAATCCATGGACAGGTGGATCCATGGCTCACTCGGGGTGGGCAAAGGCTGCAAGGTACCGACAGGTGCCAGCCGGGAGGGTTTACTCTTGGCACATATCGCACATTCCCTCACGTATTCCTTGCAATCTGCTGCCAAGGAAGGCCACCAGGCGCATCTGGCTACCAGATCTTGTGTTCTAGATGCCCCAGGATGCCCATCATTCTTATGCGCATGGAACATCTCTAGCACCAGGAGACGAAACGGTAGAGGAATGAACAGAACCCCTGCAGGCTTCCCTTCCGGGGAGTCTTGTTGAAAGGGAATCAAAGTCTCCTTCCAATCCTCCCAAGTCTCTGTTGCTGCCAGTACCAACCTCTGGGGAACAATGGTCTCTGGAACAGAGGGCTGTGCTGTCTCTGACTCGAAGCACCTGGATAAAGCATCCGCCTTAACGTTCTTGCTACCCGGGGTGTACGTAATAATGAAACTAAACCTAGAGAAGAATAACGACCATCGAGCCTGGCGAGGGCTCAACCTCTTAGCCCCCTCGATGTACTCTAGTTTTTTGTGATCAGTGTAGACCGTGATTGTATGCTCAGCTCCCTCTAACCAATGCCGCCATTCCTCGAAAGCTAATTTAATGGCCAGGATCTCTCTGTTGCCAATATCGTAGTTCCTTTCCGCAGGGGAGAACCTACGGGAGAAGTAGGCACACGGGTGCATTCTACCCTGCAAGCCTGACCGCTGAGACAGCACAGCCCCCACCCCAACCTCCGAAGCATCCACCTCAACAATAAACGGGAAAGACGTATCCACATGTCTGAGGATGGGCGCTGAACAGAATAGGCCCTTCAGGGTGGAAAAAGCCTGTAACGCCTCAGGAGACCAGTGAGTGGTATCTGCCCCTTTCTTAGTAAGACTGGTAAGGGGAGAAATAACCGTGGAGTACTTTATGAACCTTCTATAATAGTTGGCGAAGCCAAGAAACCGCTGAAGGGACTTCAGGCCAACCGGCTGAAGCCACTCCAGGACAGCGGAGACCTTGGCAGGATCCATAGATAGGCCCGTGGTGGAAATTATGTACCCCAGGAAAGCGACAGACGTTACCTCAAAAATACATTTTTCAAGCTTTGCGTACAAAGAGTTCTGCCTTAGTTTGTTCAAAACGAACCTCACATGGGTCCTATGTTCAGAGAGGTTGTTGGAGAAGATAAGGATATCGTCTAGATAGACTAGAACAAATCTCCCCAACACCTCCCTGAAGACCTCGTTGATGAGTTCCTGGAAAACGGCCGGGCATTACATAGCCCGAAGGGCATCACCAGGTACTCATAATGCCCGTCTGGTGTATTAAAGGCCGTTTTCCATTCATCGCCCTTTCTTATGCGAATCAGGTTGTACGCGCCCCGCAAATCCAGTTTAGAAAAGATCTTGGCGTTAGTGATCTGTGTGAACAAATCGTCTATCAGAGGCAGCGGATAGCGATTTTTCACTGTAATCTTGTTAAGGCCGCGGTAATCAATGCAGGGCCGCAGGCCTCTTTCTTTTTTACAAAAAAGAAGCCCGCCCCAGCAGGCGACCGGGACGGGCGAATAAAACCCTTGGCCAAATTCTCCCTGATGTACTCCTGCATAGCCAATTTTTCGGGCCCCGACAAATTGTACAAATGACCCCGGGGGGGGGGGGGGGGGTACACAACCAGAACGGAGATCGATGGGGCAGTCGAAAGGGCGATGTGGTGGCAACTTGTCGGCTGCCTTGGGACAGAATACATCAGCATATTCAGAATACTGGTCTGGTACACCTTCCACCTGAACTCTGGTTTGCCCCAATGTCAATTTTCCCAAACACTGATGAAAACAATGAGGTGACCAGGCAGTTAACTGACCCGTGGCCCAGTCTATTTGCGGAGAATGGATTTGCAACCACGGCATGCCTAGGATGATAGTGGAGGTTGACATATGTAACACAAAAAATTGTAATTGTTCCCCATGCAATACCCCTATAGTGACCTTCACCTCCGGGGTCTGTGACAGGACACGATTCTGTTGTAGAGGGAAATCGTCCACTGCCGTGACCTGAATGGGGGGTCTCACAAGGATGAGTGGAATACACAACTCCTGAGCAAATTCGAAATTCATAAAATTAGCCGCTGAGCCTGAGTCAATAAAAGCCTCAGTGGCTACAGACTTCTTATCCCATGTAACAGTACAAGGGAGAAGCAATTTTTTTTTCTTTAAGAGGTGAAAATTGTGTGCCTAGGGTGTCACCCCCCACTACTCCTAGGCAAACTCGTTTCCCGACTTGTTAGGGCAGTTTCGCACCCTATGCCCTGCTGCTGCACAGTACAGACACAGCTGTTCCGTCATTCTCCGCCTTCGCTCTACCTGGGTCAGTTTCGATCGACCAATCTGCATTGGTTCGGGCGGAGGCAAGGCCGGAGAGGGTGAGACAGGCGGAGATGACGTTACTAGGGGTGCAGCGGAAGGTGCCGCGTAAGATGTTACCCTGACACGGTGACTGCCCCTAGTCTGCCTCTGATGGCGTAGCCTACGGTCAACTCGAATGGCTGATGAGATGGCCTCATCGACCGTTTTAGGCTCGGGTACAGTTAACATTAGATCGGAGACCTCCTCCGACAACCCAGACAGGAAATAATCCATCAGGGCATAGTTGTCGAATCTGGCGGTGACTGACCACCTACGGAATTCTGCCGCATAATCTTCGACCGAGCCTCTGCCTTGCCGCAAAAGTTTGAGCTTCCGCTCAGAGGACGCAGCAAGGTCAGGGTCATCGTCAATTACGGCCATGGCCTTAAAGAATTCCTCTACTGAGGTCAGAGCTGTATCAGTGGGAGGCAGGTTGTATGCCCAGGACTGGGAGTCACCAGTCAGAAAAGTTTTAATAAAGATGACCCGTTGGGTCTCAGTCCCTGAGAATCGGGGTCTCAACTCGAAATACGATAACACTCTACTCTTAAAATTCTGGAAGTCAGACTTGTGGCCGGAAAATTTATCAGGTATGGGCATACGTATGTCATCGCTAGGAGGGGATCGCACCGAATCAACTGACGTCTGAAGGGTTCGCACAGAGCCTGTTAGGGCATCAATTAAGGCTTTGTGCTGTCCCAGTGCTTGATGGATGTTATCCACCGAAGTGGCAAGCACATTTAGAGGGTCAGCGCGTGCGTCCATCTGTTTTTTTTGGTCTGGCGTTCTGTAACGATCGGTGTAGCACAGAGAGGTCTGATTACTGGTGATCTGCAGTATCACGGGGAATACAGACGTATACCAGATTCTAAGGATTACAGCTCCAGCTGGTCCCGGCACACTTGCGGATCTGACTACGGATCTGGGTGCTCCCACATATGTGATCGCAACGCCAGACACCCGAGGAATGACCAGCCAGCAGTATATATACACATATCCCTCTCCAGCACCTCCCACAGTGCTGGACCAATGAGAGGTGAAGCCAGAGTCAGCTGACCAGCCTGGTCAGCTGACTACCTCTGGCTGTCATATAAACCCTGCCTGAGTGCGCGCGCTCGTTACTCTAAATCTAGAGGGACTACATGTCCCAGCCACACAAGCCCCGCTCTGCGGTACCTCCGCAGCGGGGGTATGCGCGCTAACCGCCGCGTCCAACGCGGTGGTTTCCCCGCGCTCCGCACAACCTTGCACGGAGACAGCCGCCTCTTGCTTAGAGGAGGCGGCTGCCTCCCCGTGTGTGTGGCCACTGTGCGCGGAAAGAGCCGCCCGCCGCTGACTCATGGCGGCGGCTCTTCCGCGCTGTCTCACAATAAGTCTTTGGGACATTTCACACCAGGCGCGGTGCGATGCAATGCTCCGGAAGTCTCCAATTTGATGCGCGGTCAACAGCACGTTAGGGGCCGGCATGACGTGCATTTTCTAAATTGTTCGCGTTGTGACAATCATGCACGGAAGGGTATTTTTTCAATACACCTCTGAGCAATTCTAATTTTGGCCACAGGAAGTGAGCGCTAGAGAGCCTCACTATATGCTTAGCTTGAAGCCAGAAGGGAGATTACATCGCATTGACCAATTGACTGCTTTAGGAAAGTCACTGAACTTGTTGAAGGCATCATATGCATAACTACAAATCATGGGGTTCACCAGCAAACTTTGATGCCCCCCCTCCCCCTAATGTTCACACTCTTTTTCCTGCCTACCCCTGGTAACTCCCTCAGCCTAGGTGGCCATATTACATCGACCATAACACAAGTGTGGACATCATAATCTTTACACATAACAAGTTTAGCCATAAAAACACCTGATTCGAAGGATTGACCCCTTCATCCTTCATCAGAGCGAGTGAAGTAGTAGTTAGGGCTCCCTTACTGCTCTAGCCCCCCTTCGGTCGTGGGGCTGCTCCTCTGTAGTTACCCCTGGGAGGTATACTTATAATTCCAACACTACTTAACTTGGAAGCAAGATTAGTCTGAGAGAGTATGAATAAATGCCCCTTATTGATCTACTCTCTCTGTTCTGTTTTTGGCATCTCTTCCTCGTTGACTGGCTATTTGTGCCTGATCTTACACCTAATCCAAATCTTTCCAGTGGATCCCAGTCAGGGGTGTAGCAATAGGGGTTGCAGAGGTTGCGACCGCATCGGGGCCCTTGAGCCAGAGGGGCCCTGTAGGGCTCTCCCTCAACTGCAGTATTAGCTCTCTATTGGCCCTGTGCTCATAATAATCACTTCTATAGATACTTTGAATAGTAGTAATCATTAACAAACTGTTCCCCATCCCCTTCTTGCACCCCTGACAATGTGGTTGTGCTAGGCAGGTTTTGGTGCTCAGTGTCAATTGTTATGTATAGAGTGCTTGGGGGGCCCCAATGTAAAACTTGCATCAGGGCCCACAGTTCCTTAGCTACGCCACTGATCCCAGTGGATACTTGACTGCTAAGTTTAACCTCCCCACTAGAGTGATCCCTTTAATGACACCTGACCCTTAGGCTGTATTCACAGTGGGAAGTTGCGGTTTAATGCGAAGTTAAAGTCGCAACATGTCTGGGTTAAGAGGTAACGCACTGCAAGCAGTGAGTTACCGCAATGCAACATTTTTAAAACAATTATTAAAACAATTATATTTTTCAAACAACGTTGTACACACATGGCAACTGCACAATATGCCTTTGCCAGTATGCCTTTCCCTATTGCTGGGCGAGGGTGGAAAATTCAAATTCAAAGGACCCAAAATTTTTCAGGCATCCCCTCTTGCGCAGTATGGATGCCCTGTATATTTGACTTAGATGTAATTCTTTCTGGTCAACATAAGCAATAAAAAGTTTATATCCATCAAGGTAGAGAAGACAGAGCACAACCCCCCCCCCCCCCCCCCAATAACTAGTCATTCCACAATGGTCTTTCCCCCACAAATATCATATAGATCACAGGTCAGGGATGTATGGTGCTGAGCCAATGCTCTCAGTGCCCCCTTATTTCCAGGACTCCAACAAAGGACCGGCACCACACGAAAGTATTATAAGCTCTGATACTTTATTAAGTCATAAAATGACTGACAACACTGTTGGCCTTTCTCAAGTTGCCATACAAGTCAAATGTCATTTGACTTGTATGGCAACTTGAGAAAGGCCAACAGTGGCTGTCATTGTCAGTCATTTTATGACTTAATAAAGTATCAGAGCTTATAATACTTTCGTGTGGTGCTTTGTTGAAGTTCTGGACTGTGACCCCTTGGTACAGGCCAGGGTGAGAATCTAGGCACACACCTTCACCCTGAGCTTGAGTGGGTGCTCCCCTAACCACGTCTATACCCTTATTTCCAGGTGCATGCTGGGAAGTATCCTCTTCCTGCGAAATAGACCCATGCACAAAACTGTTTGTACACAGACCGGGCACCTAGCATTGTGCTGTAGTCATGGCTGTACTTCCTGTATATCTAGAGGACCGAGAAGAGACATAGTTGGAGAGTGGTGCCAGCTAGGGCAAGCACCATGTCTTGTTGGCAGACACAAGTAGTAGCAGAGGTGACATATATTTTACCGGTAGTGATACCTTATGGGGGTGTGGGTAGGGTACCTAATACTTTTTCATAAAGAGTGTAATACTTTACATATCAACAGATGACATTTTCCACATTTGCTCATCGCTGTTCAGTTTAAAATATATACATGCAAAATATACATATCTATTTGCTGTTAGGCTTAGCAGCTGAATCTCTCCCACAACGTTTAATAGTATCCCTCAGGTATATATTATAGTGTTCAATGCTTTGAAGCAAAGTCAGCCTAAGATGGATCAGTTGGGTCAGTGGGCCTGGGGGCATTTCATGCTGTTAAAGTTTAAACACCCTTTGCTGCGTAAAAGGATTAATTACATCTGTGCAAAGGACAACCACATGTACCTATTACTTATGCAAGCTGAGTAATGTCTACAGCGAAACCTGGAGACTCATGTCTTATGCTTGATCCCGCTCACAGTACCAACCCAAAGAGTTTCTGAATGAAGAATCATGGGAATTAAAATAATGCACACCTGATGGAGGATAAAGGAGTAAACATATTATTCTGAATGGGAATTTAGAATCAAAGTTAGAATCAGAAATTCAGAATTCGTTAATTTCGCCAAGCTGCCCGGAATAGGTTTTGACACAATATATACTGTAGCTCAGTAGAGAAAGAGATAGATAGATAGATAGATAGATAGATAGATAGATAGATAGAGCACACAACATGCAGTTTACGACAAGCAAAAACCAAAAACAATATACAACGTACAATATACATCATGCAGAGTCCGTGTGAGAGGCAGAGACACAATAGACAGATCAGATTTAGTCTAGTTGACAGCTTGTCCATAAAGGAGCAGCTCAAGCCGCAGCCTATGGGGGAGGGGAGGATGTGAGTTCAAGAGGATGACAGCCAAGGGAAACAAAGAGTTCCTGTGCTTAGTGGTCCTGGTAGAGATGGCCCAAAAACATCCGGCTTGAAGGGAGCAGACTGAAGAAGCGGTGGCCGGGGTGAGAGGGTTTGTTGGCAATCCTCAACGCTCTAGTGCTCAGTCAGGTGTTGTATAGGAGGTTATGTGAAGGGAGAGGTCTCTCAATAATCCTCTCTCCCCTGACTGGATGAACCTCTGTAGTTTATGTCTGTCACTGGCGGAGGAGCCAGCATACCAGACCAAGATAGAAGAGCAGAGAACCGATTCAATGGTGGTGGATTGAAAACATTTCAGTATCGCTTGGACCATACCAAAATTCTTCAGTTGGAATTTAAATGTTACTCCACTTTTGTGGGAGGGAAAAAAATTCACCAGAAGAAACACATACAAACATTTTGGCAAACTTTGCTAAGCCGTTTTATCTGTCTATTGCTGCCTATATTGGCTTCTGCTGCTACCACTGGGGTACCTTTAAGAAGGGATAACTAATGATGAGCTGAAATTTCGCAAAAGCGTAACTTCAACTTCGTATTTTGCAATTACAATGCAAAATTGTAATTCATTATTTTCGTCACGCTCGTAATTAATTTGTCATTTATAATGTTGCATCGTAATTCTTCCAGAGAAACTCCAGTAAAAATAATGTAATAAAAAAAGTGCTTAATTTTTACAATAATTATGTATAAATGATTTAGTCACTGTTTGCTTATTGTAAAATCTTTCATCTCCCTGATTTACATTCTGACATTTATCACATGGTGACACTTTTACTGCTGGCAAGTGATGTAACTGGAAGTAGCTGCTGCTTGCTTTTTTTGGCAGTTGGAAACAGCTGTAAACAGATATTTCCCACAATGCAATGAGGTTCACAGACATGAAACTGCCAGGACCATGGTCCTCACAGTTTCCTGTGGGAGGGGTTTCACCACAATATCAGCCATACAGAGCTCCCTGATGGTCCGTTTGAGAAAAGGAAAAGATTTCTCATGGGAAAGGGGGTATCAGCTTCTGATTGGGATGAAGTTCAATTCTTGGTCACGGTTTCTCTTTAACTTCTATTTCTGTGCGCAATTTAATGTTTACTCATAATTTTGCATCATTTTGCATCAAAGATCAGCTGAACAGACAGGAAACTGGTATTGTTTAAAGGGGCATAAATGTGTCAACCTTAACTTGTCTCTCACCTCGGTGATTTTCTTTGGTCAGACTCAAAGCACAGTCACTTGGATCACACTCAGTAGGCCACCCTGGACCATTAGGTAGGCTATCCCAAGGACTCCTTGCTGAATAGGTACTGGCCGCAGTCAGGGCTCAGATCCTGGTCTCTTATGTCATACATGGAGGGCTTGACCAGTAGACTATCCACCCAATTGTAGGCACTGACAAGAAGTGATAATTACATTTGAAAGCAGACTTGTTTATTAGAGATCTGACATGTCAGGTCATTGAACGACCTCGGGGGATACCATTACACATGTTAGCTTGTCAGCTGAGACAACCCAAACCAGCCCTTTTGGATGAGAAGTAGAGGCTTGACTGACTATGTTAAGGATAGGCAGAAGCAAGGAAAGCACGTTCATAAATTACCCAGGAGGCGGCTTCCATACCAGCTAATATATATATTTTAGTGTGTTTTTATCTGCAAATAAAAGGTTTTAGAATATATTAGCAATCTTGCCTTGAGATCTGGTGGTAGGCTGGTAGAGTGATATTACCTAAAAGAGAAGATACCATGACAGTGGTGGTACATATAGCTCCCAACTGTCCCTCTTTGGGAACCCAGTCCCTCTGTCCCACCGTCTTCCTCATTTGTCCCTCTTTCAGGACTCATGTACAGATCTATGTAATTTTATTTATATCCTTTAAATTGATATACTGTATTTCTTATTTTCAAATGTTAATATGAAGGAAAATGAAGCAGGACAGAGAGGACCAGTGTGGTTTAAATCATAAAATAACATATTTTTCCTATGACATCTTTATGGTGTATGTGACTAGAGGTGTGTTGGGGGCTTGATTAGGGGTGTGGCAGGGGTGTGGCTTAAGTGTTCCTCTTTATTATCTCAAAATGTTGAGAGGTATGGTGGTACCCTGAGGCTGGAGCCCCTCTCGCCTCTGCCTCGGCCCAGCCCCGCTGATTGGCTAAGATTCAAAATCTTTTTCCTAGGTAAGACATTACTGCATTTCGTACATGTATTGTAAATGCCTGCCAGTAGATCAGCTGTGAATGCTGACACACAAGAAACAGTATTTTCCAGGGAACAAACGCGCTGCATTTATCACATTCGAGCCCAGTCTGTTTTTTCATGTCTCCACCCCATCCTTAATGCCATATTTTACCTGACACCAGAATGTACACCAGGTTGAAAGAAATAGCATCTCTGATATTAATCCTGCAATTGGCAGATGTGTGGGATCCCGTACGGTCGGTAAATTACATAAGTATTACATTCGGAAGGAAGACATTCTTTTCAGCTAGATGTCTCTTTAATAGAAATCCCACAATGCATTTCATTCCTTTACTTTCTTCCCTTATCTGTCTGATTGTGTGGCATGTAAACTGTTTCTTTTTCTCTAATTACAGCCATTTATATCTTTTCCTGACGGTGATAGTCCTGCCTAGAACTGTGCTGGGAAATCACATTGTTATGAAAGTAACAGCCTCCTACAGAGTAATGACGGTAAGACTGAAGCGTAACTTGGAATGGTTTTGTGCGTTCTTGTTTAATGAGTTTGACCCGAATAGCATATCAGGGATAATAAGTTCATTTTTATGCAACTCCTGAACATGTAGGAGTCTTCGAACTATTTCCAGTAGCGAAATAAATTCAGTGCGGCATACATTATGACGTCAATCTTCTAATAGCCTCTTATGACGCAGGAAGTTTCATTATGCATTTTTTTACTTACTATAAAAGTCAGGTCTGAATCACAGACATGTCTCTGGTGGGAAATTCAGCACTTCAACTGCACCCTTGAAAGTATCTGATAATTCACCATATATAAAACTTACTTGCACAGTTGGAATGGAAAAACAGCAATGCCCCCATGGCCGCCTCTTCTTCCCCACTTAAATTCCAACTTAAAACCATTATTGGTTTTTGGACGTAAGTCTTATAGTGGTATAAAACCCTGACAAATGTATTCAATAAAAACATGTTTTTCTACTTTGTATACGCCGTATGGTTATCATATTTGCTTTTGTGCATAAGTATTATTATTCATTTAGAAATTACAAGTTCCCAAAGTACAATTTTTTTTTGCTCTGATAGCTGACTATGCATGTTATTCATAACTGTTTTATTCATCTTTTTAATGTAAGCAGAAATGCTTTTTGAGTGTCTGACTGTGTTCAGGAGAGTCTGCAGTGTCAGAGAAGTGTTTACTTAATTGTATCAAGTGAGGAATGTAAACACAAGATAACATTACCTCCAGTTCGGATGCGTCCAGCTTTCCCGGCAGGGAGCTTGTAAGTCCTGTGTTTAACTAGCTGAATGCTGTTCTAGTGGGAAAAAAATGGTGGTAGTATATAATATGCTGTAATTAATCTTTTAGAGCAAAGATGAAATGCTGGGTTTCATTCCGCATAAGTCCAAATTAGCTACACTGCAGATTTCCGAATCTCTTGAGATTTACATCCAGTACTAAAAACCGCGCATGCATGTGTGCACTCCATAGCTTGTGCATGTGCTTGTGCATGCTCATGCAAGTACACACTCATGCACTGATTCCCATTGTGAATGATTGTGATCACAATGGTGACAGCTTGGCGACACAACCCTGTATAGATGCCTAGTAATGCATCTATACAGCACTGTGGTCCCCAAACTGTACATAGAGATGGTTCCCGGCAAATTTCCGCTGTTCGACGCGTTCCCTGCAAACTGCAAACATATGACGTGTTCGACCCACCCCCTATACATCATTATGGGGTCAAATTTTGACCCTTTACCTCACAGGCAGCAGACACATGGCAGCAGCAGGCAGCAATCAGCTAGCACCCCCTCCTGGACCCCCCACCACGCAATCAAAAAGCAGTTGCGGTGGCCATATTGGATTCATTCACTGCTGGCTGCTGACTGTTAGTGAGAGCAGGGTCAGACTTGCTGCAGATAGGTAGGGAAAGCATTAGCTGGGCCTGTGTTCTTGTTCCTCACTTGCAGTGAAAGCACCCCAAAAAGCCCTTTTGAGGGCTAGCACATCGGTTTCCTGTGTATTTTTGTGTGTGTGATACTCCATAGCCCACTGACACCCAGAGCTGTTTGCAATCTACTGCTGTTGCTATATTCAGTTGCAGTCAAAGTAGCACTCCAGTGCATTAGTTTAGACTGTATTCTGATTGTACTATTGCATTTCTCTATGTGTGACACTCCACAGCCCACTGAAACCCAGAGCTGTGAACACTATTGTTGCTACATTAAGATGGATACACACTACCACTCCAGTGCATTATTTATAGGAATGTATGTAATGTGATTTCTGCCCTTTTGGGGCTAAAACCCGACTTTGCATCAACTCCATAATTTTTGGTGGGACTTTTGGCATGGACCCTCCTCCGGCATGCCACAGTTAGAGATGGCCCGAATGGTTCGCCGGCGAGCAGTGTTCAGGGAAGTTCGGGTATTCGTGCTATTCAAACCCCCCCCCCCCCCATATATCATTATTGGGCTAAACTTTGACCTCTTACATCATTGTCAGCAGACACATGGCAGCCAATCAGCCTGCACTCCCTCACAGACCCACCAGCCCCCTATAAAAATGCTGCAGTGCCCTGCATGTTCCAGTATGTCTTTGGCTGGAATAGAGAGAGGAAGGGACAGAGTTTGCTGTTTAATCACCCCAAACAGCCTTTCTGAGGGCTCTATCATCCTTCTGCTGTTTATTTATTTATTTATTTTTGTGTGCGACACTCCACAGCCCACAGGCACTCACCACTGTACCCAGTGCCCACTTCAAGCACAATAGTGCTCCAGGTTCTCTGTTATTATCATTAAATTGTGTTTGAACTATTGCAGCATATTCTCAGTGTCTGTCTGATAGAGTCTGTAGAACCAGCGTTGTCGCACCAATGGGTTAGATGTGCAGAGACCACCCCTGGAGTCACAGGGAATTATCAGCAGTCATCAAAGGTCCGCACCATCAAATGTTCAAGTTTCTTTATTTATAGCTCTTGTTAAAAAGACATGAGAAGAAAACAGGTCTGCATGATGATAACGCACAGGCGTTTCGATGCTTCTTCCTCAAATCTGCTATGATTTGAGGAAGAAGCATCGAAATGCCTGTGCGTTATCATTATGCAGACCTGTTTTCTACTCATGTCTTTTTAACAAGAGCTATAAATAAAGAAACTTGAACATTTGATGGTGCGGACCTTTGATGACTGCTTTCTGATAGAGTCTGCACAGAGCCCACTGGCACTGAGCCACACCTGTGACCACCTATAGTGATATCTAAATGTGTGCTACATAAAAGCACAAGCACAATTTCTCCACTACTGCTCCAGGGCCTCTGTTATTATCACTAAATTGTGTTTAAACTATTGCAGCATATTCTCCACAGGCCAGTGGCACCCACCCAAAGCTCTGCACATTATTAGCATTGTGGGCCACATTACACAAGCACACCAGTGCTCCAGGGCCACTGTTATCACTGTATTGTGTTTGAACTATTGCATAGCTCTGTGTCTGTGTGATACTCCACAGCCAGAACACTGTCATTGGGGGGCTGAGGGGGAGGAGGAGACCTTTTGTGACCTCAGTGAGGAAGAGGAGCTGGCTAGCTTGGCATCCATTCTTGTTCAAATGGGGTCTTTAATGCTTTCCTGCCTGTTGAGGGACCCCCATATAAAAAGGCTCAAGGGGAACGACCTGTACTGGGTGGCAATGCTACTGGCCCTCCGCTATAAGCACAAAGTGGCAAAACTGTTACAGAGGTCTCACCACTTTTAAACCCTTAGCTCCTCTTGATGCTTGTATGCCCCTCTTAAGCCTCATCTACACGCGTAGATGAGGCTCCGATGTTACTTATCAATCGAGCCGCTGATATGGCTCGATTGATAAGATCCGATAGGGCGGATCTTGCCACCGCCGATTCCCTGCTCGTTCACCACAAGGGGACAATGGCAGAGAATCGAGCGGAAGATAAGCGGCGCCGGGCGGGGACGAGGGTGGATCGAATGTGGCGCACGCGGAAGAGGCGATCCGGCGGCTAATCGAGCCGCCGGATTGCAGCGTCATCTACGCGTGTAGATGAGGCTTTAGAAAGCATACTGTCATGGCCAAGCCCGGTTGAGTGGGATACTCCCACTCACTACATTAACTGCCTTGGTTTACTTTGTATTGTTATAACCCCCTCCCCAAAAAAAAAAATAAATAAATTATAAAATAAAAGATTATTTTAAGCTAAATCACTTTTGGAAGAGATCTAGAGCATGATCCCTGGGAAGAACAATTTAAACAAAAGGGTAGGCTATTCAGAGCAAGGTAATTGTGTGGGTGATGGGCAAAAAACGATGCCGGTTGTACCCAACACTTAAAGAAAGAAGAGCTCATCACACAGCTGAATGGAAGGATCATGGAGAAGGAACTGCCTGGACAGGAAAGCCAGCTTGTAGGTATATTTGCAGGGTGTTGGCACTTGGATGGTCCCAGGCCAGTTCCAGTACATGTGGCACAATTTAAAAGTCAACCTTTGTAGATGGGCAGGGCTGAGGTTTGCAGTGGTCATTACACATATATAGTGAGTGGGAATGCCACATCCTTGCCTGACATGGTGGGAGAGCAGAAAGAAATCCACCCAGTCGCGGTCACTGTGTGGTCCCTGACGGTACCGGGAGCAGGAGTGACAAATTCTCCAGACGCAGAGCAGTACAGATTGGTGCTGATCCTTTTCTGCACTTCGATGAAAATCATGCGAGGGGAATTATTTTCAAAAGTACCAAAGCAGGTCTGTAACTGCGGGATCTCATAATTCTGCACTGTGCTGAGCTGTCCATCTGGCACTCCATCTCGCCGGTACACCACAATCTTCTCTGGCAGCGCATGCTTTACTGTACCCCGTAGTATTTCTGGAGAGGGGCCAAAACGAACAGCTTCAAGCCATCTATAATCTCTTGATGTGGAAGCTGAAAGACTAAACGGGAGTACCAGCAGGTCAGGAAAGAATTTATGCTGGCCACAAAAAGCCTGTCACTGAGCGGGAACTCTGGTCAGCATCATGGTAGACATCCATTCCGATCACCATCAGATTATTTTGAGGAATGTCCACAGCTCTCCTCCAAGCTTGCAATTTATCTGCAGCAAAATTTTCTGTGTAATGCTTCTCAGCTTTCGTTTCAAGCGTGTTTATTAAATTGAAAATCACATGACACAAAAATAAACCAGTATAACAGAAAAAAATATTCCTCACATGTGAGGAGTATTACATAAAGAGAAAGAGAATCTTTGCATCACATGAATTATTACATTGACCAAACAGCACAATTTGGCTATATTAATACTAATATAAAGAAGAAGGGTGGTCCCTTCAAAAGGTCAAGTAGATAGCACCAATTTTCATGTGGGAAAGGAGTAGGAGAGAGATGGAGGGAGGGTAAGGTAGAGTGAGGGAGAAAGGAATGGGAAGGGGGGGAGACTTACCGAATATACCATGAGTGGTATTCCACATCATGCCCATGATACATCCAATAAAGAGGATAAAAGTAGGAGTGCTGCTCAGTTTTGTTGGATTAGAGATTATTTTTACATTCACAACCTGAGAAGGCACAGGTGTTTGTACACAGCCCAATTTCTTTATGGCACCGTACAGGTCATCTCTGGTTCCTGATATTATCATTAGGAGCAGCTGCACCCTTGCCACCCCTTCTACTAGTGATTAGATACTTTTGACATAAGACTCCGTACGGTCATCATAGTTTTCAGGCTTTTGTGGAACCCGTTCATCCGCCTGAATGTGACTCGGTAACTGTTCCGCCACTGCCCGTTCATGCATACCACCACCACCCTCCCTTCTCATTTGTAAAAGTGGCAGACACCATGGTGCTGTTTCAGGTAGTCTGCAGTTTATTGCCTTGTTGGCCTGCTGCCAGCCTGCCACCCACTTAACACCAATGGCAACTGGCAAGCCTCCACTGCGTGGCTCTGCAGTTGAATTGGTGCCACCACCACCATGAATGGCAGGCAGACCTGCTGCCAGCCTGACAGCTGCTGACTTAACATTTTGTTTTCTGAAAATTATCTTTGAAATTATATACATATTACCTCAAAAATTTGTATTTTTTATAAATAAATTTGCATTTTTTAATTTGTTATAAATAACTTTTCTATACGTAAATAACTTTCAAAATCATTTTTTTATCAATAGGTTTCACAAATAGGCCCAACAAAAAAATAAAAGTGCAGCTGTACACTGAGCCAGTCTGCCACAGTTGAGCGCGCAAGCAGCGCCCACACACCTAAGGGCCTTACAGACCTGTTGGCGCTCAATCTCGGTAAATGCGGTGCTTGGTCTATCAGTGTGAAGCGGTCATAACCCTTACATTACCACTCTGGGTATTTTAAAGCAGCCCTTTAGACCTCAAATGTGGGAATGTACTGTGATTTCTACCCTTTAGGGTTTAAAACCCGACTCTGTGTCAACTACTTAATTTTTGGTGAAACGTTTGGCATAGATCCCCCTCCGCCATGCCCCTGTCCAGGTGTCAGAGCCTTTGAAACTAGTTTTCAATCACTTTTGTGGCCAGTAACAGCCTTTGTAGTTTGAGCAATTTGCCTGCCCATTGAAGTCTAATGAGGTTCGCCCGGTTCGCACAAACTCTAACTTTCCCGGAAGTTCGCGAACGGGAACTTTGATGTCCGCGACATTTCCAGCCACAGTCCAGGTTTTAGACCCCTCGAAACAACGTATCCATTAGTGTTATGGCCAGAAACAGTCTTTGTAGGTTTTAAAATTCGCCTGCCCATTGAAGACTATGGCAGTTCGCATGTTCGTGAACATTTGCGGAAGTTCGCGTTCTCTGTTCATGAACGGAAAATTCTATGTTCGCGACATCTCTAACTGTGCACACTAGCAATCATATGCAATCGCTACAGACACACAGGCTGGCGATATTGGAACACCACATGCCCGGCTAGTGATGAAATATCGCATGTATGGTATTGTTTTAAACAGAAGACGGAAAATAATGTATTTTGAGATGTTTTTAAAACTGTGGCACTTGCCATGTAAAAGTTAGAAAGGGGAAACATGAAAAAAATTTGTAATTTTTGTGTTTACGCCTAATTTTCGCAGATAAATTGTCTGTGAAATTAATTAATACTTGAAAAAAATATAACCCAAAAGGCGCATTAGAACATCCAGAAAAAACCCGCCGCCCGCTCACATGCCTGCCTAGCTCCCTGGCTCCGTCCCTGTCCTCCTGTCTGTGTAAGGCTGGGTCCGTTCTGCGCACATGCGCAGTAGCAAAAAGCACGGACCCAGCTACACGGAGACAACTGAATAGATATAAAAGTTTAATTTATTTCCTTTTAAACAATACCAGTTCCCTGGCACTTCAGTCAGAAAAATCTGACTTGCATGCTTGTTCAGCGTCAATGGCTAAGAGTGTAACCCGATTTATCCTTTAGAACTCGGCCTCGACTGAGAGGAATCCACCAGACACTGACTCAGATGCGAATATCAAGAATTTGTGACCTAACAGTGGTCAAATGGTAACTTTTCTCAACCAGCAATTCTCAACACAAATATACACTTCCCTTACACATCACAGGTCAAAATAATAAATCTTCTTCTCCTCTTCACAGCCGGTGCACCAGTAAAAGCTGCGGAATACAAAGGTTAAGTTACGCAAAAACGTTTAGATAAATTTTGAGCTACAACAGGTCTTCTTGTACAATCAACAACCACTTTACAATACAAAGCCCTTAAATCACAGTACCACTACTGAGGTATAGGGGCTTGGGCAGGGACAGGTCTACTGAGCAATTCAGTTCCTACACAGTCTAAGTCCCTTGTAGCCAAGCTATATTGCTCAGCAAAACCTTAGGGACAATGACTCTCTTCAATATGGTACTGAACAGTTTCCACGGTTCATTGGTTAGCAATATGGCATCCAAAAGAATGTTCACTTTACTCAGAAGATCTCTGACTCTTAGGGTCATATCCTATTCAAGGTGATAAGCAGCTTGCAGATGCGAGCTACTTATCACCTTGCCATCGCGCAAGGATTACCGGCAAATCCTATTGCCAATATCCTTCGCGCGATGGCCGACCGTTAAGGAGCATTACTCAGGCGAATGGGTGATGGGGAGTGAGGTTTACGCTGTGGTGCTTTCCTTCAGCACTGTGGCCTCACTCCTCACACATGAGCACTCACCCGCCGAACCATCGCCTCCATCTTCCACCGCAGCATCTGGGGTCTCCTTTGATAAGGAGACCCCCAGAGCTCCCCGTTGCCGCACACTTTAGAAGCCTCCCATGTAGCTCTGCCCGGCACCCCTGTCATTATACATACCGCTGCTGATCACCTGATGCCTCTCGCCGCAAAATCCGTTGCGTAATTACAGTGTATCTAACACTGTAATTACTGTCTGCATAGGAGCCCGGGCAAAGCATCTTTGAATCTGCAGCCGGGGCTCCCCATTGGTCCGCTATCTGAGGCATTTTATTGGTTCAGACAGCGGACCAATGTGGAGCCCCGGCTGCAGATTCAAAGATGCTTTGCCCGGGCTCCTATGCGGACAGTAGTTACAGTGTTAGATACACTGTAATTACGCAACGGATTTTGCGGCAAGAGGCGTCGGGTGATCAGCGGCGGTATGTATAATGACAGGGGTGCCGGGCAGAGCTACGTGGGGGGCTTCTAAAGTGTGCGGTGACCCAACAGGGAGCTCTGGGGTCTCCTTATTAAAGGAGACCCCCAGATGCTGCAGCGGCGATGTGCGTTAGCTGGTGTAGACCTGCTTCTTGCAGGTCTAAGCTAACGCTCATGTCTGCCGGGAAGTATCGCTTCCCGGAGGCATGCAAACGGTAACTGGATACCGTGTAAAGAAATCGCTGGGCGATTATATCGCTCAAGCAAGTTCTTTTCTGCCTGGGGGGTCTAAAGTTTAATAAGATTAGGCAATGCCCCCATCGCCTAAGTTAAGAACTCGCCAGTGCTTAGCGCTGGCGAGTTCAGCAATAGAATATGGCCCTTACTCTTTATACTGTATCTCTCAACTCGCTATACTCTTGAGCACCAGTTGTTTGGATAGGGCTTCCCAAAATAATAAAAAAAAATAAAAAAAGAATCAAACAATCAAAAAGGGTTAGAGAAACAAAAGTAAATAAAATAAAATTACAAAATTGACCAATGCACCCAGCTATACCATCAATATCTCACTCCTTCAATATAACTCTTTTCTTATGCCATTTGAACTTTATGCTGAATAAGCTCTAATTTTGATATGTTGCAAAACTTGTATCTCCACTCTGTCGACTCTTTATCTCTGACAGATGTCACTCCACTTCTTACTGTAGTTCACTTAGTAACACAAGATGCAGTGAAACTCCTCCTCCAATCTTCTTCTTTAATGCTGGCAGGTTAACAGACTTAAATTTTCCTCACTGACAGGTTCTCTTTATCTCCACGGCTTTTGCTCTCTTTCCCTCTCTCAGGCCATGCACTCCAGCAACACAAAATAACACTTTGCTTCACTTCTTAAATCAGGCTTTTAGTAAACACTGCAGATGTCTTTGAATCAGGATTACTGTGAACGGCTGAGCTGTATTCGTTTTGAGAGGGGCTTAATAGAGACTGATCACTTTTCTGATGACAGAAAGGCACTCACACTTAATATACTTAGTTGCAGTTTCTATTCCTTTGGCTGGGCAGCACTATCTTGCATCAATAAACTGAGTATCATCACAATGTCATTGTCTCTTTAAGGCTTTAACACCACTTTTATCAGAATATGCCCTTCAGTAACTTGGGTTAACTGTCTCTATACTCAGAAAACCTCCACTGAATGCTGACCCTTTTCTGAACACACACTGTGGCTTGAAGCTGGTGCAAGGCCTATACTCATCTGGCCTGACAGGGTTTCTCTCCTTCTACGCTAGCTCGGATCTTGCCTGCTATCACTTCACTTGGCCTCCGGTCACTGCCTGGCTCTGTCACTGCTGCCCTCCTCTCTCCACTGGTGATCTTTAGGTTGCTGCCGGGTCTCTGCTTTGCCTCATGGAGTGACTGCTGCGGAAGCTCTCTCTCCAGCCTCCATCCCCTCTTACCGCTGCCTCCTGACTGACTCCAGAGCGCTGAGGGAAAATGGTTTAAACCAGTTCCCTCTGGCTGTGCCTTGCGCGCTCTTCCCCTCTGCGTCTGCGCTGTGCTCTCTGCTTGGCCGTGCAGAGCTTCCAGAATATTCCCCTCTCTGTTGATAGCTACCAGTTTATGCAACCATTTGGCCGCTTGGGCCTATCTCTCTATGCGCCGTTTTAGTTCCACCATGCTAATTTATAAGGTGAATTTTAGCCTTAGATGCTAAGTTTATCTCACACATACAAATGCATTAACACAGTACATTACCCTCTTTTAGAGGGTTACAAGAGTATTAGAGACAAAGTCCCCAGCAGGACAGCCACCCAATCTGCATTATTCAAAAGGAAATAAATATGTCAGCTTCCTCTGACTTCAGGTGTGCTTTAAGGTTGGTTCAGCACTGCCCTGCATGTCTTACCACCCAACAGCACCACTATTTTCCGTATTGTTGGCTATGTGACATTTCCTCCCCCTGCCACTCATTGCTCTGCTTCCATTCCTCCTAGCTTATATTAACACTAGGTAGTGCTGGCTGGTATAACATGTGGTTTAGCCTTGATTGCGTGTGTTTTTGTTTTGTTTTTTGATCCTTTAAAAAAATATATATACTCTTTTATGTGCCACACTACGAACGCGAGAAAAATGTAAAATGTTCAAATTGCCATTGACTTGCATAGTTTCTGGTACTGCACACGGTGCGTGACAATGCACCGTTCCTCCTGCGTCAGCTGGACCACTTCAGGTACATTGCAGGAAGTGTAACATGTTCCATTGACTTTAATGGCAATTGCGGCGAGGTGCAGTAGGAGGAGGTGAGGCAATGCAATAACTAAAAAAGTGGCCTGAATGATAAATCTTAAACATTTTGGCCTTTGACTTATTCTATGTTGTATTTATTCTGGCCCCATGATTGAGTTTGATAACCCTTCCCCAAGTAATCAACACATCTTTGCTAACAGTAACTGTGACAGATATCCTCAGGAATTGTTAAAGGGAGTCTTAATGTGGCCACTAATGGTCCAATTTCTAGCGAAAAATTGTTTGAGCGATCTGATTGGATTGGTAGTAAATAATCTCCATTGATGGGCACAACTGATTCCGAACAATTATAAAAATGTCCGATTAAATTTTCGTTGAACCAAAATTTGGTTTTTCTTGTTGGTTGTGATAGATAGGAAGCAAAGATTGGTTCGTTCGTGTAGTGAACAATTTCACTTCCGATCATAATTCCTGATCGCTCTAATGATTTTTCACTAGAAATTGGATCATTAGTTTCCACCTTTACAGATACTTACCTAAGGAGAGGGAAGGCTCTGGGACCTATAGTGCCTTCCCGTTACTCTCCTCATCCCTTCATTCCTGTGCTGGCTCCCCCATTAGAAGTCTCCAACTGATAGGTTCGGAAACTGCTCTCTTCCACTTTGGGTGGGCTTTGGAAATCTTTGGGAGCACTCGGGCTCCCGAAGACGGGATGCTCCATCCTGCGCACGCGCAAGTGCCTTCTCTCATCCACTCGCACATGCGCAGTACAGAGCCACCTGTCTTCGGGAGCACTCGGCTCCTGAAGACTTCTGAAGCTTACAGGGTAATGAGGGGATGAGGAGAGGAACAGGAAGGCTCTATAGGACCCACATCCTTGCCTCTCCATAGGTCATTATCGTTTTTTTGTTCTTTTTATTTAGGCTTCAGATTCTCTTTAAAGAGGAGCTGTCAGCCATACTATCTCAGAAAAAAACACATATATAAGTAGATAAATACTTGCTCTACTTACATAACATATGTATTGCACAGTCCACGTTTTGATTTTAGTGATTCTTCTGCAGTAAAAAAAGAGAAAATCCATCTTAGCATTTCCCATTTTAAGTGTGGCTATTTTGAAGCCAGTTCTGATGTCATTTCCTCCCTTAGTCTCCTCTGCCTGATTTGCCTGCCCTTCACTATAGAAAGTGCATTGTCTCAGCGTGAGAAATATTGGCCAATCAGAGAGGAACAGAGGTGGGGGAGGGGAAAACAGGAGGGAAAGAGGCTTCAGCCAATCAGGCTGCATTAGTTAAGTCTGGGAGGAAGTACAGAAGGACAACCCAGCATGCCCTACAACTTCCTTTTTGCATACCAAATTTTGTGTGTAAGAGTCAGATAAACTGGGAAATGATCATTTATCAACAAGAAAAGTAATAGAAATTTTAACTTTGGATTGCCTGGTTAGCATCCTTATTACTTTTTCACCAGATAAAAATAAATAATTGATTTTTTATTTTATGCCCCCATACTCTTTAACCATTTCTGCTGCCCGGACGTGCGTCCGGGCGACTGCTCTGCTACGGTGCCGCACTCCCAAACGCAATCGTGGGTGCACCCCCGTGGTGTCCCCCGGTAGCCCTGGGATCAGTGAACAGGAACATGGTTCCCAATCACCGATCCGTGTCCCCAGCAGGAAAAACTGAAACGCTCTTACAAGAGGCTTCAGTCTTTCTGCACGTAAAAATTTCCGCATCCCCCTTGTGCTTCCGCTTAGCGAGAAGCACAAGGAGGGGAAAAAAAACTCAAGCTGGCCATCTTGTGGCCAAATAGTAAAACTACATCTACACATTTTTAACATTACAATTTACACATATAATAACATTAAACATTAACTGTTTATTTCCCACATCAAAATATTATCCAAATAAAATTTGTAATGAAAAAAAAAATTACAATAAAAAAAAAGACATAAATAGTTACCTAAGGGTCTGAACTTTTTAAATATGCATTTGAAGGGGGTATACTACAAACATTTTTTAAATTATAAGCTTGTAAATAGTGATGGACGCAAAACGGAAGAAATGCACCTTTATTTCCAAATAAAATATTGACGCCATACATTGTGATAGGGACAACATTTAAATGGTGTCATAACCGAAACAAATGGGCAAATAAAATACATAGGTTTTAATTATGGTAGAGTGGATTATTTTAAAGCTATAATAGCTGAAAACTGAGAAATAATGATTTTTTTCCATTTTTTTTCTTATTAATCCTGTTAAAATGCATTTAAAAAAAAAAAATTCTTAGCAAACTGTACCACCCAAAGAAAGCCTAATTAGTGGCGGAAAACACAAGATATAGATCAATAAATTGTGATAAGTAGTGATAAAGTTATTAGCGAATGAATGGGAGGTGAAAATTGCTCTGATGCATAAGGTGAAAAATCCCAGCGGGCTGAAATGGTTAAAGAGTTGTTGGACAGATATCCTTGTTTCACTGGTTGCTCACAGACTGTTGTTTTTACTATACAGCTGTTCAAGGACCAGTGACATGAAGGAATTGATTTTGGTGCTTGTCAGACTGGCCATTTCCAAACAAAACTCTTTACCTTTGAATTTCCCACACTTGCGGTTTCAAGATTTTGCAAACTGATTTGTTCAGCGCTAAACACAAATAAATAAACAGTTAAGAGAACACGACATTAATACCTTCACTGTCTGAAGCCTCTCTGTCTGCCATCCATATGCAAATTCTGGCTATTGATATTCACAGGAAGCCAGCGTTTGACCTCCAAATTCATATCTAGAATAATTAAATGACAAGAAACACATGAAATACAAATATAACACATCAAACATTCAATTCCACAAAAGACATCAAAGATTTGCAATTAGCAGATTCTGGACAGTTTAACATCACATCGTCTAAAATAACTTCCTGGTGTAAAATCAGAGCGTTTTTTTAAAGGCCAGAGCACATCATAAATATTTATATTTACAAGTGTCTGACTTAACTTTTATACCTTGACTTGTGCCTGCGGAAGCTGTAATGAGGAGGGCTACTATATTTACATAAATCATTAAGCTTGTACTTCAAAAGACTTGGTTTTTATATTAAACCTCATGAAGATTGTTCAACACTATGCAACTGAGGTGTGTGTGTGTGAAGGCCTTGCATAATGTAAATCAAACAGAAGACATAGGCAAGTTCAGGGGGGATTACAGCTGCCCAGAATCCCCCCTCAGACCGGGGCTGGTGCAATGTCTGGAGACAGGCACAAGTTGAGACCCCAGATTATCTGCAAGTATCCCACAGCTCCCAGCACCGCACCCTATCTTTCCCAGCTACAGTTGACTTTGGATGTAGCAGCAGCATGTGTACAGAGCAGTGGCTTACCAAGGTAATTTGACACCTGGTGCTGATTATTTACAGACAACTCCCTCCTCCCCCCCCCCCAAAAAAAAAAAATTGATGGGAGGGTTGACGGGTTGGCGCCGAGCATGTTGCTGCAAATTTTGAGGATTTTTGGGGAAAAGAAGTCGTCAGGATGTGGACGGAGCTAAGCGTTGTGAAACTTTGTACTCCATACAGTGCTGCAGAAGATGTCAGTGCTATATAAATACGCAATAATAATATGGTAGGACATTAGACTATGACTATGGTATGAATAGATTGTGAGCTCCTCTGAGGACAGTCAGAAAAGAGGGACATATGAAGAGGGGGATGCATAGTAGGAGGAGGGGGGGGGATAAACTGATAGAGACACAAGAGAGCCTGGTGGGAGAGGAGAAATGGCAGGAAGGACTCTCTTTAAAACTGCAGACATCACCAATGCTGTTTGGCAGGGACATGCTGTTAAAAGAAGCCACTGAAACAGCGGCATAGCTAAGAAGCTGTGGGCCCCAGTGCAAGTTTTACATTGGGGCCCCCAATCATTCTATAGATAACAATTGATACGGCACACCAAAACATGCCAAAGACAACCACAGTGTCAGAGGGGCAAAATGGGGATGGGGAGTAGTTTGTTAATGAGTACTAATATTCAAAGCATTTATAGAAGTGATTATTACCAGCACAGGACCAATAAAGAGCTAATACTGTGGTTGAGGGTGGGCCCCTTGGGGCCCCTCTAGCCCAAGGTCACAACCTCTGCTCCCCCTATTGCTACGCCACTGCACTGAAATCTGAAAAGAAGAAAGGGTCATGGGGAAGACAACAGGGTGAAAGGGGAAGCTGGGAAAAGAGATAACATTTCCTGCAATCAAGTTAATCTAAATTGCCTTGACTTCAGAAGTCGGCTGTCAGCACCTGCATCACTGGCTTCTGCAACAGCAGAATGCCCTGCATTATTGATTAATTACTCTGATCAGGATACATAAACAATAGTCTAGGGCACGCTGGTATTACAGCAGCCAGTGCACACGACTACTAATGACAGGCAACTTCTGAAGCACTAAACACATCCTGCCACCTCTCTCTGCTAATCTCCCAGCTGCAGCACAGCAATCATTCTCTCTACTCAACAGACCTATGAGGCATTCAAACTGCCATGGTGCCTGATATGTATTGTGTGCAAAGGCGGCGTGGTTCTCAGCAATATTGGTAATTTTACCGATATTGTACTAGCCCAAATATCCGGGGCACCCATTTTTCATGTAAGGCCCGGTTCACACTTGCGGTGGCCCTCCGCAATCGCCGTGCCGGAGCCGCACCGCTTGCAGAACGGACGGAACGGACGCACGGCACAGCAATGAAAGCCTATGCGTCCGTTCACATGCGTCCGTTCTGCCGAACCGGAGCCGGACCGGATCCGGGCCGGATCCGGACTCCGGCCTCCGTTCCAAAATGCGCTATTTTTTCATCCGGCTCCTCCGGCAGCCGTATCCGGGGCGGAGCCGGACTGCACCATCCGGCCAATACAAACCAATGGGAACCGGAGAGCGCACAACACACAGGCTGAGAAAACCGGATGTTCTACCCCACTTCCTATGGGGATTGTTGCGGCGATATTGGATGGGGACACATGGGCAAGCATTTTGGAGTGGAGCAGCACAGCTGGATCCGGATCCGGAGATGTTGGCAGCATGTCGCAGGTGGAGGTGAGTGCTAAACAGCAGAGGGCCTGATTCCACAGGTCCCCCTTCTGCTGACCTCCCAGACCCCCAACTTCTTTTTTGTTTTTAACGTTTTTTTGCCAAACGGATCCGGATCGCATCCTGATGGACACCTGATGCAACCTGACCGGATCCGGATCGGATCCGGATCAGAACCGTACGGTTCCGATCCGGATCCGGTCCGGATCCGGTCAGGTCATCCGGTCCGTTTGGCAAACAACCGCAAGTGTGAACCGGGCCTAAGTGTTGTTACACTCCTGGTTATGTACCTGCAGCAGCCATTGATGTAAATAACAAAGTAAGGTTTATTTAATTGATTTTACATAATTTTTGGTGAAACCAAACCAGGTAAATTTTGCATTGTGAGGATTTTCGCATTTGTGAATCAGATAACTAGCATTTGATTTATGACACTAAAAACCTTTGACACTATATGCTGGGAATACACGAGTCGATTTTGCCGCTCGATTCTCCCACTTGATTGTTTTGCCGCTCGATTTTGCAGACAATTCTCTTCTCTTCCACTCCTTTTTATCTTTTTCCATTCACTTCAATCCGGAATCGAGCGGCGAAACAATCGGGCGGGAGAGCGGACGTGTCGGAAATTACCTATCGAGCCATCAAAATCGAGCCGTGTGGCCAGCATTAGATCGTCTAAAAACTTTACATCTAACATTACATCTAGTTGGGAGAAGGTTTAATGTCTCATGCTCATGCCTATATGCCCACGCACCCTCCAGAATGTCCTGACCACACTGGGGGTCCACTCCACCCTACGGCTATGGATCACTGACTTTCTCACTAACAGATCCCAAGTTGTCAGGCTGGGGGACATCTACTCACGAGAAGAGATAACAAACACAGGGGCACCCCAGGGCTGCGTCCTGTCCCCGCTGCTCTTCTCCCTCTACACAAATGATTGTAGATCCACGGCAGACTCTGTCAAAGTCATAAAATTTGCGGATGACACCACCATTGTTGGCCTCGTCACCAAGGACAACATCCGGGAGTACCAGCAGCAGGTGGAAAGACTATGCCACTGGTGTAAAGAGAACAGCCTGGTGCTCAACACGGACAAAACCGTCGAACTTATAATTGACTTTAGGAAGTCGGCACCTACCCCACCTCCCATCTACATCGACAGCACCGAGGTGGCCAGAGTGCCCTGCGCTCGCCTGCTAGGCACCACCATCTCCAGCGATCTCAGTTGGAGAGTCAACATCACGTCAACCCAACAGAAAGCTCAGCAGAGACTCTTCTTCCTCCGCCAACTGCGGAAGTTCGGCATGGCTCAGGAGATTCTAACATGCTTTGACACTGCCACCATTAAATCGATCCTCTGCTCCGCCATCTTGGTCTGGTATGCGGGAGCCACCGCCAGTGACAGGCACAAATTACAGAGGATCATTAGGTCGGCGGAGAGGATCATTGGGAGACCTCCGCCCCCACTTGACCCCCTGTATAACACAAGACTGCGAGCCAGGGCATTGAGGATTGCAAGTGACCTCTCTCACCCAGGCCACTGTTTTTTCACCCCACTTCCACTGGGTCGGAGACTTCGGGCCATCCCCACCAAGACCACCAGACACAAGAACTCTTTCTTCCCGATGGCCGTTTGCCTCCTGAACTCCCTTAACATTCTACCACCCTCTATCAGCTCCCTACCACCTGCATAGGCGCGGCAGACTTTGGCTGTGTATATCTAATTGTTGATTGTATATTCGTGTATGCTTATATTTGAGTACTGTCATTCTAACGTTTTTCCTGCCTTTCTTTCTATGTACTGCGCTATTGTGCCAAACCCAATTCCGGGCTTGACCCAGTCATGCTTGGCAAAATAAAATTGATTCTGATTCTGATTCCATTAGAGTTTTGTGAATGCTCTATAATAATAGGCAACTTGTCTCAGTGTAGCTGGGTCCGTGCTTCTTGCTACTGCGCATGTGCGCAGCACGGACGCAGCCTCACTCAGGGAGGACGAGAGGGATGCAGCCAGGCGGGCGGCCGGGTGTTTGGCGGGTGCGCGGCAGATGCGCGCGCGCGACGGGCGGGAGCGTGCATGCGCCCGGCAGGCGGCGCGGAGACAGACGTAGCCCATTTTTAAACGGGCTAAGGTCACTAGTACCATTTAATTGTTGTGGCCTATGACAGTGGCATGGGACACTGAATGAAGTAAATGATAGTGCAAATAGGCATCTTTATGGTGACAGCTGCCTGTTCCGTTGACCACCTGTCATGATGATGAGCAGTTGTTTTGACCTTGGAAAGCTATAATTTTAGTTCCTTAATTAGACAAGACCTGTAATAACTATGGAAGTGATTACAATTCCTCACTGTAGTAGGGAGGTGACATGTCACATGCACACAAACCTAGGATTAGAACTCCTGCACTGACATAAAAACATCAGTATTAATCATAATTCCAGTATTTGTATAGCGCTTTTCTCCTGTCGGACTCAAAGTGTTTGCGAGGCAGTCACTAGCGCGCACTTAGTAACAGTATTATGGAGTCTTGCCCAATAACTCCTTACTGAATAGGTGCTGGATTACTAAAACAGGAAGAGCTGAGATTTGAACCCATGTTTCCTATGTCAGAGGCAAAGCCTTTAACCATTACACTCACCCACCTGAGGCAAACTTGTGAAGATGCCACTCCCTCCCCCCCCCCCCCACGATAGGTATCCTGGAGGGGGTAGCAGCCAGGAAGGGGGAGCAGTGGGCACAGCAGTGGAGACGGAGTCAGACCCCCCCTTCCTCACCTGGTTCTCCCCCGTCTGTGCTCCCCCGCCAGCTATTTTCGCTAAATTTACAGCAGGCAGCGAGTGGGGAAGCAATTACTCACTTACTTCCTTACTTGCATTCCACTGCTCGCCGCATCACTTGCTGCAATGCCGCCCACTGTACTGCAGTGGGCGGCATTGCAGGAAGTGATGTGGTGAGTGGTAAACGCAAGTAAGGAGGAAGTGAGTAATTCCCCACTCGCTGCTGGCTTTAAATTTAGCGAAAATAGCTGGGGGGGAGCACGGATGGGGGAGCCCCAGGTGAGGGAGGGGGGTCAGACCGCTGTGCCCGGCCCACTGCTCCCCTTCCTGGCTGCTATCCCCTTCAGCTCAGCACCTACCCCCTAAGCCCCCCCACCCCCCACAGCCAGGCGGGTGACGCCCTCCCGCTTCCGACGCCTGAGGAACCTGCCTCACCCCGCCTCATGGGCGGCCCAGGGCTGATTACACTACACATTACATGGGCAGTATGGTGGCGTAGTGGTTCTCAGTTCAAATCCCAGCCAGGGCACTATCTGCACACAGCTTGTATGTTTTGTGTGGGTTTCCTCTGGGCACTCAGGATTCCTCCTACATCCATAAAACATAGAGGTATATTAACTGGCTTTCCCCTAAAATTGACCCTAGACTATGATATAGACATATGGCTATGGTAGGGATTAGATTGTGAGCCCTTCTGAGAGGCAGTTAACTGACAAGTCAATATACTCTGTACATCGCTGTGGAAGATGTCGATGCTATATATACAGTGCTTCCCATAATTATTCATACCCCGGGCAAATTTTGACTTAAAGTTACTTTTATTCAACTAGCAAGTAATTTTATGATGGGAAATTACATAGGGGTCTCCCAAAAGATAATAAGATGATGTACAAGAGGCATTATTGTGAAAAAAAATTCTCAGCTTTTATTTACATTTGAGCAAAAAGTGTCCAATCCAAAATTATTCATACCCTTCACAAACTGTCACAGTCTGTGGGAAAATCCAAAGGTGTATACCATTCCAAATAGTCCAAGTTGTTCTAAAGCATTCCAATTACCCTGATTAATTGGAAGCAGCCGTTTAATCAACTCCACAGGTGAAAAACAGCAGCTCTCTGCAGTTGGTTTGTTTACAATCATGGCTAAGACAAAGGAGCTCAGTGAGGACCTGCGGCTGCGCATTGTTGCTGCTCACAAGCCAGGAAAGGGCTACAAGGCCATTTCTAAATGTTTTCAAGTTCCACTGGCTACAGTGCACAATATTATTACAAAATACAAGATGTTCCACATTGTGGAAAATCTCACAGGACATGGTTGGAAGCCAAAAGTGACACCTGTGCTGGCCAGGAGGATAGTGAGAGAGGTGAAAAAGAATCCAAGGATCACCACCAAGGCCATCCTGGTGAATCTGGGCTCTGCTGGTGGCAATGTCGTAAAGCAGACAATGCAACGGACACTGCACACTGCTGGGTTCCACAGATGCAGGAGGGAGGAGGACGCTATTAGTCCAGATAAGGCACACAAAAACTCGCTTGGCCTTTGCAAATGCTCATCTGGGCAAAGAAGAAGATTTCTGGTCTTCTGCGTTATGGTCAGATGAAACAAAAATTGAACTGTTTGGTCACAATGATGTTTCCTTAAAGGGAACCTTAACTGCGAGGGATATGGATGTTTCCTTTTCAACAATAACAGTTGCCTGGCAGTCCTGCTGATCTCTTTGGCTGCATTAGTGGCTGAATCACACACCTGAAACAAGCATGCAGCTAATCCAGTCTGACTTCAGTCAGAGCACCTGATCTGCATGCTTGTTGAGGGGCTGTGGCTAAAAGTATTAGAGACACAGAATCAGCAGGAGAGTCAGGCAACTGGTATTATTTTAAAAAGGAAAAATCCATATACTTCTTAGTTTAGGTTCCCTATAATTTTGCGTAAAAAAGGAGAAGCCTTCAACCCAAAGAACACCACCCCCACTGTCAAACATAGTGGTGAGAACCTAATGCCTTGGGGTTGTTTTTCAGCTAATGGACCAGGGAACCTAATCACACTAAACGGCACCATAAAAAAAGAGCAATACATGAGTATTCTCAATGGCATCATCAGGCAGTCTGCAGAGAAAATTGGCCTTGGGCACCAGTGAACATTTCAGCAAAAGTGGTGAAGAAATGGTTACCAGACAACAACATTAAGGTTTTGGAGTGGCCCAGCCAGAGTCCTGACTTGAATCCAAACGAAAGTCTGTGGAGGGAGCTAAAGATCAGGGTGATGGCACGAAGACCCTCCAACCTGAAAGATTTGGAGCTGATTGCTAAAGATAAATGAGCAAAAATACCTGTAGAGACATGCAAAAAGCTGGTCTGCAATTAGAGGAAGCATTTGATTGCTGCAATAGCCAATAAAGGCTTTTCTATTAATTATTGAGAAGGGTATGAATAATTTTGGGCTGGACACTTTTTGCTCAAATGTAAATTGAAGCTGAGATTTTTTTTTCCTGCAATAATGCCTCTTGTACATCGTCTTATTATCTTTTGGGGCACACCTATGCCATTCTCCATCAAAAAAATTACTTGCTGGTTGAATAAAAGTCACTTTAAGTTAAAATTTGCCAGGGGTATGAATAATTATGGGCAGCACTGTACATACTATATAATAATAATTACATTATCTAGCCACTATTTTGGACTATTTCGTTCCCTGACTGGGGTGTTAAGCGAAAAGTACACAATAAAAGGACTGGTAGTTTTAAATATATAGGCAGCTGGAAATAAAAAAACAAAACAAAAATAGAAATAAAATTAGTTAAGATACTAAGCTTCTTTTTGGGTGAATTCATCCATTAGCCAAAACAATGAAACAGGGAGGCTCGGAATGTGAAATGTATGGTGCTTGGTGTTAGTGTTGGGCGAACAGTGTTCGCCACTGTTCGGGTTCTGCAGAACATCACCCTGTTCGGGTGATGTTCGAGTTCGGCCGAACACCTGACGGTGCTCGGCCAAACCGTTCGGCCATATGGCCGAACTAAGAGCGCATGGCCGAACGTTCCCCGAACGTTCGGCTAGCGCTGTGATTGGCCGAACGGGTCACGTGGTTCGGACCCGAACGCGCTCTGATTGGCCGAACGGTCACGTGGTTCGGGTAAATAAATACCCGAACCACGTCATATCTCCGCCATTTGTCTGTGGGTTTAGCTTTGGGTAGGCAGGCAGGGTAGTTCGCGCTCCAGCCACGCTAGCCAGGGTCCCCCCTGTCATTGTGTCACTGCTGGGAACAGTAGTACACCGCTTGCTCAGCCACACTATATAGCATTCTGTTTACTGCCACTCTGTGTACCTCGCTCAGCCACACTATATAGCATTCTGTTTACTGCCACTCTGTGTCTGCTGGGAATAGTAGTACACCGCTTGCTCAGCCACACTATATAGCATTCTGTTTACTGCCACTCTGTGTACCTCGCTCAGCCACACTATATAGCATTCTGTTTACTGCCACTCTGTGTCTGCTGGGAATAGTGGTACACCGCTCGCTCAGCCACACTATATAGCATTCTGTTCACTGTTATGTGTCTGCTTGGAATAGTGGTACACCGCTCGCTCAGCCACACTATATAGCATTCTGTTTACTGTTCTGTGTCTGCTGGGAATAGTGGTACACCGCTCGCTCAGCCACACTATATAGCATTCTGTTTACTGTTCTGTGTCTGCTGGGAATAGTGGTACACCGCTCGCTCAGCCACACTATATAGCATTCTGTGCACTGTTCTGTGTCTGCTGGGAATAGTGGTAAACCGCTCGCTCAGCCACACTATATAGCATTCTGTTCACTGTTCTGTGTCTGCTGGGAATAGTGGTACACCGCTCGCTCAGCCACACTATATAGCATTCTGTTTACTGTTCTGTGTCTGCTGGGAATAGTGGTACACCGCTCGCTCATCCACACTATATAGCATTCTGTTCACTGTTCTGTGTCTGCTGGGAATAGTGGTACACCGCCCGCTCAGCCACACTATATAGCATTCTGTTCACTGTTCTGTGTCTGCTGGGAATAGTGGTACACCGCTCGCTCAGCCACACTATATAGCATTCTGTTCACTGTTCTGTGTCTGCTGGGAACAGTAGTACACCGCTCGCTCAGCCAGAGTATATAGCATTGTGTTTACTGCCACTCTGTGTACACCGCTCAGCCAGACTATATACCATTGTTTACTGACACTCTGTGTACACCGCTCAGCCAGACTATATACCATTGTTTACTGACACTCTGTGTACACCGCTCAGCCAGACTATATACCATTGTTTACTGCCACTCTGATTCTGCTGGGAACAGTAGTACACCGCTCGCTCAGCCAGACTATATAGCATTGTGTTTACTGCCACTCTGTGTACACCGCTCAGCCAGACTATATACCATTGTTTACTGACACTCTGTGTACACCGCTCAGCCAGACTATATACCATTGTTTACTGAAACTCTGTGTACACCGCTCAGCCAGACTATATACCATTGTTTACTGCCACTCTGATTCTGCTGGGAACAGTAGTACACCGCTCGCTCAGCCAGACTATATACCATTGTTTACTGACACTATATAGCAGACTATATAGCATTGTGTGTACACCGCTCAGCCAGACTATATACCATTGTTTACTGACACTCTGTGTACACCGCTCAGCCAGACTATATACCATTGTTTACTGCCACTCTGATTCTGCTGGGAACAGTAGTACACCGCTCGCTCAGCCAGACTATATACCATTGTTTACTGACACTCTGTGTACACCGCTCAGCCAGACTATATACCATTGTTTACTGCCACTCTGATTCTGCTGGGAACAGTAGTACACCGCTCGCTCAGCCAGACTATATACCATTGTTTACTGACACTATATAGCAGACTATATAGCATTGTGTGTACACCGCTCAGCCAGACTATATACCATTGTTTACTGACACTCTGTGTACACCGCTCAGCCAGACTATATACCATTGTTTACTGCCACTCTGATTCTGCTGGGAACAGTAGTACACCGCTCGCTCAGCCAGACTATATACCATTGTTTACTGACACTCTGTGTACACCGCTCAGCCAGACTATATACCATTGTTTACTGCCACTCTGATTCTGCTGGGAACAGTAGTACACCGCTCGCTCAGCCAGACTATATAGCATTGTGTTTACTGCCACTCTGTGTACACCGCTCAGCCACACTATATAGCATTGCGTACTCTGCCAGTCAGTGTGTATATTGCTGGGATCAGTAATACTCCACTCACCGTCAACCACTATATGAGCTCAACATGAGTTCCCCAGAGACCTCCGCTGTGAGCAGCACTCCCAACAACAGCAACAGCCAACGCCCCACGCAAGCTATAACATCCACCCCAGCAGCCAGTGGTCAGCAGCAGCCCTCCCCGGAGGAGAACGTTGTGTCCATCAGTCCGTCGCCAGAGCGATTAATGAGGGCTGCCATTGAGGAGATGATGGGGCCTGATGTGGAGGAGGAGGTCTGGCTCAGGCCAGCATCCCAAGTTAATGTTGAGGACGATGAGGGGTCTGTGTCTGGGGATGTTGGGGTGGCAGAGGTGGTGGGTGGGTCAGACTCAGGAGAAGAGTTGTATGATGAGGATGATGATCGGGACCATCTGTATGTGCCTCAGAGTCCGACCCCGGAAAACATGTTGTATCGTGTGTTTAGGTACTAAAATCTGCGTTCCCTCCCAGTAGTGTTGGGCGAACAGTGTTTGCCACTGTTCGGGTTCTGCAGAACATCACCCTGTTCGGGGTGACTATATAGCAGACTATATAGCATTGTGTTTAATGCCACTCTGTGTACACGGCTCAGCCACACTATATAGCATTGTGTTTACTTCCACTCTGTGTCTGCTGGGAACAGTAGTACACCGCTCACCCGCCACTGTATAGCATTGTGCTCTGTGTCACTGCTGACAATAGTGGTACACCGCTCACCCACCACTGTATAGCATTTCTGTACTGCCACTGTACTGCTGCCAGTCAGCGTGTACTTTAAGGATAAGTGAAATGAGGAAGAAATCCGGTGAAAGAGGGAGGGGCAAGGGAAGAGGTGTTTCCCCTGACGGTTCACGTACAGGCCACAGGGGAGCACCCAAGAAAACCCACTCAATACTGCCCATGTTGTCCAGGACAACAACCCTCACAGATCCAAAAGAACAGGACCAGATAATTACTTGGATGACCTCTCAAGCGTCCAGCAGTGGGTTAAGCAGCACCAGCACATCACGCACGAGGTCCGAGTCCTCAGCCAGTTAAAGTCTGGGCTTTCTTTGAAGACTGCACTGAGGATGTTACCATGGCGATTTGCAAGGTGTGCAAGACCCGCCTGAGCAGGGGGAAAAGTATTAACAACCTCTCCACCACCAGCATGAGCCGCCACATTCTATCCAAACATCCCACTCTGTGGGCAAACGCGGCAGGACAGGGTACCACCAGCAACACTGCCTCCCTTGGGTTCACCAGACTCACCACCAGACCCGCCTCAGCAGCAGCAGTAGCCCAGCCATTGCGTGGTTCACAACATTCACAAACATCAGACGATGCTGACACTGTCACTTTCCGGACTAGTGCTCTTGAGGTCTCCCAGTGTTCATCAAACACAACAACCAACAGCCCTTCGGTGTGCAGCGCTACGGTTGAGTTGTCTGTCTCTGAGATGTTTGAGCACAAGAGGAAATTGCCAGCAAATGACCCCCGGGCCGTGGCAGTAACAGCCAGCCAGCATAGCCAAGCTTCTGGCCTGCGAAATGCTGCCATATCGAGTGGTGGAGACAAACAGCTTCAAGGGCATGATGTCAGTGGCCATCCCACGTTACGTTGTTCCCAGCCGCTACCACTTTGCGCGCTCTGCAGTGCCTGAGTTGCATGAGCACGTGGTCAGCTAAATAACCCGAAGCTTGAAGAATGCCGTTGCCTGCAAGGTTCACCTCACCACTGACACCTGGACGAGTGCGTTCGGCCAGGGTCGATACATCTCCCTTACCGCGCACTGGGTGAACCTTGTGGAGCCTGGCAGCGATTCCTCACCTGCTACGGCGCGGGTGTTGCCCACGCCGCAAACAGCTGGATAACAACAGCAGCACCTACCTCTCTGACTCCTTCTCCTCCAACGCATCTCAAAGCTGTACCTCATCCGGAAATGCTAACCCAGCACCAGCAGCAGTAGGATCGTGGAAGCAGTGCAGCACAGCTGTTGGCATGCGTCAGCAAGCGTTGCTGAAGCTGATCTGCCTTGGGGATAAGCAGCACACAGGGGAGGAAATTTGGAGGGGAATAAAGGAACAGACGGATTTGTGGCTGGCACCGCTGGACCTGAAACCGGGCATGAAGCTAGACACCTGGCACGAACTGGCAATGTACGCAATAGAGGTGCTGGCTTGCCCGGCAGCCAGCGTTATGTCGGAACGCTGTTTCAGTGCTGCCGGAGGCATCATCACAGATCGGCGTATCCGCCTCTCCACAGAAAATGCAGACCGTCTGACTCAAATTAAAATGAATCAATCCTGGATTGGAAACGACTACGCAACACTCCTGGACCCCAACCAAGTAACATGACCGATGAACATCTGGGATGGTTTAGCGTTTCCGGTCCCTGTTTATTGAACCTCTCATCTGTATTACATTTATGACTGCATGGCGGCAAAAAGCATTGCTGCTATATCCGCACGCTTTTTGTCCTCATGCAAGGCCTGGGTTGTTGTGTCTCACAAAGCGTGGCCTTCTCCTCCTGCGCCTCCTCCTGTTCCATCACGTGTGCTGCTGCTGCTGCTGCTGCTGCTGCTGCTGGGTTACCGTTGCCGGTCCCTGTTTATGGAACCTCTTATCTTTATTACATTTATGACTACATGGCGGTACAAAGCATGCTATCCGCACGCTTTTTGTCCTCATGCAAGGCCTGGGTTGTTGTGTCTCACAAAGCGTGGCCTTCTCCTCCTGCGCCTCCTCCTGTTCCATCACGTGTGCTGCTGCTGCTGCTGCTGCTGCTGGGTTACCGTTGCCGGTCCCTGTTTATGGAACCTCTTATCTTTATTACATTTATGACTACATGGCGGTACAAAGCATGCTATCCGCACGCTTTTTGTCCTCATGCAAGGCCTGGGTTGTTGTGTCTCACAAAGCGTGGCCTTCTCCTCCTGCGCCTCCTCCTGTTCCATCACGTGTGCTGCTGCTGCTGCTGCTGCTGGGTTAGCGTTGCCGCGTGGTCCCTGTTTATTGAACCTCTTATCTTTATTACATTTATGACTACATGGCGGTACAAAGCATGCTATCCGCACGCTTTTTGTCCTCATGCAAGGCCTGGGTTGTTGTGTCTCACAAAGCGTGGCCTTCTCCTCCTGCGCCTCCTCCTGTTCCATCACGTGTGCTGCTGCTGGGTTAGCGTTGCCGCGTGGTCCCTGTTTATTGAACCACTTATCTTTATTACATTTATGACTGCATGGTGGTACAAAGCATGCTATCCGCACGCTTCTTGTCCTCATGCAAGGCCTGGGTTGTTGTGTCTCAAAGCGTGGCCTTCTCCTCCTGCGCCACCCTCCTCCTGTTCCATCACGTGTGCTGCTGCTGGGTTAGCATTACCGGTCCCTTTTCCTGGAACCTCTTATATGTATTACATTTATGACTGCATGCCGACAAAAAGCATGTTACCTGTGCAAAGAAAACAGACATTTCCCGCATTTAAAAGACAGTTTTCCCTTTGAAACTTTAAAATCGATTTTCTCAAAAACTATAAGCTCTTTTTGCTAAATTTTTTTTCCTCTTGTACCCACTCCCAAGGTGCACATACCCTGTAAATTTGGGGTATGTAGCATGTAAGGAGGCTTTACAAACCACAAAAGTTCGGGTCCCCATTGACTTCCATTATGTTCGGAGTTCGGGTCGAACACCCGAACATCGCGGCCATGTTCGGCCTGTTCGGCCCGAACCCGAACATCTAGATGTTCGCCCAACACTACTTGGTGTACAGGTAATACCTATTCCATATGAATTTTGCAGCCAGTAGATATGTCGTTTTGACATGCATTTTTCACTAATTTACTACTGATTGCACCCTTTTGCACAAATCTGCTGCCAAATCTCCTTTTAGAAAAATTGTAACTTACACGGTTTACTGAATGTCAGTAATACTAAACTGCTCATAAAAGGACAACTGTAGTGAGAGGTATATGAAGACTGCCATATTTATTTCCTTTTAAGCAATACCAGTTGCCTGGCAGTCCTGCTGATCTATATGGATGCAGTAGTGTCTGAATCACACCAGAAACAAGCATGCAGCTAATCTTGTCAGATCTGACAAAAATCTCAGAAACACCCGATCTGCTGCATACTTGTTCAGGGTCTATGGCTAAAAGTATTAGTGGCAGACGATCAGCTAAATAGCCAGGCTACTGGTATTGTTTAAAAGGAATAAAATATGGCAGCCTCCATATACCTCTCACTACAGTTCTTCTTTAAAGTAGACACTTTTTGCATTCAACAATGCAAAAACACAAATAAAGAATTCTTAGAAAGAACAGTATGTATGTGCTCAGGGCTAGATTTCTGGAAAGGCCACAAAGACCCGGGTCTTGGGCGGCTGCAGCCCCAGCGAGCACCTGGATATGAAAGAGAGGTTGCTGCATATGAAAGGGAGACTGAAAATGGGGAGCAACACATGATAAAGGGAAACGGATGCCCAAAGGGAGTTTTTTATGATAGAGACGAGCTGTAGTACACATGAATGTCACACATGCAACAGGGGGCTGCACATAGAATGGGAGTGGTGCTACTTAGGCCCGGATTTACATCACAGGAGCCTATAGGCACAGATGTCCTGGCACCCTAGACTTCACATTACATAAACCTACAAACCCCGCCGAACTGCACCACAAATGTGCTGGCTGGCGCAGCTGTCACTTCTCCCTTACCTCCGTTGTTGTCATAGGTAACTACAGGTGTCCCTTAGCATTAGTTATTAACCATAGGTACCCTCAGTATTAAATAGTTAGTGGTGCCCCCCCACTGAAGGGAGATCCCATCAGTGGAATGCAGAGTGCAGGGTGAGTAACCACTCATTTATACTCTGTTTGGAACTCTGCATGGGGAAGGAGGGAGGGAGGCACTCAGGGAGGGAGTGAGCCGCCTTTCCATCATCAGGCGCCTGTAGGCACGTGCATACAGTGCCTTATGGTAAATTCGGCCCTGGTGCTGCTGCACATGAAAGGGGAGCCAAAACATACTTAGCCTAGGGGCACACAAAGTATAAATTCGGCCCTGTATGTGTTCCACAATCCTAAAGAAACCAATTGTGAGGGAAAGTATAAAAGGTAGCAATATTGGTAACAGTGAAAAAGGGCACAGGAGGCTAGTGGACAAATTGGGCGCCGCCATTCACGCCCATAATAAATATCGTTTAATGGGCGCCCAACAGGAAAAAAGGGCGCCGGAGAAAAATAACGTTTTAAAAGCGGCGCCCGGAGACTTTTAATGTTTTATAACTGCTTCTCATGATTACACATTATTTAGTGATTTATAATTTTTTTAATATTATTTTTAAACGAAAAACAGTGCAATATTTTTTTAAAACATTATTTTTAAACGAAAAACCGCACAATATTTTTTTGAAACGTTATTAATGCTTATCACAGGGGGGTCTTAGGTTTAGGCACCACCAGGGGGGTCTTAGGTTTAGGCACCACCAGGGGGGTCTTAGGTCTAGGCACCACCAGGGGGGTCTTAGGTCTAGTCACCACCAGGGGGGTCTTAGGTTTAGGCACCACCAGGGGGGGTCTTAGGTTTAGGCACCACCAGGGGGGTCTTAGGTTTAGGCACCACCAGGGGGTCTAGGGGTTAGGGGTAGGTACAGGGAGGGTTACTTACTAATTTTTTTTTAAACGTTATTATACGTTTCACTTTTTAAACGGAAGATTAACGTTTTCACAATGGCCGATTTCCTGCACATTATTTAATGATTTATAACTTTATAAAACATTATTTTTAAACGAAATATAGTAAATTATATTTTTAAACGTTATCCATGTTTATCGTTTAAAACCCTTTTTTCCCAGCGCCCCTTTTTAACGTACACAGCAATTTTAGAGTGTTCCACCTTAAAGTATACCTGACCCCTAATCAAAGCTACCTTCATGCTGTACTTACCTCTGTGCGCTGTCCGCTCCTTTCCTCCTTCAAACTGCTCCCCATAATCACTCCTTGAAAATTTTGACTTTTAACTAAAGTCACATTTTCAGATAGGAAGAGGTAGACTTGCCATGATGTTCTCACCTATCACTTTCCCATCCCTTCCTCTTCTTCCCTGCCCCATTCACTTCATTAAGAAGGAAACACGGAGGTGAACAGACAATGCACATGAGGTATGTGAATCCAGCATGAACACACATCTGTGATTACCTTGAGCAGCTTTGCTTTGGGTCAGTTACACTACAAAGCAAACCTGTAAGATTGTGTCCTCCAGAGGCTTCTCTTCCTACATCCACCTTTGACCACCGCTGGATGCAGGGACCGCATGGAAGATCTTGGCTATTCTCCCGTCCACTTGGGCTCAATGGAAAAAGCTAAGTATGATTGGCTCCGAGCTGCTGTACAGGCGTAGTGTGGCTGGGCTTGATCATGTATGAGAGTGTGACTGTGCACTTCGCTTGACCAAACCCTTGTTGAGCGGGCACCGAGGGCCACATCAATACATCAGTGGAGGCGAGGGCAGGGGAGTAACTGGGAATTGCCGGGCCCCCCTGCAGAAATTGGATCATCCCCAGACATTTTTTTCAGAAAACTTGAAAGTGTTTGGCCAAACAGAGAAAGCAGAAGTTTACCACAGTCGATTATAAATGCGGATTTCACAGATAGCATACATCTGCAAAAAATAGCGGATTCCACAAAAAAAAAAAAAATATACAGTATATTTTTACAATCAACTAACTTTATTGACAAAATAACAAAAAAAATGACATTCTGCAGAAATCAGAATGTGGAAGTTCCGGTTTCTGCGGTGAAAACTGAAAATCAGTCGGAATCAGAAATCGGCATTTCTGACCATCCCTATTCCCTAAGTCCTGCTAGACTCACAATCAGTTTTCCTTAATGGATACCTTAGTCCTTAATAAATCCAGAAATAGGCGCCCTGTGTGTGTGTGGGGAGGTGTGCATAAGCTTACCACACCTCCCGTGGCCCGGTGTCTGTCCCCGTTTCCCAACTATCACTCCTGTTGTATGAGTCCTGGTCAGCATGGTAAGTGGCCTCTGACCCGGACATACTACGCTGTGCATGCGCAGTATGTCCATAGAGCACCTGGGATCCCTGGCAAGCGTGGTCACAAGGTGCCCAAGCGGACATACTGCGCACGTGCAGCTTAGTATATCCGGGTCAGAGGGCGCCGACTGCACCAACCAGTACCTTTACAATGGAATCCTTTAAAGTGCCACATTGCACTGAGTATGTTATAATCTAAAGTTGTAACAAGATATTGAATGCATTAGGCCTGATTCACACTTATGTTAGAAACGGCTCTGTGAAAATGGATCTGATCACCGGTCGATCGGATCTGTTTTCACTCCGTTGCCCCTCAGTTTCTGTTCCGCTGCTTCTTTTCCATTTCCCCACATCCCCCCAGACCCCCACCCCAAAGTGGATTTTTCTATTTAGAGCGGTCACTAGTGTGAAGAAATGTTCCATTTTCTCATTGCCCCCAATGCAGTGCTTCAGCTTACATTTCCTTTCTGCTGGGCTCAGCGGTCTGGAAAAATTGGTGCTGCAGGAAACTTGCGGTCCGTTCAGCGGATCGTGTGGAACGGATCCACTTAAATGGATGGATGTGAAGTGATCCATAGGTTAACAATGAATCAGTTCCCATCAGTTCTAACCGCTCCCTTTCGATCTGGCAACGAACCACCCAGGCCTTATTCATTGGGGTCCTGTTGTATGCTAAAATGGATGGAATGGAAACCATCTAAACCTGACACTGCTTTATTACTAGTTCTAAGGCTCAAACGACCTTATTTCAGGCAGGGGTGCAGCTAAGGTTTTTGTGGCCCCAAGCGGACTGTAGCAAGAGGCCCTATCCTGCGCCGCGGCGAAAAATGGGTGTGGCTATCCCGCATAAGTGGGCGTGGCCATGACATGTGGGTGGAGCAGGAGGGCGGATTGGGGCGGGGCTGTTTGCGGGGAAAAAATGGATGTTGGGGTGATTGAGGCGCGCGTAGCGCGCCGAAAGATTGGCGCGGCCATGACATTGTATGGGCGAAGCTTAACCGTAGCACAGCAAATATAGCCAACTATGACCATTAAATAATAAATGCAGCAACAGTTACCCCAGACACCAGAAAATAAAAACGCAATTTGGGCCACATTTCAGCAGAAATCAAACGCAATTAGGGCACATTTTCAGCAGAAATCAAACGCAATTAGGGCACATTTTCAGCCGAAATCAAACGCAATTAGGGCACATTTTCAGCAGAAATCAAACGCAATTAGGGCAGAGTTCAGCAGAAATCAAACGCAATTAGGGCCACATTTTCAGCAGATATCAAACGCATTTAGGGCACAGTTCAGCAGAAATCAATCGCAATTAGGGCCACATTTTCAGCAGATATCAAACGCAATTAGGGCACAGTTCAGCAGAAATCAATCGCAATTAGGGCCACATTTTCAGCAGATATCAAACGCATTTAGGGCACAGTTCAGCAGAAATCAATCGCAATTAGGGCCACATTTTCAGCAGATATCAAACGCATTTAGGGCACAGTTCAGCAGAAATCAATCGCAATTAGGGCCACATTTTCAGCAGATATCAAACGCATTTAGGGCACAGTTCAGCAGAAATCAATCGCAATTAGGGCCACATTTTCAGCAGATATCAAACGCATTTAGGGCACAGTTCAGCAGAAATCAATCGCAATTAGGGCCACATTTTCAGCAGATATCAAACACATTTACAGTTCAGCAGAAATCAATCGCAATTAGGGCCACATTTTCAGCAGATATCAAACGCATTTAGGGCACAGTTCAGCAGAAATCAATCGCAATTAGGGCCACATTTTCAGCAGATATCAAACGCATTTAGGGCACAGTTCAGCAGAAATCAATCGCAATTAGGGCCACATTTTCAGCAGATATCAAACGCATTTAGGGCACAGTTCAGCAGAAATCAATCGCAATTAGGGCCACATTTTCAGCAGATATCAAACGCATTTAGGGCACAGTTCAGCAGAAATCAATCGCAATTAGGGCCACATTTTCAGCAGATATCAAACGCAATTAGGGCACAGTTCAGCAGAAATCAATCGCAATTAGGGCCACATTTTCAGCAGATATCAAATGCAATTAGGGCACAGTTCAGCAGAAATCAATCGCAAATTCGCAATTAGGGCTGTGGCTGCAAAAAGAAAAGAATTTACTCACCTGGCAGGCTGGCACTGGCAGAAGTCTTCTCTCCCTGGTCTCCTCTCACGGCCGGCTTCTCAGGCGCGCAGTTCCCACGGAGCTCCCTTCCTGGCTTCCTCCTCCAATCTCCCGCGCTGATTCATGCAGGGCTACGGGTCGGGAAGATGGCCACCCGAAGCCCTGTACTGGAGACATAGTCTCCAGAGCAGGGCTTCGGCGGCGGCCATCTTCCTGTAGCCCTGCTCTGCTCTGCCAGCCCGGCGGGGCTGCGGGGAAAAAGTGACGTCACGCCGACGTCACGGAGCCGCCGAGGCCCCTAAGATTGTGAGGCCCCAAGCGACCGCTTGGTTCGCTTTATGCCTCGCGGCGCCCCTGATTTCAGGTAGGACCATGCAGTCATTCACATTTATAACATACATTGCATGCATTTTAACATAGACCTACACAGATTGACAAGCATTTTTAATGAGCATTTATATTTTTTTTCACGGATGTCTTCGTGTACTTTATTATTGCATGTTTTAATGCACATTTATTGACAAATGAATTTCTATGATTCCAATGCATAAAATGGGCAAAAAGACATACCGCACTACTTTATTCATATTGTACATTTAGCAAATTCATTTAGCTTTGTTAATTGTTTTCCCCTCAACTCATTGATAGACTTTGGCAGAAACCTTAGACAGGGAGCCCTGCAAACACACAGTGAGTGATGGGAATTGCTTGGTGTATGGAAAATATGCCAGTCCTGGCCTACATCAATGCATAATAATGGTAATTACCGCAATCAAAAACACATCCTGTTTAATAAAGGTAGAATTAAGCAGCCATAAGAAATGAATGTGATTGTTCAGCTTGAAATGCATTATAATGTGAAAAAACATGTGCAGACAAGTGTGAATGGGACCTTCAAGATCATATTGTGCGAGAAGCAATCAAAATGATTTCTGTGTGATTTATACAGAGACTAGTTAAAAGGCCTGCCGATTAAAAAACAGGCGCTTGGCCGCACCCATGACCCTTTACCCCCCATCTGTACACGACCGTGATCTATGCACACGCAACACACGTGCGCACGGTCATGACCCCTGCAGTGCCCCCAACACCGCTGCCTGAAAACCGCCCTTGAGCCCACAACGGACGCACGGACACTAGGGACAAAGGAGGACACAGGGACATTGGTTCTATTATATAGGAGACTGTATATACACTCACCAATCACTTTATTTAATACCCTGGTTACTCCTGCATTTGTTAATCAACCAATCACAAGGAAGAACTGCAGTTACTAAAATCATGCAGCCTCAAGTTGGGAGCTTAAAGAGACTCTGTAACTTTAAAAAGATCCCCTGGGGGGTACTCACCTCGGGTGGGGGAAGCCTCCGGATCCTAATGAGGCTTCCCACGCCGTCCTCTGTCCCACGGGGGTCTCGCTGCAGCCCTCTGAACAGCCGGCGACAGGCTGTAATTTTAATATTTACCTTTGCTGGCTCCAAAGGGGGCGCTGTGGCTGCATTCGGCTCGGAAATAGACGGAAATACCCGATCTCCGTCGGGTCCGCTCTACCCGACGGCGATCGGGTATTTCCGCCTACTTCGGAGCCGACAGCCATCAGAGCGCCTGCGCAGGAGCCAGGAAGGTAAATATTACGTCACTGCTGTACGGAGGGCTGCAGCGGGACCCCCGAGGGACGCAGGACAGCGTGGGAAGCCTCATTAGGATCCGGAGGCTTCCCCCACCCGAGGTGAGTACCCCCCAGTGGACGTTTTGCCGTTACAGTTCCTCTTTAAAGGGCAACTGAAGTGAGAGGAATAGGGTGGCTGCCACATATATTTCCTTTTAAAACCAGCTTCCTGGGTATCCTGCCGATCCTCTGTCTCTAATAACAGAGAATAAAAGAACTTAAAAAATTGAGGAACAAAAGATCAAAGAAAAAAAAAACAATTTTGCAAGTGAAAATGACTGAGGGAAAAATAAGTATACAAAATAAGGTGGTGTCACGACATACAACAAAAGAAGGAAAAAAGTTACAGAACAGAAGAAAGAAATATACAGAAATAGAAAGAAAGTATCTAAAATTTCCCCACGAGTTTCACTTCTCCTTTGGAACCCTCTCCCATGCATGCATCAAAAAAGGGCGCCTGGAAAAAAGGGCGCGGGATATAGTCGAGATTATAAATTGTAATGTGAAACAATATTTTTCATTTATAGCTTATAAATGAAAATCTAGTGCTAAATAGGTGGTATAAATGGAAATGAAATGGCAAAATGCTGTCTATAACAAAAAACAAATTCGGAAATGAAACGTCAAATGGCATATAATAACAAAAAAAAAGATATTTACACTTGTATTAAAGTGAACCTCCAGACTAAAAATTGACTCAGCAGCACTGGAAAGGCCTGGTGTTTCTTTAACTGTTTCACAGCATCAGAACTTTTTTTTTCTCTTATGCAAGCCTCATTTTTAGCTGCACAGAAAAAAACTGCCCGGGCATTTTTCCCCTAATGCTGTGCAAAGCATGATGGGATTTCTGATGTAGTTGTTCTTGTTCTGCTGTTTTGGTGCAATGTTTTTTTTTTTTTACATTTTGAATTTGACATTTGAAGCCTAGCGCATGCAGCTGAGAGGGGTTATCAGGACACAGGACAGTTGGAACTGTGTCTCATGCTCCCTGTCACCTCCTTTCAACCAAAAAGATGGCTGCCCCCATGACAAAGATGGCAGCCCCCATGAATCACAAACATTTGCCTGTTCTTTTAAAATGGGGTGGGTAAGAGATGATATTACCTATCTATTTTAATTAACATAACTAATGTACCTTAATGACAGTATGTTTGTTTAGGCTGAAGTTCCCCTTTAAGCATAGTAATACAATGGTAGATTTTACAGGTATATTACTGCAATTATACCTAACTGTCGGCTCACACAGATCTCTCCCTATCCCTAACCCCTAGGCCCCCCCTCTGTGTAAATATACATCATTTAATAAACTGTATATATTACAAATATTGTATTGTAACTAACTATACTTAACCATATTCTCACACAGAACCCTCCCTGTACCTATCCCTAACCCTAGACCCCCCTGGTGGTGTCTAACCCTAACCACCACCCTGGTGGTGCCTAATCCTAAACACCCCCCTGGTGGTGCCTAACCCTAGAACTCCCTGGTGGTGCCTAACCCTAATATCCTCCTGGTGGTGCCTAACCCTAACCACCCCCCTGGTGGTGCCTTACCCAAACCACCCCCCTGGTGGTGCTTAACCCTAACCACCCCCCTGGTGATGCCTAAACCTAAGACCTCCCTGGTGGTGCCTAACCCTAAATCTCCCCTGGTGGTGCCTAACCCTAACCATCCCCACTGCACAAACACACTTACACACATATAAACAATAATATGTTTAATCCTTAAAATACTTCAGAATAAATAACATGAATATAATAATGTATATATTTGTAATAGAATAAATAGCCTTAAATTCACGCACACATTAATAATATTGTAAATAGACAAAGGTGTATATATGGCAAGTATGCAGCTTAGGGAATGTACATTATTATTATTTAATATTTATATAGCTCCAACATCTTCTGCAGCGATGTACAGAGAATATTGTGTTGTCACTTAACTGTCCCTCAGAGGGGCTCACAATCTAATCACTACTATAGTTGTATATCTCTGCATGGTGTAGTGTATGTATTGTAGTCTAAGGCCAACTTTAGGGTGAAGACAATTAACTTATCTGTATGTTTTATGGGCTGTGGGAGGAAACTTGAGTACCCAGAGGAAACCCACCCAGGCAGAACATGCAAAGTCCTTGCAGATGTTGACCTGGCGGGGATTCAAACCAGGGACCCAGCGCTGCAAGGTGAGAGCGCTAATCACTACGCCACCATGCTGTATACAGTCAGGCATGGTGCATGCACACAGCCAGTACCTGCTTGGTAAATGTGCACATGCACATATTCGCCATTCCCGCCCCCACGGCGCATTAGTAAATCCCCCTTCTTGAATATACCTCTAGAACAGTGGTGTTTCCCTTTATACTGCAACATTGAGTGGCTGGGAAAATATACTACTGAATAAAATGCGGCCTAACTTATATGGTATTTATTTTATTCTATATATAAACTCACTGTAGAATTCAGCAGGGCTAAAGAGCTGTGATTTAAAATGATTACTCCAGAACCTTTCCAAAGAAAACACTCTTGGGAAATTACACATGAAAAAAATGAGAATACTTTCACTGCTCCTCATATGGTAACACTAAATAGAGGAGATTAGTTTCTTAATATACAAGAATTATTTTTGTGCAAACCACTCAACCTTACATCATTAGACAAGATTATTTTCAGTTTTGCTTCATATCCTCACCATGGTAGATTTTTCTGGGGAATTCCAAGAGAAGAACAGGGTCTCCCCACTTTTTACACAGAAGCACAATACAATTCCTGAATGAAACAGATACCCAGAGAGCGCAAAGCTTAACTTTTAAGAGTCACTAAAAATCAGGGACAACAACATATAACAAACAGGGGCAGAGACACTGAAAGTGAGTAACTCTTTCCTGCCCATAGTATAGGTAGCCAGATGATCTCTCTCCCCCCCCCCCAGTTTAGGTAACCAGTGGAACCTTCCCCCCCCCCCCCCCAGTATAGATAGCCAGATGACCCCCCCTCCCTCCAGTATAGGCAGCCTGATGGAATCCATCTGAAAATGGCGCCTGTGAGTAATGGCGCACAGTGTTGCCGTTAATCCGTTTGCCGCTTATTGCTATTTAACGTTAAAGACTTATTGTTATTTAGCGTTAAAGCCTTATCGTTATTTAGCGTTAATACACAGAACCCTCTCTGCACCTATCCCTAACCCCTAACCCCCCCCCCCCCCCGGTAGTGCCTGACCCTAACCACCCCCCCCCCCCGGTGGTGCCTAACCCTAACCCCCCCCCCCCCCCCGGTGGTGCCTAACCCTAACCACCCCTGGTGGTGCCTATCCCTAAGAACCCCCTGGTGGTGCCTAACCCTAAGACCCCCCTGGAGGTGCCTAACCCTAAGCACACCCCTGGTGGTGCCTAACCATAAGACCCCCCTGGTGATGCCTAACCCTAACCACCCCCCTGGTGGTGCCTAACCCTAACCACCTCCCTGGTGGTGTATAGTGTACTGTAACTATACCTAACCCTACTCTCACACAGAACCCTCCCTGTACCTAACCCTAACCACCCCCGTGGTGGTGCCTAACTCTAAGACCCCCCTGGTGGTGCCTAACCCCAAGACCCCCCTGGTGGTGCCTAACCCCAAGACCCCCCTGGTGGTGCCTAACCCCAAGACCCCCCTGGTGGTGCCTAACCCTAAGACCCCCCTGGTGGTGCCTAACCCTAAGACCCCCCCCCCCCAGTGGTGCCTAACCCTAACCTTGACAGTGTTACATTAAATCCATTCACCATTTTGCAGTTAAAAAACGTCTGCAGTTTGGCTTATGTAGGGCGCTATTGATAAATAACGTTAGTGTGTGCCACTATTGATAAATAACATTAGTGTGTGCCACTATTGATAAATAACATTACTGTGTGCCGTTTTTCTTCTTTTTCCCTGTGCGCCATTATTATACAGTACTAACGATAAATAGCGATAAGCGTATCTTTTTAATGCGGCGCCATTTTTATGCATAGGCGCTGTGCGCCATTATTCACTGATCCCAGCCTGATGACCCCCCCCCCCCCCCTTCCCTTCAGTATAAGAAGACAGATGATCACCCCCCTCCCCCTTGTTTACAGAAGGGGGTTGTTCTCAGAAGGAAAGTATAATTGCATGTGGAGGAGCTAAAGCACAAACTGCTTACTGAAGCCACCCCTAAAAGAAAAAAAATCCCTATAAGGGGGTATATAAACTTGGCTGGAAGTCTGTGTCTCCACAAAACCTCACTAAAGGGCAGTAGTTTGGTGGACAGTTGTGAGTAGAGATGAGCCGAAATTTTCGAAATTTCGAACTGCTTTTATTACGAATGCGAAATTTAACATTACGACCCAAATTCGTAATTAATTTTCAAATCGTAATTTACAATTTCGTAGTCGAAATTTCACTCCCGTAATGACGAATTTCGTGTCTCCAACCGAAATTTTACTTTTTCAGGTTTGTAAGGGTTTCTATCCCTCTAGATGCCTAAAATGAATAGCACAGCCAGCTCCTCCTCCTCCTCCTCCTCCTCCTCCTCCTCCTCCTCCCTCCCTCTCCCTCTCTCCCCCTCTCTCTCTCTCTCTCTCTCTCTCTCTCTCTCTCTCTCTCTCTCTCTCTCTCTCTCTCTCTCTCTCCAGAGATCTGTAGTATTTCAAAACCATACTCACATTCATGACATGTCCAGGGATCAAACCCAGGCCAACCACATGGAAGACAGCTATGCTCACCACCATACCACCAAACACACACTAAATAGACTGCTAACCTAAATCTTACTTGTAGACAGTCATATGAGACACATGCTGGGTGCAGGGCTTTGTGATTGGACCATGGACCATGCGATAGAGTGAGGTGCAAAAATGAAATCATGCCTAGCAGAGGATGGTTTCACAATGCTAAATGCTAGGCTGGCTGTGGTGCAATTGGTTAGTGCGTCTGGCTGGTAACAGCAAGGTTACAGGTTCGATTCCATCCAGGCATGTCTTTTCCTTTTGCGTTCAACAGTTGTCCAAACAGAGCCAACAGAGCCCCAGATAGCCATGTAGAGTTAGGTCACAGCTAGCCTGGCTGTGGTGCAATTGGTTAGTGTGTCTGGCTGGTAACAGCAAGGTTACAGGTTCGATTCCATCCAGGCATGTCTTTTCCTTTTGAGTTCAACAGTTGTCCAAACACCGAGCACAAAGTTTTGCATGCGTAAAGTTTTACGCACGCAAAATACCCCATGGGGTTCAATGGCGCAGCGCGCGCACGCAAAAGGAAAAGACATGCCTGGATGGAATCAAACCTGTAACCTTGCTGTTACCAGCCAGACACACTAACCAATTGCACCACAGCCAGGCTAGCTGTGACCTAACTCTACATGGCTATCTGGGGCTCTGTTGGCTCTGTTTGGACAACTGTTGAACGCAAAAGGAAAAGACATGCCTGGATGGAATCGAACCTGTAACCTTGCTGTTACCAGCCAGACACACTAACCAATTGCACCACAGCCAGGCTAGCTGTGACCTAACTCTACATGGCTATCTGGGGCTCTGTTGGCTCTGTTTGGACAACTGTTGAACGCAAAAGGAAAAGACATGCCTGGATGGAATCGAACCTGTAACCTTGCTGTTACCAGCCAGACCACACTAACCAATTGCACCACAGCCAGCCTAGCATTTAGCACTGTGAAACCATCCTCTGCTAGGCATGATTTCATTTTTGCACCTCACTCTATCGCATGGTCCAATCACAAAGCCCTGCACCCAGCATGTGTCTCATATGACTGTCTACAAGTAAGATTTAGGTTAGCAGTCTATTTAGTGTGTGTTTGGTGGTATGGTGGTGAGCATAGCTGTCTTCCATGTGGTTGGCCTGGGTTTGATCCCTGGACATGTCATGAATGTGAGTATGGTTTTGAAATACTACAAATCTCTGGAGAGAGAGAGAGAGAGAGAGAGAGAGAGAGAGAGAGAGAGAGAGAGAGAGAGAGAGAGAGAGAGAGAGAGAGAGAGAGAGAGGGTGGAGGAGGAGGTGGTTGGTTATTCATTTTAGGCATCTAGAGGGATAGAAACCTTTGCAAACTTTAAAATACTAAATTTCGTAATCATAATTACGAAAATTTGCGAAAATTACGAAATTTCGATTACTGCTGAAATCGTAATTGTAGTAATTTCGCGAAATTTCGGAAATTTGTAATTAGGTCATTACGCTCATCCCTAGTTGTGAGTTAAAACAGATTAAACACCCACATACAGCAAACAAACACCCAACATGTTTGGGCTTCATTAGGGGTACACAGTGCAATTAGTATCAAGAAATAATAATGATAATAAAGTCCCCAACCAAACAAATAATACCATTTACTGTGAGCAAAAGTTCATATCAGACTTGTTGATTAAAAAAAAAAAAAAAAGCTAAAAGAGCCTGGGGAGAACACTGTATAGCTATAGGAAGTGTTTCCTATGCTAAAACCCTGATAATTAACATAAAGTGAGTATCCTAAATAATTGACTGCATTCTGCCTATATGTCACTGGAGTTGGTCTTTACAGCACACTGGAACTGAGAAGAATGTGAAGGCTGACATGTTGTATTTTTTGGCATATAAGACACACTTTTCCTCCCACAAAAATGGGGGGAAAAGTCCTGGCATCTTATATGCCAAATACAGGGAGTCCCCGACTTACAATCACCCATGGATACGAACCGCTGACCCACCGTGACATCCCTCTGTGTCCTCCTCTGGTCCCTCCCCCCTCTGGTCTCCTCCATTCCCTGTGTGTAAATACAATTAGTGGCAGCACGGCTCATCTTATCCACAGTTCCAGTGGCGATCGCAGAGCTCTCATCTCCGGCACTGCTCCTCGAGTGTCAGTTGCTGCTTATGACGTGATCAGCAGAAGCCGGGACTAAAGGGGCAGCACCAAAAATGAGAGGTCTGCGATCAACGCAGGAGCTGCTGAATGAAGTGAGATTAGCCACACGCTTGTTTCAGGTGTGTGATTCAAACACTACTGCAGCCTAAGAGATCTGCAGGCCTGCCAGGCAACTGGTATGCATATGGCAGCCTTCATATCTTTCTTAGTTCAGATATACTTTAAGTATTATTACAGTGCTTCTCATAATTATTCATACCCCTTGCAAAATTTGATTTAAAATTACTTTTATTCAACCAGCAAGTCATTTTTTGACTGAAAATGACATATGCGTCTCCCGAGAGACAATAAGACGATGTACAAGAGTAATTATTGTGGAAAAAAAAACATTTCTCAGCATTTATTTACATTTGAGCAAAAAGTGTCCAGTCTAAAAGTATTCATACCCTTCTCAATAATCAATAGAAAAGTCTTTATTGGCTATTAAAGGATACCTGAAGTGACATGTGACATGATGATATAGACATGTGAATGTACAGTGCCTAGCACACAAATAACTATGCTGTGTTCCTTTTTTTCATTTCTCTGCCTGAAAGAGTTAAATATCAGGTATGTAAGTGGCTGACTCAGTCCTGACTCAGACAGGAAGTGACTACAGTGGGACCCTCACTGATAAGAAATCCCCCTTTTTACCTCTTTCTTGCTCTCCGAAGCCATTTTCTGCTAGGAAAGTGTTTTATAGTTGGAATTTCTTATCAGTAAGGGTCACACTGTAGTCACTTCCTGTCTGTGTCAGGACTGAGTCAGCCACTTACATTGCTGATATGTAACTCTTTCAGGCAGAGAAAGAAAAAAAGGAACACAGCATAGTTATTTGTGTGCTAGGCACTGAACACACACATGACTATCTCATTATGTCACATGTCAGTTCAGTTATCCTTTAAGGCAACCAAACACTTCCTATAATTGCAGACCAGCTTTTTGCATATCTCCACAGGTATTTTTGTCCATTCGTCTTTTAGCAATGAGCTCCAAATCTTTCAGGTTGGAGGATCTTCTTGCCATCACCCTGAACTTTAGCTCCCTCCACAGATTCTCAATTGGATTTAAGTCAGGACTCTGGCTGGGCAACTCCAAAACCTTAATGTTGTTGTCTACTAAACATTTCTTCACCGCTTTTGCTGTGTGTTTGGGTCATTGTCATGCTGAAATGTCCACTGGTGCCCAAGGCCAAGTTTCTCTGCAGACTGCCTGATGTTGTTGTTGAGAATCCGTATTGCTCTTTTTTCATGGTGCCGTTTACTGTGATTAAGTTCCCTGGTCCATTTGCTGAAAAACCATACCCGAAGCAGTAAGTTCCCACCACCATGTTTGACAGTGGGGATGGTGTTCTTTGGGTTGAAGGCTTCTCCTTTTTTATACCAAACGAAGGAAACATCATTGTGACCAAACAATTCAATTTTTGTTTCATCTGACCATAACACTGAAAACCAGAAGTCTTCTTCTTTGTCCAGATGAGCATTTGCAAAGGCCAAGCAAGCTTTTGTGTGCTTTATCTGGAGAAGTGGCGTCCTCCTTGGTCTGCATCTGTGGAACCCAGCAGTGTGCAGTGTCCGATGGATTGAGACATTGCCACCAGTGGAGCCCATATTCACCAGGATGGCCTTGGTGGTGATGCTTGGATTCTTTTTCACCTCTCTTATTATCCTCCTGGACAGCATAGGTGTCACTTTTGGCTTCGGAACATGTCTTCTGAGATTTTCCACAGTGCGAAACATCTTGCATTTTTTAATAATACTTTGCACTGTAGCCACTGGAACTTGAAAACATTTAGAAATAGCCTTGTAGCACTTTCCTGGCTTGTGAGCAGCCACAATGTGCAACCACAGGTCCTCACTGAGCTCCCTAGTCTTAGCCTTGACAGTCCACAAACCAACTGCAGAGAGCTGCGGTTTTTCACCTCTTGAGGTGATTAAAACATCTGTTCCCAATTAATCAGGGTACTTAGGATGCTTTAGAACAGCTTGGACTATTTGGAATGGTATAGAACTTTGGATTTAAAGGGTATGAATAATTTTGGACTGGGTGGGCACTTTTTGCTCAAATGTAAATCAAAGCTGAGAAATGTGTTTTTTTTTTCACAATAATGCCTCTTGTACATAGTTTTATTATCTTTTGGGAGACACTTATGCCATTTCCCATCAAAAAATGACTTGCTAGTTGAATAAAAGTAACTTTACATCAAAATTTGCCAGTGGTGTGAATAATTATGGGCAGCACTGTAAGTTGGAGATCAAAAGAGATAAGGGAAAATGTTATTATGTAATGATTTAACATATTCTTAAATTGCCTGCTTATAAAATAGATATCCAAATGAGTGCTTCTGTATACATAAGAAGTGCAGAGGTACAAGTGTCTTTTTTTTTTTTAAAGAATCATGTTACATATATATTCACTATTGCAAGAAAATGTAATAGCTTCAAACTGGAAGGCAGAAGCCTAGAATGCACAGATGACCTCATTAAAACACTTGTTCCAAGCGAGTGACTCTGACTGAAAATTACAAATCGGTTACTGGCATTTGCCCGGGGAGGTCAGTAATAGCTGCTCTTTTGCTTGTGACTGTTGGGAAACTCTGGCTGAGAATCAAATAAGTCTCAGTTGACATACAATTGCTGCCACTTGTCTGCAGCAACTCATCATAACTCATAGTGATAGAAGCATTCACAAGGCAACAAAAGTAAACTGACTGGCAGGCTTCACATCAGTTGTTAAGATCAATTACGGCTTTCCATGCAATTTGCATGCAACGTTCCGCTGACCTTAAAGGACCAGTGTTGTGAAAATCTTAAAATGTAAAATATATGTAAACAAATAGAAATAAGAAGTATGTTTCTTCCAGAGTAAAATGAGCCATACATGTATTTTCTACTATGTTGCTGTCACTTACAGTAAGTAGTAGAAATCTGTAAAATTACCGACAAGTTTTGGGCTAGTCCAGGGGTCGGCAACCCGCGGCTCCGGAGCCGCAAGCGGCTCTTTTTCACCTTTGCCGCGGCTCCTAGACCGCGGCTCAGTCGCGGCTCCGGTGCTGCAGGGCTGCCCATTCTGACACCACACCGGTAGTGAGTGTCAGTGGCTGCGGCGCGCTTGTTTCATGTGCGCGTGTGACGTGTGCTGCCAGCTGGCCGGCAGCCTATCAGAGAGGCCGCCGGACCAGTGTAGTGCTTCTGGCGGCCATTTTCCCGTAGCCCTGCAGTGTAGTGCAGGCAGGACGTGACGTCGGGAAGGAAGGAAGAGGAGCCAAGGGAGTTGCGCGCCACAAGGAGGTCGGGACCGGAGGTCGGGACAGGAGGAGATCGTGACAGGAGTACTTCTGACTAGGTGAGTAAATGGGTTTTTCTTTTCAGATCTGCTGAAGGATTTGTGCATATTGGGGTCCATATCTGCTAACGATTTGTGCATATTGGGGTCATATCTGCTAACGATTTGTGCATATTGGGGTCATATCTGCAAATTGGGGTCATATCTGCTAACGATTTGTGCATATTGGGGTCATATCTGCTAACGATTTGTGCATATTGGGGTCATATCTGCTAATGATTTGTGCCTATTGGGGACATATCTGCTAACGATTTGTGCATATTGGGGACATATCTGCTAACGATTTGTGCATATTGGGGACATATCTGCTAACGATTTGTGCATATTGGGGTCATATCTGCTAACGATTTGTGCATATTGGGGACATATCTGCTAACGATTTGTGCGTATTGGGGACATATCTGCTAACGATTTGTGCATATTGGGGTCATATCTGCTAACGATTTGTGCATATTGGGGACATATCTGCTAACGATTTGTGCATATTGGGGTCATATCTGCATATTGGGGTCATATCTGCTAACGATTTGTGCATATTGGGGTCATATCTGCTAACGATTTGTGCATATTGGGGTCATATCTGCTAACGATTTGTGCATATTGGGGTCATATCTGCATATTGGGGTCATATCTGCTAACGATTTGTGCATATTCGGGTCATATCTGCATTTTGGGGTCATATCTGCTAATGATTTGTGCATATTGGGGTCATATCTGCATATTGGGGTCATATCTGCTAACGATTTGTGCATATTGGGGTCATATCTGCTAACGATTTGTGCATATTGGGGACATATCTGCTAACGATTTGTGCATATTGGGGACATATCCGCTAACGATTTGTGCATATTGGGGACATATCTGCTAACGATTTGTGCATATTGGGGACATATCTGCTAACGATTTGTGCGTATTGGGGACATATCTGCTAACGATTTGTGCGTATTGGGGACATATCTGCTAACGATTTGTGCATATTGGGGACATATCTGCTAACAATATGTGCATATTAGGGTCATATCTGTTTTATAATGGCTTTGCGGCTCCCAGTTTTTATTCTCTTTTCGGAAACGGGTCCAAGTGGCTCTTTGATTCTTAAAGGTTGCAGACCCCTGGGCTAGTCCATCCCTCCATAGGGGATTCTCAGCACGGCCTCTATTCTATATAAAGACATTCCCTGAAAAAGATTTACACAAAGATGCTGGCCAGCCTCCCTGCTCGCCATACACTTTTTAGCAGTTGAAAAGAGGAACTGTCATTCACTAACCGCTTTTGAAGATAAAGAAAACCCTGAGAACCCCCCCCCCCATGAGGAGATAGCCTAGTCTAAAATCTGTCAGTAAATCAGTAAAGCTGACAGAGTATGATAATAATTTCCTATATTTGTATAGTGCTTTTCTCCTATCAGACTCAAAGCACGTGGAAGGCAACCACTAGGGTGCACTCAGTATGCAGTAGCAGTGTTATGGAGTCTCACCCAAGAACTCCTACTGAATAGGTGCTGGCTTACTGAATAGGAAGAGTGGAGATGTGAACCCAGGTCTCCTGTGTCGGAGGCAGAGCCCTTAACCATTACACTATCCAGCCAGAGAAATATGTCTACGTGGCACTTTCAAATTACATTTGATTACACTTGCTTTCTATATGCGAAATACACATTAGGTCAAAGGCTGTGACCAATAGCCCCCCTCCCTTCCCCCCAAAGCTCATTGGGCAATCAAACCATGGCCACTGTGGGGTGTCATTAACATTTTCCTTATGTCAATCAATTTATTTCTGTTGAATAAAACAAGGTCTTCTCTTCCATTCTTGGAGAAAACAGTGGTACACAGTGTAGGCATGTGTCCATCAACAGGAATGATGCCTCATTAACTCTGCCACTCTTGGTCAAAACTGTGCATGCAAAACAGCTGATTTGTGTATTCATAAACTCATTATCTGTAGCTAGGCAGCTTGTGTCTAATGGCTATAAAAAGTTTGAAGAGGAACAAAGGCAAAGACATGTCATGAAGAAACCTCAAAATAAAATAATAAATACATATAAGCATGAAATGGAATCAAGATCAAAAAACGTATAGGTGGGCTCCTGCTCTAAGTTGCATTGTTTTATATTATTACAGTATTGTTACTGGACATATTACTTGGTGCTGCACCACTAAATATCTTTCAGAAAAGAAGTACTGAGACACGTTCACCTTCGCCTCTCCACCAAATTGTCAGTAGTGGTGAGGAACTTATGTAACTGGTTACTGGTTTGCTTTTGATCCTTACACATCGACCACAGCATCACGGCCAGCCAACCCGGCAACAGCATCACCGCCAGCCAGGCCACAGCATCACTGCCAGGCCTTTCAGCTCACACATCATCCACCATTCCAGCCAAAAACAGTATTGCCAGGCACAGCAGCCAGTAGAGGAGAATTCAGAAGCCAGGTGAGAGGTGTCTACCATATTAAGGGGGCATTCTGCCTATTTATGTGAAATGCTTTCTATTTATGTGCCTCATGACTGCTGAATTTGTCTTGTTGGGGGCCTCAAGATTTTTTGGAGGCCTTATGACTACTGAATTTGTCGTGTTGGGGGCCTCATGATTGCTGAATGTGTCTTGTTGGGGGTCACATGATTACTAACTGCGAGACTATGGGAAAAGCTGAATCATCATCATATGAGACAATAGCATTAAACCTACTTTTTTAGCTTTTTAAAACAGAAAATAAAACTGGGAGGTTCTAAAAAAAATGAATTCATTTATTCAGGAGTAGGAGAGATGAAATTGTTTATCTTCACAGTTTATTTTCAACTTGGATTTTCCATAATGTTCATGTATGAGTTTAAACATTTGTATTTAGTTTAAATTGCTGTTGCCACTTTGCGACAAATAAGTGACTTGTGGGTTGCAGTTTGGGGACTCGGCCTCCAAATAGTTCGCCACCACAGTCCTAGTCTAATGGCCCACCATTGCTAGGTTCATGTAAATTTGTTTCCACCCGTGACCACACCCACATTCTAGTCCATGGCTACACCTATATTTCGGCGTAACCCTCATATTTTTCGGCAAGCTAGCTGCAGTGTGCTGATCTCTGCTGCCTACAGTATGTAGAGTATAAGCTGTTCTCTAGTGCTTGCACTGTGTGCTGATCTACCTCCAGTGTGTACAGGATAAGGTGTTCTCTGTGCTGTATTGTATTGTATGCTGATCCCTGCTACTTTCAGTATGTACAGTATTAGCTGTAAAGCCTGGTACACACATACAATTTTATTTAGCCAATTTTAGCTTTGTTCATCAAATTCATTGTCTGTTGGCTCACTTACTGCATGGGGGTGGAAAAATTGGTCCGTGATTGACCAATCAAAATTGATCTATGCCTACACTGATTGTAAATTATCTAAATAAAGGACAGGGGGCTCCATCCAGTATTTCAATGGGCAGGCCCGTTATCTGTAGCTTACACCGCTGCTAAGTTCATGTATGTTTGGCCTCACCCATGGCCACGCCCACTCACAACATGACCACACCCATTTTTTGCCACGCGCGGTTCACTTTTTTTTGGGGGGGGGGGGGGGGTGTCGGTAAATTATCCGCACCGGGTGTCAAACACCCTAACTACGCCACTGCACTTTCTAATAATAGCACACACCTGAATATCTCCAAAATTATTATTGGTTTAAAGTGATCCTTAACCTGCCTGGCGTTCTGATTCCCGCGGCCCTGCGGCCGCGGGAACGTTTTTTGCAATTTTTTTTAAATATATCATGTAGCTAGCCTAGCGCTAGCTACATGATTCCCCCCTCCCTGCGGCGTCCCTCCCACCCCTCCGATCCCTGCCGGCGCAATCACCCATCCGGAAATTCCGTTCTGAACGGGATTTCCAGGAGGGCTTCCCCCGTCGCCATGACGACGCACGTCGTGACATCATCGACGTCTGCGACGTCGTGACGTCACAGGGAGACCCGATCCACCCCTCAGCTCTGCCTGGCACTGATTGGCCAGGCAGCGCACGGGGTCTCGCCTGGTGGGGCCATGCATCGCGGCGGGTAGCAGCGGATCTGAAGCGGGCGGTGGCGATCGGACACAACACGCAGCAAGCAAAGTGCTTGCTGCGTGTTTAAAAAAAATATTTATTCATATCGGCCCAGTGGGGCCTGAGCGGTGACCTCCGGCGTCTCTGGATGAGCCTAGCTCGTCCAGAACGCTAGGGAGGTTAAGTCAAATGTAAAACATGAGATTTACTCACCTGGGGCTTCCCTCAGCCCCCAGCAGCCGATCGGTGCCCATGCAGCTCCGCTCCGATGTCCCAGGACCCGCCGGCGAGCACTTCTGGTTTGGCCGTCACCGGCCGACAGGCATGGGAACGCGAGTGATTCTTCGCGTTCCCAGCCTGTATATCGCCCCCTATGCTGCTATTGCGGCCTCCTATGCAATAGCAGCATAGGGGGCAATATACAGGCTGGGAACACGAAGAATCACTCGAGTTCCCATGCCTGTCGGCCGGTGACGGCCAAACCGGAAGTGCTCGCCGGCGGGTCCTGGGACATCGGAGCGGAACTGCGAGGGCACCGATCGGCTGCTGGGGGCTGAGGGAAGCCCCAGGTGAGTAAATCTCATTTTTTACATTTGACTTAAGGTTCACTTTAAAGATAGAAGCAAAGTAATACCTTTACCTCAATGAACTGTATCAAAAAAACTCTGTTTACTATTAACTAATATTACTAAAATCTGGTTGAATAAACCTGCAGGGCACCAGATAGAAAATATTAATTGCTTCCTCAAATATATTCATAAATAAAATAACTTATGAATACAATTTTAGAAATGTATAACAAACTGCAGCTAGTGATACCTTTCATATCAAGGTAAGGAACTTATGGGGTGGGGTGCCAACAGTGAACCTGGGTAGGTCTGGTTTGTGTTGCTATGGAAACACATTGAATCTCACATTCAACTATTTCTCTGACTTTTGTTAAATATATACTATGCCTTTGTGGAACATTTTTTTTTTTCATACTAATGTTATTTATGCAAAGGATGAAAGCGCTGCAGTGCACTAGAAATGCATATGATTATTAAATCAAAAACATAAAATCAGAAAATAAAAGGTGCATATTAATTAGGCGCTGCTCAGTTTGGCGTGGGGAGAGCCCAGTGACGTCTCTCACTGCTGCCACTAAACTCAAAGGTGGCGTTAAGTACTATTCCCCCTCCGAGTTGTCACAACTCGAAGGGAGATGTATTTCGGGGTCTGGCAGCCGCTAGAGCCCCGAATTACTGCTTGCTTGCTAGCATTGCTGCTATGGGGCACCTAGTTTCGGCGCTCAGCTCTCAGAACCGCGTGCTGAAATCAGCTGATCTGGAAAATGAAAGCCATCCGTGCCGTTCCGCCGGGTCCCCGCCCCTCAATATGACCCCGAATGGCTCCCGACCCCACGGCCAGGGTCGGGCTCTGCTGCCTGTATAAAGATGGCCGCTGGCCCTGGCTGCGCACTCCGCATGGCCGCTACTGCGGCTGCGCAGCACTAGGGCCAACCCCCCGATCCGCGCAACAGGAAACAGCCTTTTTGGGGTCGGGAGCCATTCGGGGTCATATTGAGAGGAGGGGACCCGGCGGAACAGCACGGAGGGCGCGGACGGCGTCCTCCGTGCCATAGAAAGTCATGCAGGTAGTTAACTTTTTTTTACATTTTGGGAGCAGATTTTGGCCTCGGAAGTCCTTTAACAATACAAAGACTGTCTTGAGATAGGGACTTTTATAATTGATGTGCGTTAATCCAATTGCATACATACTAATGTTATTGTTTGATCACTAAACTGGTCTTCATAGCTTTCATGTACCTTGTTCTAGCTGTATCACTGTTAGCGCTCAGACCCACTAGCAGCATTTTCTAAGCGCTAGTGATTTGAAAAGCAAGAAGTTTCAAATCAGGATGATACCATTTATTAGCTAACTAAAAATGAATAAGAATAAGCAAGCTTTCGGCCTTGCAGCCTTCGTCGGGCCTACATCCTGTTAGTTTGCAGGCTGGTGGTACAGACAGCTATATACATGCAACATCAAAAGGGAAAACAGATTTTTTTTCTTCAAGCATAAATACATGTCATTGAGATGCCTTAAGTAAAACAGAACATCTTAATGGGGTGAGAGGTTGTTAGCTGAGATAAGGATCCTTGTTTACTCCCTGCTCACAGACCTGGGAGTTGGACAGACACAGAGGTATCTTAAATTCTGAGTTCACAAGTTCAGCTATATAGGCTGAGAAAGAGTTTTTAAATATCATCAGCCTCATACCAATATAAAAAGTTGTTGTCTTTATTCAAGCCCTTGTCCACAGCTTTGAACCAATGTATACATTTTGTTTCTGCTATTAATCGATCATTTGACGTTTTGAAGCCACCCTTCAGGGCAGTGACACGAAGATCATACATGCTGTGTCCGTTGGACTGAAAGTGTGTAGCAACTGGGAGTTCAGATTTGGTATCGTTAATAGTTTGCATGTGTCCATTCATACGTTTGCGCAGAGTTTGTCCAGTTTCTCCCACGTACAGAGCATTGGGGCATTTAGCACACATGATCAGATATACCAGATTGGTGGAACCACAGTAAAATGTGCCTTGTACTCTGTACTCCTGTTGTGAACCTGGTATCGTTACTCTGTCAGTGGAGTAAATGTGTCTGCAGCTTTTGCTAATGCAATGCTATGGGGGATTTTTATACAATCACATCCCTCTAATGTGATCATAGACACATAGCATTACATTAGCAAGAGCTTTTCAAATCACAAGCACTTAGAAATGGCTAAGTAACGTACTGCTAGAGGGTTCCAGGTCTTATGTGAATATGGTCGCCCCTTGACTTCCCCTGTTATGCACTACTGCAGAAAGGCCACAGCCTACAGTATGTTAAGATAGGATAAGTCTCTTTACTAAATACTGATATATTTCAATAACTAAAGGTGTCTGGGAGTGCTGGCACCTTCTCTGGTTGTGCACATTGCAAATTTGTAAATGTAGTGTTAAATAAATACAATAATGATTAGTAAAGATACAGAATCCTTTTTGTGGCTGGTGGTGAACACTAATAGTGTGTGATCAGAAATCAAGAGTGTGACAGAAATTCTCCGTGCGACCCTCTGGTAAGAGAAGTGCCGGGTGCTGCTATCTATTCAGTGAGCAGATGTTTTTGATGGACCTAATAATGCTGAGGAAAAGCCTGACCAGATAGGGGTTAGAAAGGGGATCATAATAAATGATACTGTACTGACCATCATTTTCATAGTTGACATATCTGTGCAATCATCTATACAGCTGGTAAGTGCGGTGGTGAGGGGATGATCCCTTGCATAATTGTATTTATTTTAATGTTAGATCTATGTCAATTCTATACTTCTAGATTGAAGTTATATAAAAATGTGAAACAGGGTTGTGACATTAAAGAGAACCCAAGGCTACTATGGTATCCCCCCCCCCTGCAGCCTTCCTGCACGATGTATACTCCCCCTCTAAGTAACATTGATTACTTTGTTTTTATGGTGGGCTGCCTGCACTGCATTTTATACTGTGGCTGACTGATCTGATTTTTTATTGATCTATCTATGGATTCAAGTGGGCAATCTATAGGGATGCATGATAGATTTACTACCTGGGAATAAATAAACAGTGAGAGGACTGGAGTGCCATCCTTTTGCAGCATTTAACTGTATCGTGCGGCGCACTGTCACTATGACGACGGCGCTGTTTGTGTTTCTGCTCTATGGCCGATAGTGACATATTACTATGCGGGGATTGGTTGCTGGGATACGTATCAACCTCTGGCGTGACGCGCATCCTCAAGGTCTCCCTCACCTGGAAGTAGTCACACTGTTTGCTGTGCAGGAATAGATTATGAATATGCCTGCATACACCAGTACACGCCTGATCCCGGGCACAGGTGAATGCTGGTATTTTATAAAGCTGATCATGCAATGTGCATATAGAGCTCTTGCAGCATGTATATGGAAACCCTGCAATGTGCATATACAGTCTTTGTGATGTACATATAGAGACCTCCAATGTGCATTTTGTGGGGCAAATCCTGCAATATGCATATGGAGGGGTGGTGTTTTTTTTCAGAGGAGGCATTTTATTGAGCAGATCCTGTGATTTACATATAGAGGGGCGGTATTTTTACCAGAGGCGGTACACCAAAAAGGTGGAGTCCAATTATGGCAGGCTGAACCACCTGATATATAAGTCTGGCTCTGTGAGCAGCATTCAGCTCTAAGAGGGGCTGTAAACTTTGACAGTATGCTTGTATGTTTGGTGGGGTGGTGGTGGTGGTGGTGGGGGGGGGGTTGTTTCCTGCACTGTTTATGTAATTCACTCCTGTGGAAAGTGCTAGCTGAAACATGTCGAGTATACAGTATGTAGCTAGTGCAATGTACAGTGGCATAACTAAGGAGCTATGGGCCCCGGTGAAAGTTTTACATGGGGCCCCCAAGCACTCTGTAAATAACAATTGATATGGCGTACCACCAAAAGTCAGTGTCAGAGGTGCAAGAAGGGGATGGGGAACACTTTGTTAATGATTAATATTATTTAAAGCATCTATAGAAGTAATTATTACCAGCACAGGACCAATAGAGAGCTAATATTGTGCTTGAGGGAGGGCCTCTTGGGGCCCCTCTGGCAAAGGGCCCAAAAGCAGTCACTACCTCTGCACCCCTTATTGCTACGCCACTGGCAATGTATGTCCTCTGTACTGTCGATTGATGTGTGATGGAGCCAGTGTTTGTTGTTGTTGTTGTAATTGTTTGCTCTTGACTGATAGCATCACCTTTATATTAAAGAAAAAGCCTTATAAGGGCAGGACTATATTGCAAGTGCCTGTACATATTTTTCAAGTGATCGTTATATAGGACTATCAGCAGCTTGGACTGAGGGTGTGTGGATGTATTCACATCTCTGTATTAAATCTTAGAATTGGTGATATATGCCGGTCTTAAAAAGCATGTCATCCTCATACATTTTACACCAAATCAATGTTGCGTGCAGTTGGCCATCTACACTAAATAACTACTTAGCAAGGGAACGTGATGAAGCGTCTTTTTTAGATTCTTTGACTAAAAAACTAAGGGCAAAAGGCCAATCTTTTGGAACAAAGAAGAGCATTTAAAAGGACTGGAGAGTGCAGCACTATCTATGGGTTACAATAATGAAGCATAATGGAAGGCACAAGGTCTTGGTGGATCGACAACATTGTCTGAGAATATAAATTGATGGAAGAAGGACACTGAAGGTTAGCATAGCAATATTTTAGCTGTCTCTGCTATTTGATAGCATTCATTTGAATAGCTCTACTTTTGGGATAAGCAAAAACTCTGCAAATAGTGTGTAGGAATACTTGTAAATTTTATTTGGAATTAGGGCCCGTTTCCACCTGTGTGGTGCAAATTCGTTGCGGAAAACGCGAAAAAGAATTTTCGTACGTTTTCACGTTTGCTAGTAAGTATGCGAATTTAATCATGTCAGTGCCTGTGTACTTTTACATTGATTTTAAGCGAAAATGTACGCAAATATGCATGGAAAATTCGCATAGGGAAAACGCATGCGAGTTTCCTATTAATTACATTGTATGTGAATTCTGATGGCTCTGCCGTGCAGATTTTTCCTGCACAGAAAACCGCAAGGAATTCCTTACAAGTGGAATCAGGCCCGTCCACTTGTATTGGTTATGCAAATCTGCATGCAGAAAACACATGCAGATTTGCTATAGTGGAAACGGGCCCTTATTGTTTTTCTGCAACAGCAAATGTATAGTATTATTGTTATTTTTATAATTTTTTTGTATTATATAGCGCCAACATCTTCTGTAGCGCTGTACAGAGTATATTGTCTTATATTGTCTTGTCACTTAACTGTCTGTGAGCAGAGGGGCTCACAATCTAATTCCTACCATAGTCATGTCTATGTATGTATCGTGTAGTGTATGTATTGTAGACTAGGGCCTCTTAAGTGGAAAGCCAATTAACTTATCTGTATGTTTTTGGGATATGGGAGGAAACCAAAGTCACAGGGAGAACATACTAACTCCATGCAGATAGTGTCATGGCTGGGATTCAAACCAGGGATCCAGCACTCATTCAGATGCTCATTCGGATATTGTGGTATTAAAATGTCCACATTTCAGATCAGAAATCAGAAAACAGAACTCGGAAATAAGATTTTAGCGGAAATACAGCATTACCACAACTCAGTCATTTCAGACCAATCCCACAACTCGTAAACATTGGACCAATCAGAGAATGCAAAAAAATGACCAAAAAAGGTATTCCTCGGAACTTGGAAATAACTAGGAAATTCGATTTTGTCGGAAATACTGCATTACTGCAACTCTGTGATTTTAGACCAATCATTGAACTCGTAAGCATTGGACAAATCAGAGAATACAGAAACAACTCAAAAGTATTTGGCCAGTCAGATGCAAGAATTAACCCCCCCCCAAAAAAAAACTACTACTAGGAACTCGGAAATCAGAACTTGGAAATCAATTGGAAATCTAAAATCTGTGGAATCGGTAATTGGCATTGGCAGCAATTGGATTTTACATGGAGTCGGAAATTGACATCTCCAACCAACCCTAATGCATAGTAAGGGATTTCAGTCAAACACTGCATATATACGTGGATAAGCTCTCCCGCGAAAACACCGCGCACTCCTCCACAGGGCCGGCCCTAGACTTTTTGCCGCCTGAGGCAAATTTTTAAAAAATTGCCACCGCCGCCCCCCACCCCCCGTGGGGGGGCCGCCGAGCTGGAGGGGTAGCTGGCAGGACGGGGGTATTGGGCCAGCGGCGGGGAGGAAGCAAATAGAAGCAACCGCTATGTGTAAGAGGAACGGGCGGGGAGGACACTCACCTCTTCCCAGCGTGCGCTCCACAGACGTCACTTCCTGCAGCGTTGCAGGAAGTGACGTCAGTGGAACGCACGCTGGAACGAAGAAGAGGTGAGTCCTCCCCGCCCGTTCCTCTTACACATAGCGGCTGCTTCTATTTAAGGCTGGAGGGGAGCGGAGGACGGGGGACCCAGGCGAGGGAGGGGGGGGTCCGACCCCCCTCCCCGCCGCTGGCCCAATACCCCCGTCCTGCCAGCTACCCCTCCAGCTCGGTGGCCGGCTCCCCGCACCCACGGACGGGCGGGTGCCACCCCTGGAAATTTGTCGCCTGAGGCAAAAGTTTCACCCCGCCTCATGAGCGGGCCGGCCCTGCTCCTTCACACTCACACTTTTGGCCTAAAAAGTAGTCCCAAAGCAAAGATTCACCTATTGTCCGACCCCAAATGTGCCACTAAAGCTCCTCATGCAGCAGGCAAATTGCCAGTGGTGGAGATGCAACAGGCACATTGCCGGTTGCTGGAGAGTGCACGGTGGGGATGCAGCAGGCACATCGCCAGTGGGTGCAGAGTGCACGGTGGAGGTAGAGAGGGCACAGTGCCAGCGAGTGCAGAGTGTGCGGTGGAGATGCAGCGGGCACATTGCTGGTAGCTGCAGAGTGCGTGGTGGAGATGCAACAGGCACATTGCCAGTGGGGGCAGAGTGCACGGTAGAGATGCCACAGGCACATCAACGGGGGGTACAGAGTGCGTGGTGGAGATGCAGCAGGCATATTGCTGGTGGGTGCAGAGTGCGCGGTAGAGTTGCAGCTGGCACATTGCTGGTGGGTGCAGAGTGTGCGGTGAAGATGCAGCAGGCATATTGCTGGTGGGTGCAGAGTGCACGGTAGAGATGCAGCAGGCATATTGCTGGTGGTTGCAGAGTGTGCGGTAGAGATGCAGCAGGCACATTGCTGGTGGGTGCAGAGTGTGCGGTGAAGATGCAGCAGGCATATTGCTGGTGGGTGCAGAGTGCACGGTAGAGATGCAGCAGGCACATTGCTGGTAGGTGCAGAGAGCGCAGAGTAGTATGCTTCAACATGTATAGCTACCTGTCCTCATTCCAGCTTGCATCCTCTTTCGTCCTGTTCAGCTTCTGAACTGACCACTAAAGCTCCAGACCTACTGTCATGTGACAGTAGTGAGCCTGGAGCTCTAGCTATAATGGCTCTAATGCACCCTCTTCATACAGGGGCTCCCACACATGTCACCTGTGGTATATCGCCAGCAGATAGCCTGACTCCCCTACTTTACACCCAAAATTGTGTGTCAAAAATCAACCTATCCACTGTGATAAACAGTAATCACATCCTTAATGGATGCCTGTATCAGCAATAACTAGCGATGAGCGTAATCAGTTTCTTAAAAAGCAAAATTGTCCTGGAGCGTTCAGGGGGTGCGGGCCAAGCGGAGGAGGTTCATTTACTTAAGCCTCCGCCTCTTACTGATGTACTTCACGTTGCTCTCCATCTTCCCTACATGTCCACCTTCACAGTGGAAGTTCTGGTTTGAAGGCGGAAGTGTGGGTAGGATGGAGAGTTAGCTGCTTTAGGGTCCATTCACACTAGAAATCGCTAAACACTAACGCAAATGCTGAGCGGTTTTCTGGCGTTTTTTCCCAGCGATTTCCCAGCGATTTTTCACTGTATAGAAAGCGTTTTTCCAGCAATTAGCATTTTGTGATTTCTAGTTCTATTTAGCCTGCAGAATCGCTCCAGAATCGCTCAGAAAACGCTGCAGGCAACACATTTGCGTTTCAGCAAATCGCAAATGTCTTAGATGAGAACACTTCCATATACATTTATTGTACACACGTTTTTCAAACTGCTAGCGATTTTCAGCAATGCTGAAATCGCTCTGAAAATGCACAAGTGTGAATGGGCCCTTTGTGCGACCTGCCCCATCATGTAAGCTCTGGGACAATTTTACTTTTTTGCAAAATTGATCTTGCTTATCCTCGGTAATAACCACCAATGAACCAATAATTTACACTACATTAATATGGTAGAAAAATTATTTCCGTTTTTCTCAGTTTGAAATCAATCAGTAGACATTACTAGGTGGTTTTCAATCAATGTATATAGCCAAGCATGATATATGTACGTCACTCGTACACAGGCCATTTATTTAAGTTGAATTGAACTGAACTGTAAATAAGATAAAAATATTTTACTTTATCACCTATACAATAGTTTAAGTTCCCATAGTAACCTCAGACTCCCACATCCCTCCATTCTAGGATCATTTACAGCACCGACTGGGAACCAGTTGAGTGTAAGCTGCGGATGAATGCATTTGTACTGGGCACATGTGAGTTCCCACTGCACATGCTCATGTATGGCGGAAAATGCATGAGTGCTTCCTGGTTGGTGCTGCAAATTATCCTGAAATAAGAAAAAGAAAGATACCCATACCTTGGTACACCATATGGTTACAGCGACGGGTCTCTCAGTGCCTTCAGAGCGTGTGCATGGCCGTGGATGAGCTTGTTGCACATGTGCGAGACTGCGAGTAGAACTGGGCAGTCCTAGTAGAACGAAGGTGCTCTTCCATGTAGGAAAACGCAGCGTAGGAGCATCTTAACTCTACAAGGCCTGTGCAAGCCGTATTTGCACACGAGCAGTGTGGACACACTCATTCAGAGCCATGATTACTCACTGAAGAAACATATTCAACTCAGCGGATCTAATATGTTTACAGGAACTGGAACTGTATGGTAGGGTGTATGACTATAAATAGGCTTCCCACTAATGAGGTTAGTATCGAGCTTAGCAAAAAGCAACGCTCAGGTAAATTAAACTGGGCATTGCTTTTTAGTAGGAGGGCTTTTTGGTCTCTTTTAGTTGTGTTGACGTGGCTCTGTAAAATATATAATCTATAGGCTCAGGCCCGAATTTACCTCACTGGAGCCTGCAACCCCCGCCGAGCCTCACCACCAGTGTGCTGGCTATCCCAGCTGTCACTTCTCTCTTGCCCATGAGGTAGCTACAGATGTCCCTTAGTATTAGGTAGCCAGAAGTACCCTCAATATTAAGTAACTAGAGGTGCCCCCAAGTATTAGGTAGCTAGAGGTGTCCCTGATGGAAGGGAGATCTCGATAGCGGAATGCCAAGAGCAGGGTGAGTTATCTCTCATTTACACTCTCATCATCAGGACTCTGCATAGAGAAAGAGAGGAGTGAGCCGCCTTTCCATCATCAGGTGCCTGAAGGTACGTGCCTACAGTGCCTTACGGTAAATCCGGCCCTGTATAGTCTTGCTATACTATGAGATTTTGAATCAGAATGATACCATTTATTGGCTAACTTAGAAGAGGAGCAGTAAGCTTTCGGCATTGAAGCCTTCATCATACTGATTGCTGTACACTGACAAAATTTAGAACACAGTTTTTATACACTGGACATTAAAAAGGAGATACATTGTTCTGCAATAAAAGTCATTGAATGCCTTAATTACACCATCTATAGGGTTTCAGAGGGATGATAGCTAATTTATGAGCAAAAGATAAGACCACTTATTTGGATAACCATCACATACCACAGATTCAGATGAGAAGACATCGTCACTTGCTCAGGCTACATACAATGTTTGCTGTTGGATAAAGCAAATTGTAGAATTTAAAACCCTTCTTACCAGCATAAGCATTAAAAAGAATTATGGCACAAGAAATAAAAAAAAAAACACTATACTATACTATATACCAGTGGTCCTCAAAGTAAGGCCCGTGGGCCGAATGCGGCCCCCTGAGCCTTTTTTACTGGTCCCCCACACACAAAATGTATTACATATAGATGCGGACCGCTGCATCTTTAAATATTTGTGGCCTGCATATAGAATAGCAGTTCTGGTACCACCCTTCCACATGGAAGCCAGAAAGCAGTCATTTGCTGGCTTCTGGGTGACTAGGTGGAGGAGATGACTTGTAGCAAGCATAATCACATATATTTAGGTCAGTGCTGTGCAGGAATCTTATGGTTCCTTTGCTAAGGGGAAAAGGAGGATTGCACTGCATATGCTACTACAGAGATCGTGTGTGTATGGGCAGGCTTTTGCAGGCCATTGCTTGACATTATGGCTCACACATGACATGCTATGTTAGGGTCATGTATTGGTGGCATAATAGCTGCACATGCTATGTTAGAGGGCATACTACCACATGCTGTGGTGGAGTGCATACTAACTGCACACGCTGTGGTGGAGTGCATACTATCTGCACACGCTGTGCTGGAGCGCACACTATCTGCACACGCTGTGGTGGAGTGCATACTATCTGCACACGCTGTGGTAGAGTGCATACTATCTGCACACGCTGTTGTGGAATGTATACTATCTGCACATGCTGTGTTGATGGCATAATATCTGTTCTTGCCAAGTTGGGGGCATAATATCTGCTCTGGTTAAATGGGAGACATGAGGTCTGCCCGTGTTAATAGGCGCTGCCTACAATACCTAGGCTCATTGTTATGTTTTTCTACATCATTTCATGTATACTCCGGCCCCCCAGCAGTCTGAAGTATGTTGACCCGGCCCTTGATCGAAAAAGTTTGGGGACCTCTGCTATATACTATATTATACTATACTATATTATACTATACTACAGTATACTATACTATACTATACTATACTGCTATGGGTGTAATCCTGACTTCAGGTGCATAAAGAGATAATTTGCATATTCTGCAGTGATGCATTGTGGGTAACCACAATTGCTCACTTAAAGCTGAATTATCGCAAATATCTACTTTTTCAAATGGGCAAATTACACTGAGTGTAGCTATATTTTTAAAACCCACTTTAGGATTACTTTAAAGAACAAGTCTTTATGTAACCACTTGTCTTTCATGCTTTTAGATGGACATCAGATTCTCTCAAAGGCCTCTCAGTCACATGTTTAGTATGATGGCAGGGTCCACGTAAAGTACTGCTGTATGAAGAAGGGTCATATTTATGACACTGGACACTCTCATACATCTCAGATCGTTTTGAGTATGAGAATGTTTTCTTCACACTGGCAAAGACAGTTATGATTCATTGTGCTCATTATGCCTGTTTTCCCATCTATTTTTTTGCAGTAAAACAAGACCAGAAATCATTATATAACCCATTACAGTCTTAACATTTTTACACCAATAAACACTTAGATCATTGGTCTTGTGGAAAACCTTCAGCCTTGAATTATCCTTCCAACTAACGTCAATTATTTACAAAGCTCTCATTTAAGTGAGCCTTATGACTCTCATGATGTCTTTATAGTTTTTTTTATCTGAATCAACACAAAAAGAAAACAAAAATAGATCAAAACAGAAGTGAAACAAGGAGGAAAAAATAAGGCTGATAAAAAATACTCTTTCTTTTGAGGCCGCAAGCTTATTTGAAGTAATATAACATGTCTTTGCAAAAGTGAGGGCCTGTTTCCACTAGAGACACACATCGGCATTCGGCACTTAGGGCCCTTTTCCACTGGTGCTTGCGACTGAACTGCGTTGTGATCACGCAAGTAGTAATTTCCACTTCCCCCATTTGCACCGTAGCCATAGAGAATGGAGCGTGATGAGAAACGTGTTTCCCGGCGATTGCATCTGGGGGAAAAAATGACACGTACTAGTGGGAAATGAGCACCTCGATTCACAAGTACATTATGTTGCCTTTGCAATTGGCAAATGGCTGCAATACGCTTTTTGAAGTGGATCACAGCTAGTGGTAAAAGGGTCTTAACTCACATGTTTGATGCGTAAAATTGCTGTCGACCCCCTGTTTTGTTTTTGCCCACATGCAAATTTGGAGGCATTGATTTCAATAGGCTGTGTTTCCCGGTTTAATTTTTCGTGAAATACCTTCAGTGTTCTAGATCAACATTTCTCAAAATGTTATTGGTATGTACCCCTTTTGAAAGCCTGTGCTCACCAAGCACCCCCTGGTATGGTAAAGAATATTATCTCAAGGACCCAATATATATTAGCATGACCCACAGGACATGGGTGATGTAAGCATTGCTATGGTAATGGGAATTATAATTTTATTTTATGCCCATTGCCATGGCAATGCTCACGTTATCCATGTACCATGGATCATGATAACTGTACAACGCGTGGTACTCTGTTGATGGATGGCAATAATGGTGGTTTGTGCATTTGGCAAGCCATCATAACATACCTCTAGGCAAAGAAAGTACACGTTTTATTTTGTATTGTGTTTTCTGCCAAAAGGAGCTGCTTGCTGGTCAGCCACTTCTCGTCTATCCTTTCTTTATGCAGCAATGCCATACCTCCCAACTTTTTGAGATAAGAAAGAGGGACATTTAAGCCACACCCCTAATCACACCCCCCACCACACCTCTAGTCACGCATACCATAAAGATTTATTTTAGACCCTGCATATTTAGTTTCAGACCCTGCATATTCTGGCAAGAAGATGCTATTTGCAAATGCTATGCCATTTTAATTAGTCAATAGACAATTAGGCAACCAGCATATAGTCAGGTGAACCTGGTCAGAGCACACATCTCTTTGTTTTTTCTCTCCATGTGCAGTCGATTTTCTTTCCTTCTCTGGGGTCAGGGATGTGGGGGAGGTGGGGGGAGGTGCAGATGGTAACCCCAGTGGTGGCAGCACTTGGGGGGCCTGTCTGCGCCTTCCTTCCCCTCCGCCTCACATTTTGGTCGCTCCCAGGACATGCATTATCTTGCACCTGAGGACTATATGCGAATAGTAAGTAGTCTTTCGTTTGGGGGGCAGCGCGGATGGTCCCCCCTAGGCTCCGGCCAGGATTGTGGATACCTGTAGGGTGTCCCCACTGCCTGCAATTTCCAGGGGGCATAGGAGGCCTACATGCGGCGGTGCTGTTGAGATGCAATGGATTTTATGTGTTCCAACTCCTGCAGGGAACGTAGTGAGTTAGTTTTAGACCCTGCATATTCTGGCAAGCAGATGCTATTTGCAAATGCTATAGTCAATAGATGATTAGGCAGCCAGTATAAAGTCAGGTGAACCTGGTCAGAGCACACATCTCTTTGTTTTTTCTCTCCATGTACCATAAAGATTTCACAAGAAAAATATGTTGTTCAAACCACACTGGTCCTTTCTATCCTGGTTCATTTTCCTTCACATTAACATATGAAAATAAGAAATATATCAATTTAAAGGTTAGGAATAAAGTTTAGAGTCAATTAAATTGATTTTTCAGTAGACAAATACATATATTTACGGTACATAGATCTGTACATCAGTCCTGAAAGAGGGACAAATAAGGTAGAAAGCGGGACAAAGGGAATGTCCCTCCAAAACAGGGACAATTGGTAACTATGAGCAATGCAGCAGAACAGGCTCCTGAGCTATTGCCAAGTTGTGTGTCTATATAGCACTGTTACTCTTAACAAGCAGTTTGGACAACATACGGTAATTTGAGTATTTGCGCATAGTTTTATATACCTTGATGCATGGTGTCATCACGCCACCCGCTACGCATCATCATGACAGCCGGCATGACAGGTCACACATGCGCAGACCTGTCACACTGGCCGGCGTGATGACGCAGAGCGTCAGGATTCAGGAAGAGCCAGCCCAATACCCGACCCGGGTGTCGCCAATAATAGGAGCTGTTGAAGGGACCAGGAGAGGAGCCAGGAGAATGCTGGGGGACCTCGCTGGAGCTGGAGGAAGCCCCAGGTAAGTGAAATCTTTTAATTTAAGTCACTGCTCAGTGTCCCTTTAAGGAGTCTATTCTAAGAGAATTCATGAAGACTCACTTGCTAGATTTTCTTGAAGTCAACTGTATTCATAAAGTGTCTTAGATGGTGAATATCTCAAATCAAGCTCACAAGATACTGCTGAGAAATGGAGCAGTGAAATAAAACAGTCACAAAAGCAAGCCATTTACCAGCCCCTACAGAGAGAAAATAAATTGGCCCCATACTTGGAAAAGCCCCAAAACTCTCAAGGAAGCACAAGCTATGCCAACATTATGTGCAGAGGACCCTTAAAGGATGAAAATCACTTTCTTCCGCACTGTCCCAAATATGCTGCAACCAGGGTCACCTTCTTTAAGGAACTGATGGAACTATTTCCAGACTTTCACCCATTAGAGGATGAGAGAAAACTCTACATTCTACTGGGAGAGGAGGAATCTACAGTGACAATTGCTGCACACTATGTCACAGCAGCAGGGGCGTAACTAGGCCCCACCGGGCCCCCCTGCAGAATTTCAGAGCGGGCCTCCCCCCTCACTGGAGCCTGCTTGGGGTCGTTTTGTGGGGGCTGGAGGGGTGGCAGCATGAGGGGAAAGCCTTGGCCACAGTCGGCGGGGAGAGGGGAAGTTCCCCCCCTCTCCCTCACCTCGGGGCTCTCCCCTCTGCGCTCCCCTCCAGCTTAAGTTAGTGTGGGCAGCGTGCAGCGGCGGGCAGATACATACCTTCCATGCGTTCCACCGCATACTCCTCGCTCTAGCGTCTGACGTCACTTCCGGAAGTGACGTCACTCCGGAAGTGACAACAGACGTTAGAGCGAGGAGTATGTGGTGGAACGCACGGAAGGTATGTATCTGCCCACCGCTGCCCGCTGCCCACACTGTAACTTAAGCTGAAGGGGAGAGCCCCGAGGTGAGGGAGAGGGGGGGAACTTCCCCTCTCCCTGCCGACTGTGGCCAAGGCTTTCCCCTCATGCTGCCTCCCCTCCAGCCCCCACAAAACGGCCCCGAGCGGGCCCGAGGGGGGGGGGCTCGCCCCCCCCCCCCCCCGCGGGAGCAGGGGCTGCAGGCCCTATTGGTACGCCAGTGCACAGCAGGCCAGACTGAGAGGAGCATAAATTAACTGTACTTCTAAAAATGTCCACAAACTGCTTATCAGCCATACCTCTATCCAACCCCCAACCCTCAGGACCCTCTTTCATGCCCTCCATTACCCCTTGCTTTGGCAATACCTGTATGTATCCTGGACATGCCAATAAAGCTATTCTTTATTTGATTTGATTGATTTGATTTGTTGAATCCGTGACAAACTTGAGAATAGAAATTTTGCTGAAAATTACTCCGTATGACATTACTGGGCAGCAATCAGACCCCCAGCTTTATAGTGGGGAGATTTTACCCGTAAATCATCCAGTGAGCAAAACATTCAGGCCTCTTTAACAGTGGGACGTTGCGTTTTGATGCAACATTAAAGTCGCGACGCAAACTTACAACGCAACACACCCAAAAAGTCGCAACGTAGCGTTACCAACGCATACAGCATATACAGTAGAAAGTACAGGCAATGAAAAGTATGTCTCCAAATCATTACTGAGCATGTTCAAACAGTCTAACGCAGCTGATAATGTGTATAATGCACTGCATGCAGTACTTTCACTTAACGTGCAGCGTTAGACACCAATGCAACATGTGCACTGTGAACGGGGCATTACATTTTCATTGCAGTGCGTTATTCTGCATTAAATTTTGTTTTAACGTGCGATTCTAACGTCGCACTGTGAAAGAGGTCTCATAGCTGTATAATATAGCTATATATCGGTATGTTTAATGTTATAATAAAACTGGTATTAATGCAATTATTAACTAAATACATTGATGAGAGGAACAACTGTAGCTGTAGGCTTACTCCTAAATAAGACTTTCCTAGAATTATACAGTTTTATTTTTAACAGCTAAAAATCTAGGTTTTAATGTTCTTATTTTCTCATCTGAATGAGACAGTCTTTTAATGTCCCACCGCTACAGTGTTTAACTACTGGCCTTTTTATCTTTTCCCTGCACTCAGAAATTGTGTTCTGCCAGGCAATGGTTTTATGGCTGTAATTAGTTATAAGGGAAAGTTATGCTATAATCCTTTTCAAGTTTGACTGTAGAGAAAGTAACATTTAAATTCATGAATTTTTAGCCCTTACAGTGAGAAAAGATAAAAAGGAACACAGCCTAGTTCCATATAGGCTAGGGACTGTTATATACACATGTCAACATGTCATGTGTCAGTTCAGGTACTCTTTTTATATCTGAACTACAGTCTTGAAACAACAAAGAAATTTGAAGCTGACAGATATTTATGCAAACTCATCTTATGGATGGTCAGCTTAAAGAACCACTATCCTGAAACAATAGTAGAATTGACAATACATGTGTATAAGAAGTACTTTTCTCCTAGAGTAAAATGCATTATAATTTACTTTTCTCTTATCTTGCTGTCACTTACAGTCAACAGTAAAAATCTGACAGATCAGGTTAGACTGCTCCATCTTCTCATGGGGTTTCATGGTATTTCCTTTATTCTTTACAAAAACACTCCCTGGAAAGGATCTTTACAAAAATGCTGGCTACCCTCCTTACTCACTTGCACATTATTCTGGCAGCTGGACTGAGCAACTGCTGGTCAGGCATTGCTTTTGAAAAAACAAATCCTGAGAATATCCTATGAGGAGATGGACTAGTCCAAAACCTGTCACATCTCGCAGATTGTCACTACCTACTGTAAGTGACAGCAATATACAGCAAATAAATTTATAGTGCATTTTACTCTGGAGCAGATGTACATTTTTACATATGCATACACATGCTATTTAAATTTTAAATATTTATTTTTGTGATAAATGTCCTTTAATTTCATTGATATGAACGTCTACATTAGTACCCTGTACTGATTCATCATCCACCCCCCACCACCAACTTCTTGATCAAACTGACCTCACTGGCAGCAATATCATAAGTTCAAGTAGCTGAATCCCTCTCCCATCTCTTGTACAACTAGAACACAGCAAACTGAGAAACATCTTCAATGACTAAAGAACTTTGATTGACAAAGGGGGGGAGAAGAGAATGAAATCCAGTTAAAAATATCTCAGCATGTCAAATAAAACACACTCAACACCGTTGGTGAGTGCATATTGCTTCTAGCACCATTGCCTTTTCAAGAGGGAAAACGAAAAGAGACTGGAGAGGTCTTAACAAGGTGTCCAATTTAGAGTCACTGGATGCCATTGTCTGCAAAAGGTCAATGCATGGACAAGATGTGGCTCCCAGCTGCCTTTAAGGTTACTAGTCTATTCCTGTGATGAACAAACAGTCTTTTTCACTTCACCTACATTTTGGTGAAAATGTTTATTTTCATGAAAAAGCTTTGACGTCAACAGGGTGCGACAATGTCAGTTTTTGTAAACAAAATCATTTGTTTGAGAATGTATATCTGTGAAAATGTATATATTTTCATTGTTTCTCTGTCAAAAACAATGTCATTAACTTCAGAAGCTCTTTCTCAGATTCAGTGGCGTACTAAGCGGGGTGCTGGCTGCACCGGGTGTCGCCATGGAAGGGATGACACCTGGGTAGAAGCGATCGAGGGTTAAGCAGGAGGGGTTGGATGGGGAGTCTAGGAACATGGGGAGGAGGGTTGACATCATGCCTCCCTCCCTCTCCATGCCCCCCCCCTCCTCAGTTCCCCTGTAGAGTGCTGCCCAGTGGTGCAGCTTGGGAGTGACTCTCAAATGATCGCAATATGTCCATGCTCCTCAGAAGCTGGTCACTTATGCTGGATACACACCATGAGTTACCGCGTCGCACGTGGCCGTTGATACGCGTCGATTCGATTATTTCCGAACATTTCCGAACGAATTTCGATGATTTTTAGGTCGAATGCAATGTAAAGTATGGCAAATCGACCTAACAATCCATCGAAGCTTGAATCGGACATGTCGGAAATAATCGAATCGACGCGTATCGACGGCCGCATCGAACGCGGAAACGCATGTAATTACATGCCCCCTACTCTGCAGGAGTACAAAGGAGGGGAAGCCCATGGATATGGTGGGAGGAATGATGTTTGCCTCCCCTTCCAGCAGGGTACCACCAGACCACCAGGCAAGATATATGGAGAAGGGGATTCCACCAGACCATCAAGGATGTCACATGAGGGGGTACCTCTGCGTGCCACCCCCTAAACCCATCCCACCAAAAAATATTTGATGGGGAGGCAGCACTGGGTGTCAAATATCCTAGCTATTCCACTGCTCAGATTAGTTTAATGGATATCCTAGGTGATGGATAAAAACAGCTTAATTTATCTGGGTCAGCGTCGCCTGCATGGGCGTGTGCCTGCCAGTATGCTCCCAGTGGCATAGGCGTGTTCGCATGGAGCAAGCATACACCCGCACATGCGCACAAGATGCTGACGACGATCTTTCAGAGGCTGCCAGCAAGACCCGGGAGAAGACCAGAGCAGGTAGGTAGCAGTAGGTACTAGAAATCTGACAGGTTTTGGTCTAGCCCATCTCTTAATGGGGGATTCTCAGCATTCCCTTTATTTTTTATAAATACATTCCTTTAAAAAACATTTATGCATCTGGTCAGCCTCCCTACTCACTGCACACTTTTTTGTAGTTGGATGGAGCAACTGCCATTCACTTAGTGCTTTTAAAAATAGAGAAAACCTGAGAATCCCCCCTGAGGAGATGAGTTCATGCAAAAACTGTCGTCCTGTCAGATTTCTACTACCTATTGAAAGTGATACAGTGTTCTCCCCAGAATTTTTTTCCAGTCGGGTGGCATGAAATAGTAGCCGGGTAGCATGACATAGCAGCCGGGTGGGGCGAGATGAAAATGCAGGGAAACTCTGCTTATAGCATAGGAGGAGGTGAGGAGGTGAGCCGATGACAGCCGGGTGGTCACCAAATCTAGCCGAGTGGAGCACCCGGCTAAAGAGCCTGGGGAGAACACTGTGATAGCAAGGTGTAATGATCCGCTCAGCTGGCTGCACAGCTGTTTGACCATTCCTCTAGTCTGTGAGCTGCAGGTCTCTGGAAGAGAGACCTGTCTTTCCTTTGCAAGTTTCTGACCTGCTCTGCTGCTGAAAAATTTGCATACATTTGTTATGCAAATCACTTAGCTGCCTCCTTTGAAGGCTGGCAGTATAAAAGCCATGTTTTCCCAGAATCCTTTGCTGGTCATCCTTTCATGGTTTGTTACTGAATAACACTCCTTGAATGGCAGCCTTCCCTGTTGGATTGTTAAAGTTATCTTAGAGTAATTCTGGGGGCTGCACTAGGCAGCTTCTCTAGTGCAGTTAGCTTGCTTATCGGTTTTGTCTGTGTTGCCTCTCTGCTGTGATTGTCCTGTCGCCAGCGGTGGTCGACAGGGAATCGTTCTGTCTGTCTGGGGGTGCTAACCAGAGCAGCGGTTGCTACTGGTAGCCACTTCTGTTCATCTGTCTTGCTTGGATTGCACTAGCCTCTAGCGGTAGCGGCTGTGGATCCTTCTGATCTGCTTTCTTGGAGTATAGCTGGAGCAGCGGTTGCTACCGGCTACCTCTTCTGTCTGTCTTGCTTGGATTGCACTAGCCCCTAGCAGTAGTAGATCTGTGATCCTGTCCCTGAACCCGGATCGCACTCACTCTGGCGGAAAGAGCAGTGGATCTTTCCTATCCTGTCCCTGTACCCGGATCGCACTCGCTCTGGCGGAAGAGCGGTGGATCGTGTCTCTCATATTCCTGTTTCCCGTTTTTCTGTCTTGTCTGATACGAACGCTTGCTGTAGGCTCGGTGAGGTAACCGTTTAGCAAGCGTTCACGTTCTCTCTTTTTCGTGTTTGTCTGTTATTGGTTAGTCAGGGTGGCGTGCTTGTCTCTGTTGCGCTATTCGTGCGGAGACCGCACCGTAAACGCGTTCGCTGTTGCGAATGAGTGCGGTGTTGGCGTTTAGCTAGCGTTTGTTGTTTTCGTTATTTCTCATTGTTGTTTGCTGTGCCTTTGCTCCTCTCGTGCTCTGTCCTTTTCTGTCTGGTGTCTCTTGGCAGTCGCCATTCTCTGCGATTGCGTTCTTGCTTTTGTTTCTGCTGATGTGTGTTCACCGTCGTTAGGTGGCAACTAGATTGGTGGACACACATTCATGCTGTATCTGTGCTCTTTCTCTTTAAGGGCTGTTCAGCCCTGCATTGTCTTAGATCTGTACAATTCCCATCAAGCATCTGTGGCCGTGCAGAGGCGGTGCTCGTCTGCACTCCACAGCGCCATCTGCCGGTGGGAATTGCCCTCTGCTGGTGCATAGCACCAAGCCTGGGTTCACCTAATTATATGCATGTGGAGGGTTTTCGCTGTGTCAGTGCGCATCTTGTGCGCTGACCGTGAAAACGATTCCGCAAACGTTACACAAGGTAGGAGAAAAGTAATTTATGGATCATTTTACTGTGGAAGAAATGTACTTCTTATTTGTATGTGTTTACATGTATTTTACATTTTATAATTTTCACGATCGTGGTCCTTTAATAGCGCTGAAAAAATTATACAGCTCCCTAATGTCTCTGCATTGCATGTCATTACTGGATTCTGATGTAAAATATCAAATACTATTAGTATGAGCAGGTGCACTTGCTGTGTACTGACAGGATAATCTGTAGCTGTGGCAAAGCCAGCAGGTTCCCTTAACCCTATGCGGAAAAGCCAATAGGGAAGGTTGACTTGCGCCAGTATGTAAGCAATTGAAGAACATTACGCACTGTCAAAACCGCTTTGTTGCTTTGTACTGTTTTTGTTTATTTTATTTAATAAGGCTTTTAGTGTCAAATATTGTCTTTGGCATCCTCAGCATTCTTCCAACAGTGCACAACATTGTCAGGCTTTACTGCTGTTTTTACTGACTCTAATTATAACAAGATTATGGGAGAAAATAAACCTCACCAAAGAAATGTAAATAAAATAAAGTAGGCAGGCATTGCATACTGTTTAACAGCTTGATGCATTTATAAGATAATATGGTATGATTTATTCTTCCTTATTTAAACAATTTTATTGTTTAAACAAGAACAGCTGTTTAACAAAAGCAAATCATTTTAACTTATGACAGTTTAAGTACAGCATTAAACCGGTTCCAACAATTTTCCATAAATGAGATAATCGTGGAACCTATATTTACTTTCATCTTATAAAACGTAATTATATCGACAAAAACAATAGCATAAAAGAAAAAAAGGACATTTTTTTTAAATATGTAGTGCTCTGGAATCACTTTTTTAAAGTGAACCTGTAAGGAGAAAGCATTAGATATGTACCTTAGTAAATGGACACCTCTGGATTGTCTAGGGGCTTATCCCATTGTCCTGGACTCCACCGATCCAGCACTGGGACCCTCTAAGTATAGCCAACAAATTGACATCTTACGGCAATGGAAGTGTTGCTATGCATGGTACCTTGTTGCCACTCATTTGTAAAGTCCATTCAAGTCAGGCTGGGTTCACACTTTGGGGTGTATATTGAGCAAATGTCGGTAAAACTGCCATGCGCAGAGAGCACATGACAATTTTTTCCGGTACTAGTACCGGTACTATGAGGTGGCACACATTGTGCAATGGGTGGGGCCCGTATTACCTAGGTAACGCATATGTTGCCATGGTACCTCACACTATGCAGTAAGCAGCAGCATTCGTGGGAGCAAGATGTATGCAGATTTTGAACTATAAAGATGTACTTCCTTTAACCACTTCCGGACCTTGGAAATTGAATTTTGCACCATGTTTGGGACCTGTTATCCTTGCTATTTCAATGAACGCGCCGCATGCCCCTGCCGCTACTGCCAATCGTGCAGCTCTCCCATTGCTACACCCTACTCGCTCTGCTGTCGGTATGACAGCAGAGCTCTGTGAGTCAGGCTAAAGCTAATTTCATAGGCTCCTTACCTTGTGATCACTGTGATTGGTTCACAGTGATCACATGCTCCACAGCCAAAAAAATCGTCTCCTGACCAGTTCACGGAGCTCTGCTGTCATATCAACAGTAGAGAAAGTGGGGTGCAGCGAAGGGAGAGTGGCATGAATAGCAAGAGAGATGGGTCCATGTGGCGTGAAGTCAATGAGCGCCGTTTTTTAACGAAAAAGTCTCTGGTCCCTAAAGTGAACCTCCAAGCTAAAAATCTACTCAGCAGCACTGAAAAGGCTTGGTGTTTCTTTAACAGTTTCACAGAATCAGAACTTTGTTTTTCTTACCAAAGCCACATTTTTAGCTGCACAGAAGCTAAGCTCCGCCTCATCAAATAAAACTGCTCGGGCATTTTTCCCCTAATGCTGTGCAAAGCATGATGGGATTTCTGATGTTGTTGTTCTCGTTGCCTAGCAACTGGGAGGGATGATCAGGACACAGGACAGTTGGAACTGTGTCTCATGTTCCCTGTCACCTTCAACCAAAAAGATGGCCGCCCCATGAAATCACAAACATTTGCCTGTTCTTTTAAAACAGGATGGTTAAGAGATTATATTACCTATCTATTTTAATTAACATAACTAATGTAACGTAAAGACAGTATGTTTGTTTAGGCTGAAGTTCCTCTTTATGGGCCCGTTCACACCTGAGCGGGAATCGAACGATTCCCGCTCACGGCAAACCGCTAGCGGTTCTGCAAGAACTGCTACACATTGTAGCGAGTGGCAGTGTTCTCACTGCCGCGGTTGCGGTTAGCGATAACCGCAACCGCGCTGCATGCAGCGGTTTGCCGGCGACGAGCGTTCCGCGATTTGCGATCGTGATTAGCGTGCATAGCACGCTAATCGCGATCGCTCCAAAACTGCCGCAGTGTCCAGTGATTTTTCCACGCTAATCGCGGGAAAATCACTCCCACAAAACGCCGGCGGTAATCGCCGGCGTTCTGCGATTTTAAGTGTGAACGGGCCCTAAGGAGCCAAGAACTACTGGGTTTAAACTGTCTCTCACATCATCTCAAATAATAACAAGGTTCTGTGATCTCCAACGGTCACCATCCAGTAAGTGCAAGTCCCAGCAAGCCCTCAAAATAAACACAGAAAGGTGCTCCAAATAGAATGGCTCCCATCACTGGGACGAACCGAATCCACACACCTGTGTAACTTATGGGGAACAGGTCATTAGGTAATAGGTACAGAACATAAGTGTCTGATTTGCTAGTCTTGATCATGAGCTAAAGCCACAAGTTAGCGGCAGCCACAAGCCACAAGTTAGCGGAAATTGATTTTTATTGGTTTTTTTTCACAAAGTGTCTATTTCCACTAACTTGTGACAGAAAATAAAATCTTCTATGAACTCACCATACAACTAATGGAATATCTTGGGGTGTCCTCTTTCTAAAATGGGGTCACTTGTGGGGTTCCTATACTGCCCTGGCATTTTAGGGGCCCTAAAGCGTGAGGAGTAGTCCAGAAAACAAATGCCTCAAAATGACCCGTGAATAGGACGTTGGGCCCCTTAGCGCAGTTAGGCTGCAAAAAAGTGTCACACATGTGGTATCATCGTACTCAGGAGAAGTAGTATAATGTGTTTTGGGGTGTATTTTTACACATACCCATGCTGGGTGGGAGAAATATCTCTGTAAATGGACAATTGTGTGTAAAACAAACAAAAAATTGTCATTTACAGAGATATTTCTCTGGGTGGCAGTGACAGGTGGTGACAGGGGGTGATTGATGGGTGATTGACAGGTGATTGACAGGTGACCATTGGGTGATTATAGGGGAGGATAGATGTATACAGTACACAGGGGGGGGGGGGGTCTGGGGAGGATCTAAGAGGTGGGGGGGGGTTGATCAGGAGCCCCCAGGGGCAGATTAGGACCTAATAAAAGAAATAGCGCTGACAGATAGTGACAGGGAGTGATTGATGGGTGATTAGGGGGGTGATTGGGTGCAAACAGGGGTCTGGGGGGTGGGCAGGGGGAGTCTGAGGTGTGCTGTGGTCAATCAGAGGGCAGGGGGGGGGCAGATCAATGTGTTGGTGCAGACATGGAGGGCTGCAGCCTGCCCTGGTGGTCCCTTGATCACTGGGACCACCAGGGCAGGAGGCAGCCTGTATAATACACTTTGTATACATTACAAAGTGTATTATACACTTTGTATGCGGCGATCGAGCGGGTAACATCCCGCCGGCGCTTACTACCGGCCGGCCGGATGATGTCATGGGTGGGCGGAGCCTGTTGCCAGGGGCAGCACGTGTCACCAGTGACGCGATCGCTGCCCCTACGAGCCGAAAGAAGCCGCCGCCGTTCGGAGTATTGCGGTCCTTTCGGCGTCCACTTTGCCGCCGCTCATCGGCTGTGGGTGGTCGGCAAGTGGTTAAATAAAGACCCCTCTCCTTAAATAAAACCTTAGCCACTAGCTAACATACAAACAGCTGAACATAATAGACATTGTACATACCCCTACTACAACCACTCTGTACGCTGCTGACCACTAAAAGCCATAGAAACAATACTCCATACATCACTGATTTTTCTTTTTTAATAACTTTATTGAACATAAACTACGGTATTAGAACTTCCAGCTCTCCATCCTGCAGCCGAGATGGTCATTAGTCCACAGTCCAGATAGACTCAGGTCTATTATCATCCTATGGAGAAAGATATGATATTAATTATTATTTTTTTGTAAAAGAAAAACATTGCTTACTTGAATAACAAAGATTAGTTGTTACAATGTCAATTGTAATCTAACAGGTATTACAACAGTCACAAATATGGAACATTAGTAAGGCACATTCACACCACACATACATGTAAAAAAAAGCACCTGGAAAAAGGGTGCGGGGGATTGACTTTATTAGAATATCATCAGAATTACCAATATTTTGCAACTTAGTTCCAATAGTAAAGCATCTGTAATCTTTACCAATATTTTACTATGTCTTAACCTATCCCTACTCTCACACAGAGCCCTCCCTCTACCGATGCCTAACCCTAAGACCTCCCTCTACCAATGCCTAACCCTAAGACCTCCCTCTACCGATTCCTAACCCTAAGACCTCCCTCTACCGATGCCTAACCCTAAGACCTCTCTTTACCGATTCCTAACCCTAAGACCTCCCTCTACCGATATCTAACCCAAGGACCTCCCTCTACCGATGGCTAATCCTAAGACCTCCCTCTACCGATGTCTAACCCTAAGACCTCGCTCTACCAATGGTTAACCCTAAGACCTCCCTTTACCAATACCTAACCCTAAGACCTCCCTCTACCGATTCCTAACCCTGAGACCTCCCTCTACCGATGGCTATCACTTTACCCTCCCTCCTAACACTTAACCACCCCGATCCCCAACCTTGCCCTACCCCTGTTCCCTGTTGCAAAGCCATGATTTTCAGGAAAGAAGGTAAATTTTAGCTCACAGAGGTACCTGATAGCAAGGTACCTATGGCACCACCCTTTTTTTAATAAGGGCTCCTGCGCCCTTTTTTCCTGATTCATCACACTACACCACTGTCCTAAATGTTACTGTTCCTTGCAATGCAGTCAACTGCAGCAAGCAAACGTTATTCATTGTTACGGTTTTTCTGCATTACATCATATTCTGCTGCGTTGCTGCACTCCTGCAATACTGCATGTATTCAAGGTACTGTCAGCATAACTCATAGCAATACATGCAGTATAGGTGCCCTCAAGATTTTGTGTGTAGGAAGAAAGCTTGTTGTAGACATATTCCACTTACCTGCTGTGGGACCATTGCACGGCACAGAGGACAGGTTGGATGTTCCTCCAGCCACCGACTGATGCAGCCTTGGTGAAATTGGTGGGAGCAGGGTAGGCTGGTACTTCCCTCTCCCTCTGGAAGATCATCCAGACAGATGCTGCAGTGTGGTGGTTCCTCCCTCGGTGGGGTAGTAGGTGGGGGACTCCGGTCATTCTCCCGATCAATAGGAGAACGGCTCCTGTCCCTCCGGCTGGAGTTCTGGCGTCTCCTGGATCTTATGGGCAGCTCCTGGAAATCAGGTCTGCCAAGCACAGTTGTCCTGGATCTTGTCCTGTGTGCTATAGGAGAATATCGCACTGCAATAAAAAATAATTTATTGTTATTTATTACTATTTTCTAAATAAAAAATGTCAATACTCAAGTGTGCATATAATAAAGCTCCAGTTAAAAAGGATGCCAGATATAAACCATATTGAAGTTATCATTTAGGAAAATGGACGCCAAGGTATGGCATAAAACATTTATAATAATGATATTCTGCTACTCTCCACTACAACATCTATTTTTATGTTTAGCAAAATGTGGAAGTTGGCAGGGGCATAGCATTAGCCATAGAAGTCAAAAAAGCTGCTATAGAGCCATGGAACATAGGGGGCCCAGGTGGTACCGAATGTATTTATCATTAACTTTGTTGTGTTTCTACACCCTCCGACTTTGTCTCAGTGTCCATGAACTATATGCAGTGTTGATTACATGAGGATGTAAATTGCCCAATTAGCTCATATCCATAGTGTAGGGGCAAGTGGCATTGCTTAAAGGGGTTCTGTGGAGGGTTTTGAAAACAAAAACTGAAAATTACCTGGGGCTTCTACTGCCCCCTGCAGCTGTCATGTGCCCGCGCCGTCCTGTACGATCTGCCACTCCCTGCCGTCGTCACCCTTCAATTATACGTCTGACTAGACGCCTGTGCGGCTGCGACTATGTGTGTCCTAGCTCCCGCTCGTGTCTTCGGGAGCTTACTGCACAGGCACAGTTATATTCGTCTAGTTAGATGAATAATTGAACGGTGATGCGGAATGGCGGATCGTAGAGGATGGCGAGGGCACATGACAGCTGCAGGGGGCCCGTAAAAGCCCCAGGTAAGTGTCAGTTTTTGTTTTCAAAACCCCCCACAGAACCCCTTTAAGGGTGGCTACATCTGAGGGCCCCATGAAAGTTTTGCTATGAGGCCCCATGATCTTTAGCTATGCTACTGGCAGAGGGTACCAGTAAAAGTGATGAAATCTAATTTAATTTACCGACATTGTACATTTCATTTATATATAACATATAATAAAAAAAGAGGAGTCAAAATGTAAAAATAAACTTTTTTAAAATAAGTATAAGGAAGCTGGTTGAAAAATGATCATTTAAAACATAGGTGAGAATCGTGGAATCTGCTTGTTGTGGTGCAAAAAGTTGAAATGTAAACGATTCTTTTCTGAGAAAGCATAGGGAATAGTTTTAGAAGCAATTATACAGTTTTAGGAACAATTATTTGTTAAATAAAGGGTCATTTTAACTGATATAGTTGGTATGGAAATGAAAATTAACGATAACAGCGATATAGTTATTTTATATTTACGCAGCGCCCTTTTTATACACTTGACGCCAATAGAGAAAAGATTTGCATTGATGTGAATGGAGCGCCCCTTTTAGTAGGCGCCATTATTATGTTCTACCACACTCAGGGATACATTAATAGAAAGCCTAAATAGACAATAGTAATAGTCAAGGGTGTAAATATTGATAACTCGTTATTGAAAACCATATAGCTTGCTTGAAAATGTGTTTGATTATATTAACGCAAGACCCATATTAGAACCAATATTGTTTGTTCATATTAAAGTACTACCCATATTACACAGCTAGTGCCAATACAAAGAAGGTTTATATTGCTGTGAAATGGGGCACCCTTTTTAACATGGTCCAATCATTTTAACATGCACTATTTTTACATGTCTTGATATATACTTGTAAGGATTCCTCCTGTGGTGTGTTCTGTCCGTTGCGGTGGAGCCGCAAATGGACAGATCTGGCTTGTCTGCCTGCATTCGGTTGTGCATTCGCAATGAGTCACATTGTCATTTGCAATTGCTCTGCAGTTCTGGGCAGCTCAGAATGCTGTTATTATTCCACCAATGGCTTACTACAGCTGAACTGCAGCCAGCTAGCCCTGGATTTCCTGCAGGCATATTGTTACATAATACTGCATGTATTTCCTATGGGAGTCCTCTGCATTCACAACCAGCTAGCAAATGGTAATCAAGCCAGCTCAGGATTGAATGATTACCATTAAGCTGAATGGAGATTTGCATGCTTGCATCCATTGGTCGATGCCAGCGTTAAAGTCTGTCTCCCCTTTTAGACCTCGCCCATCATAACAATCACTATGCTGGTCTGCTGGGCACTGTGCTACTCTGTATAGTTCTGTTATTGTAGTTCAATGCAACCTTATTACTTGTGCTTTAGCTAGTTCTTGATAAATATATATGCAGACTTGCAAATATATATTTATCTATTAGTTGAGCCGTTTATTATTTTTCTGTATTATTGTTTATTGCCTAGTTTCCATGCCTGATGGACGTTCATTGCATCTGCGGTGGGTCAGTGAAGTCCATTATCCTGATAGCTTGGATTCTGCCATCACCACATTGGTGACTGGTAGTATTCCTGCTACTCTAGCTCTGGGAACATAACTATAGGCTGCGGTTGCTATTAGTTATTTTCTTTCCTGTAGTTTTGTCTGTGTGGATGCTTGCTGGTGATTTTTGTTAGCCTGCTTGCGCTCCTTCTGTGGACGTTGCTGTGAGCTGTGGTTGCTACTAGTTACGCTCCAATCTAGTCCTGTCTTGTACCTGTCTGAATGCTTGCTATCGCTAAGGCAGTGCAACATCGCACTGCTCTGCCATTGTGTCTTACTTGTCTAGTTATACTCCAATCTATAGTCCTGTCTTGTACCTGTCTGAATGCTTGCTATCGCAAGGGCAGCGCAACATCGCACTGTGCTGCCATTGCGTCTTATCTGTAGCGATATCAGAAGCCCAGAGCTGCAGTTGCTCTGGGCAGCCTGTGTAGCCTCTTCCATTAATCAGCTACCAGTCTTGCTGCTCTGGGTGGTCAAAGTTTAACCCCAAGCATTACACTTGTGATTTGTAAACAGACAGTATTGCTTATGCACACAAGCATTACAATACTCGAATAAGCTCATTGGCTCCAGCCTACTGAGCACCTGACACCTAACTGCTAAATAGTAACCAGTACAACTGTCATCTTTGTGTTTACTATTTACCTGCATACAGTGTTTCACTTCAGCTAACATCTGGAAATCTGCCTCAATATCAGTGAAAGCTTGCATAATTTACCCTTATCAGTCAATAAAAGGTATTACTTTTACAAAACGTTGTTTTTTTCTACCTACATGATCATTATTTACACTGAGTTTGGCTTACCTGAGGTTGATGGTATTCCCTCGTTGTCAGGTGGCTCATTACGGGTGTTACGCCGTGATGGGCCAGGGGGGTTTGACCTTTGCATGCTGATCAATAGATGGTACTTACTGATCAGATGGTAGAGGCCAATATAGGTGAATAAATTCACCAGAAAAACACAGCAATTCGCAATAGAAATCGCAAACCGCAAGAAACAAGCGCAGGAGATGCTATCAGAATAGCTCCTCCTTAGCAAGTGCCGGGCTTCCTTCCTGCAGGGCCTTGTAAACACCTTGCCCACTGTGATGTCACGCATTACACTGAGCACCTGCACAGCTTGGGGCTCTGATCTGTACCACACGAAACCACAGTATTTTTTTTTCTTTAGTGTGCATATTTCAGCATCAGAACTCTTATTTTTCATATTGCTTCTGTATCAGTGCAAGCATTGTACCTTGCATGGGTGCCACTATAATCTCTATGCATTTTGGTGGCAGCCAATGCCCAAACTGTTCATTATAGGCCATTTTTTATTCAATTCTCTAAATTAAAGGGACTACATTAATTTCTACTATATGTAAAGCATTTCCATTGCCTGGAAAAATATGTTTTTTTTTAAATTTATTCACAAGTAACTGCCAGATTCCAACTGACAGTTGGATAGCCACATATTTCTCTAGATTTTACATTGAAGTTCGCTGATATGGAAAGAAATGGTATTTACTATTAGTATGAAAAATAGTCACTATGAAAATATAACACGCATTGGGATTGATTCACTAAAGATGGATAACGCAGATATCACATGTTAAGAAACATCACGCACAAACGCACGCGTAAATGATTGTGCGTGTGAAAACTTTACCACTAGCGCGTTATATATTATCGTGCGCAATAATTAAGGCAAAACTCACATTTGCGTGATAATTACGGCGGATCACACGTTAAGTAGATAGAGTTTTGTACTGAAATCAGCAACGGTGCTGTGAAACATGTGAGTTAATTCAATACGGCGTAAATCATTGTGCGCGATATTCTTTACGAGCAGTGTGTAATTTACTTTCCTGCTGCTTCTAATTGGACTATTTAGTGTGTGTATATAAATGTTGTTTTTTTTTCACATTACAGCACTACATCGCAATGCCAATGCAAAAGTATACATTTATAACACCAATAACATTCAAAAAATAATAACATCAAAACAGAAACTACACATTCACATACACTACACACCACAGGTTACATTGGGCAATAAAAAAAAAAAAAAAAAAAACAACGCAAAATAAGGGACCCACACAAACCAACAACATTTACTTGCCCAGTCAAAAACCATTCTGAAGCAGGTGCTGATAAGCAAATCTTTTAAAGGCAAAAAACAGCTGACAAATGTTAAGGAACAAACACTAATCAAAATGCATGCATCATTGCATATAGTGTGCATAATTCTTTGCACGTGCAAAGTTTTGAGCGCATTGCGTGATGTGCAGTGTGCAGTTATAACGCACAATCGGTATTCCATACACGTGATCTAAAGATAGTGATTTTTATTTCACGTGTTGTGCCGTGTTTACGTGTGAAGTCCTTTGTTAGCACGTGTAAAACGTTTTGCCCGTCGAATCGCACACAAAGAGCATATCATGGCCGTGATATGCGTTATCACGCTTTAGTGAATCAAGCCCATTGGACCATATCCTATTAACTTTTCTCTTGGGTTTTCTCCAAGGAGTTATTATCAGACCTCACAAATACATTAAAGCTTTACCTACTTTTTAATACTTTTTCAATTGTTAAGTGTTAAAAATCTATTTTTGGATAAGATAAAAAAACATTTCTCCTATGAGAAAACTAAGGAGAAAAAGTTAATTGGTGCACCAAAAAGAAGGTGTTCAGAATCCATAGGATTCCATGTCCCTGCTCAGCCCAGGCTGCTGATTATTGTAACACAAAGAGAATCTTGCACTCCAGCAAGCAAGGCCATCGTGGCTTAAAGTGTACCAGAGATTTTAAAGATTTTTTACTTACCTGGGGCTTCCTCCAGCCCCATAAGCATGGATGTGTCCCTCGCCGTCCTACCGCTTGCCTGCAATCAGCTCCAGTATTCTCAGTGACGTCACTGAGTCAGACTGGGCACGACTGACCGGAATACTAGAGCTGGAGTGCAAGATTCTCTTTGTGCTACGATAATCAGCAGCCTGGGCTGAGCAGGGACATGGAATCTTTAAAATCTGTAATCTCTGGTACACTTTAAGCTACCATGGCCTTGCTTGCTGGAGTGCAAAACTCTCTTTGTGATACGATAATCAGCACCCCAAAAATCTTCAAAATCTGTAATCTCTGGGATGCTTTAAAGTCAATTAGAGAGGTAATGCTGAGCCAAAATGTGTGTAATTTCGCGTTTCCGTAATTATGGACACAAATTTTGCCACTACGATGCAAATGAGTAGTTTCATAATTTCCGTACAAACCGCCATTTTGGAATTCCATAACCATAATTTCCGTCGCAGAATTTTGCCGCAAATTTGCATTTCTAACGCAAAATATCATGATTTCGAGTTTTATATAGAAACAAAGTTATTTCAATTATGAAAATGGACATAATTTTGTTTTTTTAACAGTAATTATGCAAATTTAAGTCATTCCTAAATTTGGTTGGAATTACTGATAATGCAAAGGCCCCTGCACGTGCTGTCGCTTTAAATGTATCAGGAGGCTTTACCTGCAGCCACTTCTAAGACAGGTGCTCTTTGCCAAGGTGCGCTTAGCGGTCATGCTGAAACTCTTGGTTTTGGGCCTTTCAATATCTGATAATGCAAAAGTCCCTGCACGTGCTGTCACTTTAAATGTATCAGGAGGCTCTGGACTGGAACACAATTTCGAGAACGGACGAATTTCCACATTGAACATGAAATTCAGATTCATTTCAGTTACAAAAACAATCATAATTACAAAAAACAAAGTGCATTACGAAATTTTCCGTTTTTCCGTAAAATTTTACAAAATGACGCATTTCCGATTACGGCCATAATTTTGTGTAATTGTAATTAGGTCATTACGCTCATCACTGAGTGCTGCTCTTGTCTCTGGAGTGAATCGGAATCTGGGTGGGATAAGAGAGCTCCATAGTGTAGTAACTCAATATGATTTATTCAAAAATTACAAGTTCTACTTACAAGATAAAAACAGTTTAACACATGTAGTATGAATGGATCATCTGCAAACCCTCTGTGCCTCTGCCTTATTGGGGCTGTGTGCTTTGTGACTTTAAGAAAAGGAAGTGCAATCATAAAAATGCAGAGAGGATCAATTTGAAAAACTTTACTGACACATATAGCAAAAAGGTATATCAAAAAATATAAAAGCGAGTATTCTCCAAATTCATATAATTGGTCTTCATATACTCAACAATACATCAAATGACCAAAAAAGTGGGGTTTAAGACGTATTCTGGCTTGACTTGATAACTGGTTGTAGTTTTTATGGGTATTTATCCCAAAGGCAACGACACATGTTCGTTTCGGGCTCTGTATAAATTGTACGCGCCCTTCATCAGGCCGTGATACCCAGTTCTACAAATCAAGACAATAAATAAAAGAACATATTAAAATCACAAATATGCTGCAGCATAATACGTGACAAAATCAATCCCAAAAGGAGATCCCACAATCGTGTAAGAAATGGTGGTATGTACACCAGGTTCAAACCTAGGAACCTACATACCTGGAAAATGTGTCTAGATGAAGAGTCACACCATAAAAGGAATGGCATAGAGAAAGACATATTTTGAATGTAGCAAAAAGCCCTCCAAAAGGAACAAAAGGTCCATCAATCAGTAGGAGGCACACCATATGGACTAGTAAATATCAGTTCACACATCCACAAATATGTCTCCAGATGCAATTAAAGATATAGAAAAATATTACATAGAAGGAAACTAGAGATCTCTCTACCAGAAGGAGGCATAACCGTGTGGGCTAGTAAATATCAGTCAACACAACCACAGATATGTCTCCAAATACAATTAAAGATATAGGAAAGTATTGCATAGGAGGAAAATAAAAGCCCCTTTACCAGAAGGAGGCATAACCCTGTGGACTAGTAAATATCAGTTCACACACCCACAGATATGTCTCCAAGTACAATTAAAGGAGTAGCGAAATATAAAATGGAGGATCAGTAATACAGTGAAAATGCTTAGAGAGGAATCAAATACAGATGTACAAACCTGTATGGCTCAACCGACAGTAAAAACCAGAGATAATATGTAGAGACCAAAAACAATGAAGGACATCTGAACCCACCAGATGTACACAATGGCCTATAAGAAACAAGAAGTAATATATGTATAAAGGCCTAAAGAAATGCCACATAGTGCCACAGCATACAAAAAAATAATGGACCTCATATATGTAATGACAACAGGGCACCCCATAGCATCTGTAAAAAACCCAGTACAAACAGCAATTAGCCTCATGTACATAGTAGCGGGGCACCCCAAAATAGCTGTGTAAGGCTAATTACAATGTAACAATGGGCCCCAGTATACAGCAAACACTGGACCCTATATATCTAACGACAACCAGACTCCCCACAAGGATATATGGAGATCCTGACAGAAGATAAATGCAAGAAAATACTATGCAAACATCAAAAGCAAATTATATCTCAATAAAATAAATATGTATAAAGGGTGCCAAATGTCCAACCTATGCACTCCACAAAAGCCAGTATAGTGATCAATCGCTCAGCTTACCTTCCCAATGGTGAAAGACAAAGGAACGCTGCTAGATGGGAATCCAATTTAGAATGGCATCTGACGACATTTAAATATCCCACCAGGCATGTCTGAGGCGCACATCCAATCAGAGGCTGTCACGTCACCTCCTGAAGGAGTGACCACGCTGGAGCACATCCTACCGCACCCGGAAATAATATCCGTGCAGGGATGCGTCAACTAAGATGGCCCAGCGAAGCCGTCAAAGGAAAGGAGGAGGACTAAGCTCCGTGACGTCACGGAGCTTAGTCCTAGGCAAGCCAAAAAGCATTAAGAGGGCACTCCATAGGATGCAAACTAAATCTCACTCAACACACCAAGATGTCAAAAAGGGGTCCCAATCTATTCAAATAAAGGGTCAGCACCCACAAAAAATAATAATAACATGTACTGACACCAAAAGTAGGTCATAGATCACAACTCAAACTTTAAGATCTATTTAAAGAAAAAGAAGTAACATGTTGGTCTTGGTCTCATTATATTACATGCTGGGGCACTATAACAGGACGATAAGAAGAATACCATATACTGCATAGTTGGTATGAGCCACACAGTTGTATGGATGGTCATCAACCGATGTAATTGCAGTTCCCAAGTCCACCACCATAAAGACAGAAGCTCAGAAAAAAAAAGAAAAAAATGAAAAGAGATTAATAAATATTGCATCTGAGGAGCACTTATTGGGGTCTATAATCAATATTAAGTCCGGCTGGAGACAATGTCTGTAAGAATCTGATCCAGCGGGCCTCTTTGTGTAATAGAATGGATTCTCTGCTACCTCCCCTTCTAGGGGGGAACCACATCTAGGAGACAGAATCTTAACCGGTTTGCCAATGGCCCATTGTTACAAAATGCTGGGCCACCGGCGAGTCAATCATGAGAGGGATCGAGACTTTGTCTCAAGGCCACATTGATCTTGGACCTATGCTCAATGATGCGCTCTTTAACAGCTCTAGTGGTTTCCCCAACATACATTTTACCACAGGGGCATTTAATACCATAAACCACATACTCAGTGTCACATGCGGCATAGTAATTTAATTGGAAACCCTTTCATGGGATGATCAATACTTCTTCCTTTTAACACTAGTTGGCAGCAAGAGCAATGCAAGCAGGGGAAAGTAGCCTTCCGTCTTGGTGCCAAAAGTCTTTAAGCATTGGTTTTACCTGATCCTATGTCAGCCTTGATCAAGTGATCCCGAATTGACTGTGCTCTTTTATAGGCGACCGTAGGGGCTTGTTTAAATGTTAATATCTCCATACTGATAGAGCGCAAGATAGGCCAGTGTCGTCTGATCACATTCGTAACTCTAGATGACAATGTGCTAAAGGATGTAGCCAGCGCCCAGCAGTGATGCTCGGATGTCTCCATCCATGAATTCGGCAACCACGGCCGTTGTTAAAAAAAAATCTGCCTCCGGCGTGATTGGTTCCGAATTATGAAATGCATCCATGCCACGACGCCGATTTTTGGTCGTGAATGAAGCAATCATGGCCGGATCCACGATCCAGATTTTCTTTTAACGTTACTAGCAAAGCCCCCATACAATCCCCCAAATTGCATGGATTATCAAGGTGATAAGGGGCTACAACTTAAACAAAAAGCATTCCAAAAATAATGTTTTGTTTTGGAGAAAATGGATTTTAAAATGAAATCAACACTTTAAATGGGGCTATTAATTGGTAATATGTGGGTTTTAAACAGAGAAATACACGTTAAGCAATCACAGAGGTGAAGATGAGTCCCAATGGCATTTAGCGGTTGATGGTACCACTAGAGGAGGATGAGTGGCTGATGCCAAAAAGACCCAGAGAGGTTTTTGTAATTTGTTGGGTTTTTTTTTGCAGTGATTAGCAATGACATAACAGCAGAGTTGTCAGTGGACCCGGGCAGTGTGAACACAGAGTGTAGTAGCGACTGAGTCAGGAGGTCAAAGCGGCCGGTCAATGTGGCAACACAGAAGGACCATGGCAACTGACTGGTAGTACCATAGTGTGATAGGGCTGCCCAAAAAATGAAATGCATCCGGTGACCCGGGCAGTGTGAACGCAGAGTGTAGTAGCGACTGAGTCAGGAGGACAAAGCGGACGGTCAGTTCAGCAGCACAGAAGGACCATGGCAACTCACTTTTAGTAGCACAGTGTAATAGTACTGCCCAAAAAATTAGATGCGTCAGTGGACCCGGGCAGTGTGAACGCAGAGCGTAGTAGGGACTGAGTCAGGAGGACAAAGCGGACGGTGAATTCGGCAGCACAGAAGGACCATGGCAACTCACTGGTAGTACCATAGTGTAATAGTGCTGCCCAAAAAATTAAATGTGTCCGGTGACCCGGGCAGTGTGAACGGTGAACGCAGAGTGTAGTAGCCACTGAGTTAGGAGGACAAAGCAGACGGTCAGTTCGGCAGCACAGAAGGACCATGGCAACTCACTGGTAGTACCATAGTGTAATAGTGCTGCCCAAAAAATTAAATGTGTCCGGTGACCCGGGCAGTGTGAACGGTGAACGCAGAGTGTAGTAGCCACTGAGTTTGGAGGACAAAGCGGACGGTCAGTTCGGCAGCACAGAAGGACCATGGCAACTCACTGGTAGTACCATAGTGTAATAGTGCTGCCCAAAAAATTAAATGTGTCCGGTGACCCGGGCAGTGTGAACGGTGAACGCAGAGTGTAGTAGCCACTGAGTTAGGAGGACAAAGCGGACGGTCAGTTCGGCAGCACAGAAGGACCATGGCAACTCACTGGTAGTAGTATAGTGTAATAGTGCTGCACAAAAAATTAAATGCGTCCGGTGACCCGGGCAGTGTGAACGCAGAGTGTAGTAGTGACTGAGTTAGGAGGACAAAGCGGACGGTCAGTTCGGCAGCACAGAAGGACCATGGCAACTCACTGGTAGTACCACAGCCGAAAAATGAACCAAGGTAGGCAGGTAGTAACTTTCTTTAGAAAGGCAGGCATGATTAACACATTGCAGCAGCCACTTCATGTCCCCCTGTGTCCGACAATAGGGGCCAGGAAGGCAGCACAACATGTGCACACCCATGGGAAACAAGTGGGCCTTGGCAACAAGATCTTCATCATCCTCGTAGTCCCATATCACAATGCCTGTCCTCTTCCTGTGCCGTGTCGTCCTCCCCAAGCCGCCATCCCCATACAACGCCTGTGGCGCTCTGCTCCTACTCCGTTGTTAAAAAAAAAAATCCGCCTCCGGCGTGATTTGTTCCGAATTATGAAATGCGTCCATGCCACAACGCCGATTTTCGGTCGTGAATGAGGCAATCATGGCCGGATCCACGGCCGGATCCAGATTTTCTTTTCACGTTAATAGCAAAGCCCCCATACATGCTACAATCCCCCAAATTGCATGGATTATCAAGGTGCTAAGGGGCTACAACTTAAAAAAAAACATTCCAAAAATAATGTTTTGTTTTTGAGAAAATGGATTTTAAAGGGAAATCAACACTTTAAATGGGGCTATTAATTGGTAATATGTGGTTTCAAACAGAGAAATACACGTTAAGCAATCACAGAGGTGAAGATGAGTCCCAATGGCATTTAGCGGTTGATGGTACCACTAGAGGAGGATGAGTGACTGATGCCAAAAAGACCCAGAGAGGTTTTTGTAATTTGTTGAGGTTTTTTTTGCAGCGATTAGCAATGACATAACAGCAGAGTTGTCAGTGGACCCGGGCAGTGTGAACACAGAGTGTAGTAGCGACTGAGTCAGGAGGTCAAAGCGGCCGGTCAATGTGGCAACACAGAAGGACCATGGCAACTGACTGGTAGTACCATAGTGTGATAGTGCTCCTCAAAAAATGAAATGCATCCGGTGACCCGGGCAGTGTGAACGCAGAGTGTAGTAGCGAATGAGTCAGGAGGACAAAGCGGATGGTCAGTTCGGCAGCACAGAAGGACCATGGCAACTCACCGGTAGTAGCACAGTGTAATAGTGCTGCCGAAAAAATTATTTGCGTCAGTGGACCCGTCACCCAGGCAGTGTGAACGCAGAGTGTAGTAGCGACTGAGTCAGGAGGACAAAGCGGACGGTCAGTTCAGCAGCACAGAAGGACCATGGCAACTCACTTTTAGTAGCACAGTGTAATAGTACTGTCCAAAAAATTAGATGCGTCAGTGGACCCGGGCAGTGTGAACGCAGAGTGTAGTAGGGACTGAGTCAGGAGGACAAAGCGGACGGTCAATTCGGCAGCACAGAAGGACCATGGCAACTCACTGGTAGTACCATAGTGTAATAGTGCTGCCCAAAAAATTAAATGTGTCCGGTGACCCGGACAGTGTGAACAGTGAACGCAGAGTGTAGTAGCCACTGAGTTAGGAGGACAAAGCGGACGGTCAGTTCGGCAGCACAGAAGGACCATGGCAACTCACTGGTAGTAGCATAGTGTAATAGTGCTGCACAAAAAATTAAATGCGTCCGGTGACCCGGGCAGTGTGAACGCAGAGTGTAGTAGTGACTGAGTTAGGAGGACAAAGCGGACGGTCAGTTCGGCAGCACAGAAGGACCATGGCAACTCACTGGTAGTACCACAGCCGAAAAATGAACCAAGGTAGGCAGGTAGTAACTTTCTTTAGAAAGGCAGGCATGATTAACACATTGCAGCAGCCACTTCATGTCCCCCTGTGTCCGACAATAGGGGCCAGGAAGGCAGCACAACATGTGCACACCCATGGGAAACAAGTGGGCCTTGGCAACAAGATCTTCATCATCCTCGTAGTCCCATATCACAATGCCTGTCCTCTTCCTGTGCCGTGTCGTCCTCCCCAAGCCGCCATCCCCATACAACGCCTGTGGCGCTCTGCTCCTACTCCGTTGTTAAAAAAAAAAATCCGCCTCCGGCGTGATTTGTTCCGAATTATGAAATGCGTCCATGCCACAACGCCGATTTTCGGTCGTGAATGAGGCAATCATGGCCGGATCCACGGCCGGATCCAGATTTTCTTTTCACGTTAATAGCAAAGCCCCCATACATGCTACAATCCCCCAAATTGCATGGATTATCAAGGTGCTAAGGGGCTACAACTTAAAAAAAAACATTCCAAAAATAATGTTTTGTTTTTGAGAAAATGGATTTTAAAGGGAAATCAACACTTTAAATGGGGCTATTAATTGGTAATATGTGGTTTCAAACAGAGAAATACACGTTAAGCAATCACAGAGGTGAAGATGAGTCCCAATGGCATTTAGCGGTTGATGGTACCACTAGAGGAGGATGAGTGACTGATGCCAAAAAGACCCAGAGAGGTTTTTGTAATTTGTTGAGGTTTTTTTTGCAGCGATTAGCAATGACATAACAGCAGAGTTGTCAGTGGACCCGGGCAGTGTGAACACAGAGTGTAGTAGCGACTGAGTCAGGAGGTCAAAGCGGCCGGTCAATGTGGCAACACAGAAGGACCATGGCAACTGACTGGTAGTACCATAGTGTGATAGTGCTCCTCAAAAAATGAAATGCATCCGGTGACCCGGGCAGTGTGAACGCAGAGTGTAGTAGCGAATGAGTCAGGAGGACAAAGCGGATGGTCAGTTCGGCAGCACAGAAGGACCATGGCAACTCACCGGTAGTAGCACAGTGTAATAGTGCTGCCGAAAAAATTATTTGCGTCAGTGGACCCGTCACCCAGGCAGTGTGAACGCAGAGTGTAGTAGCGACTGAGTCAGGAGGACAAAGCGGACGGTCAGTTCAGCAGCACAGAAGGACCATGGCAACTCACTTTTAGTAGCACAGTGTAATAGTACTGTCCAAAAAATTAGATGCGTCAGTGGACCCGGGCAGTGTGAACGCAGAGTGTAGTAGGGACTGAGTCAGGAGGACAAAGCGGACGGTCAATTCGGCAGCACAGAAGGACCATGGCAACTCACTGGTAGTACCATAGTGTAATAGTGCTGCCCAAAAAATTAAATGTGTCCGGTGACCCGGACAGTGTGAACAGTGAACGCAGAGTGTAGTAGCCACTGAGTTAGGAGGACAAAGCGGACGGTCAGTTCGGCAGCACAGAAGGACCATGGCAACTCACTGGTAGTAGCATAGTGTAATAGTGCTGCACAAAAAATTAAATGCGTCCGGTGACCCGGGCAGTGTGAACGCAGAGTGTAGTAGTGACTGAGTTAGGAGGACAAAGCGGACGGTCAGTTCGGCAGCACAGAAGGACCATGGCAACTCACTGGTAGTACCACAGCCGAAAAATGAACCAAGGTAGGCAGGTAGTAACTTTCTTTAGAAAGGCAGGCATGATTAACACATTGCAGCAGCCACTTCATGTCCCCCTGTGTCCGACAATAGGGGCCAGGAAGGCAGCACAACATGTGCACACCCATGGGAAACAAGTGGGCCTTGGCAACAAGATCTTCATCATCCTCGTAGTCCCATATCACAATGCCTGTCCTCTTCCTGTGCCGTGTCGTCCTCCCCAAGCCGCCATCCCCATACAACGCCTGCGGCGCTCTGCTCCTACTCCGTTGTTAAAAAAAAAAATCCGCCTCCGGCGTGATTTGTTCAGAATTATGAAATGCGTCCACGCCACGACGCCGATTTTCGGTCGTGAATGAGGCAATCATGGCCGGATCCACGGCCGGATCCAGATTTTCTTTTAACGTTAATAGCAAAGCCCCCATACATGCTACAATCCCCCAAATTGCATGGATTATCAAGGTGCTAAGGGGCTACAACTTAAAAAAAAAACATTCCAAAAATAATGTTTTGTTTTTGAGAAAATGGATTTTAAAGGGAAATCAACACTTTAAATGGGGCTATTAATTGGTAATATGTGGTTTTAAACAGGGAAATACACGTTAAGCAATCACAGAGGTGAAGATGAGTCCCAATGGCATTTAGCGGTTGATGGTACCACTAGAGGAGGATGAGTGGCTGATGCCAAAAAGACCCAGAGAGGTTTTTGTAATTTGTTGGTTTTTTTTTTTGCAGTTTAGCAGATTAGCAATGACATAACAGCAGAGTTGTCAGTGGACCCGGGCAGTGTGAACACAGAGTGTAGTAGCGACTGAGTCAGGAGGTCAAAGCGGCCGGTCAATGTGGCAACACAGAAGGACCATGGCAACTCACTGTTAGTACCATAGTACCATAGTGTGATAGTGCTGCCCAAAAAATGAAATGCATCCGGTGACCCGGGCAGTGTGAACGCAGAGTGTAGTAGCGAATGAGTCAGGAGGACAAAGCGGATGGTCAGTTCGGCAGCACAGAAAGACCATGGCAACTCACCGGTAGTAGCACAGTGTAATAGTGCTGCCGAAAAAATTAGATGCGTCAGTGGACCCGTCACCCAGGCAGTGTGAACGCAGAGTGTAGTAGCGACTGAGTCAGGAGGACAAAGCGGACGGTCAGTTCAGCAGCACAGAAGGACCATGGCAACTCACTGGTAGTACCATAGTGTAATAGTGCTGCCCAAAAAAATTAAATGTGTCCGGTGACCCGGGCCGTGTGAACAGTGAACGCAGAGTGTAGTAGCGACTGAGTTAGGAGGACAAAGCGGACGGTCAGTTCGGCAGCACAGAAGGACAATGGCAACTCACTGGTAGTAGCACAGTGTAATAGTGCTGCACACAAAATTAAATGCGTCCGGTGACCCGGGCAGTGTGAACGCGGAGTGTAGTAGTGACTGAGTTAGGAGGACAAAGCGGACGGTCAGTTCGGCAGCACAGAAGGACCATGGCAACTCACTGGTAGTACCACAGCCGAAAAATGAACCAAGGTAGGCAGGTAGTAACTTTCTTTAGAAAGGCAGGCATGATTAACACATTGCAGCAGCCACTTTATGTCCCCCTGTGCCAGGGGGGCATGTGCACACCCATGGGAAACAAGTGGGCCTTGGCAACAAGATCTTCATCGTCCTCGTAGTCCCATACCACATGCCTGTCCTCTTCCTGTGCCGTGTCGTCCTCCCCAAGTCACCATCCCCATACAATGCCTGCGGCGTGCTACTCCTCCTCCTCAGCATTCAGGTTAGGGACCTCCAACTCCTTCATCTCCTCCACTACCTGTGAGCCCTCTTGTGGTGCCATCTGCTCCTTATCCAGCTGTCTCATGGCTGCCTCCCCATGCTCAATTAAATTGCACATTGCCTGGTCCAGCAGGCAAACCATGGGCACCCACTGACACACGGAGGCCCGCTCCTCACTGACCATCTTGCTTGCCTCCAGGAAGGGACTCAGCACCAGGCATACTTGCTGCATGACGGGGACTTGCTGTTTGCTGGGGACACTTGGGTCTAAGGGTGGCCACTAATGATCCAATCTTTTTCATCCAATCTTACCAAATCTATGTAGTAGTAGAGTAAACTGATGGAATATATGAACTACTTTGGCCTCCTGGACGTAGTAGCTACGCCCAGGAGGCCATGTGCGCGTGCACGCGCTCCCGGCCGTGGTTCGTTAGCCTGGCAATCAGTGAATCGGGCTATGGTGCCCCAATCACTGATTGCTCTCCCCCGCTGAAAAAGCGACAGCTTCTCTCGGAAGCTGTGCTTTTTCTGGCTGTAACGTCCCCCATACGTCGCTCTAAGCGTATGTTACGCTTAAAGTGACGTCATGTAAACAAACTCATGGCCACCATCTTGTGGCCAAAAGTAAAACTACAACTACAAGTGAAAAAAATAAAACTCAAGACACATTTACATTATAAAACTATGGCTTACATCCCACCCTCCCAAAAATACCCAAATAAAATGTTTAGTACAAAAAAAAACAAAAAAAACCCCATTACAATAAAAAAAAAACATGTTAATATTTACCTAAGGTTCTAAACGTTTTAAATATATTTCTAATTTTTTTTTATTTTAAACTTGTAAATAGTGATAGATGCAAAACGGAAAAAATGCACCTTTATTTCCAAATAAAATATTGCCGCCATACATTGTGATAGGGACATAATTTTAATGGTGTAATAACCGGGACATATGGGCAAATACAATACATGAGTTTTAATTATGGAGGCATGTATTATTTTAAAACTATAATGGTTGAAAACTGAGAAATAATGAATTTGTTTCCGTTTTTTTCTTATTCTTCCTGTTAAAATGCATTTACAGTAAAGTGGCACTTAGCAAAATGTACCCCCCAAAAAAAGCCTAATTGGTGGCAGAAAAAACAAGATATAGATCAGTTCATTGTGATAAGTAGTGATAAAGTTATAGGCTAATGAATGGGAGGTGAAAATTGCTCGGATGCACAAAGTGAAAACGACTGAAGGCTGAAGTGGTTAATTGGATAATATAGGCAGTTCCCTTATATTAGATAGAAATGGTAAGATTGGATGAAAAAGATTGGATCATTAGTGGCCACCATAACATTATATAGGGCCTAAAGGTGGACACACACGATACAATAAAATGATCCGATTTTACAGTAATTCGATAAATAACATTGGATTTCCAGAGAAATCAAAAGCTTTTTTTTTCATTCGAGCAAGAAATCCAATCGGATTTCCCGTTTTTATTTGATAAAAGTTGATCAGGAGTGCTGGATTTTTCTGATCAATTTTTATAAAAATTGAATGTTGTGTAGTAGATTGTCAGTTTATCAATATATACACCCAAGCGACTTTCTCAGAGTTTCCAATCATTTTTATCATAATTGAGGAAAAATTTTACATACGTGTGTGGTACATTGGTCAGATTTTTGAAATGTTACAATCAGTAAGAGAAATTGATTGCAATCCTTGAATTGAACAGATATTTAAAAAATTGTATGGTGTGTGGCCACCGTAAAGAGAACCTGAACTGAAAATAAAAAGTCAAAATAACCATACACAGGTCATACTTACCTCCTGTGTAGTCTGCTAATCAATCTCTTTCTACTCTCCTGCGTCCTGATCTCCCACTGTGATCACTGGAATTCTCCATCCTCCATTTTAAAAATGGCCATTACCCCATAACAGCTTCCTGGTCATCACACTTAAACTATAATATCACCCACTCGAGCCATAGGGAAACATGGACATTACCTTGCACATTCAGTTGTAACTGACAGCTGCTGATATATAACTGACAGCAACTGGTATATTTCAGTTCTGACAAAATATTGTCAGAACTGGAAGGGATCACTGTAAAAAGAAAATGGTGATCTTCTGAGAGGAACTGACTGTGAAGTTAGTATGTAATATTCATTTGCAACTACATCATGTGTTTATTTTAAATAATTGTACTCACTACAGGTTCCCTTTAAGATCCAGCCTGTGCTGACACAGCCACTCCAACATGGCCCGAGTTGAATTCCAGTGAGTTGGCATATCTATTATCAGGCGGTGTGGCTTGCCATATTGCTGCTGTAAGGTAGACAGAAGTGGAGAGGCAGTGGCTGAGCGGCGGTAAAAACTGTACCACCTCCCGGGCATCTTGCAGCAGGTCGTTCATCCCCTGGTGGGTGCGCAGGAAGCGCTGCAACACAAGATTCAGCACATGGGCCAAGCAGGGGATGTGCTGGAGGTTTTCCTGCTGCACTGCAGCCACCAGGTTGAGTAACTGACGCCAAAAAGACCCAGACAGATTTTTCATATACAGTGGATTGCAAAAGTATTCGGTCCCCTTGAAGTTTTCCACATTTTGTCACATTACTGCCACAAACATGAATAAATTTTATTGGAATTCCACGTGAAAGACCAATACAAAGTGGTGTACACATGAGAAGTGGAACGAAAATCATACATGATTCCAAACATTTTTTGCAAATAAATAACTGCAAAGTGGGGTGTGCGTAAGTATTCAGCCCCCTTTGGTCTGAGTGCAGTTAGTTGCCCATAGACATTGCCTGATGAGTGCTAATGACTAAATAGAGTTCACCTGTGTGTAATCTAATGTCAGTACAAATACAGCTGCTCTCTGACGGCCTCAGAGGTTGTCTAAGAGAATATTGGGAGCAACAACACCATGAAGTCCAAAGAACACACCAGACAGGTCAGGGATAAAGTTATTGAGAAATTTAAAGCAGGCTTAAACTACAAAAAGATTTCCAAAGCCTTGAACATCCCACGGAGCACTGTTAAAGCGATCATTCAGAAATAGAAGGAGTATGGCACCACTGTAAACCTACCAAGACAAGGCTGTCCACCTAAACTCACAGGCCGAACAAGGAGAGCGCTGATCAGAAATTCAGTCAAGAGGCCCATGGTGACTCTGGTCGAGATGCAGAGATCTACAGCTCAGGTGGGGGAGTCTGTCCATAGGACAACTATTAGTTGTGCACTGCACAAAGTTGGCCTTTATGGAAGAGTGGCAAGAAGAAAGCCATTGTTAACAGAAAAGCATAAGAAGTCCTGTTTGCAGTTTGCCACAAGCCATGTGGGGGACACAGCAAACATGTGGAAGAAGGTGCTCTGGTCAGATGAGACCAAAATGGAACTTTTTGGCCAAAATGCAAAACGCTATGGGCCTGATTCACAAAGCGGTGCTAACAGTTAGCACCCTGGTGAAAAGCCCTTTATCACGCCTAAACTCTGTTTAGGCATGATAAGTTTAGGTGTGATAAGTTTAGGTGTGATAAGTGTTTAGGCATGATAGGTTTAAGCACCAACTGGGTTAGCACCGCAGTGCACAGCTGATCAAAAGTTTTGCGCTAGCAAAGTCTGGTGCACTTTGCATAGAGTTTAATGGCGCTGCTTTGCGTGCGGGACTTTGCATGCGATCTAAACTTATCTAAACTTAGCATGCCTAAACTTAGCATGCCTAAACTTATCATGCCTAAACTTATCATGCCTAAACTGAGTTTAGGCATGATAAAAATGGTTATCACGCCTAAAGTCTCTAACTGGGTTAGCACCGCTTTGTGAATCAGGCCCAATGTGTGGTGGAAAACTAACACTGCACATCACTCAAAACACACCATCCCCACTGTCAAATATGGTGGTGGCAGCATCATGCTCTGGGGGTGCTTCTCTTCAACAGGGACAGGGAAGCTGGTCAGAGTTGATGGGAAGATGGATGGAGCCAAATACAGGGCAATCTTGGAAGAAAACCTCTTGGAGTCTGCAAAAGACTTGAGACTGGGGCGGAGGTTCACCTTCCAGCAGGACAACGACCCCAAACACAAAGCCAGGGCAACAATGGAATGGTTTAAAACAAAACATATTCATGTGTTAGAATGGCCCAGCCAAAGTCCAGATCTAAATCCAATCGAGAATCTGTGGCAAGATCTGAAAACTGCTGTTCACAAACAATGTCCAACTAATCTGACTGAGCTGGACTTGTTTTGCAAAGAAGAATGGGCAAGGATTTCAGTCTCTAGATGTGCAAAGCTGGTAGAGACATACCCTAAAAGACTGGCATTTTTTTTTCGCAGCGATTGCAAGGACATGACTGCACAGTTGTCAGTGTACCCGGGCAGTGTGAAGGCAGACTTTAGCAGCAGCTAAAGGACAAAGGACCATGGCAACTCACTGATAGTACCACAGTTTGATAGTGATGCCCAAAAAATGATATGCATCCACAGTTACATAGTTACATAAAAAATTGCCCCAAAAATTAGATGCATCCGTGGACCCGGACAGTGGGAAAGCAGATTTTAGTACCTAAATACAAGATACAACATGTTTTCCGGGGTCTGAGGCACATACAGATGGTCCCGATCATCATCATCATCATAGAACTCTTATCCTGACCCCCCCCCCCCACCACCACCTCTGCAACCCCAACATCCCCAGACACAGACCCCTCATCGTCCTCAACATAAACTTGGGATGCTGGCCCGAGCCCAACCTCCTTCTCCACATCAAGTCCCATCATCTCCTCAACGGCAGCCCTCAATAATAGCCCAGACGCCAGACCAAGGTACACCACGCTCTCATCCAGGGAGGGCTGCTGACCACTGGCTGCTGGAGTGGATGTCATAACTTGCATGGGGCGTTGGCTGTTGCTGCTGTTGGGAGTGCTGCTCACAGCGGAGGTCTGTGAGAAACTCATGATGGGCTCACGAAATGTGGTGAATGAACTGCAGTGGCAGTCTGACTGTCTGTAAATAGTAACTGAAGTGAATCACTGGCTAATGAGCTCAATAATACCTGTGAGCAGTGAACAGTACAACCTAAGTGAAGGGTATCACTGCCAAATGAGATGAATAATACCAGTGAGCAGAGTACAACGTAACTGAAGGCTATCACTGGGTAATGAGATGAATAATACCAGTGAGCACAGTACAACCTAAGTGAAGGGTATCACTGGGTAATGAGATGAATAATACTAGTGAGCACAGTACAACCTAAGTGAAGGGTATCACTGGGTAATGAGATGAATAATACTAGTGAGCACAGTACAACCTAAGTGAAGGGTATCACTGGGTAATGAGATGATTAATACCAGTGAGCACAGTACAACCTAAGTGAAAAGTATCGCTGCCAAAGGAGATGATTAATACCAGAGAGCAGTGAGCACAGTACAACCTAAGTGAAGGGTATCACTGGGTAATGAGATGATTAATACCAGTGAGCACAGTACAACCTAAGTGAAAAGTATCACTGCCAAAGGAGATGATTAATACCAGTGAGCAGTGAGCACAGTACAACCTAAGTGAAGGGTATCACTGGTTAATGAGATGAATAATATCAGTGAGCAGTGAGAAGAGTACAACCTAACTGAAGGGTATCACTGCTAAATGAGATGATTAATACCAGTGAGCAGAGTACAACCTAACTGAAAAGGTATTACTGCCAAATGAGATGAATAATACCAGCAGTGCTGCTCATCAGGATTTCGGATATCTGGGTAGACCCGGATATCTGAACTTTTTAGGCCTATTCGACCGGATCCGGATTCCGGATAACTGGGCCCAAATCCGAATAGCTGTCTGCGGATAGTTGGGCGCATACCACGGATATCCACGGATATTGCGGGTATCCGGATCCGAAATTACTGTAACTAAGGTGATAACGTCCTGGAGCCAATCAGAGGGCTCCCAGCAGAAGCCCTAGCAACCAATCACAGAGGGGAACCCTGGCTGGCACCACCTAACCTCATTGAGCCAATAAAAGGCCTCCCAGCCTAAGCCCTGGCACCCAATCACAGAAAGGAACACTGGCCATCCCCCCTGTATAATGAGGAGGGCTGCCATGATGAGACAGATGGTCCTGGCTTGCTGAATGCTTCCTGAGAGACATGCTCCAGTGCTGGTGCCCTACAAAGGGCTGTATACACAGTTATAAACCTAAAGCTGTTCATTGATTAACCTCTTCACTACTATCACTACACTATAGTTAAATCGTTCATTAGCTTGAATGATGTCATAGGGTGACATTTAGAGTGTGTTCTGCAGTGCTGCTGCAGCTGCTATGTAACTGTGTGTGTGCTGTGCACACACCAGGCCAGCTGCTGCCTTCCATGTGCAAACATGTGCAAAGTGCCACGTGCAAAGTACCACGTGCAAACACGTGCAAAGTGCCATGTGCAAAGTGCCAAGTGCAAAGTGCCACATGCAAACAAGTGCAAAGTGCCACGTGCAAACACGTGCAAAGTGCCATGTGCAAACACGTGCAAAGTGCCACGTGCAAAAACGTGCAAAGTGCCACGTGCAAACACGTGCAAAGTGCCACGTGCAAAGTGTCATGTGCAAAGTGCCACGTGCAAACATGTGCAAAGTGCCACGTGCAAAGCAAAGTGCCACGTGCAAACATGTGCAAAGTGCAAAGTACCACGTGCAAAGTGCCACGTGCAAACATGTGCAACGTGCACATGGGACTTTGCACGTGGCACTTTGCACATGGCACTTTGCACGTGGCACTTGGCACGTGGCACTTTGCATGTGGCACTTTGCACCTGGCACTTTGCACGTGGCACTTTGCACTTTGCACGTGTTTGCACTAGAAATGGGCCGAACCTCCGATTTTTAGTTCACGAACCGGGTTCGCTAACTTCACCGAAAGGTTCGGTTCGCGCGAACTTTCGCGAACCACAATAGACGTCAATGGGGAGGAGAACTTGGAAAACTAGAAGCACTTATGCTGGCCACAACAGTGATGGAAAAGATGTTTCAAGGGGTCTAACACCTGGAGGGGGGCATAGCGGAGTTGGATACATGCCAAAAGTCCCAGGGAAAAATCTGGATTTGAAGCAAATTAGCGTTTTAAGGGCAGAAATCACATTGAATGCTAAATTACAGGCCTAAAGTGCTTTAAAACTTCTTGCATGTGTATACATCAATCAGGTAGTGTAATTAGTGTACTGCTTTACACTGACAGACCAAACTCACTGTGTAACGCACCGCAAAGAGCTGTTTGTGTAGTGACGGCCGTGCTGGACTACTGCGCACCATGGCGAGATTGTTCTTCCTCACTCAGTGATGTCACGTTAGGTAATGTCTGACTGCCTTATAAACTTTCCATGGTTCTTTCTCTACCATTGTTAAAGCTTACATCTATTTTTTTAAATTACATTTTCTGCTTGCGGTTCAGTACCTACAACAAGAATCCTATGGAGGACAAGTCTGCCATTGTCACCAAGGGTAATGGCCGGGGAATCAGGGTTCGATTCTGGTCCGAAGTGGGAGCCTGAGACCCATGCTGTATAAGTCCTGTACCTGCCCTGACCATGCTTTGCAGACCAGGCATCTGTGGTCAGATCGACCCTTGACCCAGCGGAAGACAAACCAAATCAAAAGCATTTGCCAAGAATGTGTTATGGAGGGCAAGTCTGCCATGCATTCAACTGTGTGAAACTTTCGATGGTACCATGGTGACTGACCACGGGTAATGGCCGGGGAATCCAGGTTCGATTCCGGTCTGGAGTGGGAGCCTAAGAAACGGCTACCACCACCACACATCCAAGGAGGGCAGCAGGCAGTCATGCACATCCCGAGGTAGTGACCAAAAATAACAATACAGGAGGAGTTTCGAAGTGCTGATGTAATCAATCAACTTTAAATCCTTTAACGAGAACCTATGGTGGGCAATTTTTGCAAAATGAGCCTTCCAGGAGAATCCTATGGAGGGCAGGTCTGCCATTTGTGAGTGACCACGGGTAATGGCCGGGGAATGAGGGTTCCATTCCGGTCCGGAGCCTGAGTAACGGCTACCACTACACATCCAAGGAGGGCAGCAGGCAGGCATGCATGTCCCGAGGTAGTGACCAAAAATAACAATACAAGAGGACTTTCGAGGCCCTGATGTAATGAATCAACTTTAAATCCTTTAACGAGAATCTGTTACGGAGGTCAATGATTCCATCATCACCCTCCTTTTACGAGAATCTGTTATGGAGGGCAAGTCTGCCACTATGACCACTGACCATGGGTAATGACTGGGTAATCCTTCCTGGACTGGTATGATTCTGGTCCGGAGTTGGAGCCTAAGAAACGGCTACTACCACACATCCAGGCAAGGAAGGCAGCAGGCATGGCATACCCGCCCCAAGGTAGTGACCAAAAATAACAATACAAGAGGACTTTCGAGGCCCTGATGTGTATGTGAAATGAATCAACTTTAAATCCTTTAAAGTGAACCTCCGGACTAAAAATCGACTCAGCAGCACTGAAAAGGCTTGGTGTTTCTTTAACAGTTTCACAGCATCAGAACTTTGTTTCTCTTATACAAGCCTCATTTTTAGCTGCACAGAAGAAAACTGCCCGGGCTTTTTTCCCCTGATGCCGTGCAAAGCATGATGGGATTTCTGATTTTGTTGTTCTCGTTCTGCTGTTTTGGTGCAATTTTTTTTTTTTACATTTTGAATTTGACATTTGAAGCCTAGCGTGTGCAGCTGGGAGGGGTAATCAGGACACAGGACAGTTGGAACTGTGTCTCCTGCTCCCTGTCACCTCCTTTCAACCAAAAAGATGGCTGCCCCCATGAATCACAAACATTTGCCTGTTCTTTTAAAACAGGGTGGGTAAGATATTATATTACCTATCTATTCTAATTAACATAACTAATGTAACTTGATGACAGTATGTTTGTTTAGGCTGAAGTTCCCCTTTAATGAGAATCTGTTATGGCGGACAATTATTACACCACTTGCCTTCGACGAGAATAATATGGAGGGCAAGTCTGCCGTTGTGACCACGGGTAATGGCCGGGGAATGAGGGTTCAATTCCGTTAAGAGGAGACTGTGTGAATCAGGCCTTCATGGTAGAATATCTGCTAGGCAACCACTGCTAAGGACAGGCAACAAGCAGAAGAGACTTGTTTGGGCTAAAAATAACAATACAGGAGGAGGACTTTCGAGGCCATGCTGTGTATGTGAAATGACTCAACTTTAAATCCTTTAACGAGAATCTGTTATGGAGGTCGATGATTACATCATCACCCTTCTTTTACGAGAATCTGTTCTGGAGGGCAAGTCTGCCATCCATTCAAGTGAAAGGTATGCACTAACTGCCAGGTATAATACAATGTGCAGTCACAGATGTAGTGAAAGGTATGCAGTGACTGCAAACAGCCGTTTGTGTAGTGACGGCCATGCTGGACTGGTGCGCACCATGACGAGAGTGCAGGTGATGGTGGCTTTACAGCCCATATGGTCGCCCGGCTGATGTAGCTGAATGACAGAACAATGACTGTCCAGCTGATCAAATTTGGTCTGACCACAATGAAGCAACGACCTTATTATCTTTGGTGTGCCAACCCCCGAGACACTCATATAGCCGGCGGTCATTGCTTCATTGTGATACGCAAGCCCCTTCACCATGGCAAGGTAACGATCACGAAGGGGAATTGACACATGTACATGCCTTTTGTTTTGTTGTTGCAGCCTCCTGCAGTGCAGCCAGAAAAATTAGGCAGGCATGTAGACGCCCCAGAAAAATTATTATAGCGAAATTCAGGAATCCACCTGGAGTCCTGGACCCTGTTGGTGGTGGCGGAGAAGGCAGTCAAGTGGTCGGCGGGCAGAGGTGCTGTGTGGGGAGCGACTTAGTCTTGCGGCAGGCAGCCAATCACACGGCGTGCAGGCAGAGATGCTGTGTGTGGGGACCGACTTAGTCTTCGGGCGGGCAGTAGCCATCCGGGATCCATGCCTCATTCATTTTGATAAAGGTGAGGTACTGAACACTCTTGTGACTTAGGCAACTTCTCTTCTCAGTGACAATGCCTCCAGCTGCACTGAAGGTCCTTTCTGACAGGAGACTTGCGGCAGGTCAAGCCTGCGCACCCAGTAGTCCAAGGGTTCATCATCGCTGCTCAGAGTGTCTAAATATACAATAACATTTGTAAAGCGCTTTTCTCCCATAGGACTCAAAGCGCATCCACACTTAAGGCCAGGTAGTCAGCTACCTGCCGGTCTAGGCGTTGGTGGAGGGTGGATGCCGAAGGGCTACGGCAAGGCGTTGGACCAAAGAATGTCCGCATGTCCGACATCACCATTAGATCGCTGGAGCGTCCTGTCCTTGCCTGCGTGGACATGGGAGGAGGATTGCTGGCAGTGGTACCTTTATTGCATTGTGCTGTCACATCACCCTTAAACGCATTGTAAAGCATAGTTGCCAGCTTGTTCTGCATGTGCTGCATCCTTTCCTCCTTCAGATGAGTTGGTAACAGGTCCGCCACTTTGTGCCTGTACCAAGGGTCTAGTAGCGTGGCCACCCAGTACAGGTCATTCCCCTTCAGTTTTTTTATACGGGGGTCCCTCAACAGGCTGGACAGCATGAAAGATGCCATCTGCACAAAGTCGGATCCAGAAGTACTAACCATCTCCTCTTGCTCTTCCTGAGTGGCGTCACGTAAGTCCTCTTCCTCCCCCCAGCCACGAACAATACCACGTGAACGTGGAGCAGCACAAGTCCCCTGTGATGGCTGCTGTGGTTGTTCTTCTGCCGCCGCCTCTTCCTCCTCCACGGAAACACCTTCCGCATCATCTGAGTCTGACTCCTCTTCTTCCCCTTACGACTCCTCTTCTTCCTCCTCCTCCCCCCTCTGTGCTGCCCCAGGTGTTGAGGAAACATCTGGTTCAGATGAAAATTGCTCCAACGACTCTTCCTGCCGTAACCGTTCCTCTTCACGCTCCTCCACAACTTGATCCACCACTCTACGCACGGCACGCTCTAGGAAGTAAGCGTAGGGGATCAAGTTGCTGATGGTGCCTTCACTGCGACTCACCAGCTTGGTCACCTCCTCAAACGGCCGCATGAGCCTGCATGCATTTCGCATCAGTGTCCAGTTATTGGACCACAACATCCCCATCTCCCGAGATTGTGTTCTTCTACTGTAATTGTACAGGTACTGGGTGACGGTTTTCTCCTGTTCTAGCAGGCAAGAGAACATGAATTCCAGCGAGTCGGGCTATCGCATATCAAGCATCTCACTGGGAAGTTGTTTCTCCGCTGAATGTCCACAAAGTGTGCCATGGCCGTGTAAGACTACCTGAAATGCCCACACAACTTCCTGGCCTGCTTCAGGACGCCCTCTAAGCCTGGGTACTTTGACACAAATCTTTGAATGACCAGATTCAACACATGTGCCATCAGAGGCGTATCTAGGCAATATAGCGCCCATGGCAAACACTGAGATTGCGCCCCCCCCCCAAGTAGTCACATGCCTCCAGATAATCAAGTAGTCACTGCCTCCAATTAAAATTTTTAATTAGTCGTTTTTATTAAGTAGTTACACACCTCCAGATGCAATAATTTAGTAACCAGGTGCCTCACAATAAGCATTACAGTCAGGGGCATCAAGATCAAATAATTAGGTAGCCAAGTGCAGCAGAAGTTAGATTGTAAGCTTCTCTTGCACAGCCAGCCCGATCCCACCTCCCCACACAAGGTATGCTTGCACCCCTGTAACAGAATTAGCAAATGCATTGCAGATGATAAATGATTCCAATGATAAATCACAACTAAATGATATCCCTGTGGTGGTAAATTAGATGAGACAGAGTCTAACAGCATGTAATTCTGGATATCCTGCTACTGTAACATCACTCCACTAATGCCAAGCATTGCTTCATACAAGAGTTCCAGAAATCAGCCTCCTGTGATATAAAGGAAACCCGCCTATATTGAGCAGAATAATAAAACGTGATTCTGTAATATTATACATTGTTATTATACCACCAAAAGTGTGAATGGAATCACATAAGCAAATTACAAGGATAGCAAGAGGACCTGTAGTGACATATAGCAGAAAGCAGTAAAAAGGGCCCTGTAGTGACATATAGCAGAAAGCAGTAAAAAGGGCCCTGTAGTGACATATAGCAGAAAGCAGTAAAAAGGGCCCTGTAGTGACATATAGCAGAATGCAGTAAATAGGCCATGTAGTGACATATAGCAGAATGCAGTACAGTAAATAGGCCCTGTTGTGACATATAGCAGAATGCAGTAAAGAGGCCCTGTAGTGACATATAGCAGAATGCAGTAAATAGGCCCTGTGGTGACATATAGCAGAATGCAGTAAATAGTCCCTGTAGTGGCATATAGCAGAATGCAGTAAATAGTCCCTGTAGTGGCATATAGCAGAATGCAGTAAAGAGGCCTTGTGGTGACACATAGCAGAATGCAGTAAAAAGGGTCTGTAGTGGCATATAGCAGAATGCAGTAAAGAGGCCCTGTAGTGACATATAGCAGAATGCAGTAAAGAGGCCCTGTAGTGACATATAGCAGAATGCAGTAAAGAGGCCCTGTAGTGACATATAGCAGAATGCAGTAAAGAGGCCCTGTAGTGACATATAGCAGAATGCAGTAAATAGGCCCTGTAGTGACATATAGCAGAATGCAGTAAAGAGGTCCTGTAGTAACATATAGAAGAATGCAGTAAAGAGGCCCTGTAGTGACATATAGCAGAATGCAGTAAAGAGGCCCTGTAGTGACATATAGCATAATGCAGTAAAGAGGTCCTGTAGACGTCACCTGACCTCTAGCAGCTAGCTGCACTACACACACATGCTGTTTCCGCTCCCAGGCCAGTCCCACCCCCATCAGCCCCAGCGGCACGCCCGGCCACGGAAACAGCCAATCAGAAGGGGGGGAAATATCGCTGGGGGTGAGAGGCTCAGAGTCAGCTCAGCCGGGCAAGAAGTGGCGCCAGTTGGTGGCCGCCGTTACTATGGCGACCACACGCTGGACAGCGCAGTGGGAAGGACTGTTTTGGGGGACAGATCGCCAGCTCAGGATTGCCAGCCGCCGGGGATGCGAGGCAGCAAGTGGGGGCGGAGCCTAGTTGCCGAGTGGGGGTGGAGCCAGCCGAGTCGCCGACGTTACCATGGCGACCACACAGACGCTGGGGCAGAGCGAGGACGGAGAGCTGAGCAGCGGCACGGGGAGGACTGTCACTGCGCTAGTGCGCTCAGAAGCAAGCCGCGCAGGAGGAGGAGCCGCCGATGATGACGAGGACAGCACGTGGGTGGAGGTGGAGGAAGAGAGTCGCCGACGTTGCTATGGCGACCTGCCGCAACCACAAATGCTGGTGGGCGGGCCTGGCGGGGAGGAACAGAGAGAGAGGTGAATCAATGGGCAAGCTGTGGGTGGCAGCCGCCCGCACACACACGCAGACAGTGCCGGCGGCGCCGCTCTCCTGACTGGACCTAGGGGGCGATTAATTGCTTACTGGGGGATGCGCCCCCCCAGGTGAGTGACAAAGGGCGCCCATAGCAGCTGCCCCATGTGCACCCCTGTAGATCCGCCTCTGTGTGCCATGCAGGGTACATGTGTCAGCTTTCCCAAATTCAAAGAGGAAAGGAGATTGCTGCCATTGTCACACACCACATTGCCGATCTCCAGCTGGTGCGGGGTCAGCCAGTGCTCCACCTGTTTGTTAAGAGCAGCCAGGACAGCTGGTCCAGTATGACTCCCCGCTTTAAGGCAAGACATGTCTAAGATGGCGTGACACCATCGTACCTGGCATGCAGCATATGCTCTGGGGAGATGGGGCTGTGTAGCGGGAGAGGAGATGGCAGCACAACTAGAGTTGAACTGCCACTCAGTCAAGGAGGAGAAGGAGGAGGACGACAGTGAAGAGGATGTAGCGGGAGGAGTAGGAGGAGAAGGAGAAGAGGTGGCAAGAGGCCTGCCTGCAAGCCGTGGAGCTGTTACTAGTTGGTCCGCTGCGCAGCCACGTACTCCCTGCTTGCCATCGTTCACCAGGTTGACCCAATAGGCTGTGTAAGTAATGTAGTGGCCCTGACCGTGCTTGGCAGACCAGGCATCCATGGTAAGGTGGACCCTTGACCCAACGCTGTTCACCAGAGATGACACCATTTGCCTCTCAACTTCACTGTACAGTTTTGTCCATATCAGGGAAGGATGAAGTGAAAGTTATGCACTGATTTGACTAATACAATGTGCAGTCACACAGGTGCAGCAGTTAACAGATATGCACAGAGTGGTATATCACACTGCGTGCACTCACGTAGGTAGGTGGGTTCACTGAACCCAACAGCTAGGTAGGTATTATGCAGTAATGGCCACAAGAAAATTTATGCGTGCTCAACACCAAGCTTAACCCTTACAAGTCTGGCTGTGCAAATCTGGCTAAATTGGCTTATCATGAGGCATTGCTCATGCAAAATTGCATTTGCTTTCGCATGCCAAACTTTGCAGGGTCAAAAACTAATACCGCGAAGCGGTTGCCCTGCAGGAATTAGTTCACGCTGCATAGAACTATCCAGGAGCGCCACGGGGAGGCTTCCCAATGCCCCATACAACCGGGGGGGGGGGGGGAGGCTGCGGGGCCCCAGGCTCTTATGCAGTAATGGGTATTACAATGTGCAGCTGCCTATCACACACACAGGTACAGTAGTCACTGAATGTGCTGGGCCTGGGCTGACAGTGGCACTGCACACAGTATGAATTACAAAAGCTGTCGACGCCACACAAGTGCAGTAATGGGTATTATACAATGTGCAGCTGACTGACACAGGTAGTCACTGACTGTCTGAATGTGCTGGGCCTGGCTGGCAGTGGCACTGCACACAGTAGGAATTACAAAAGCTGTCGCCGCAACATATGTGCAGTAATAATGGGTATTACACAATGTGCAGCTGATACAGTTAGTCACTGAATGTGGTGGGTCTGGCTGGCAGTGACACTGCACACAGTATGAATTACAAAAGCTGTCGCCGCAACACAGGTGCAATAATAATGGGTATTACACAATGTGCAGCTGACACAGTTAGTCACTAAATGTGGTGGGCCTGGCTGGCACTGGCACTGCACACAGTATGAATTACAAAAGCTGTCGCCGCAACACAAGTGCAGTAATAATGGGTATTACACAATGTGCAGCTGATACAGTTAGTAACTGAATGTGGTGGGCCTGGCTGGCAGCAGCACTGCACACAGTATGAATTACAAAAGCTGTCGCCGCAACACAAGTGCAGTAATAATGGGTGTTACACAATGTGCAGCTGATACAGTTAGTCACTGAATGTGGTGGGCCTGGCTGGCAGTGACACTGCACACAGTATGAATTACAAAAGCTGTCGCCGCAACCAGTACTGCTCGGATACCACTTTTCACTATCTGGAACTAATTCGGATCCAGATACCCCTCTATCGGATCCGGGTCGGATATCTGGATCAAAAATGTTCCAATCCGAATCGGATATCCGATCCCAGTCTCCGTCCGAATTTGGATATCTGGATGTAAAACCGGAAGTGGCCTTTAAATTGTTTTAAAAACGTTTTTAATGGTATATGAGGCACGTACCTTCATTATTTTGTAAAGCGCTGCCCCTTTGCCCCCTCCTCCTGCCTCCTCCTCGGATCTTGTCTTCAAGGGATTTGTAGGATGTCAAAAGCACACTCACATGCCTTGGCCAGGAATCAAACCCAGGTCCACTGCTTAGAAGGCAGCTCTCCTCACCGCTATACCACCAGTGGCCGGGAATCAAACCCAGGTCAACTAACATTACAGGCTGAAGCCAGCCATTTCACTCATCTCTTCAACTGCAAGGCCCAGGAGTAGTCTTAGCTACCGTAATATCTATGTTACGGCAGGGCCCTTATTACACTTTCTTTTACAGGGCTATGGAAACCGTTTTGCCGAGGTGCAAAAATGAAATCATGCCTAGCAGAGGATCCACTCCATCCGCCAAAATACAACAGGAATGGCAAATAGTTGCATAGATGGTTCCAGAGATTATTCGGATACTTACTTGTTCCTAAGATGGCGGATCCCTACCCCACGAAAGGTATATCGCTGCACCGGCAAGGAACACAAGACCTCCCTGGAGACTTAACACATCCCTACTTAATTCTGAAGACAACAGGAAGATCATTAATAATCAAATATCAGTTCTTTATATATATAAATATATAAAGAACAAAATAAAATATCAGAGTATTTTGCCTTAAGCGAGGGGGGGGGGGGGGGATTTGGAGAGGCTACAGTCTGGTTAGCTCATAAAGCAGTGTTAAGGGGCTTTTTAATTAAACTGGGTTCCCAGGTCAAAAAAGCTAAAAATGCAGAAATCAATGAATTGCTAACATCCATCAAAAAAGCAGAAAATTCACATTAAAAAACCCCCACTCAGGAAGGCACACGTTTATTATATGACCTCAGACAAAAGTTGAGATCCGCACTTACAGTGGAATATGACTTCCGTTTGCGTTCAACACACCCGATGGGCACTACGAGTACCTTGTGATGCCCTTCGGGTTGTGCAACGCACCCGCCGTCTTCCAGGAGTTGATTAACGAAGTCTTTAGGGAGGTTCTGGGGCGGTTCGTTCTAGTCTACTTAGATGACATTCTCATTTTCTCATCTAATATTGCTAAACACAGGGATCATGTGAGGTATGTTTTAAGGAAACTACGACAAAATTCCCTGTATGCTAAACTCGAGAAGAGTCTATTCGAAGTTTCTGAAGTTCCCTTCCTGGGGTACATAATCTCCACCGCAGGATTCTCCATGGACCACAAGAAGGTTTCTGCTGTCCTGGAGTGGCCCCAACCTGTAGGGTTGAAGGCACTCCAGCGATTTCTTGGCTTCGCTAACTATTACAGGAAGTTTATCAAAGGATTTTCTGCTGTGGTTTCACCCCTCACAGAACTTACCAAAAAGGGGGCAGATACATACAATTGGTCAGCAGAAGCTAAGTCTGCATTTTCATCACTTAAAAAATTGTTCTGCTCCGCCCCCATTTTAAGACATGTGGACATCACTCTCCCATTCATTGTTGAGGTGGATGCTTCAGAGATCAGGGTTGGGGCTGTGTTGTATCAGCACTCCGGTCTGCAGGGCAGGTTGCATCATTGTGCATTTTTCTCTAGGAAGTTTTCCCCCGCTGAGAAAAATTATGATATTGGGAATCGAGAACTGCTGGCCATCAAACTTGCGTTTGAGAAATGGCGACATTGGCTCGAGGGAGCTGAACATACTATCACAGTCTATACTGATCACAAGAACTTAGAGTATATTGAAGGGGCTAAACGCCTCAGTCCCAGACAAGCCCATTGGTCCCTGTTTTTCACTAGATTCAGATTCATAGTTACCTACAAACCTGGCAGTAAGAACGTCAAGGCTGATGCATTATCCAGATGTTTCGAGCCCGAGACGATACAGCCCTCAACTCCCGAAAGCATCTTCCCCGAGAAAGTGGTTCTTGCTGCTACTGAGACTTGGGAGGATTGGGCATCTACTCTGAAACTGTAACGATTGGTGTCAGCAACACAGATTTTTCTGATTATTGGTGATCTGCAGTATCACCAATAATACAGATGCTATACCTGATTATGTGGTGATCTGCAGAATCGCCAATAATACTAGTATAGCTAGACACAGGACACCCAATGTTGTATTGTGTTTGGTGCAACAGTAATTGGACAAGTTATCTCCCGAGGAGCGGGAGATACAGACAATACTGCAGCCAAGGATCCCCTGAGGGGCAGGGGAATCAGACTGCACTGCAGCCAGTGGACACCTGAGAAGCAGGGACCACTGACGGTGTTTGAGAAGATGATCACCTGAAGAGCAGGTGATCAAGACTAAACTATAGCCTAGGATCCCCTGAGGAGAAGGGAATTCAGACTGTACTGCAGCCAAGAATTCCCTGAGGAGCAGGGAATTCAGATTGTACTGCAGCCAGTGGACACCTGAGGAGCAGGGACCACTGACTGTGCTGCAAGGGTGTTCACTGGTGGAATGAGTGTTTATGAGTATTGTACAGCCAAGGATTCCCTGAGGAGCAGGGAATCAGACTTTACTGCAGCCAGTGGACCCCTGAGGAGCAGGGACCACTGACTATGCTGCAAGATGATCTCCTGAGGAGCAGGTGATCAAAAGACTCTGCTTGCAGCTAACAGACACCTGAGGAGCAAGTTTCACAGACAGTGCAGCAAGGCTGATCACCTAAGGGTTAAGTGACAGCCCTTAAGAATTCCCTCACTAGTGGCAAGACCCACTAGTGAGGACGGAAAGGTCAGACAAGCAAGGTCAGCAACGTATGGACAGATAAAGTACAGAGGCGGAAGACTGATTCGGTGTCAAGGTACAGGCAGTGTCGGCAACAGTTATCAGATAGGCAGAAGTACCGAATCAGTAAGCAAAAGAGTAGTCAGGAAGGCGAGAGATCATAACAGATAAACAGTAGCAATATAGCAATATCCTAGTCTAGGTGTGAAGTCCTTGGTTTCAACACCTGGGAACTAGACTAACAGATAAACAGTAGCAATATAGCAATATCCTAGTCTAAAGAGTTTGTCGGAGATTGCTCTGTGTGTGCCAGGAGTAAGCCATCCAGGCGTGCTCCTGTGGGTACGCTACAGTCACTACCAGTGCCTGAACAACCATGGACCCATCTGTCCATGGATTTTGTGGGTGAGCTGTCCTGATCTGAGGGGAAAACAGTCATCTGGGTGGTAGTCGATAGGTTCAGTAAAATGGCCCATTTTATCCCACTGGACGGACTCCCCTCTGCTCAGAAACTGGCAGAACTCTTTATTCACCACATTTTCCGCCTGCATGGTATCCGGAGAATGTGGTGTCAGACAGGGGAGTCCAGTTCGTCTCCAAGTTCTGGAGGGTGTTCTGTCATCACTTAGGTATGAACCTATCATTTTCCTCCGGCTACCACCCACAGACTAATGGGCAAACGGAAAGGGTTAACCAGTCCCTTGAGCAATTCCTCAGGTGCTATGTGGCAGATGCTCAGTTGGACTGGGTGAAATTTTTACCATTTGCAGAGTTTGCCCATAATAACTTGAAGAGCACCTCTTCAGGTTCCAGGTAGTAACGGGGAGATCGCCCAAGTTCTCTCCACTGCCAGTAGTATCATCTCCTTTTCCTGCCCTGGAAGAGTGGCAGGGAACCTTGAAGGAGATTTGGAGTTTGGTCAAAAGAAACCTAGAAAAGGCCTTTCAAACCCAGAAAAAACAGGCAGATAAGAGACGCTCTGTAGAGTGGGATTTTGCACCAGGTGATATGGTGTGGGTTTCTACCAGGCATTTGGCCTTAAAACAGCCCTCTGCGAAGTTGGGTCCCAGATTTATAGGTCCATACCCCGTGTCCAAAAAGATCAATAGTGTCACATATGTAATTTCCCTACCTTCCAGTATGAGAGGTGTGAAGTCATTCCATGTGTCTTTGTTAAAACCTGCTGTGCATGTGGATTCCTCTCCCCACCGTGGTGATTGATGGTAAACTTGAGTTTGAGATAGAACAAATTTTGGACTCTCGGTGGGTGCAGAACTCTATACAGTACCTTGTTCACTGGAAGGGGTATGGGCCTGAGGAGAGATCTTGGGTACCAGGGCATCGTATGCATGCGGAGGAACTTAGGGAAAAGTTCCATGAATCGCATCCTGAGAAGCAAGGTAGACCGTGTCCGGAGTCCACGCCTCAAGGGGGGGGGGGTACTGTAACATTCTGTGGAGATGCAGCTGCAGGCAGTCAGGATGCCCCCGCAGCTGCTTCAGTTTCCCTGTCGGGTGTTTCTCCTGTCTCCTCAGCGTCCAGCACGCCAAGGGGATTGTCAGTGGCTCATAGGGTGGCTTTGTCACGCGCGCGCACAGACGGGACCTTTAAGCGGGGAGGAAGCGCGTCAGCTGACCTGCCGGTTGGCTGACATCAGAGGAGACTCTCGGCAGCTCTGATTGGCTGATGGGTGTTGGCGTGGCCGAGGGGTCTCCTCCGCTTCTTAAAGCGGAATATAACCCTGCATTTCAACTTTGCTCTAAAACATTATTTACAGTATATTATATGCAACCAGCATTTTTTTTTTACTAGACCAGCATTGGAAGGGTTACACAGAGCTTTAAAGTTCCTGGAGATTTCTGCAGACGCATCCGAAGCTGACATAGATACATTTTGTTTACATAAATGTATCTAAGTGTTGAATGTGACTCACTCTCTCTGACTGAGAAGGAGCTGGAGGACAGCCAAAGAGTGTGTAACATTTATCAATTGATACATTTAACTAAATAGAACGTCTGCATATCTCTCCACGGAACTTTAAACCTCTGTGTTTAACCCTTTCAATGCTGGTCTAGTAAAAAAAAAAATGCTTTTTGCATATAATATGCTGTAAATAATGTTTTAGAGCAAAGTTGAAATGCAGGGTTATATTCCGCTTTAAGCCTCCGGGAATCACTTGCAACTTGTCTGCTGTTGCGAATGCTTCGTGTGAGCACTCAGACCTTAGTTAGTTCCGGTGTGCTTTAATCTGGGAGGAAATCAGTGATTTCACACAAGACTAGGAATTGATATTACTACTGTTATTATTGCTTGATTATCTGTGTATGACTCTAGCTCTCTTCTGACTACCCTCACGCTATAAGATTCTGTACTTTCGCCCATCTGATCCTGTTGCTGACTCTGCCTGAAATACCTTTATCCTTCTGCCTGTCGATTCTGTACTGTATCCTCCTGTCTGTTGCCGAACCGATCTGTCTGACCACTCTACTCACAAGAGAGCCCTTGTCACTGGTGAGGTTCCTTACTGATAGTACCCACCAGCTCCTCTGGTGAGGTTCCTTACTGATAGTACCCACCAGCTCCTCTGGTGAGGTTCCTTACTGATAGTACCCACCAGCTTCTCTGGTGAGGTTCCTTACTGATAGTACCCACCAGCTCCTCTGGTAAAGTTCTGCCAAAACTACCGTATTTTCCGCCGTATAAGACACACTTTTTCTCCCCCCAGAATGGGGAGAAAAAGTCCCTGCGTCTTATACGGCAAATGCAGGGAATCCCCGACTTACGAACGCCTGCAGATACGAACCGCCGCCACGTCGGGGATTCCCTGCACTGGCTCCCTGTGTGGTCCGCTCCCCCTTCCCCATGTAAATAGTCTAATGGGCGGCATGTATGTATAGAGTGGCCCCCAGATCACTGCCTGGCACCCCATGTGTCAGCTTGCCCAATCCCCTCTCCCCGCATCTGTGTGCTCACCCCCGCTGATGTGTCCGCACTCACCCCCCTGCTGCCGCTGATGTCCGCTCACCCCCCGCCTGATGTGTCCGCTCACCCCCCCACCTGATGTGTCCGCTCACCCCCCGCCTGATGTGTCCATCAGCTGGGGTCATTATGCTGTTGCTGATCTTTTAGAGAAGAGAGGAAGTTTTGAGCTCAGATTGCTGCACCATTTCTCTGGGTACACATAAGGGCTCATGGGGGACACTGGGACCACCTAAGGGCACATGGGGACACCTGAGGGCATATGGGGGACACTGAGGGCACATATGATACACCTGGGGGCCACACTGGGAACACCCAAGGGCACACGGGGGGCACCTGAGGACACCTAAGGGCACATGGGAGACACTAAGGACACATACGTGACAAGGGGGGGGGGGGGGACACTGAGGGCACATGGGGACACTGAGGGCACATGGGGACACTGAGGGCACATGGGGGACTCCTGAGGAAATTAATTGGGGTAGAACACCTACAAGACCCTCCTGGAATATAGACGCACCAGGTTTACTATGAATTCTTTTTTCCCCTGGTTTTTGCACTTAAAACCTGGGTGCGTCTTATATTCCGGAGCGTCTTATACGGCGAAAAATACGGTAATCAGCAGTATTACTGTTGCACCAAGCACTGCACACTTGCTATTACCTTGTTTGCTATACTTGCATTATTGGTGATTCTGCAGATCACCATATAATCAGGTATAGTGTCTGATTTATTGGTGATACTGCAGATCACACAATAACCAGATTTCTGTTTGCTACACCAATCGTTACATCTTGGCCAGGACCTGGACACTTAGTTTACTATACCTGAATGTTTACTATGTCTGAGTTTACTATAATGAGAATATACTGTATCAGCACTCTGCAACTGAAAAAGTACCAAAAAAAAGTTGAAAAAGTACTGTCAAAATAATTTTCTTGCTGGCTTAAAATGCATTTTATGGATAATGTGTGAAAATGTAGGCAAAAACTTCTGAGAAAAAGTGAATTGAATAATGTCCATGGACCCATATGCAATTCAATTTTTCACCTGAGTTTGCTGATGAGTGATATTTTCCCAACTTGTAAATAAAATTCCCTTTACACCACCAGCAAGCAAACAAATACTCAAAATACGCTTGACAGTACTTTTCACCTACTTTTTGGTACTTTTTCCCATTGCAAAATGCTAAAAAGTTAATTTAAATTGAAGATAATACATCTCCTAGGAGATAACTCAGGTGGAAAAGTGAGTTGCATATGGGCCATGGCCTCTTTTACTGATCTTGTTTCTTTCTACATGATTTTGCTTAGGGGTGAAATCAGTAGGGTATTTTGATCGTGTCTATTTCTGCCTGTGTTGGTATTACCAGTTTACCTAATTACCTTATGGACAGGAAGGGAAGAAAGTTTCCCCACAGTCAGGGCCAGATTTCTGGGAAGGCCACAGAGGCCCGGGCATTGGGAGCAGCTGCATTCCAAGGGGGCCACCTAAACATGAAGGCGGGGTGGCTACATATGAAAGAGGAGGCTGGACAGGACCTGGACACTTAGTTTACTATACCTGAATGTTTACTATGTCTGAGTTTACTATAATGAGAATATACTGTATCAGCACTCTGCAACTGAAAAAGTACCAAAAAAAAGTTGAAAAAGTACTGTCAAAATAATTTTCTTGCTGGCTTAAAATGCATTTTATGGATAATGTGTGAAAATGTAGGCAAAAACTTCTGAGAAAAAGTGAATTGAATAATGTCCATGGACCCATATGCAATTCAATTTTTCACCTGAGTTTGCTGATGAGTGATATTTTCCCAACTTGTAAATAAAATTCCCTTTACACCACCAGCAAGCAAACAAATACTCAAAATACGCTTGACAGTACTTTTTCACCTACTTTTTGGTACTTTTTCCCATTGCAAAATGCTAAAAAGTTAATTTAAATTGAAGATAATACATCTCCTAGGAGATAACTCAGGTGGAAAAGTGAGTTGCATATGGGCCATGGCCTCTTTTACTGATCTTGTTTCTTTCTACATGATTTTGCTTAGGGGTGAAATCATTAGGGTATTTTGATCGTGTCTATTTCTGCCTGTGTTGGTATTACCAGTTTACCTAATTACCTTATGGACAGGAAGGGAAGAAAGTTTCCCCACAGTCAGGGCCAGATTTCTGGGAAGGCCACAGAGGCCCGGGCATTGGGAGCAGCTGCATTCCAAGGGGGCCACCTAAACATGAAGGCGGGGTGGCTACATATGAAAGAGGAGGCTGAAAATGGTGAGCAACACATGAAAAAAGAGAAACATGGAAGAGGAGGCTGCACATGGAATGGGAGGGGAGCTGCTGCACATGAAACCGGAGCCACAACATACTTGACCCAGGGGCACAGAGAGTATAAATCCGGCCTTGAACCAGCCCTGCCCAGGCCCAGAACTACCTCACAGGGGCCTATAGACACATACTGTATGTCCTGGTACCTCAGACTCTGCCCTTCATAAACCTACAAACCCCCACCAAACTGCACCGCAAAAGTGTACTGGCTGTCCCAGCTGTCACTTCTCCCTTACTTCCTTTCCCATCACAGGTAGCAACAGGTGTCCCTTAGTATTAGGTAGCAAGACGTACCCTCAAAATTAAGTAGCTAGAGGTGTCCTCAAGTATTAGGTAGCTACAGGAACCTCAGTATTGGGCAGCTAGAGATGCCCCCAAGTATTAGGTAGCTAGAGGAACTTCAGTATTAAGTAGCTAGAGGTAGAGGCCTGCGCGGGTCCACTTTTTCATACCCGCACCCGACCCACACTCGCGACCCGCACCCGCACCCGACCCGCGATCTGCTTTCTGGTGAATTTGATACCCGCAACCCAACCCTGCAGAACCGCTACCCGCACCCAACCCGCAGGCCCGCTACCCAACCCGCTACACGCAACCCGCGACCCGCTTTTTTACATTCTCATCTAAAGTGCACATTTAAAGTAACATTGAGCTGTAAAGTTAATAAAACCTATTTTTATACACAAACCAAAGCTAAAGAAGGTTTACATGCTTGCTTTCACTACCCGCGACCCGCACCTGCACCCGCAGACCGCTACCCGCAACCCTACCCACACCCGCAACTCGCTACCCACACCCGAACCAGACCCGCAGCTTAAAGAGACTCTGTAACATCAGAAACATCCCCTGGGGTGTACTCACCTCGGGTGGGGGAAGCCTCCGGATCCTAATGAGGCTTCCCACGCCATCCTCTGTCCCACGGAGGTCTCGCTGCAGCCCTCCGAACAGCCGGCGACAGACCCGACTGTCAAATCAATATTTACCTTTGCAGGCTCCAGCGGGGGCGCTGTGGCTGCTTTCAGCTCGGAAATAGATGGAAATACCCGATCTCCGTCAGGGCCGCTCTACTGCGCAGGCGCCAGAGACTTGCGCCTGCGCAGTAGTGGAGACCCGACGGCGATCGGGTATTTCCGCCTACTTCGGACCCGACAGTCACCAGAGCACCTGCGCAGGAGCCGGGAAGGTAAATATTTACGTCGCCGTTATACGGAGGGCTACAGCGAGACCCCTGAGGGACGGAGGACGGCGTGGGAAGCCTCATTAGGATCCGGAGGCTTCCCCCACCCGAGGTGAGTACCCCCCAGGGGACGTTTTGACATTACAGATCCTCTTTAAATCAATTCGGGTACCCGAACCTGACCCGCATTTCGGGTTACCCGCGGGTGCCCGCGGGTACCCGACCCGCTGCAGGCCTCTAGCTAGAGGTGCACCTGACTGAAGGGAGATCTTGTCAGTGGAATGCCAAAGCAGGGTCAGTAACCTCTTATTTACACTCTCATCAGTACTGTGCATAAGGAAGGAGGGAGGGAGGGAGGCACTCGGGGAAGGGAGTGAGCCGCCTTTCCATCATCAGATGCCTGTAGGCATGTGCCTACAGTGCCTTATTGTAAATCCAGCCCTGGCTCTGAATAGGTTCAAATTCAAGGTTTACTGTGGAAGGGCTATGGGTTGCTCCTGAATTTATGTAATTTAAACTATGTATGCTGTGTTGGCATCAGACATGTTGTATGTTTAATGTACACGGTTGACTAAGTGACCTTGCCACATTACGCTATTTGGAATTCCTGTACCTCTTGTCATTATCTTAGAATATTTGTGTACACTGCCATGTTGTAAAGTACTTATGTTCACTATACATTGCTTGAGTGTACTGTTGAATGTATTTCATACTTTTGAGAATAAAATGTTTTAAAAAAGTAGATTAAGAAGTACTGAGTATTTCCTTGCTTGCCCTCAGCTTATACAGGTTTTTTGTTTGTTTGTTTGTTTGTTTGTTTGTTTGATAGGGAATAAAGATATCTCCTGTGAGAAAACTCTGGTGAAATGTTAATTGAATAAGGGTCTAGGTATTATATCACTTATTCATAACAGTAATGTGTGTTGCAGGGCAATGTAACGCTACATATCTTACTGAGCATTGAAAATGCATTGTCATCAGTCCATGGACTGTGCACCAGACTTCTTTATACTGACCATATACGCTAGCACAGTGTTAATCAGTGTTGAACTCAAATTTTGCATAATCGTAATTGCACGCCTCACTTCCAGGTGAAATACTCATCATGCGCACAGTTACTCTTGCATCATCACGACAGGACCCGCCGCACCGTGCAACACCATGTTCAGCATGATGGCTCATAGGACTATGACTTCTTCTTGGTCTTGCGTCTTTGTGCGATGCAACGGACCACGGGAGACGTGAAAGGGCCAATCGTTTTTTCATAGTATCATTTATGTTTTATGACCTTTTATTCATTTTCAGGAGAGCTGTGGCTGCCATCTGACTCCCTTAACTGCAGAATAGTGATGGTTACGTCTAGGAGGACTCATGGAGAAGCATGTGATCAGTTTGGTCATCAGGTAATAGATACAGAGTTTAAGTGGCTGATTTGCTAGTCATGATCATGTGCTAAAGCAGGATGGGATAACTGCAAATCAGAGCTTTGCAAATCTGTCAGCTGATCAAACAAATCACATGCTTCTCCATGAGTTTTCCTAGACATGATTCACCATCACTAAATTAAAAATTAAAAAGGACCATAATGCTAGTCTCAGTAGGACTGGGATTCTACATACACATAGTTATCGTATTACACATCGCCAGTGACGTAGCTAAGGAGCTGTGGTGGGCCCCAGTGCGAGTTTTACATTGGGGCCCCCAAGAGTTCTATACTTAACAGTTGATATGGGGCACTAAAACCTGCCAAGGACAACCACAGCGTCAGAAGTGCAAGAAGGAGATGGGAACAGTTTGTTAGCAATCACTACTATTCAAAGCATCTATAGAAGTAGTTACTACCAGCACAGGACCAATAAAGATCTGATACTGTGATTGGGGAAGGGGCCCTGCGGCCTCTCTGGCCCAAGGGCCCCAGTGCAGTCAAAACCTCTGTATCACTTATTGCTACTCCACTTCACATCACATGTCACTTCAGGTATGCTTTAAAGCCTCCCCCTGGTGCAATTGTTTTCCTAGCCATGTGCAGCCCTCAGTGGCAGAGATTATTTTGTCTGTGTATGAGCTCTGTGATCAACTGATTGCAAATAGAATAATTATAAAGCCTCATTTAACACCAAAAAAAAGGCAATTTTTGGAACACCGTTTATACTGAGCTACCAGATGGTGTATTTAGATGTGTGTCAGGAGGTAAATGGTGAAAGTGCAGCACTCTTCTAATTTTCCTGGTGGGATGTGCCTCGGTCTCTCCGCCAGCACTGCAGAAATATCCAAGATAATGAAGAATGACCGGCACCACCCGTTATCTTTTGCTCTTTTATTGCATAAATATAGCCATCAGATAGCCATCAGCGACGTTTCGGAGATACAACTCCTTTATCAAGCAAGGCTCAGAATAAACATACATCTCAATCATGTCTTTATATACACACATATCAAGCGCAGTTAAACTACTACCCAATCGCATAGGTCCACACTACATGCGGACCTGATGGGGAACTATGTGTCTGCTGGTCCATTGGACGCTAACTCTTCCTAACCCCTCCCTCCCTACATCACCATGCGGATAACGCTCCAGCCGTCCAGCGCCTGCGCATAGTGACACTCGCGCAGCATCACCCCGGCCCGCCCAAGGCAGACCTGACGGGAAACTGCATCGGGTGACGTGGGGCGTGGGCGCACGCCTCCACCACTATGCGGCCAGTGAAATCCGTGTCCGGAAACGGAGCTCCGCCCCTAGAGGTGGCGCTCCGAGTCCAACCGCACCCACCTCGTTGTTGCTATGGCTATGGACAACAGAGCGTCAACCCGCACTAAAAAGTGCAGCTGTACATATATTGACCAATATAACAACTTCTAACTAGATAGATATGCGTCTGTGTACCCAAATTTAACATGTGGGGAATGGCTGCAGCCAGGAGGTCCAGACCAAGACTAAATAAAATACATAAAAAATAAAAATAAAAATGACAAGACAAAAATAAATGATAAAGTGAAAAAATAAATAATAAATAAAAAAGAAAAATAATAAATAAAAAATAAAAAATAAAATAATCAATAATAAAAATAAATAAAAATGATAAATAAAATCAGAAATAACAATAATAAACAATAATAAAAACCGTTAACAGCAATGACTTCATTAGACGGAGCAGGGGACCAACAGCAGCCTATAAAAACGATATCAGATTCAATTCCTTATTTAAACCTCTCGGCTCCATAGAATCCAATTTTTTTATCCAATAAGCCTCCCTGTACAAAAGTTTTTTTACTCTATCCCCTCCTCTCCTCGGTGGCAGTACCTGCTCCAAAATCATATATCTCAATTGACTGACTGTATGTGAAGCTTTGACAAAATGATTTGCCACTGCCTGATCCACAAGTTTTTCTCTTATGGCATGTTTATGGGAAGAGAGTCTAACCTTGATCTTTTGTGTGGTCTGGCCAACATAGACTAGCCCGCAGGGGCACTTCAGAGCATACACTACATACATGGAGTCACACGAGTGACAACCCTTAATCTTGAATTTAGTACCCCTATGGGGGTGTACAATAGTATCCCCCTTAATTACAGAACTGCAATGAACACAGTTAAGACATGGATAAGTGCCCCTGCGGGTCAGTCCACGCCGGCCAGAACCACTTTTGATGATATCTGCATGCACCAGTTTATCACGCAAAGAAGGTGCTTTTTTATAAGAAAAAATGGGGATATTATTAAATGCATTAATATGTGGGAAACTGTCCGACAATAGGTGCCAATGATTCTTAATAATTTTAGCTATATTATAGCTTTCAGTATTAAATTTGGATACAAAAGGCACCCTATCGGACAGCCTCCTACGCTGTCTACCTCCTACTCCGTCACTGAGTCTTGCCACTGCTCCTTCCACAACTTCATCTGGATATCCCCTCATCAGAAATTTATTACGCATTTCTCCCATCCTAACATCTCTCTGCTGCTGATCCGACACTATGGTATGAACCCTCTTAAATTGGCTTAAAGGAATAGATCTCTTAGTGGCCAAGGGATGAAAACTCCCAAACTGCAGCAGGGAGTTGACATCCGTCGGCTTTGTATAAAGGTCAGTTGACAACCCATCACCCTCTCTAATAACCATCACATCCAAAAAGGATATCTGTTTTTCAGAACCATGGACGGTAAACCTAATGTCCCTATTACAGGACATAATTTCTGTGACAAAGGCATCTAGGGTCGAACGTGGCCCCGCCCACATGCAAAAAACATCATCAATATATCTAAGCCACTGAGTGGCATATCGTTTAAACAAAGAATTAGTGTATATGTACATATCCTCATACACACCCATATAGATGTTTGCATAGGTAGGGGCCACGTTCGACCCCATCGCCATACCCTTATTTGCATAATCTGCATAAAAATTTGCATTAATTTGCATAAAAAAACATCCTCAAATCGAAAGTAATTATTACTTAGAACCAATTCCAATAGATCACAAATAAACCTTATCTGCTGCTGATTGAAATCGGAGGCCACCTCCAACATGTACCTGACAGCCTCTACACCCCCATTGTGAGGGATGGAGGTGTAGAGGCTCTCGACATCCATTGTAACCAACAAGCAATCCCCCTGTATAGGCTCAATATGTGTGTCAGGAGGTGGACTTTTTAGGTCATCTAATGTCACTATGACCACGGATTTGTGCAAGTGCTTACTAGTTCAGCACTGCCAGTGCCTTATACTCCTTATCCCTTGCAATGCTGTACTGCCATAGGTAATGAGGGTAGGGCCTTATCTTCACCTCACTAGCACTCGTCTCTTTCTTATCTAAAGCATTACTAGAATGCCAGAAAATCCAGGACACCTCTGGTAACCAATGGAGGGCACAGTTTAGAATACTCATGGCTGTTAATAGACGTGGCCAAATAATGTACATGTGCTCAAACAAGGACCTCACGCCTTAAAAAAAAACATTAGCCCCTAAGTAACATACAAACAGCGGTATGAGATGTAGTAAAATGGACAGTGTATGTACCTCTACTATAACCACTCTGTACACTGCTGACCACTAAAAGCTACAGAAAAAAGTAACCATATTCCATACATCACAGGTTTTCTTCTAAATCATTTTATTGAACATAAACAATAGAAGAAAAGAGAAACAGATCTTGGTCAGGAACAACGCAGTAGTGATGAGGTTGTCCTCTCTGTCACCATGCAGCCAAGATTCTACAGATTCTACTATGGTACTGGACCAGTGTTAATAATTATGTCCAGCACTCCTTCCGCATTCATGAAAAATTCAACTTGTGGGTTTGGACCCAAGATGCCTTCTGGGTCTGAGATGGTCACCAGTCCAACACCTTCCACAGGAAATGTGAACTCCCGCCTACGTCTATTACGAGCCTGTGGAGAAAGATATGATATTTATTGGTTGTTTGTAAAAGAAAAAACATTGCTTATTTGAAAAATAAAGATCAGTTGTTAATATGTAAATTGTAATCTAACAGGTATTACAGCAGTCACTAATATGAATTCACAACACGCATACATGTAAAAAAGGAGCCTAGAAAAAGGGCACGTGGGATTGACTTTAGAAGAATATCAGAAAAATTAGTGATATTCTTCTACTTAAAGAGGACTCCAGTGAAAATAATGTAATAAAAAAGTACTTCATTTTTACAATAATTATGTATACATGATTTAGTTAGTGTTTGTCCATTGCAAAATCTTTTAAATCCCTGATTTACATTCTGACATTTATTACATGGTGCCATTTTTACTGTTGGCAGGTGATGTAGCTGCTGCATGCTTTTTTGGCAGTTGGAAACAGCTGTAAACAGCCATTTCCCAAAATGCAGCAAGGTTCACAGACAGGAAACTGCCAAGAGTACGTACTTTTCTTGTTTCTTGTGGGAGGGGTTTAACCACAATATCAGCCATGCAGCGCACCCTGATGGTCTGTTTGTGAAAAGGAATAGATTTCTCATGTAAAAGGGAGTATCAGCTACTGATTGGGATAAAGTTTAATTCTTGGTCGGAGTTTCTCTTTAAAGGTGAACGGAAGTGAAAGTGATATGGTGGCTGCCATATTTATTTCCTTTTAAACAATACAAGTTGCCCAGCTGTCCAGCTGTCCTACTGTGACTGGATAGTGTAATGGTTAAGGGCTCTGCCTCTGACACAGGAGATGTGGGTTCAAATCTCAGCTCTGCCTGTTCAGTAAGCCAGCACCTATTCAGTAGGAGACCCTGGGCAAGTCTCCCTAACACTGCTACTGCCTATAGAGCGCACCCTAGGGGATGCAGCTCTGGTGCTTTGAGTCCTCCAGGAGAAAAGCGCAATATAAATGTTCTGTGTTTGTACTGGTCTATTTGGCTACAATAGTGTCTAAATTACACCAGAAACAAGCATGTAGCTAATCTTGTCAGATCTGACAATAATGTCAGAAACACTTGATCTGCTGCATGCTTGTTCAGGGGCTGTGGCTAAAAGTATTAGAGGCAGAGGATCAGCAGGATAGCCAGGCAACTGGTATTGCTTAATAGTAACTAAATATGTCAGCCCCCACATCTCTCTCACTTCAGTTGCCCTTTAATTACAATAGTAAAATATTAGTAATCTTTGTCAATATTTTACTATGTCTTAACCTATCCCTACTCTCACACAAAACCCTCTCTCTATCTGTGCCTAACCCTAAGACCTCCCTCTACCGATGCTTAACCCTAAGACCGACCTCTACCAATGCCTAACCCTAAGACATCCCTCTACCGATGGCTAACCTTAAGACCTCGCTCCACTGATGGCTAACCCTAAGACCTCCCTCTACCAATGGCTAACCCTAAGACCACCCTCTACCAATGACTAACCCTAAGACCTCCCTCTATCGATGTCTAACACTAAGATCTCCCTCTACCAATGCCTAACCCTAAGACCGCCCTCGAACAATGCCTAACCCTAAGACCGCCCTCTACCAATGCCTAACCCTAAGACCTCCCTCTACCGATGGCTAACCCTAAGACCTTTCTCTACCGATGGCTAACCCTAAGACCTCCCTCTACCGATGGCTAACCCTAAGACCACCCTCTACCAATGGCTAACCCAAAGACCTCCCTCTACCAATGGCTTACTCTAAGACCTCCCTCTATCGATGCCTAACACTAAGATCTCCCTCTACCAATGTCTAACACTAAGACCTCCCTCTACTGTCCCCTGTCCTCATCGATGATACTGTGGTCTCCAGCGTGTCCGATGTACGATTCCTTGGCACAACCATAACCAAGAACCTTAGGTGGGAGCAAAACACTTCCAAGATACAGAAGAAGGTCCAGCAGAGGCTAGTCTTCTTGCGTCAACTAAAGAGATTCGGCATGACCAGCTTCTATACTGCTACCACGGAATCCATACTCTGTTCCTCTGTCATAGTATGGTACACAGGAGCATCCGCCAAGACAAGCACAAACTTCAAAGGGTGATCGACACTGCAGAGAAAATCATAGGATCACCCTTGCCTCCACTAGACTTCCTCCACATGGCGAGACTTGGGTCGAGGGCTTCCAAGATCTCTGGTGACCTCTCCCACCCAGGGAATCGCCACTTCAAACTCATGCCAACAGGCTGACGTTACAGGACCATCTATGCCAGAACCAGCAGGCGCAGGAACACATTCTTCCCTCAAGCTGTTCTCCACCTGAACTCTATCACCTAGCCAGCACCCCGTTCTCTGAACTCTCTCCACTCTGGGCAGTACTGGCCCACACTCTAGCTGCTAGTGCTCCCATAAGTGTTCCCTAGTATCTGCCAGAGCCCCCATGAATGTTCACCAGTATCTGAATGTTGTTATATCTGTCTCATTGTAATGTCTGTTGTTCTTGTTCTGTCTGTCATGTAAAGATGCCATGTGTACCACAACCAATTCCGGGTACGACAACTGCCGTACTTGGCGAATAAACTCGATTCTGATTCTGATTCTGATTCTGATGCCTAACCGTAAGACCTCCCTCTTCCAATGCCTAACCCTAACCCCCCTCATAACACTTAACCACCCCCCTACCTAACCTTACCCCACCCCTGCCACAAAGCTGTGATTTACAGGAAAGAAGGTAAATGTTAGCCCCCGGAGGTGCCAAGGTATGATTTGCAGCAATGAGGGTACATTTCCGATTGCAGGTGCTGTGCACCCAATTTTCCCTTATTTGCCCTATAGAGAAACTCCGACCAAGAATTGAACTTTATCCCAATCAGTAGCTGATACCCCCTTTTACATGAGAAATCTAATCCTTTTCACAAACAGACCATCAGGGGGCGCTGTATGACTGATATTGTGGTGAAACCCCTCCCACAAGAAACTCTGAGGACCATGGTACTCCTGGCAGTTTCCTGTCTGTGAACCTTGTTGCATTGTGGGAAACAGCTGTTTACAGCTGTTTCCAACTGCCTAAAAACATGCAGCAGCTACATCACCAGCCAACAGTAAAAATATCACCATGTAATAAATGTCAGGATGTAAATCAGGGAATTAAAAGATTTTACAATGGGCAAACACTGACTAAATAATTTATACATAATTATTGTAAAAATGAAGCACTTTTTTATTACATTATTTTCACTGGAGTTCCTCTTTAAATCACAGCTTTTATAATAGGCAACTATGGTGGCCTTTTTTCAGTAAGGGCTCCTGCTCTCTTTTTTTCCTGATTCGTCACACTACACCCCTGTCCTAAATGTTACTTTTTCTTGCAATGCAGTCAAGTGTAGGCAGCAAGCAACTGTTATTCATTGTTACAGTTTCCCTGCCTTCATCATATTCTGCTGTGTTGCTGCACTCCTGCCATACTGCATGTATTCAAGGGTCTGTCAGCATACCTCATAGCATTACATGCAGCATATGTGTCCTCAAGAGGTTGTGTGTAGGAAGAAAGCTTGTAGACATATTGCACTTACCTGATTTGGCTGGGGGACCGTTGCACGGCACAGAGGACAGGTTGGATGTTCCTCCAGCCACCGACTGATGCAGCCTTGGTGAAATTGGTGGGAGCAGGGTAGGCTGGTACTTCCCTCTCCCTCTGGAAGATCATCCAGACAGATGCTGCACTGTGGTGCTTCCTGCCTCGGTGGGGTAGTAGCTGGGGGACTCTGGGCAGTCTCCCGATCAATAGGAGAACGGCTCCTGTCCCTCCGGCTGGAATCAGAGTTCCGGCGTCTCCTGGATCTTATAGGCAGCTCCTGGAAATCAGGTCGGCCAAGCACAGTTGTCCTGGATCTTGTCCTATGTGCTATAGGAGAATATCGCCCTGCAATAAAAATAATTTATTGTTAATTATTGTTATTTTTTTAAATAAAAATGTCAAAACTCAGGTGTGCGTATAATAAAGCCTCCGGTTAACCTCCCTGGCGGTATGATTATTTCTGGATTTTAGGGTCTTTTTAAAAGGTTTCAGACCCTAAAAATCTGGAAAAAAAAATCATGCCGCCAAAACGCCAGCAGCAGCCCCAACTCTCACTCATCTCCCTGGGCTCCAGTTTGGCAGTTTTATCTCCGTCCTCCGGGTGGCGCTGTAACTCTTTGGTCAGATCAATGACGGGGATCTCACCAGAGTGTTTCAGAGCCTCGGAGGACAGGAAGGAGAATGGCTACCGATGTCTGGATCCCCAGGGAGGTGAGTAAAAGTTCCCGCTGTGCACTATACTCTGTACCCGAGTGTAGCTTGGAATTACCGCCAGGGAGGTTTAAAAGGGTGCCAGATATAAACGATATTTAAGTTATCATTTAGTAAAATGAGCTCCAGGATATGGTGCAAAATATCATTTATAATACTGATATTTTACTATTCCCCACTGTAACCTCTATTTTTATGTTTAGTAAAATGGTCAGTGGGCACCAGTAAAAGTGATAAATTATTGTTTAACCACTTAAGCCCACAGGGTTGAGATTTTTTGCATTTGAGCAACTTTCACCTCCCATTCATTCGCCAATAACTTTATCACTACTCATCACAATGAATTGATCTATATCTTGTTTTTTCCACCACCAATTAGGCTTTCTTTGGGTGATACATTTTGCTGAGAATTAATTTATTCTAAATTCATTTTAACAGGAATATTAAGAAAGAAATGGAAAAAAATCATTATTTCTCAGCGTTTGGCCATTATAGTTTGAAATTAATACATGCTACCATAGTTAAAACCCATGTACTTTATTTGCCCATTTGTCCCGCTTATTACACCATTTAAATTATGTCCCTATCACAATGTATGGCGCCGGTATTTTATTTGGAAATAAAGGAGCATTTTTTTCAATTTGCGTCCATCACTATTTAAAAGCCCATGATTTAATAAATTATATTGATATACTCCTTTAACATGCATATTTAAAAAGTTCAGACCCTTAGGTAACAATTTTTTTTTTATTACTATTATTATTGTAATTTCTTTTTTTATTAAAAATTTTATTTGGGTATTTTTGTGGGAGGTAAACAGCTAATTTTAAATGTAAAAAAATGTATTCATTTAATAGAAAGTGGTTGTGGGTGTAGTTTTACTATTTGGCCACAAGATGGCTACAGTCAAAAAGTCCTGGGAGCGACCGATCTCGCTCCCAGGAAGAAGAATGAAGACCACAAACTTTTTGAACTCAGAAACACCGCAACATCTGAAGAGACTCTGTCGGCTTTTCTCCGGGGGGCTTCGATCAGTAAAAGGGATCTATAATCCCTTTCATTGATCGCTGGGCTAATGGCCAGCGGCGGGAGCATGCACGGGATCCCCCGTGGGAGCGCGCACGGCCCACGGCAATGCGCACAGCCTAACTGGACGAGAATTTTCGTCCAGTTAGGCTTAAGTGGTTAAAACACCAATATTGTACTACTGCACTTACAGTATAGTAAATTATCTTTAAAGGATAACTGTAGTGAGAAGAATATGGAGGCTGCCATATTTATTTCCTCTTAAACAATACCAGTTGCCTGGCAGCCCTGCTGGTCTACAAGCATGCAGCTAATCTTGTCAGATTTGATAAAAATGTCAGAAACACCTGATCTGCTGCATGCTTGGTCAGGGTCTATGGCTAAAGTATTAGATGCAGATTATCTTCAGGATTACTAGGCAACTGGTATTGCTTAAAAAGAAATAAACATGGCAGCCTCCAAATCACTCTTGCTTCAGTTGTCCTTTAGCACTTACTAAAATTTTACTGCAACTTAACCTCTCCTTACTCTCACTACTCTCACACAGAGCACTCCACTGTTGGTGCCTAACTTTAACCTCCCCCCGTGATACCTATACTTAGCCCGCTGGTGACACCTAACCCCCCTCCTGGTGGTGCCTAACTTTAACCCCCCTTGTGGTTCCTAACCTTAACCCCCTCAGTGTTGCTTAACCTTTACCCCCGGTGGTAGCTAAGCTTAGACCCCCCTACTGGTACCTAACCTTAACACCCCTGGTGGTGCCTAACCTTTACCTTCCATGTAGTAACTAAACCCCTCCAGTGGTGCCTAACCTGTGGTCCTGAATTGGTAAAGGACCACTATCGCAAAAAAAGTAGGTAGTTAAAATCTGACAGAACTGACAGGTTTTGGGCCTGTACATCTCCTCATGGGGGATTCTCAGGGTTTTCTTAGTTTTCAACAGCATTTCCTGAACAGCAGTTTAACTGTAAAAACGATTTTATATTTACATGGCGCCCTTTATATACACTTGGCGCCAATAGACCAATAGAGAAATGGTTTGCATTGATGTGAATAGGGTGTCCTTTTAATGATAAAAATATCTTTATATTGTTTGTTTATATTAACGCAACACCCATATTAAAAGCCTCTTTTTAACATGGGCTATTTTTGCATGTCTCGATATATACTTGCATGAGCTCACTGGCTCCAGCCTACTGACCACCTGACACCTAACTGCTAAATAGTAACCAGTACAACTGTCATCTTTGTGTTTACTATTTACCCGCATACACTTCAGCTAACACCTGGAAATCTGCCTTAAAATCACTGAAAGCTTGCATAATTCACCCTTATCAGTCAATAAAAGGTATTATTTTACAAGACGTTGTTTTTTTTTTTTTTTTTTTACCTACGTGATCATTATTTACACTGACTATACTTGACTACTATACAATGAATTGTTTACATCCACTTTGGCTTACCTGAGGTTGATGGTATTCCCTCATTATCAGGTGGCTCATCACGGGTGTTACGCCGTGATGGGCCAGGGGGGTTTGACCTTTGCATGCTGATCAATAGATGGTACTTACTGATCAGATGGTAGAGGCCAATATAGGTGAATAAATTCACCAGAAAACACAGCAATTCGCAATATAAATCGCAAACCGCAAGAAACAAGCTCTAGAGATGCTACCGGGATAGCTCCTCCTTCGCAAGTGTCAGGCATCCTTCCTGCAGGGCCTTATATACTACATGCCCATTGTGATGTCACAATTCACTCCTGCAGGACCTTGCGCATTGTGATGTCACGCATTACACTGACCACCTGCACAGCTGTGGGTCTCTGATCTGTACCACTGGAAACCATAGTATTTTTTTTTTCTTTAATGTGCATATTTCAATGTCAGAATTCTTATTTTCATAGTGATTCTGTACCAGTCCTAGAATTGTACCTTCAGTGGGAGACAGTAAAATCTCTATGCATTCTGATGGCAGCCATTGCCACTGCCCAAACTGTTTATTATAGGCCATTTTTTGTTTCAATTTTCCAAATCAAAGGGACTACTTGCCTAATTTCTACTACATGGAAAGCCTTTATTTTGCCTGGAAAAAAATATTATTTTATTTATCCACAAGTAACTGTCACTTTCCAACTCATAGTTCGATAGCCACATAGTTCCCAGTTACGCATGTGTTTCAATGGGTGTGTTCCCACATAAATCTGTACATTTCTGGTCCAGTCTTGTTAGTTTTGTATCAGTTTTGTGTGTGTTGCTTTGGCTATGTTCACCCATAGAAGGTGGACCTTTCCGATTTGGCTCAGTCCTGCCAGTTTTGTATCAATCTTGTATGTGTTTCTATGGCTGTGTTCACACATAAAAGGTGTACATTTCTGGTCTGGTCCTGTCAGTTTTGTATCAGCCTTGTATGTTTTTTATGGCTATGTTCACACATAAACGGTGTACATTTCCAGTCCAGACAGGTAAAACTGATAGACAATGGATGCAAAACGGATGCATAACTGACAGGACAGGTCAGTAATGGACCGGATAAATGTGCAAATTTATGTGTGAACCAGACCTAAAGGTTATTTATCATTAGAATTAAAAATATTTACTACGAAAATATAACACATGTTGGACCATACCCTATTAACCACTTAACGACCGCCCACTGCACAGGGGCGGTCGGAAAGTGGATGCCGCAAGGACCAGCTCATGCCCAGAGGCGGCGGTCCTTTTAGGGGCATGGGCGGCGCGATCGCGTCATTCGTGATGCGATCGGCCGCTGGCAACTGGCTCCGCCCCCCTCGCGCTGTAACCCACCGGCCGTTCGGAAGCGCCGGCGGGTTACTAGCACCCGGATCGCCGCATACAAAGTGTATTATACAGGCTGTATGCAAAGTGTATTATACAGGCTGCCTCCTGCCCTGGTGGTCCCAGTGTCCGAAGGACCACCAGGGCAGGCTGCAGCCACCCTAGTCTGCACCCAAGCACGCTGATTTCCCCCCCCCCCCCCCGCCCCCTGATCACCCACAGCACCCCTCAGACCCCCCCTGCCCACCTCCCAGACCACTGTCTGCACCCAATCACCCCCCTAATCACCCATCAATCACTCCCTGTCACTATCTGTCAACGCTAATTTTTTAAGCCCTAAACTGCCCCCCTGCCCCCTCCTGATCACCCCCCACCCCTCAGATTCTTCCCAGACCCCCCCCCCAGACCTCCCCCCCTGTGTACTGTATGCATCTATCCCCCTGATCACCTGTCAATCACCTATCAATCACCTGTCAATCACCCATCAATCACCCATCAATCACCCCCTGTCACTGCCACCCATCAATCAGCCCCTAACCTGCCCCTTGCGGGCAATCTGATCACCCACCCACACCAATAGATCACCCGCAGATCCGACGTCAGATCACCTCCCAAGTGCAGTGTTTACATCTGTTCTCTACCCTAAACACCCACTAATTACCCATCAATCACCCCCTATCACCACCTGTCACTGTTACCCATCAGATCAGACCCTAATCTGCCCCTTGCGGGCACCCAATCACCCGCCTAGACGCTCAGATTGCCCTCAGACCCCCCCCCCCCCTTATCAATTCGCCAGTGCAATATTTACATCTGTTCTTCCCTGTAATAACCTACTGATCACCTGTCAATCACCTGTCAATCACCCATCAATCACCCCCTGTCGCTGCCACCCATCAATCACCCCCTGTCACTGCCACCCATCAATCAGCCCCTAACCTGCCCCTTGCGGGCAATCTGATCACCCACCCACACCAATAGATCGCCCACAGATCCGACGTCAGATCACCTCCCAAGTGCAGTGTTTACATCTGTTCTCTACCCTAAACACCCACTAATTACCCATCAATCACCCCCTATCACCACCTGTCACTGTTACCCATCAGAGCAGACCCTAATCTGCCCCTTGCGGGCACCCAATCACCCGCCTACACGCTCAGATTGCCCTCAGACCCCCCCTTATCAATTCGCCAGTGCAATATTTACATCTGTTCTTCCCTGTCATAACCCTCTGATCACCTGTCAATCACCCATCAATCACCCCCTGTCACTGCCACCCATCAATCACCCCCTGTCACTGCCACCCATCAATCAGCCCCTAACCTGCCCCTTGCGGGCAATCTGATCACCCACCCACATCAATAGATCGCCCGCAGATCCGACGTCAGATCACCTCCCAAGTGCAGTGTTTACATCTGTTATCTACCCCAGCGTTTTTCAACCAGTGTGCTGCGGCATGTTGCCTGGTGTGCCGTCCTCTTCCCCCCCCTCCCGCACGTCCCCGCGGCCGCCGCTGCTATTACCTTAGCAGCGGCCGCTCTCCCCTCTCCAGCGCATGTGTTTATTTAAGGCAAGCAGCGTATCTCCCGGCTGCTCTGTGATGCGCAGGAATCAGGGCTCGGTTACCATAGTAATGGCGATACGTATCGCCACTACAGGAAGCCGCTGTCCTGCTTCCTGTCGCATCACAGAGCAGCCGGGAGATACGCTGCTTGCCTTAAATAAACACATGCGCTGGAGAGGGGAGAGCGGCAGCTGTTAAGGTAATAACAGCGGCGGGGACGGGCGGGGGGCACCACCTACCCATACTGGGGCACTATTCTGGGGCACTATACTAGCTATACTGGGGCACTATACTGGCTATACTGGGGCACTATTCTGGCTATACTGGAGCACTATTCTGGCTATACTGGGGCACGATTCTGGCTATACTGGGGGCACTATTCTGGCTATACTGGGGGCACTATACTGGTTATACTGGGGGCACTATTCTGGCTATACTGGGGGCACTATACTGGCTATACTGGGGCACTATACTGGGGCACTATACTAGCTATACTGGGGCACTATTCTGGCTATACTGGGGCACTATTCTGGCTATACTGGGGCACTATTCTGGCTATACTGGGGCACTATACTGGCTATACTGGGGCACTATGGGGCACTATTCTGGCTATACTGGAACACTATTCTGGCTATACTGGGGCACTATACTGGCTATACTGGGGCACTATACCGGCTATACTGGGGGCACTATACTGGCTATACTGGGGCACTATTCTGGCTATACTGGGGCACTATTCTGGCTATACTGGGGCACTATACTGGCTATACTGGGGGCACTATACTGGCTATACTGGGGCACTATACTAGCTATACTGGGGCACTATTCTGGCTATACTGGGGCACTATTCTGGCTATACTGGAGCACTATTCTGGCTATACTGGGGCACGATTCTGGCTATACTGGGGGCACTATTCTGGCTATACTGGGGCACTATTCTGGCTATACTAGGGGCACTATACTGGTTATACTGGGGGCACTATTCTGGCTATACTGGGGGCACTATACTGGCTATACTGGGGCACTATACTGGGGCACTATACTAGCTATACTGGGGCACTATTCTGGCTATACTGGGGCACTATTCTGGCTATACTGGGGCACTATTCTGGCTATACTGGGGCACTATACTGGCTATACTGGGGCACTATGGGGCACTATTCTGGCTATACTGGAACACTATTCTGGCTATACTGGGGCACTATACTGACTATACTGGGGCACTATACTGGCTATACTGGGGCACTATACTGGCTATACTGGGGCACTATTCTGGCTATACTGGGGCACTATTCTGGCTATACTGGGGCACTATACTGGCTATACTGGGGGCACTATACTGGCTATACTGGGGCACTATACTAGCTATACTGGGGCACTATTCTGGCTATACTGGGGCACTATTCTGGCTATACTGGAGCACTATTCTGGCTATACTGGGGCACGATTCTGGCTATACTGGGGGCACTATTCTGGCTATACTGGGGCACTATTCTGGCTATACTGGGGGCACTATACTGGTTATACTGGGGGCACTATTCTGGCTATACTGGGGGCGCTATACTGGGGCACTATACTGGGGCACTATACTAGCTATACTGGGGCACTATTCTGGCTATACTGGGGCACTATTCTGGCTATACTGGGGCACTATTCTGGCTATACTGGGGCACTATACTGGCTATACTGGGGCACTATGGGGCACTATTCTGGCTATACTGGAACACTATTCTGGCTATACTGGGGCACTATACTGGCTATACTGGGGCACTATACTGGCTATACTGGGGGCACTATACTGGCTATACTGGGGCACTATACTAGCTATACTGGGGCACTATTCTGGCTATACTGGGACACTATTCTGGCTATACTGGGGCACTATACTGGCTATACTGGGGGCACTATACTGGCTATACTGGGGCACTATACTAGCTATACTGGGGCACTATTCTGGCTATACTGGGGCACTATACTGGAGCACTATACTAGCTATACTGGGGCACTATTCTGGCTACACTGGGGCACTATTCTGGCTATACTGGGGCACTATACTGGCTATACTGGGGGCACTATACTGAGGCAACTAAACTCCCTCCTACACTGCGGCAACTATGCTAGCTATGCAGCCGCACCCCAGCCCCCCCCCCCCCCCCCCATAGCCTGCTGCGCACGGCACTGTCCACTAGGTCGCGCAAACACCCGCCCTCCCCCCAATACCCCCCGCCGTTCCCCGGGGAAAAATTTGGTCAGAAAGTGTTCCCCGGGCCGGAAAAGGTTGGGAACCACTGCTCTACCCTAAACACCCACTAATTACCCATCAATCACCCCCTATCACCACCTGTCACTGTTACCCATCAGAGCAGACCCTAATCTGCCCCTTGTGGGCACCCAATCACCCGCCTACATGCTCAGATTGCCCTCAGACCCCCCTTATCAATTCGCCAGTGCAATATTTACATCTATTCTTCCCTATAATAACCCACTGATCACCTGTCAATCACCTGTCAATCACCCATCAATCACCCCCTGTCACTGCCACCCATCAATCACCCCCTGTCACTGCCACCCATCAATCAGCCCCTAACCTGCCCCTTGCGGGCAATCTGATCACCCACCCACACCAATAGATCGCCCGCAGATCCGACGTCAGATCACCTCCCAAGTGCAGTGTTTACATCTGTTCTCTACCCTAAACACCCACTAATTACCCATCAATCACCCCCTGTCACTGCTACCTATCAGATTAGACCCATATCTGCCCCTAGGGCACTCAATCACCCGCCTACACCCTCAGAACGCCCTCAGACCCCAGCCCTGATCACCTCGCCAGTGCATTGCTTGCATCTATACCCCCCTCTAATCACACCTTGAGACACCCATCAATCACCTCCTGTCACCCCCTAGCACACCTACCCATCAGATCAGGCCCTAATTTGCCCTGTGTGGGCTCCTGATCACTCGGCCAAACCCTCAGATCCCCCTCAGACCCCCTTCCGATCACCTCCCCAGTGCATTGATTGCATCTATTTTCCCCTCTAACCACCCCCTGAGACACCCATCAATCACCTTCTGTCACCCCCCTAGCACTCCTATCCATCAGATCAGGCCCAATACAACCTGTCATCTAAAAGGCCACCCTGCTTATGACCGGTTCCACAAAATTCGCCCCCTCATAGACCACCTGTCATCAAAATTTGCAGATGCTTATACCCCTGAACAGTCATTTTGAGATATTTGGTTTCCAGACTACTCACAGTTTTGGGCCCGTAAAATGCCAGGGCGGTATAGGAACCCCACAAGTGACCCCATTTTAGAAAAAAGACACCCCAAGGTATTCTGTTAGGTGTATGACAAGTTCATAGAAGATTTTATTTTTTGTCAAAAGTTAGCGGAAATTGATTTTTATTGTTTTTTTTTTTCACAAAGTGTCATTTTTCACTAACTTGTGACAAAAAATAAAATCTTCTATAAACTCACCATACACCTAATGGAATACCTTGGGGTGTCTTCTTTCTAAAATGTGGTCACTTGTGGGGTTCCTATACTGCCCTGGCATTTTAGGGGCCCTAAACCGTGAGGAGTAGTCTAGAAAACAAATGCCTCAAAATGACCTGTGTATAGGACGTTGGGCCCCTTAGCGCACCTAGGCTGCAAAAAAGTGTCACACATGTGGTACCGCTGTACTCAGGAAAAGTAGTATAATGTGTTTTGGGGTGTATTTTTACACATACCCATGCTGGTTGGGAGAAATTTCTCTGTAAATGGACAATTGTGTGTAAAAAAAAAATCAAACAATTGTCATTTACAGAGATATTTCTCCCACCCAGCATGGGTATGTGTAAAAATACACCACAAAACACATTATACTACTTCTCCTGAGTACGTCGGTACCACATGTGTGGCACTTTTTTACACCCTAAGTACGCTAAGGGGCCCAAAGTCCAATGAGTACCTTTAGGATTTCACAGGTCATTTTGCGTCAAGACTACTCCTCACGGTTTAGGGCCCCTAAAATGCCAGGACAGTATAGGAACCCCACAAATGACCCCATTCTAGAAAGAAGACACCCAAAGGTATTCTGTTAGGAGTATGGTGAGTTCATAGAAGATTTTATTTTTTGTCACAAGTTAGCGGAAAATGACACTTTGTGAAAAAAAACAATTAAAATCAATTTCCGCTAACTTGCGACAAAAAATAAAATCTTCTATGAACTCACCATACTCCTAACGGAATACCTTGGGGTGTCTTATTTCTAAAATGGGGTCATTAGTGGGGTTTCTATACTGCCCTGGCATTTTAGGGGCCCTAAACCGTGAGGAGTAGTCTTGAAACAAAAATGACCTGTGAAATCCTAAAGGTACTCATTGGACTTTGGGCCCCTTTGCGCAGTTAGGGTGAAAAAAAAGTGCCACACATGTGGTATCACCGTACTCAGGAGAAGTAGTATAATGTGTTTTGGGGTGTATTTTTACACATACCCATGCTGGTTGGGAGAAATCTCTCTGTAAATGGACAATTGTGTGTAAAAAAAAAATCAAACAATTGTCATTTACAGAGATATTTCTCCCACCCAGCAGGGGTATGTGTAAAAATACACCCCAAAACACATTATACTACTTCTCTTGAGTACGGCGGTACCACATGTGTGGCATTTTTTTACACCCCAAGTGCACTAAGGGGCCCAAAGTCCAATGAGTACCTTTAGGATTTCACAGGTCATTTTGCGACATTTGGTTTCAAGACTACTCCTCACGGTTTAGGGCCCCTAAAATGCCAGGGCAGTATAGGAACCCCACAAATGACCCCATTCTAGAAAGAAGATACCCAAAGGTATTCCGCTAGGCATATGGTGAGTTCATAGAAGATTTTATTTTTTGTCACAAATTAGCGGAAAATGACACTTTGTGAAAAAAACCAATTAAAATCAATTTACGCTAACTTGCGACAAAAAATAAAATCTTCTATGAACTCACCATACTCCTAACGGAATACCTTGGGGTGTCTTATTTCTAAAATGGGGTCATTGGTGGGGTTCCTATACTGCCCTGGCATTTTAGGGGCCCTAAACCGTGAGGACTAGTCTTGAAACAAAAATGACCTGTGAAATCCTAAAGGTACTCATTAGACTTTGGGCCCCTTTGCACAGTTAGGGTGCAAAAAAGTGCCACAGATGTGGTATCGCCGTACTCAGGAGAAGTAGTATAATGTGTTTTGGGGTGTATTTTTACACATACCCATGCTGAGTGGGAGAAATATCTCTGTAAATGGACAATTGTGTGTAAAAAAAAAATCAAACAATTGTCATTTACAGGGATATTTCTCCCACCCAGCAGGGGTATGTGTAAAAATACACCCCAAAACACATTATACTACTTCTCCTGAGTACGGCAATACCACATGTGTGGCACTTTTTTGCAGCCTAACTGCGCTAAGGGGCCCAAAGTCCAATGAGCACCTTTAGGCTTTACAGGGGTGCTTACAATTTAGCACCCCCCAAAATGTCAGGACAGTAAATACACCCCACAAATGACCCCATTTTGGAAAGTAGACACTTCAAGGTATTCAGAGAGGAGCATAGTGAGTCCGTGGCAGATTTCATTTTTTTTGTAGCAAGTTAGAAGAAATTGAAACTTTTTTTTGTTGTTGTCACAAAGTGTCATTTTCCGCTTACTTGTGACAAAAAATAATATCTTCTATGAACTCACTATGCCTCTCAGTGAATACTTTGGGATGTCTTCTTTCCAAAATGGGGTCATTTGGGTTTTTTTTATACTATCCTGGAATTCTAGCCCCTCATGAAACATGTCAGGTGGTCAGAAAAGTCAGAGATGCTGGAAAATGGGAAAATTTACTTTTGGCACCACAGTTTGTAAACGCTATAACTTTTACCCAAACCAATAAATATAGGCTGAATGGGTTTTTTTTAATCAAAAACATGTTTGTCCACATTTTTCGCGCTGCATGTATACAGAAATTTTACTTTATTTGAAAAATGTCAGCACAGAAAGTTAAAAAAATCATTTTTTTGACAAAATTCATGTCTTTTTTGATGAATATAATAAAAAGTAAAAATCGCAGCAGCAATCAAATAGCACCAAAAGAAAGCTTTATTAGTGACAAGAAAAGGAGCCAAAATTCATTTAGGTGGTAGGTTGTATGAGCGAGCAATAAACCGAGAAATCTGCAGTGGTCTGAATGGAAAAAAAGTGCCTGGTCCTTAAGGGGGGTAAAGCCCACGGTCCTCAAGTGGTTAAAGACCACCTCCAGCCAAAAAAAGGTCTGAATGGCAATACATATATGTAGTCTAGGCACTGTGTACAGTTACATGAGCATATAAAGTTTATATCTGTACAGCATATTGGATAGAACAGACTCACATTTATATCTATAAGTAGCACTTCCGAATTCCTCCTGAAGCTGAAAGCATTGGAATTACCAGTTTACCTAATTACCTTATGGACAGGAAGGGAAGAAAGTTCCCCTACAGTCAGGGCCACAAAGGCCCGGGCATTGGGCGGCTGCATTCCAAGGGGTAACCTAAACATGAGGGCGGAGTGGCTACATAGGAAAGAGGAGGCTGAAAATGGGGTGCAACACATGAAAAAAGGGAAACATGGAAGAGGAGGCTGCACATGGAATGGGAGGGGCGCTGCTGCACAGGAAACCGGAGCCGCAACATTCTTGACCCAGGTGCACAGTCACAGGGGTCAAGTGGGGCGTGGACACGGGTGGACGATGTCCACTTACTTTTTCCTGAGTGTGGACGCCGTCCACCCTGGCATGTGTGGAGGGGAGCAGCGCAGTGGAAGGAGAGCTGTGAGCAGCGGTGGAGAAGGGGGGCCATCACCCCCCCTTCCCTCACCTTAGGGCTCTCAATCTCTCGCTCTCCCCTCCAGAACTAATGTGCGGGCAGCCGGCAGCGGGCGGGACTTACCTCTCTTCGTTCCGGCGCTGGATCTGCGTGCCGCTGCTCTGGTCTAGACCAGACCAGACTAGCGGCAGTGGAGTGCTCGCGCCAGAATGAGGAGAGGTAAGTCCCGCCCGCTGCCGGCTGCCTGTACATTAGTTCTGGAGGGGAGAGCGAGGGGTGGAGAGCCCTAAGGTGAGGGAAGGAGGGGGGAGATGGTCCCCCTTCTCCACCGCTCCTCACAGCTCTCCTTCCACTGCGCTGCTCCCCTCATGCTGGGGGGACACCTGACTACCTATTCTGGGGACATATACCCCTGACTACATATATACTGTGCACATATATCCCCTGCCTACATATACTGGGACATATACCCCTGCCTACATATACTGGGACATATACCCATGCCTACATATACTGGGCACATATACCCCTGACTACATATATTGTGCACATATACCTCTGGATATATATGCTGGGCACATATACCCCTGCCTACATATACTGGGTACATATACCTCTGGCTACATATACTAGGCACATATACCCCTGGCTACATATACTGGACACCTATACCTCTGGCTACATATACTGGGCACATATACCCCTGGCTACATATACTGGGCACATATACCCCTGGCTACATATACTGGGCACATATACCCCTGACTACATATACTGGGCACATATACTGGGCACATATACACCTGACTACATATACTGGGCACATATACCCCTGGCTACATATACTGGCACATATACCCCTGGCTACATATACTGGCACATATACACCTGCCTACATATACTGGGCACATATACCCCTGTCTCCATATACTGGGCACATATACCCCTGGCTACGTATACTGGCACATGTACACCTGCCTACATATACTGGGCACATATACCACTGGCTACATATACTGGCACATATACACTTGCCTACATATACTGGGCACATATACCCCTGCCTACATATACTGGGCAAATATACCCCTGACTACATATACTGGGCACATATACCTCTGGCTATATATGCTGGGCACATATACCCCTGCCTACATATACTGGGCACATATACCCCTGCCTACATATACTGGGGACATATACCCCTGGCTACATATACTGGGCACATATACCCCTGGCTACATATACTGGGCACATGTACCCCTGGCTACATATACTGGGCACATATACCCCTGGCTACATCTACTGGGCACATATACCCCTGGCTACATATACAGGGCACATATACCCCTGGCTACATATACTAGGCACATATACCCCTGGCTACATATACTGGGCCCATATACCCCTGCCTACATATACTGGGGACATATACCCCTGACTACATATACTGGGCACATATACCCCTGGCTACATATATACTGGGCACATATATCCCCTGACTACATATACTGGGCACATATACACCTGCCTACATATACTGGGCACATATACCCCTGTCTACATATACTGGGCACATATACCCCTGGCTACGTATACTGGCACATGTACACCTGCCTACATATACTGGGCACATATACCACTGGCTACATATACTGGCACATATACACTTGCCTACATATACTGGGCACATATACCCCTGCCTACATATACTGGGCACATATACTCCTGACTACATATACTGGGCACATATACCTCTGGCTATATATGCTGGGCACATATAACCCTGCCTACATATACTTGGCACATATACCCCTGCCTACATATACTGGGGACATATACCCCTGGCTACATATACTGGGCACATATACCCCTGGCTACATATACTGGGCACATATACCCCTGGCTACATATACTGGGCACATATACCCCTGGCTACATATACTGGGCACATATACACCTGGCTACATATACAGGGCACATATACCCCTGGCTACATATACTAGGCACATATACCCCTGGCTACATACACTGGGCCCATATACCCCTGCCTACATATACTGGGGACATATACCCCTGGCTGCATATACTGGGCACATATACCCCTGGCTACATATATACTGGGCAAATATATCCCCTGACTACATATACTGGGCACATATACACCTGCCTACATATACTGGGCACATATACCCCTGCCTACATATACTGGGACATATACCCCTGCCTACATATACTGGGACATATACCCATGCCTACATATACTGGGCACATATACCCCTGACTACATATATTGGGCACATATATCTCTGGCTATATATGCTGGGCACATATACCCCTGCCTACATATAATGGGTACATATACCTCTGGCTACATATACTGGGCACATATACCCCTGGCTACATATACTGGACACCTATACCTCTGGCTACATATACTGGGCACATATACCCCTGGCTACATATACTGGGCACATATACCCCTGGCTACATATACTGGGCACATATATCCCTGACTACATATACTGGGCACATATACCCCTGACTACATATACTGGGCACATATACACCTGCCTACATATACTGGGCACATATACACCTGCCTACATATACTGGGCACATATACCCCTGGCTACATATGCTGGCACATATACACCTGCCTACATATACTGGGCACATATACCCCTGGCTACATATACTGGCACATATAAACCTGCCTACATATACTGGGCACATATACCCCTGTCTACATATACTGGGCACATATACCCCTGGCTACGTATACTGGCACATGTACACCTGCCTACATATACTGGGCACATATACCACTGGCTACATATACTAGCACATATACACTTGCCTACATATACTGGGCACATATACCCCTGCCTACATGGACTGGGCACATATACCCCTGACTACATATACTGAGCACATATACCTCTGGCTATATATGCTGGGCACATATACCCCTGCCTACATATACTGGGCACATATACCCCTGGCTACATATACTGGGCACATATACCCCTGGCTACATATACTGGGCACATATACCCCTGGCTACATATACTGGGCACATATACCCCTGGCTACATATACAGGGCACATATACCCCTGGCTACATATACTAGGCACATATACCCCTGGCTACATATTCTGGGCCCATATACCCCTGCCTACATATACTGGGGACATATACCCCTGGCTACATATACTGGGCACATATACCCCTGGCTACATATACTGGGCACATATACCCCTAGCTACATATACTGGGCACATATACCCCTGGCTACATATACTGGACACATATACCCCTGGCTACATATACTGGGCACGTATACCCCTGGCTGCATATACTGGGGACATATACCCCTGGCTACATATACTAGGCACATATACCTCTGGCTACATTTACTGGGGACTACTATACTCATGGCTACTTATACTGGGGACACCTATAGACCTGGCTACCTATGCTGGGGGTACCTATTTTGGGGGAACTGCTGTCAGATTATCTGCATTTTTGTGGAACCGCTGTTATGTATTTTGGGGAAAAGCTGCCAGATTATGTGTATGTTAGGGGAACGGCTACTGCCAGATTATGTGTATTTTGGGGAACTGCTGCCAGATTGTGTGTATGTTAGGGGAATGGCTGCTGCCAGATTACACTTATTTTGGGGAATAGCTGCCAGATTATGTGTATGTTAGGGGAATGGCTGCTGCCAGATTACACTTATTTTGGGGAATAGCTGCTAGATTATGTGTATGTTAGGGGAATGGCTGCTGCCAGATTACGCGTATTTTGGGGAACAACTGCTAGATTATGTGTATGTTAGGGGAATGGCTGCTGCCAGATTACACTTATTTTGGGGAATAGCTGCCAGATTATGTGTATGTTAGGGGAATGGCTGCTGCCAGATTACACTTATTTTGGGGAATAGCTGCCAGATTATGTGTATGTTAGGGGAATGGCTGCTGCCAGATTACGCATATTTTGGGGAACAACTGCTAGATTATGTGTATGTTAGGGGAATGGCTGCTGCCAGATTACGCTTATTTTGGGGAACAACTGCTAGATTATGTGTATGTTAGGGGAATGGCTGCTGCCAGATTACGCGTATTTTGGGGAACAACTGCTAGATTATGTGTATGTTAGGGGAACGGCTGCTGCCAGATTATGTGTATTTTGGGGAACTGCTGTCAGATTGTGTATGTTTGGGGGACCACTGCTCTCAGATTATCTGCATTATTGTGGAACCGCTGTTATGTATTTTGGGGAACAGCTGCCAGATTATATGTATGTTAGGGGAATGGCTGCTGCCAGATTACGCGTATTTTGGGGAACTGCTGACAGATTGTGTATGTTTGGGGGACCACTGCTGCCAGATTATATGTATTTTGGGTTTTACGTGTATTTTGGGTGATCCGCTGCCAGGTTTCGCGTATTTTGGAGAACTGCTTCCAAATTATATGTATGTTGGGGGAACTGCTGCTGCCACATTGTCTATTTTGGGGGAACCACTGCCATATTATCTGTATTTTGGAGGAACTTCTACCAGATTATGTGTCTTTTTGGTGAAATGCTGTCAGATTACATCTATTTTGGGGGATACACTACGGCAGAGCTCAAACTTCCTCGGCAGACCTTTTACATCACTGCTAAGGTCATGTATATTTGGCCCCACCCACGCCCACATTATGCTTGACCACGCCCATTTTGGCGCAGGGGTTTTCCAGGTGAGTCCACTCACCTCTTTTACCAGGACTAGACCCCTGGGCACAGAGAGTATAAATCCGGCCTTTTGCCCAGATATGCTGAAAACCTGAAATGGGTTGCAGCATGGATTTTCTTTTTCTTCCAATGATCTGCAGCATGGAGTAGTCAGAGCAAACTGAGATCAGGGCTAGTTCAAGTGCTCTGTTCTGTTGCAGAAGTTTGCATGTAGGGAGTTAGAATAATGTGGTCCGTTACAATGCAGTGCGGTGACCAGGCTTGTAGAATTGTATGGGCAGCGAGTTGACATGCAGAATTATTTTGCAACATAACTGAGAACTGTGAACATGATACACAGGATAGTCTGAACTACTATGGCGTTATGTGAAGCAGGGAACAGGTCACCAGCTTTTGGTTTATATGATGTTGACAGCCTCCTGGGGCGTACCTTTAGTATTATTTAGTATTTATATAGCGCCAACATCTTCCGCAGTGATGTACAGAGTATTGTCTTGTCACTTGACTGTCCCTCAAAAGGGCTCACAATCTAATCCCTACCAGAGTCATATGTCATTGTATGTATCGTGTAGTGTATGTATTGTAGTCTATGGCCAATTTAAGGGGAAGCCAAAGGCAGGAAACCAGAGTACCTGGAGGAAAGTCCCACAGACATGAGGAGAACATAAAAACTCCATGCAGATAGTCCCCTGTATGGGATACAAACCAAGGACTCAGAGGTGCAAGGTGAGAGCGCTACCAATATGCCACCATCCTGTCCAAAACACCTGATCAGAAGGATGGATCCTTTTATGATAATCCGAATACTTGTATAGCACTTTTCTCCTGTCGGACTCAAAGCACTCAAGAGCTGCAGCCACTGGGACACGCTCAAGAGGCCAGGGAGTTAGGGAGTCTTGCCTTGAATTCCCTACTGAATAGGTACTGACCCTAGCCAGGATTTGAACCCTGTTCTCCCATGTCAAAGGCAGAGCCCTTAACCAGTACTCTATCCAGCTCAGAGGGTGTGAAGGAGCAATTGGGGCTCCCTTACCGATCTGGGCCCCCTGCAGTTGCAGGGGCTGCTCCTCTGTAGTTACGCCACTGCAATTTTTTTTTTCAAATTGACCTGGTAGTTTTTGAGAAAATAGATTTTTAAAAATTCATATAAAAAATGTTTTTTTAAATAGGTAAAATGACATTTTGCTTTCGGTACACTTTAATATACACAGAGTTTCCAGTTCCTCATACACATTTTATACATTTTAAAACAAATCTGTGATCTATGCAAAATTTACAAATAGATTAGGCAAAATCTTTATTACGTGTAATTGCACACTTTTGTGTGAAGTTTTGCAAAAGGAATATTTAGCATATGAGGATTATCACACATGTTGATATACGAACCAACCTTAACTTGCTGATTTTTCTTTTCTAAGTAATCCAATGCTCAAGTAATTTCGCCTTCTTAAAATAAAAGGTATTTGCATTAATTCACCTTTAATTGAGCAACTGTGGTTTCCCATGATGCAGCACTCCTTTTTTTGTGTAGAACAATTTTTATTGGATTTCAGTTTTGTAGAATTATAGAAAACAATACAACATACATCTAAAACAACCCTCCCATGGTCTCACCCCCCCCCCTCCCAGGCCCGCCCCTACCTCCTGCCAGAGTCCATATAAGCAATCAGCATACAGAGTGTACATTATACAGTTCCTTGTACATACAAAGAAGAATGTTACACTTTTATAAATCTATGTAAAATTAAGTTAGCCAACGTGTCCATAACTGATGGAACTTTTTTGAGGAGCCTCTATCCTCATAGACATTCTTATATATAGGAAAATCTGTGTTAACAGAAGACACAAATGTCACCACAGTAGGGTCATCTGGCTGTTTCCAAACCAGGGCCACTGCTCCCCTGCCATAGAATAAAAGCAGTCTGGCCAAATATACCCTACGCTCTGAGAGTGAGACATCACTGAACGAGCCCAATAGCATGGCTTTGGGTGTTAAGGGTATTTGTACCCCAATGATTCTAGCCAGGAAGACATGGACCTGACTCCAGAAGCACTGAACCTCAAAAAAGGGCCAATACATATGGAAATGATGGGTCTCAGGGTAGCCACATCGCCAAAAAGAATCAGAGACTAGTGCACCCAGCCTTAAAAGGGCTTTCTCCAACCGCATTCAAATCTTTGGCTCCCTCCTCATCCTCCCGATCTGCCTCGATCTCCAGCTAGGGTCCTCTGAAGTTTCTGCAGTCAGGGCGTACTGCACATGCTCGGTTCAGCTACGTGCGTGACCCCATCACGCTTCTGTTGCTGGGAGCGTACTGCCCCTGCACAGTACTACTGGGAAGTCACAGAATGCTCCTGGCGACAGGAGCACAATGGTAGTCAGTGTGCAGCCGAACTGTGCATGCCCCGACTGTCCCGAACTGGAGAAACTTCAGAGCACCCTAGAACATCAAGGGAGCCTAAGGTCTGAAGGGGGATGAAGGAAGCCCTAGGTATGTATGCATTTTCCCCCACCCCTGTCTTAGGTACACTTTAAGGGGTGTAGTGTGCTCTCTATAAATATTTAAAGAGAACCTGAACTGAAAATAAAAAGTCAAAATAGTCATACACAGGTCATACTTGCCTCCTGTGTAGTCTACTCCTCAATCTTTCTCCTCTCCTGCGTCCCATTTGTCCACTTCGATCAATGGAGTTCTCCGTCCTCCATTTTTTAAATGGCCAATTGGCCATTACCCCCTAACAGCTTCCTGGTCAGCACACTGTTAAACTGTAATATCAGCCAGTTGAGCCATAGGGAAACATGGACATTACCTTGCACATTCACTTGTAAGTGACAGCTGCTGATCTATAACTGACAGCAACTGGGATATTTCAGTTCTGACAAAATATTGTCAGAACTGGAAGGGATCACTGTAAGAAAAAATGGTGAGCTTCTGAGAGAAACTGACTGTGAGGTAAGCATGTAATATTAATTTGCAGCTACGTCATGTGTTTATTTTAAATTATTTTACTCGCTTCAGGTTCCCTTTAAGGCCACTACATTTGTGCGTGTCTCCACATTATAAGCTTTCAATGCCATATATTGATGTTGACTATCAACATCAAAAAGCATTCTATTAAAAATCAAAGCTAAATGTAATTTTGCCTTCTTAAACCGGGGGGAAAAAGAAAGAAAATCACATTTAACATTCACGCTGGAGTTCTCCTAATGCAGCCGCATCCCGTATGGACTAGTCACTGAGCAACAGCACTACAGATTGTGACCCACACGCTTATCTTCATATGGATTGTTCGGCCCATTTAGACTGAACGTATTTGTTTGCCTCTGAGGAAGCGGCCTTTGGGCGTGAAACACGTGTCAGGCAATTGTGTGGTGTTGGGATTGGATATCCTATGACTGCAATCAAATGATATGACATTTATGAAGAATTAAAGACTGTTGCTGTTCATTTAAAACCCCTTGTGGATTGTTTTGTACATGTAACATTTAACATTGCTTTTTAATTGATGGGAATTTGGTCTCTTTTTGCACTTTATACTTTCCTGGTGGTTCTGGGTCACTATAAGCTCTCTGGGTATTCTTTGGTACTGGTCCAAGCCCTATCACACAGAGCCATATCAATCCATGCCATGCACTGATGAGGATGAGGACCAAAAAGTCTGAAACAGGCTGCCTGAGGATGAGGACCAAAAAGTCTGAAACAGGCTGCCTGCATGCTAGATTGGTGTGGCTGTGTAAAATGTATTAGCTACAGGCTCACTATAACCCAGCGGTTCTGGTTGTGTGCCTTGTTTTCAGGGGCATAAAGAGATGATTTGCATACTCAAAGGAAACCACCGTTGCTCACTTACAGCTGAATTATTGCAAATACCTTCTATTTTAAGAAGGACTAATTACATTTAACTTTGCTCTTTAACAGATCTTTTTGGTCTCTTATGGCCCGTTATACTTTCCTGGTAGTTCTAGGTCACCATAAGTTATCTGGGTATTCCTAAGTAATCCAATGGATATTTTAACCCCTTTCTATCACTTTCCAAAATCAAAATACTTTTCCCCCCATGGGCTGAGCTTTTAGCTCAAATCTCCCATTTGTGTTACTCATGATTACATTGAAATGAATTAAATTGGAAAAATGATTCCCTTGTCTACCTCATCATTACTAGCCATGTAGCCATTATACACATAAACTGCTACAGATATGAGTTGTCATTGTGTATTTTATGAAACCGAGCCAAGATATGGAGAGTCAGCCAGAATTGATTTTTTTTTTATATGTGGGCTTCACACTCCTGGATAAATTGGGCAGTGACTGGTGATTTGTAAAAAAAAAAGAGGACTCGAGTGGTCAATCCTAGCCAAAAGCACCTTAATCCCATTACCTGGGATCCATCAGTCACTGTATCCCCTATGACATGGTTCATTAAACCAACATTCCTTCTTTCACCTACATCCCGATATTGTGTCACCACTGCAAGAACTAACGGTAATGTATTTAATTTCCAACTTCTACAATGCATTAGTATTCAGGTCAGCTCAGCATGGTCTCTTGTCTTATCCTATCATCATTCTCTGCTGAAAATTCCCTAGGGTTGCATTTTCGAAATGTTTTTACCAGTATAATTTCCAAATTATATTTTCACCAAGGGAAACATCTTACAGGTAATGATTTCATTGTCACTTGAAACTATGCAATGGCAAAAGATTCCTGGCTTTACAATGTCCCTGCCAAGATATTTTTGACTTGTATTTAAAAAAAAATATATGCAGACTCTTTTAATTGTGACTAGTAGACTTGCACATACAACCTAAGAGGGACAATTCTATTTTCTGCCTAAATGTACTCTATAAGGGCCACAACACACAAGAGCAATTTTTGGAGCGTTTAGGGCGTGATTCAAAACACTAGCGATTCCCCTAAACGCTCATCTAATGTTAATGGATGGGCCAAATTCGACTGGAGTGATTGTGATTAGCAAAATCGCTAATGCAGGACATGCAGCAGTTTTTGAGCGTTAGTGTTTGCGTGAGTGTTAGTGTTTCTGCAATGTAAAGTATGTAAATGCTGGCGTAATCGCTCATGAATCGATATACAGAGCAATTTGCTAGCATTTTTAAATTACTGTACACTGTAAAAAAATAAATAAAACTAATTGAAAGGACCAACCTGAATTAAAAACGCTAATTGCAAATCGCTACACAATGGCTGGCAAAAAGCTTACACTTTTTAAAATTGCTACCAAAATCATCAGAAAACACTCTTGAAATCACTTACAAAATGCTCATTAAAAACGCTAGCGATTGCAATAGCGATTTGCGCTTTGTAGTGTGTTCCAGGCCTCAGACATGCTTAGTAAAGGATACCTTAGCCCTCGTAAAAATTCAGACACGGGGGAGAAGGCATGTATAGTCGGCTCTGCTCATGCCCACCGCTCCCTCCATTCTCCTCCACCCCCCCCCCCCCCTGTTAACGCCTAATGTGACCCCCGAAGCTACTTCCTGGTCGGGAGGGTTGGTGCGCTGCCCGGCGATGCGCATCCCTGATTTCGCTCCCACTGTCGGGAGTGCTCTGTGCATGCACACTACGTAGTTATTATTATTATTATTTATTGTATTTATAAAGCGCCAACATATTACGCATTGCTGGACATTAATTTAGGTTACAGACAATATTTAGGGGTGACAAACAGCAATATGACAATACAGGGATACAAGAAAACCAGATCACACAGCACAGTATGAGTACAAGGTAATGCTTAGTCAGTCACTGGAGGGGAGCATGGAGATTAGGCAAGTTAGGTTAACTCAAATGCATAGCATGGGTGCACAGTAATGGAGGTGCATGATCATGTAGGACACAAAAGGAGGAGGACCCTGCCCAAAGGCTTACAATCTAGAGGGAGAGGTAGGGACACAAGAGGTAGGGGACCAGAGTTCAGCTGTGGGTTTAGAGCAATTGTGAGGGGTGGTAGGCCAGAGTGAAAAGGTGAGTTTTGAGGGCCTTCTTGAAGGTGTTGAAGGAGGGGGCTGCCCTAATGGGTGGAGGTAGGGAGTTCCATAGTGTTGGAACGGCTCTTGAGAAGTCTTGGAGGCATACATGAAACTGGGTGATGCGGGGGACGGTCAGGTGAAGTTCATTAGAGGAGCGGAGTGAGCGGCTTGGTGTGTATCTCTGAGTAAGATCAGAAATGTAGGTTGGACAGGTTTTGTGGACAGATTTGTAGGTCAGACACAATATCTTGAATCTGATTCTGGACTGGATAGGAAGCCAGTGGAGGGATTCATGGAGGGGAGACGCCCTGGTGGAGTGATGGGAGGAGTGGATAATTCTGGCTGCCGCATTCATGATGGACTGCAGTGGGGCTATTCGGGTCATAGGGAGACTAGACAGAAGGACATTGCAGTAGTCGAGGCGGGAAATTATGAGGGCATGGATGAGGAGTTTGGTGGTGGCAGAGGTCAGGAAAGGGCGAATCTTACAGATGTTACGAAGGTGGAAGTTGCAGGACTTTGTGAGGTTTTGGATGTGGGGAGTGAAGGAGAGTGCGGAGTCCAGGGTGACATGCAGACAGTGGGCTTGAGAGGTAGGGCGAATGGTAGTGTGGTTAACAGTGACATGCACATCTGGGAGGTCCAGGGATGACCGGGGTGGGAAGATCATAAATTCCGTTTTGTCTAGATTTAGTTTCAGGAACCTAGCGGACATCCAGGAGGAGATGGCAGATAGGCAGGAGGAGACTTTGTCCATGGTAGTGGTGGATATGTCAGGGTGTCATCTGCATACAGATGATAGTTAAAACCCATGGATGAGATAGCCTTGCCAATGGAGGATGTGTATAGGGAGAACAGTAGGAGGCCAAGGACTGAGCCTTGGGGGACTCCCACTGAGAGGTGGTTGGGGGTGGACGAGGACTCATTGAAGGAGGTCGTGAAGGAGCGGTTGGAGAGGTAGGATGAAAGCCAGGTCAGGGCGAGATCGTGAATGCCCATGGATTGGAGGGACTGGAGGAGTAGGGGATGGTCTACTGTATCAAAAGCTGCTGAAAGGTCAAGGAAGAGGAGGATGGAGTATTTACCTTCTGCTTTAGCTAAGGCAAGGTCATTGACCACTTTGGTGAGAGCCGTTTCGGTTGAGTGGGCAGGCCGAAATCCAGATTGCAGTGGGTCTAGTAGTGAGTTGGCATTGAGGTACTGGGTCAGGCGTTTGTGAACCAGACGCTCAAGGAGTTTTGAGGTGAAGGGGAGGAGGGAGTTCGGGTGGTAGTTGGAGGGTAGTGAGGGGTCGAGGAAGGGTTTCTTGAGCAGGGACAGTACTGTGGTCTGCTTGAAGTCTGAGGGGAAGGTGCCTGTGGATAGGGAGAGGTTAGTGAGGACTGGGGCCAGATCCGTGAAGTGAGGCTGAAGTAGATCAGAAGGGATAGGGTCAAGGGGGGAGGTAGTGGTATAGGAAGTCTGCAGTAGGTGGTTGACTTCCTCAGTGGTAGTAGGAGAGAAGGAGGTGAGGGGAGGATAGGGAGGAGGAGGAGTTGGTTGTGAGCAGATGGGAGGTGAAGATTGAAGATTGGATATTTTCTGACAGATGGAGAATATTTTGTTGGTGAAGTGGGTGGCTAAATCTGTGACAGAGAGGGAGGAAACAGAAGGTGGGGGGGTGGGTTTAAGCAGGGAGTTGAAGGTGCCAAAAAGATGCCGGGAATAGGAAGCTTGTGCTCCGATGAGCTTGGTAAAGTATTCCTGCTTCGCATGAGCAAGGGCAGTGTGGAACTGCAGCAGGTTAGTCTCGTACTGTAAGAAATCCTGGTTTAGTCAAGTTTTCCTCCATTTTCGTTTAGTGGCACGTTTTTCCCTCTGAAGGTTGCGAGTATGGGTAGTGCGCCAGGGCTGGGGGTTAGGGGGTCGGTTGTGGCAGAATATTGGTGGAGCAGCTTTCTGTAGGGCTGATGAGTGAGTTTGGTGATACTGAGCTGCAGCAAGATTAGGACAGGTTAGGGTGGGGAGAGTGGAGGAGAGGCCATGGAGGGAGTCAGCAAGGACGCCAGGGTTGAGCTTGCGTAGGTCTCGCTGCCATCGACCAGGTGGGTGGGCGGGTCGTTTGGAGGTGTCTTCCGTGAGGAGGTTGAAGGTGAGAAGGTAATGGCCTGAGGGTGGAAATGGTGCGATGTTGAGGTCTGCAATGGTGGTGGAGGTCGAGAGTGTGACGTGCAGTGTGAGTGGGGGCGTTGGTGTGTTGTACTAGGCCATGTGAGTTGGCTATGGTGAGTTGTGACATAGTGCGCATGTGCAGAAGAGCGCTCCCGGAAGCGGGTGTCATCAAGGACGCACATCACCAGGCTGTGGCTGCAGAGTGTGCACTGACCCTCCAGACCAGGAAGTAGCTTCGGGGGAAATTAGGTATTAACAGAGGGGGATGGAGGTGAACGAGGGGAGCGGTGGGCATGAGGTAAGCCGACTACGCATGCCTGCTTCCCCGTTTTTGAATTTTTACAAAGGCTTAGGTATCCCTAAATGCAGTAACTTAACCTGAGACAATTCATCAGAACAAATTCCCTGCTGTTCATATCTTAAATTTGAGGGAGTTATTTAAAAGACCATTATGGTGAAAAACTGTAAAATTCAAACGCAATACGTATTTGTAAGAAGTACGTTTCTCTTGGAGAATGGAAATGGAAAATGCACTATAAATTACTTTATTCCTATGTTGCTGTCTCTCACTGTAAAGAGTAAAAAAACGACAAATTTGACCGATTTTGGACTTGTCCATGGCCTCATGGGGGATTCTCATTATTCCCTTTATATGTTACAAAAGCACTTTACTTTGCAAAAGCATTTGGAATGGATCTTTACAAAGATGTCAGCCAACCTACCTATTCGCTTGCACACTTTTTTGGCAGTTGGACTGAACAACTGCCATTCAGTAAAACCCAAAGATTCCCCTATAAGGAGATGGACTAGTCCAAGGCCTGTCAGATCTGCAAGATTTTTAAGTAAGAGACAGCAACATTGGACAAAAAAAACATTTATAGTGCATTTTACTCTGAAACGAATGTACATTTTATGCATATGCATACACATATATTGTAAATTTTAAAATTTTTCGAGACAATGGTCCTTTAAAGGGAATCTGCAGTGAGAGGATTACGGAATCTTCCACTAGTACTTTAGAGAACCAATATCTTATACAATGTATGTGTAATTAATTGTAAAACTCTGACAGATCTGACAGATTTTGGACCAGCCCATCTTCTCATAGGGGAATCTCAGGATTTTCTTTATTCTGCATCGCAAACGCATTGGGATGCCATCATGGTTTGTTCCCATTAAACTTAACACATTTTTAGATGTGATTTTCGGCAGATATAGAAAAAACTATTAGAGGTCAAATGCAAATGGTCAAAAAATGTAGTATGCAGATTATTTGCGATTGGCTGAAAATCGAAGGACACCAGTGGAAAGCCATGATTCCCTCATTAATTGTCGTAGTCTTGTGAATGGCAAAATATAAGTGCTCTGATAATCAATGCAGCTGGTACAAAGAGCACCAAAGGGCTGTTTTCCACTGGCTGAGCTTTCCTTCATTTTGCAGAGTTGTCTGCAATCCAAAATGCCCGCCCATGCGCAGAAGAGCCGACTGGCACGACTGAGCCAATTCCGGGGAGTGATTGCGGCTGAACGGAGGCACTCGGGAAGATATTGTGGACACATTGGTGATCATGGGGTTGGAGGAAGCCCCGGGTAACTATCAAATCATTTTACGCCGACGTCTCTGGTTTCCTTTAAGCTAAGCTGCATTGCTAGACACTGCACAGATATCCTGTAAAATGACTTGTATTATACTGTATGTTTTGAAGATAGGCGTATGTAAACATATCAGGACCTGAAGTGGAAGGCTAAGCCTGTGATAATGGCTCATAAGAGAGTGGAAAAAGGAGAAACGGTAAATTGAATATCTGATAGAAGCCAATATGCTTTTCAAGTGCACTTATGAGAGAAATTAGAATTCTTGAGATTAGCTCTGTACTTTGCATTCAATTTGGTTGAAAAAAGACATGATGTATGTTTATTTACTGTAACCATATATTGTTCTTACTAAATTGTATCTACATTGTCTGGACCTTCTTGTTTTAGATAAACTTAATTAGCCATTAACAAGCACAGGGCATATATATGTTAGCACACACCCACATGCTCATTTCCTGCCGGGATCTAAAGAGGACTGGGAAGCCTTCCATGCTTCAATCCTGCTTAACCCCCTACCATAGAGAATAGCAAGTTCCAATGCACTGGGTAAGTATTGTATTGCTTTAAAGAGCAACAAGCCATGATACGTTTGCTCCACTTGCTCTACTTACATAACAGATGTAATGCACTGTCCACGTTTTGGATGTCATTGATTTTTCAATTTTAACACAAGATTATCCTTCACCTGGCATCTTGTATCCTCCAGGTTAAAGTATCCCCTCCTCACTGCACTGATTCTGAGCACAGCGGGGAGGATCAATGCAGCAGGTACAGACTCACCTACTAATGGATCCAAGCGCTGCCGTTCCCATCTATTCTCTGCACTACCGCCATCGGTAGTGTAGAGAGTATAGAAGGGAACTGCAACATCTGGAACCATTATTAGATGAGTTTGTATGTGCCGCCTTTATCCTTCCCCAATGTTCAGCGCAGGGAAGAGGCGGAATGTGGCGGACGGCAGATGCGGCAGGCTAGCCGGACATACCACTGGAGGAGTGGGGCCGAGGACAGTGACGGGAGATAGCCTCTGGCCCACCCCTCCCTGCGCCATAACAGCAGCTGCAACCACCACAGTGAAGGGGAGACCAGGTGGCCAATCAGAGAGGAGAGAGGTGAGTGACAGAAGCTTCAGCCAATCAGGCTGATTCAGCAAGCCATGTCACTTCTCTTCTGCGTCTGTGTACGAATATATAGCCTGGGGGCACGGGGAGAGAAAATCTAAATTTTGAATTGCCTGGTTAGCATCCTTTTTACCCATGTAACAGCCTGTAATAGAGAACTGATTTTGTATTTTATGCCTAATACGTTACTCTTCAAACATGGTCACTCACCTTTCCAGGTGTGACAACCAAGGCCTGATTTACATCCCTATGCCATCTTTCTTGCAGATCCCCTTCCATGTGCAGGGCCCCTTTCTACTCCATGTGCAGCCCCCTTGTCCATGTCTAAAATTCATGTACAGCAGCCTCCTTCAGTTCTATGTTCCCAGGGCAGCAGCTCCCTATTTCAATGCATTTCTCCTTATTTGTAAACTCTGTATTCCATTTGCAGCATTTATTTTTTCCAAATGCAGCAATCCCTCTTCCATGTCCAGCTGCCCATTGGTCAGCGCTCCAAGGCCCGGGTCTCTGTGTCCTCTCCAGAAATCTGGCCCTTGTGCCAGCTGGCACATACGGGTGCCAATGGAGATGTTTATGCTCCAAATGTACACATGGGATCACAAACTGGTGTGTGCAGTTTTGCTTATGGTATGGCATAGGCTTAAACACAAGTAGACTTGAAACCAAGAAGAACCACTCACCAGTTGCTGTAGTATTGCAGCTATTACTGTGTGAGTGTGTTATACTGTGACTTAAAGGAAACCTAAAGTGAAAGTAATGGGACCAGTTTAACTTACCTGGGACTTTTTCCAGCCCCCTGTAGAACTCCTGGGCCCATATGTAATTAATATTGTCACCCAAATTTTCTCCTAGGACAATGATCTGCAAACTTGGCTCTCCAGCTGTTAAGGAACTACAAGTCCCACAATGCATTGCAGGAGTTTGACAGCCACAGTCATGATTCATAAAGGCAAATGCATTGTGGGGCTTGTAGTTCATTAACAGCTAGAGAGCCAAGTTTGCAGATCACTGTCCTAGGAGATAATTTTTCATCTTCTATTTAAATAACTTTCTAGCACTTTACAATAAAAAAATGTAACGAAAAGTAGGTGAAAAGGTACTATTTCAAAATAATTTTGAGTATTTTGTTGCTTTCTGGTGTCTCACCTACAAGAAAACTCGGGAGAAAAAGTTAATTGCATACAGGCCCTAGTCCCTTGCCATTGTTCCGCTCTGTAACATTCATCTGCTGTCCCCCTCCAAAATCTGGGCTACTGCCTATGTGCTGCTCTTGCCACATGCCTCCTTGATCGTGCTTCTGTAGCCGCGAGAGTTTGGCGAATGCACAGTAACAATTTTTAAGAACTGTGCAGCTAGAATCCCAGTTTTTCAGAAAAAGTATTACTGGTAGTGGGGAATTCTTCATGGACTCTATATGTGAATTGCATTGGAGCTATCACTGGACCTGTGAAGCTGTCCCTTGGCTTGTATTATTGCATACATGTAAAAAGGGGTCCTGGAAAAAAAAGGACTCCAGATGTAGCCGATAAACCTGATTTCAGTTACAAAAGGGCACTGGATATAGCCAAAAGGTGCCGAATGTAGCCGATAAATATGGTTTTGTTTATAAAAGTGCTCCAGATATAGCCGATAAACGTGATTTAGTTTATAAAAAGGCACCGCATGTAGCCAATAAACCTGATTTTGTTTAGAAAAGGATTCCAAGCATAAACAATAAACATGATTTTGTTTAAAATGGGGTACCGGATGTAGCTGATAAACAAGATTTTGTTTATAAAAGGATGCTGGATATAGGCGATAAACATGATTTTGTTTATAAAAGAGTGCCTGTTTGTTGCCAATGTAAAATATTGTTAAATATAAATTGTATTCCAGTTGATCTTTGTAGGTGCAATATTAAAAAAGGCATAACCAATAAAGATATAACCGGTATTTGGCTTTGTCAAAATAACCGGTATTTTGTGTAGGTTGTAGCCGCAAATAAAATTAAACAAATAATGAGGCCAAAATGTAGTTGTAAAAATATAGCTGTTATTATTATATTAAGGGCCTATAGTATAAGCGTAACTAAAATCAGGTCGTTTATTGTAACCAGTTGGGTGTATAATGTTTTCATGATACATACATGATATAGCCAATATAAAATAACGTTCACCCTTTTCACCGCTTATAGCTGTTATCACTGCAAATGAAATTGAAGTCTATGGTAGAGCCCTTTTACACAGACGGCTCTGGAGCTCTTTTCAATTGATACCTGTATGATTACTTACTTTGCTGCCAGTCGTTTGCCTCTACAACTTGCTGTCCTGGTGCTTATACTTGCTCGTCTGCCTATCCACTCTGTTGCTGAACATTTGAATGTCTGACTACTTGCTAGGATACTGAACTTTGCTTAGCATACTACCTAAACAGTTAGGCTGCTTACACACCAAGACGTTACAGGCGCACGTTAGTGCGCCTGTAACGCTCCCCCAACGCACAGCAATGTAACACAAGTGGGCTGTTCACACAGCCCACGTTGCGTTACATGTAACGCTGCACGTCCTGTGCAAAGTGCAGCATGCTACGGCGTTGGAGCGGCTATAGCCGCGTTAAACTGTTTGCACATGCGCAGTGGGGGCGGAGAGGAGGCGGGGAGAGCCAGCTACAGTAGCCGCGCACATGGCTACTTAATATTCACTGCACTGGCGGGCGCTGATTGGCCGGCGGGACCACGTGATGTGGAGTGTCTCGCTCCGCATCACGTGGTCCCGCTGGCCAATCAGCGCCACTCTGGGAGACATTATAGGACTCGAGCCGCCTAACGCGGCTCACTCTACCGTCGGCTCTTGCAGCACCATACGTTGTGTTAGGTGCACGTTATGCGACCTTAACGTGCCACCTAATGCAACGTCTTGGTGTGCAAGAAGCCTTAATGTCTCAGCTTGTCAATGTGCAGTCCTGCTGCTGGTCACCAGAGACCCCTTCTCCAAATCCAGGGTGTATGGACTACAAGTCAAAATAGAGGCTTTCCTCCTCACTGCAGTCTTCAACTTCGAAGTACGGGACAAGATGTCCAAAATTCTGGCTATACCATGGGTCACGAGGGATTAAATGATTTAGTGTACATAGCAAAATGTCATGTAGCCGAGTTTAAAAAAAAAACAACATTTTTCCTTTAAGCATTTAGGGCCCATTCACACCAAGGCAATTAGGCGGCGATTACCGCTAATCACCGAATCACTGGCGATCGCTAGCCCTTTTCAAAGCACTAGCACACAGTGATGTAGCTAAGGAGCTGTGGGCCCCGCTGCAAGTTTTACATGGGGCCCACCCAAGCACTCTATACATAACAATTGATATGGTGCACCAAAATCAGCCAATGGCAACCACAGTGTCAGAGGTGCAAAAAGGGTATGGGAAGCAGTTTTTTAATGATTTCCACTATTCTAAGTATCTAGAGAAGTGATTATTATGAACACAGGACCAATAGAGAGCAAAACTGCAGTTGAGGGATAGCCCCTCTGGCCCAAGGGCCCCGATGCAGTCGCAACCTCTGCAACCCCTATTGCTACGGCCCTGCTGGCGCAATAATAACCAAATGGCAGTAATCTCACTGATGAAATCGTCAGCGATTTGCAATTAGTGTTGATCGGCAAACGCCCTACCTGCAGCATTTTCTCGCGATTTTAGAGTGATCGCAAATGCAATGCTAAAAATGATAATCGTTCAAAAATCGTGAGCGTGTACGGTGATTTTAACACGTTAACTGCGGTAAAATCACCAACGCAAAATGCTAATGCTAATCGCTTGCGTTTTGTGTTTGCAAGTGAGAACTTGCCCTTACAATCAATTTTATCAAAAATATAGCGTCTTTTTGAAAAAAAAAAATGTTTTACAACCTGTTATTTTTAGTAAATTGGGTTATGTAGTTAAATTGTTATAGACCTCATGTTGAGGTCTCACAAGCTTCTATATACAAAATTCTGCTTATATGTATGATACTAGTAAGACAGTATGAGCGTTTAATTGTTCCTGATTATTAATGTGTAGCAATAACAATTAGCATGGATTATTAAGTATGCACTGGAAAGTCTTAGAGATCCTGGTATCAGCCGTTAATTAATCTACTAGAGTAGTTCTATGTCCATCCAACCGTGAGGGCCGAGATAATGGTTGGGTATGGTTCTCTCTCTATTTCTACAAGCTGTATATCCGAGTAACATTGTGGGGTTTTTTTGCTTTTTTTTTTCATCTGAAAACTAGAACTCATTATAGCTTTTACCTTCAAATGCCTTGTATGCGTTATACTTTTCAGAGAACTATACAGTTAAATGGATGTGCGTATGACGATGATAGGATTTCATTCAATGTAACTTTTGATTGTACAATTGTTTTGTAAACTTTACGTACGTGGTCTAAGCAAGTAAATGTTACTGAACTTTTATGAATGTACCCCAATATGTGTGAAAAACAACACCAGCCTCCAATACAGTTTTGATCAGTAATACTACACAAATTGTATTTTGTATAATTATCTTTATTTTTTATAACAGGTCTCTTGTATTACTTGTAACAATGCAATACTGGATGCAAATCTCAGAACTAATATAACATTTGGGGATTGTTCATCTGATTTTGCAGTGAGCTTAGTATTTTTGATTAATATAGTGTACAAAAAACCCCAAATAACTATTTTTTTTTACTGTAAACTCATTTTCTAAGATATGAAATAAGCTTTGCATTATTAATACATGTTGGAGGCTAAAGTAGTCTCTATGCACAGTACAAGTTATTTAATGAGAAATTAATCAAAAAAGTACAAATACAGCAGTTTAGTGGGAAACTATTACACTTTCTCATAGTTTAAATAGAGCTGTATAAAGATAAGACCTTGTTATTATATTGGAAACTTTATTTGTAATGCAAGCTGATTTCACAAAATGGTCTATAAAGGGACCTATTCTTAGAATAAGTGATGAGCTAAATATGCTCAGCATGCAAATGATCCCTGTTAACAAGCACAATTTTACCTATCTGAAAAAACATCTTAAAACCTAACTTTTAATAGATTTGATTAAAATGCCTGTCTCTGCAGATATCTTAATAGAGATGTCGCGAACGGTTCCCGAACCGTTCGCCAGTGAACCTCTCAGCATCTCTGTGCCCTGTACTACTTCCTGGTCGCCATGACCCGGAGTAGTACGCCTGCGCTGGCCCGGCAGTGCGCGTCCTAGATCTCGCTCCTGTTGCCGGGCACTTTCTGCGTATGTGCGTGACATCATGAGTGACATCACGCTCATGCGCAGAGTGCCCAGCAACATGAGCGCGATATAGGACGCACACCGCCGGGCCAGCGCAGGCGTACTACTCCGGGTCATGGCGACCCGGATGTAGTACAGGGCACAGAGAGATTCGCCCGGCGAACGGTTCGGGCCATCTCTATATCTCAATACTATTCTGGGGAGGGGTTTGGGAGTCCCTGAAAAGCATGCATAGCCTTTATTTGGCTCTAATCACTATTATGATCTACCCCTTTTCCCCAGACTGATATAACAACTACATACTATACACAAATTACCCCACCACAACCCAACATGTTTCACCCCTTCAAAAGAGGGGCTTCATCAGGGGCAAATTTAAAAGCGCAAGGTGCTACCAGTGTCAAATTCAATACATAAAACAGAGATGCAAATCTGCAGCATAGCCTCACAGGGCCTGCACAGATAGCTGTGAAGCCATGCTGCAGATTTGCATCTCTGTTTTTTATTTTTCTTGATGCTTCACTTTATGTATTGACACTGGTAGCACCTTGCACTTTTATATTTGCCCCTGATGAAGCCCCTCTTTTAAAGGGGTGAAACATGTTGAGTTTGTGGTGGGGTGATGTATGTATAGTATGTAGTTGTTATATCATTCTGGGGAAAAAGGGTAGACCATAATACTAATCAGAGGCAAAAAAAAAGGCTATGCATGGTTTTCAGGAATTCCCAATCCCATCCCCAGAATACTATTGAGATATCTGCAGAGAATGGTATTTTAATCATATCTATTAACCTCCCTGGCGGTTAATTTTTTTTTGCCAAATTTGTCAAAAAACCTTTTTTTTTTATTTTTTTTTTTTTGTTTCATGTAAAGCTACCAGAGTGGTAGCTACATGAAACACCACTAGAGGGCACATGTGTCCCTCTAGTGCGATCGTCGCCGGCATCTATGGCAAACAGGGGAATGCGTATATAACACGTTCCCCTGTTTGGCTTCTCCTGTCGCCATGGCGACGATCGGGATGACGTCATGGACGTCAGCCGACGTCCTGACGTCAGGCACACCCGATCCAGCCCATAACGCTGCCCGGAACTTATTGGTCCGGGCAGCGCAGGGCTCTGGCGGGGGGGGCCCTCTTTCGCCGCTGCGTGCGGCCAATCGCCGCAGAGCGGCGGCGATCAAGCTGTGCGCGCAGCTAGCAAAGTGCTGGCTGCACGCACAGCACTTTACAGCACACAAATCGCCCCACCAGGGGCTGAGATCTCCCCCTGCTCAGCTCGGGCTTACCGCCAGGGAGGTTAAACGTTAGGTTTTAAGATGTTTTTCAAATAGGTAAAATTGTGTTTGTTAATTTAACTCAGGTTTGTGTAATTAAATGATCACTTTTCCAAGAAGGAAATGTGTATAAATTAATGGGAACCTGAAGTGAGAGGGATATGGAGGCTGCCATAGTTATTTCCTTTTAAGCAATACTAGTTGCCTGCTGATCCTCTGCCGCTAATACTTTTAGCCACAGACCCTGAACAAGCATGCAGCAGATCAGGTGTTTCTGACATTATTGTCAGATCTAACAAGAATAGCTGCATGCTTGTTTCTGGTGTTATTCAGACTCTGCTGAAGCCAAATAGATCAGCAGGGCTGCCAGTCAACTGATATTTTACAAAAGGAAATAAATATGGTAGCATCCATATACTTTTCACTTCAGGTTTTCTTTAGGCCTCTTTCACAGTAGGACGTTGCATTTTGATGCAACGTTAAAGTCGCAATGAAAATTACAATGCAACGCCCCAAAAAAGTCGCAACGCAACTTAATGCCCCGTTATCGTCGCATACAGTAAAGCATACAGGCAATGAAAAGTATGCTTCCAAGTCATTACTGAGCATGTGCAAACAGTAGAACGCAGCTAATAACATGCATAACGCACAGCATGCAGCACTTTCTAATAACGCTACACGTTACACACTAACGCAACGTGTGCACTGTAAATGTCGCACAGACTTAGTATTGCTGTGCGTTAGTCTGTGTTAAAACATTTTCTAACGTGCGACTTTAACGTCGCACTGTGAAAGAGGCCTCAAGGCTCCATGCACAATTATTTTAATTCACATTCTTCATGCAGAATTTCAACTTTGCATTTGTCACAAATCTAATGTATTTAATGTATTTCATTGGCATTGCATTTGACCTACATTTTTCAAATTTTTGGTGCATTTTGTGATTTTTCTGTGCTTTTAAGGGCTATTTCACACTAAGTAAGCTGTACTGTGATCATGGCCAAAAAGTCACACTGTGTGGTAGGTTTGACCATACAGTAAGGCATACAGTGCAATGAAAGTATGCCTCACTTCTACTGTAAATGCACACCTTACCCAGTTAACACATGGCATTCTGTGCGGTACTGTGTCAGAACCCACTGCAATGGATATTAAGGCCAGTGGCATAGCAATAAGAGGTGCAGAGGTTGCGACCACATCGGGGACCTTGGGCCAAAGGCCCCCCCCCCCCCCCCTTACCCCAGTATTAGCTCTTTATTGGTCCTGTGCTGATAATATTCACTTCTGTAGATGCTTTGAATAGTAATTATTAATCATTAACAAACTGTTTCCCATCCCCTTCTTGCACTTCTGACAACGTGGTTGTCCTTGGCAGGTTTTGGTGTGCCGTATCAATTGTTATGTACGGAGTGCTTGGGGGGCCCCAATGTAAAACTTGCACCGAGGCCCACAGCTTCTCATCTGGTTAAGGCCCCATGGGAATATCTTTGCATCGTTTTGCAATCTGATTATATTGTCCATTGCGACAAAACACAATGGGCTTATTGTGAAAAGGACCTTTTTCAAGCTTTTTTTGTGTGCCATGTGTTCAGTCCTATGTAATGTAAGTCAACAAAAAGATGCAAAAAATGACATTCGTTTTGTGAAAACATTCAAATTTGAAGTTATTTAGATACAATTTCATGTAAATTAACTTTATTAGTATTCACAAAAAATTGCAATCCCAAAAAATAGCTTACAAAATGCGCATAAAAAAAGAAAAGCAGAAGAAAAGAAAATTTGCAAAATTTAGAGTCTAATGTGCAGAAAATCGCAGAATTTGCATGGATACATTAGAACACAATCTAAGTTAGGCAGATTAAAGCCTCCCACTTCTGGTTAATAAACCAGCTGTAATTGAGAAAACTGGGAGACCAAAAACCATGTCCTTAATGGTGCGCCACAACACCAATAATATAACCATGGGAGGATATATAGCAGAAAATATTTTTGAAGAGACAAAAAAGTTTCAAGATGATCTTAAATTTTAATGTATCAAAAAGTTCTTTTGTAAAAACAGAGTTCACAAATCTTCAAATGGATTCATTTTTGTAAACAACATCCCATTATTAGATACAGGAAACATATGATGAAGTATGCAATTGTATAGAAAGGCGACAACGTCGACTTGTTTCGGAAAAACCTTCTTCAGGCCTTCACAAACAATTGTAATAATAGGATGTTGTTCACAATAATAAACCAGCTGCCAATTAATTGTTGAGGATGTGATGGATTTGATTGGCTCAGTGGTTTTGTCTTCCAGGGCCAGTGGAAAATATCCTGCTTAAGGCCTGGAACCCACTGAAATCAGCAAACGCAAAACGCAACTGCTAGCGTTTTGTCTGAGCGGTTTGCAAGCGGATTCATGTGCGTTTTTGGTCGTGTTTTGCAACATTGTATTTTTTTGCCCAGCTAGTGCGTAGTGTTTTGCATTTTGCGTTTTTATCCTGGTTGGTCCTGTGAATTATTTTTCATTTTGTTACAGTGTGCTGAACCGCAAAACGCTAGCAAAACCGCTCAGTTTAGGTTTTGCTGAGCGTTTCCGCTAGCGTTTCAATACTTTACATTGAAGCGCTAACGCTCCCAAAATGCTGCACGTCCTGCGTTTGCGTTTCTGAGAAACGCAAACGCTCCTGTGGAAGTTGCCCCATCCATTAACATTAGCCCAGCGTTTTGGCAAACTGCTAGCGTATCGCAGTGCTGCCAAAACGCTGCCAAAAGCGCTCCTGTGGGTTTCAGCCCTAATAGTCAGGATTAGCTGGATGTTCTCATTATGCTTTCTGGACCACAGGACCAATAAGGTGTTGCTGCACATACAGGCTGGTAGCTCTAATGTTTTCTGACATTGAGCTTTGCCTTCAGATACCCCTGCAGGAGTGTGTGACCTCATTGTATGCATGCTGGCATCTCTAACATATCAGTTCTTGGAGGTTTGCCTCAGGAATGCCTTTCAATTTACTCCTCAATATGGCATTGACAGCAGGAGAGAAACTATCACATGCTCTTGGAAGCTAGTTCCCAATGGAATTTTATTATTATGCCTGTCTGTCATAGCACCCGATCGCATGGCCATCCATGCTATAGTAAACAGTGGTGCTCATCCGGATTCCGGATATCCAAACTACCCGGATAATCTGAACATTTTCCACTATCCGACCTCGGATCCGGATTCCGGATTTCTGTGCAAATCCGAATAGCACTACACGGATATTTATCCGCAATCCGTATATATGTTCTGATATCCGTCGGATATCCGAATCCGGGTACTGTAATCATGGAGATGACGTCAATGACATCATTGAGCCAATCAGAGGGCTCCCAGCAGAAGTCCTAGCAACCAATCACAAAGAGGAACTCTGGCCAGCCCCTCCTGTATATAAAGCGGCGGCCATTTTAAGGAACTCGTCCTTGCTTTCTGACTGCTCACTGAGAGACATCTCCAGTGCTGTTTGGCTAAAGCAAGTGCTTTCTACTGAGTTAAACCCAGCGTTTTTGCACATTAACACCTGTACTATACCACTCTTTTATTGTTGTTTAGATTGCTAGCTTGTATTGTGATTTTAGTTAGTGTGTGTGACAGTCAGTGCTGCAGCAGCTCTAGGTCCTGTCTGTGTCTGTGTGTGTGCTGTTGTGCACACAGGCCAGGCCTGTGCTATTAGCCTTAGCTACATTATAGGTTAGGGAATAGGATTACTGTGCTATTGTGTAGTTAGTACTGCAGTTAGTTGTTAGAGTAGTACTGTGTTATCTTACTACAGATTACTGCAGTGCTTAGTGCCAGTGTGAGGGACAGATAGACCGTTAGTGTGCACACTGTCTTGTACTCTGCTGTCTGTCACTCCATGCTGATTCAGTAAAGTCCAACACCAGTTATCCCAATTTTAATAAAGTACAAGTACCCCACATCCATATCATCACACAAACTTGTACTATGTCTGCTGGCACTGGCACCCGGGGGAAGGGTAGCAAGGCCAAGAAGAGAGGGAACATCGCTGGCACCGTCACCGCCAGCAGTTCTGCCGCACCAATGTCCATTCTGCCGCTAGCCACTGGCCGTGGACGCACTGGGCGCCCAGCTGATAGGGGGAGTCACGCTGCAGTGGTGCAGCAGCGTGTAGCGGCCATTTTTCAGCAGGATCGGTGGCGCAAATTGGAGGATAACGACGCAGAGCCTGTGATGCAGCTGATGGTGGATGAGCAGGCCACCACCAGCTCTAAAACAGAGAGCTCCACCCCCACCACCACTCCTGTTCTCAGGAGCAGCAGCAGCCGCCCAGCAGTGCATGGGGACTCGTCGGTCATGTCGACCCCAGCGGGCAGCCTACCCTCAGTCAGCACGCTGTTTACTCCAGGCACTGCGAGCACAATCAGGGCTGTTACCAGAGAATTTGAGGAGGAGGATATTCTGGGCGCAATGGGGTATGTGGAGGAGTCACAGATGGTGACGGTGATTGTTGGGGGGGTCCTTGCCTAATGCATAGCTCCCAACTATCCCTCTTTCGGAGGGACAGTCCCTCTTTGGAAGCCCTGTCCCTCTGTCCCGCTTTCCTCCTCATTTGTCCCTCTTTCAGGACTTTGTCCCTCTTTCTCCGTAAATATATATATTTCTCTACTAAAAATGTGTTTGATTGACTCTAAACTTTTTTCCCATCCTTTAAAGAGACTCCGTAACAAAAATTGCATCCTGTTTTTTATCATCCTACAAGTTCCAAAAGCTATTCTAATGTGTTCTGGCTAACTGCAGCACTTTATACTATCACTGTCTCTGTAATAACTCAATGTATCTTTCCCCTGTCAGACTTGTCGGCCTGTGTCTAGAAGGCTGCCAAGTTCTTCAGTGTTGTGGTTCTGCTATGAACTCACCCTTCCAGGCCCCTCTCTGCACACTGCCTGTGTGTTATTTAGATTAGAGCAGCTTCTCTCTTCTCTCGTATCTTTTACAAGCTGGATAAATCGTCCTCTGAGCTGGCTGGGCTTTCACATACTGAGGAATTACAAACAAGGGCAAAGCTGTTTGCAGGAAGAAAAGAGCAGCCTGAAACTTCAGTGCATGGGGGAAAGAAACACACAAATGATCTCTTGAGATTCAAAAGGAATGCTGTTTACAGCCTGCTTGTGTATGGATGTATTTTTCTATGTGTGGACATACTGTACATCAACCTACTTCCTGTTTTGGTGGCCATTTTGTTTGTTTACAAACAAACTTTTTAAAACTGTTTTTAACCACTTTTAATGCAGCGAGGAGCGGCGAAATTGTGACAGAGGGTAATAGGAGATGTCCCCTAACGCACTGGTATGTTTACTTTTGAGCGATTTTAACAATACAGATTCTCTTTAAATTGATATATTACTAATTGTAAAATGTTAATATGAAGGAAAATGAACCAGGATAGAAAGGTCCAGTGTGGGTTGAATTATAAAACAACACATTTTTCTTATTAAATCTTTATCGTATGCGTGACTAGGGGTGTGTCGGGGGCGTCACGGGGGTGTGTCTTAAGTGTCCCTCTTTCTCATCTCAAAAAGTTGGGAGGTATGCCTAATGTGTCAGCAGAAGAGGAGTTTGGGGGGTCATCAACATCCCAGCAATTGTTTGAGGAGGGGAGTGTGATTATGATAAAGATGACGAGATGAAGGACTGTGACTACCATCCACAGGAGGGGGATGTTAGCTGTGAGTCTGAGGAGGAGGATGCATCAGTGGGTCTGTCACGGGGGCTCAGCATTGCAGACATTAGCAGGGGCAGCAGTGGGCGTGGAATGCGGGACCCACAGTCTGCTGCTTCATCTTCTGCCACTGCCACCAACTGCACCACTCAACCCAAGGCCCGACCACCGCAGGGAAAAAAAGGCAGCAGCAGCCCAATCAGGGCGTACAGGAAAATTTTTATCCCCACTCTGGGATTTTTTTGATCTTCCCTCAGTGGACAGCCAGTATGTGACTTGCAACGTGTGCCATGTGAAGCTGAGCAGAGGTTGTAACCCCTCCAACTACAGCACCTCCAGCTTCATCAGCCATCTGGCCAACAAACATTATAATGAGCATGAGGAGTTAAAGAGGCTGAAGGAAGCTGGCGCTTGCAGTGGTCAGACCAAAAGCACCACCAGAACCCCCTTTGCCACTCCTGCTGACACTAAGGCATGTTCAGGCAGCCAGTCCCCCTCAGTGGTCTCTTCTGCTCCCTCCTCCTCTTCCCGTTTAAGTAAAAAACACCACCAGACCCTTTTGAGCGAGTCCCTCCTCGCCAGCTGAACGGCTTACTTGCATGGGCCATGTCCTCCTAGCTCCTCCCGTACTCGTTTGTGCAGGAGGGGAGCGGCATGTGTGCGCTCCTGCAGTGCGCTGAGCCAGATTGGCCAATTCCAAGCCGGCATTATTTTTCAGCCATCCCAGCACTGCATTTAAAAGCCACTTCCGGTTTTCTATCCGGATATCCGAATCCGTCTGGATATCCCGGATAATGTGTTCGGATATCCGCATCTACGCGGATATCAGAACATTCAGATTTGGATATCCGATTCGGATCCGGATATCTGGGTTTCCTGATCTGAATAAATTCGGATTTTAAAAAGGGGTATCCGAGCACCCCTGATAGTAAACAATGCACCGTTATGTTCAGATCATTGAGTCACGGAACATCAACATTTAATGATTTCAATTATGGATATGTCAAGACTTAGGATTCTGTCTACTAGTATACATCTAATATGCAGTACATATATCTGAAAGGCCATTACCAAGGTGTTAAGGAGGCACTTCAATGACATATAGTAAAACACAATACTATGTTCAGGATTCCCAACTGTACGAATACATATCCTGGTTTCAGCATCAGAAACACTTCCTATATGTGTTTATTGTTGTATATTAGTATGAAGACTCCATCCTCCCAGTGATGTTTTAGTGTAGATCATGATGTCACCACATTCTGCCCCAGCTGACTCTGGGAGACCAGGCGTCGTTTCTGCTCACTTAATAACAAACAAACAGCAGTGATGCACCTTGCCAAACATTCCGCAGTGATGCACCTTGCCAAACATTCCGCAGTGATGCACCATGCCAAACATTCCACAGTGATGCACCTTGTCAAACATTCCACAGTGATGCACCTTGCCAAATATTCCGCAGTGATGCACCTTGCCAAATATTCCGCAGTGATGCACCTTGCCAAATATTCCGCAGTGATGCACCTTGTCAAACATTCCACAGTGATGCACCTTGCCAAACATTCCGCAGTGATGCACCTTGCCAAACATTCCGCAGTGATGCACCTTGCCAAACATTCCACAATGATGCACCTTGTCAAACATTCCACAGTGATGCACCTAGCCAAATATTCTGCAGTGATGCACCTTGCCAAATATTCCGCAGTGATGCACCTTGGCAAATATTCCGCAGTGATGCACCTTGTCAAACATTCCACAGTGATGCACCTTGCCAAACATTCCGCAGTGATGCACCTTGCCAAACATTCCGCAGTGATGCACCTTGGCAAGCAATCTTCAGTGATGCACCCTTCCAAACATTCTGCAGTGATGCACCTTGCTAAACATTCCACAGTGATGCACCTTGCCAAGCAATCTGGAGTGAGGCACCTTGCCAAACCTTCTGCAGTGATGCACCTTGCCAAACCTTCCGCAGTGATGCACTTTGCCAAACCTTCCGCAGTGATGCACCTTGCCAAGCCTTCTGCAGTGATGCACCTTGCCAAACCTTCCGCAGTAATGCACCTTGCCAAACATTCCACAGTGATGCACCTTGCCAAGCCTTCTGCAGTGATGCACCATGCCAAACATTCCACAGTGATGCACCTTGTCAAACATTCCACAGTGATGCACCATGCCAAACATTCCACAGTGATGCACCTTGCCAAACCTTCCGCAGTGATGCACCTTGCCAAACCTTCCGCAGTGATGCACTTTGCCAAACCTTCCGCAGTGATGCACCTTGCCAAACATTCCGAAGTGATGCACCTTGCCAAACCTTCCGAAGTGATGCACCTTGCCAAACCTTCCGCAGTGATGCACCTTGCCAAACCTTCTGCAGTGATGCACCTTGCCAAACCTTCCCCAGTGATGCACCTTGCCAGCAGTAAAGATGTTACCACCTGTGAGAAATGTAAGAATGTAAATCAGAGTGAAGAAATATTTTACAATTGAAAAAAACCTGACTAATAATTTATACAGTCATACGGTAAAAAAAGGTTTATATCTGACTGTAAGGTGGACAGTATATTTTTATATACTACCATCTCTGTATATATTTAATTATCCTGTTTTATTGCACCTGCCTCTGCTAGATGTAGTAGCAGTAGGATTGGTAGTAACAGGAGGAATATGAGATGTACAGGGTGGTGCATGAAAAATTGGCCCGTCTGTATTACAGGAAACCTATGTTTTTTGCATTTGCTGCCATATGGGTAACACTATCATATGGCCGCAAATGCAGGCAACACAGGCTTCAATAGAGATGGCCCATGTTTATCGGCGTACAGTTCCCGGTGAATTTCCGCTGTTCGCGTATTTGGTGAACTGCAAAATTTGGCTTGTTCCCCCTATACATCATCATGGAGCCAAACTTTGACCCCTTACCTCACAGTTAGCAGACACATGGCAGCTAATCAGCTAGCACCCCCTCCTAGACCCTTCACCTCCCTTTTAAAATGCAGTTGCAGTGGCCATATTGGATTCATTCTCTGGTGGCTGCTGACTGTTAGTGAGAGCAGGATTAGAAAGCAGAAAACCGAGAGCCCAATATAGTGTAGTATGTATTAGAAGAGGGGAGATTAAATGAAACGTAAGTATTATACTTACAAACCAGGGTTACCGCATAGGCAACCACTGAAGATGCAGGTGGGGAGATTACACCTGTCCCCACTCAGTGTTAAGATGTCGCTCTCTGTGGATAGAAGAAAAGGAGGGTGTATCACCCTTCCACCAAGGGTGGATAACTTACTTTGTAAAGGTGTACAGAGGCGCCAAAAGTGTAAAATACGCTAAAATCATCTAAAAAATGTTGAGGAGGCGGTGGTGGACCAGCCACTCCAAACAGACACGATGCGAGGAGGTGCCAAGCATAGACTGGACCCCTAGCTGTGTGTTACTCCTGTTGTTTTATTGCCTGATGAAGCGGGATTGTGCCCGTGAAACGCGTTGCCAGTCATCACTATGAGTATGTGATTAAATTGTATTAACTATATCGACAGCATCGTGTCTGTTTGGAGTGGCTGGTCCAGCACCGCCCCCTGAACGTTTTTAGATGATTTTAGCGTATTTTACTCTTTTGGTGCCTCTGTACACTTTTACAAAGTTAGTAAGTGCAGGGTTAGACTTGCTGCAGATAGGTAGGGAAAGCATTAGCTAGGCCTGTGTTCTTGTTCCCCAAATAGCCCTTTTGCGGACTAGTACATTGGTCTCCTGTTTTTTATTTTGTGTGCATGAAACTCCACAGCCCACTGACACCCATAGCTGTGCAGTGTGTGCACACTACTGCTATTGTGGCCACATTAACCACCCTGGCGTTCTATTAACTGCGCCAGGGTGGCGGCGCAGCAGTTTTTAATTTTTTTTTTCAAATCATCCTAGCACTAGCTACATGATGCCCCGGCGTCCTGCGCGTACCTTCGATCGCCGCCGGCGCATACCCTCCTAAGGAAATCCCGTTCTGAACGGGATGTCCTTTAGGGCTTCCCCCATCGCCATGACGACGATCGTGATGAATCCCGATCCACCCCTCAGCGCTGCCTGGCACTGATTAGCCAGGCTGCGCAGGGGTCTCGGCGGGGGGGTCGTTACGCGGTGGGTAGTAGCGCATCGCGGCGAGCGGCGGCGATTGGGACCAATACGCAGCAACCAAAGTGCTTGCTGCGTGTTTAAAATTTTTTTTTGAAAATCGGCCCAGCAGGGCCTGAGCGGTGCCCTCCTGCGGTCATGGACGAGCAGAGCTTGTCCATACCGCCAAGGAGGTTAAGTTGCAGGCACAGTGCCACTCCAGTGCATTATTTTTAGGAATGTAATGTGATATCTGCACTTTAGGGATTAAAACCCGACTTTGCGTCAACTCTGTAATTTTTGATTGCACTTTTGGCATGGATCCTCCTCTGCCATGCACCCCTCCAGGTGTTTGACCCCTTGAAACAACTTTTCCATCACTTTTGTGGCCAGAAACAGTCCCTACAGGTTTTAAAATTCGCCTGTCCATTGAAGTCTGTGGAGGTTTGCATGTTCGCGAACATTTGCAGAAGTTCAAGTTCGCTAATCGCAAACCCAAAATTTGATGTTCTCGACATCTCTAGGCTTCAATAATGTCAGAGAAAATATACCCAGCTCAGAGCGAGCAGGCCCACGCATGTACAGAAGACGCCAACCCATCGTGGGTCAGCGATCCTTCAGAGGCTGCCAGCAGGACCCGGGAGAAGACCAGAACTGCGGCAAGGGACACACTTGACCTCTAGGGGCTGGAAGAAACCTCAGGTAAGTAAAGATAGATTTTATTACTCACTTTAAAGGGACTCCGAGCAGTGGATAAAAACAAAATTTGAACTTACCTGGGTCTTTCTACAGCCCACCGTAGGTCGGGAGGTCCATCGGCATCCTTCTGGCTCCCCTCCCAGTCTCTGCTCAGAAATGGCACCCGGCGACACCGGGACCGAGTGTCGGGCTCCCTCTTCCTGAAAGATGACGTTACTCATCATCACGCTGGCAACCTCACGTCATCACGGCGGCCGGCATGCGCGATTAAGCGGCGCATGCGCAGTACTGTCACGCCGGCCGCCGTGATGACGACTAATGTCCTCTTTCAGGAAGAGGGAGCCCGACACTCGGTCCTGGTGTCGCAGGGTGACATTTCTGCGAAAGGACTGGGAGAGGAGCCAGAAGGATGCCGAGGGACCTCCTGACCTACGGTGGGCTGTAGAAAGCCCCAGGTAAATTCAGATTTAGTTTTTATCTACTGCTCGGAGTCCCTTTAAAGAAATATGATATGAGAATTTGTTTTTTTTAAACAAGCATTTTGCTTACTCCCATTGTTATTCACTTTATTTTTATATGTATTTATTTATTTATATTTTCAAAAACATGTTTCCCTTGTATATTTACAAGAGCTGCAAAAATGCATTTGTTTACATGCTTTTTTCCAATAGTTAATCCTGCCCCAGATTGGCTTTGCATTTAGTCTTTATACTAAGTAGACAGTTGTGATCCCCCAGTGCCAGTTAACTAGATATATGGCTAAATTAGCACTGATTAAGCTTGAGTGGGTGATCATTGGCCTGTATCTCTGGCTAATCAGCTCTAGGAAATACATGCTAAGCATATGTGACAAAGACTATGAGGCGTTGGAACACAAGGAATGCTGTACAGCAGGCATCTGTCATGCCACATCATGCCATGCACAGTAATGCTTAAAGGAAAAACAAAGTGAAAATAAACTGTTGATATAAACAATTGTATCTCTCCTCCTTCTCCTAAAACTGGCTTCTTTAGATATCCCACAGATTATTTTTGTTTTTATAACTACTTTTGTTATGTTTTTACTGTTTCAATGTCTCTGCTCAATGACACATGCATTGAAGTATGCCAGAACCAAAATCTATAAACTTTTGACCCTTTTTATCTCTTTTCTGCTCTCAGAAGTCTTTTTCTGCCAGGAAATAGTTTTATAGCTGTAATTCCTTATTAATGAGGGCTACGCTATAGTCCGACCTGGTCGTGACCCAGACAGGAACTGTCACTTGCATACCTGATTTGTAACTAAAATGAACACTGCATACTTATCTGTGTGCTTGACACTGTACATACACTTGTGTATCTCATCAAGTCACATGTCACCTAGTGTATCATTTAACTGTCAGTGAGATCTCTACAGCTGTGCAATAAGTCTGTTTTTTTAATGGCTCAACTAAAGCTCTTTTCAAGCAGCAGAAAAAGAATATGACATGGTTGGCTTTGACTTCTGACTTTGAAAATGTTTGACTTCTGACCCACATAAAGGAGCAGAACATAACATTCCTATTAAAGGTATATCTGATCATGTGTGCTAAATGACCCAATTTTTTGTACGTGGGAGAAACTGGACAAACTCTGCGCAAACGTATGAATGGACACAGGCACACTATTAATGATACCAAATCTGGACTCCCAGTCGCTACACACTTTCGGTCCAACGGACACAGCATGGATGATCTTCGTGTCACTGCCCTGAAGGGTGGCTTCAAATTGTCAAATGATTGATTACTAGCAGAAACAAAATGTATAAATTGGTTCAAAGCTGTGCAGATCGGTTTGAATAAGGACAACAACTTTTTATATTGGTATGAGATAAATGATATTTGAACTTTCTCAGCCATTCTAGCTGAAGTATTTACGATACCTCTGGGTCAATCCTAATCCCAGGTCTGCTAGCATCGAGTAAACAAGGATCCTTATCTTACCTAAAAACCTCTAACCCCATTGAGATGGTCTGTTTGAATTAAGGCATCTTAATGACATGTATTTACGCTTGCATGTATAAAGCTGTCTGTACCACCAGCTTGCAAACTAACAGGATATAAGCCCGACGAAGGCTGCAAGGCCGAAAGCTTGCTTATTTTTATTCATTTTTAGTTAGCCAATAAATGGTATCATCCTGATTTAAAACTTCTTCCTATTAAATAGATACAATAGACCCTGCAAGGGATGCAGCTGCAGGGGGTCCAGAAGCTACAGGAGGCCCAGTCCTGAGAGAATGACAACTAAGGGCAAGGAGAAAAAAAACTTTTCTGCTCGCTGCACAATTGTTCTAATGATTGCATCTGCTCAGCCACTGATAAGGAATCATACAAATCATACAAAGGCTGGGAGCACACTCTTCTGTCAGTTTTCTGTATGTGTCTTCTGCCCATGTGTAGGTGTGAAAACATGCACATTTTATCACAGAAGACAGTGTAATTGAGAGAAACAATGCATGCAGTGCTTAACACTGTCTGTTTTTATCTGCATGGAGAAAAAACATTCAAGTGTGCACTAGCCAAATGAATAACATTGGTTCTCAGTTTACCTATGCAGATAGCCCATCCAAAGTTTTGCAGGGGGGCCCAGTGATTTCAAGTTACACCCCTGATCTGAAGCAATTTTTTTTTTGCAGTGCCAATCGTCACCAAACCCCACCCCTCACCATCCCATATTCACCCCTGTGTGGCTGTGTGACTTGCAGCATAGAGGCTCACAGCAGCAGCATCTCACAGCACCCTCACAGCAGGAGAGAAGCTGAAGCATGTGTAAGGCACAGATGAAAGACTGCACATGCATGCAGTATTGTGCGCGCATCTGTCCTTCACTTCAGGTACAGTTAGGAAGGAGAAGGGTTGGCGCACCAGGACGTTTGGCATGACAGAATGAGATGCCATAACCTAGAAACAGGTCACGGCCATCTTTATCAAAGAAGTAGCAATTTTTCAAAATAAACTTGCGGACAAACGGGAGGCAGCTGAGATACAGTAATAGGCTCATTCAATTTGGCAGAATTCAATCTGCTGACCTATATATATTTTTTTAATTATTTAATTATTTTCGCTTCAGATTCTCTTTAAGGCCCTCCCGACTTCACAATGTTTCTTCTGTAACTCTACTAATGCTGTCATGATACACTGTTGGTGGTGTCCACCCATTTCAAAGGTCTTGGGTCATTCTTGGGATGTCCCTTTTTATCTCTTTCCTGCTCTCAGAAGCCATTTACTGACAGCAAAGTGTTTTTTGGCTGTAATTCCTTATCAGTGAGGGTTATGCTATAGTCCGACCCAGTCCCAAAACGGACGGAAACTGTCACTTGCATACCTGATGTTTAACTCTTTCAAGCAGAGAAAGAAAAAAAAGGAACACAGCATAGTCATGTGTGTGCTTGGCACTGTACATACACATGTCTATCTCATCGTGTCACATGTCACCTCGGTTGTCCTTTAACCACTTCACCCCAAAGCGGTTTTTACCCTAACGGACAAGAGCGATTTTCCCCTTTCAGTGCTCATCCCTTTCATTTGCCAATAGCTTAATCACTACTAATCACAATGAAATGACGTATATCTTGTTTTTTTCACCACCAATTGGGCTTTTTGGGGTTGATATTTGTTTTCAAGTAATTACTTTATTTTCTATGCATTTTAAAGGGAAAAACAAGGAAAAAATGAAAAAAAATACACCATTTTTCCAATTTCATCTCCTATAGTTTTAATATAAACACTGCTACTGTGCATAAAACCCACACATTTTATCTGCCTATTTGTCCTGGTTATCACAAGGTTTTAATTATGTCCCTTGTACAAAGTATGGTGACAATATATTATTTGGAAATTAAGGTGTCTTTTTTTTCACTATTTTCACGTGCACGCGCACAGCGGCAGCAACACTGTCTGACTTATAAAAACATCCTGGAGCCATTAAGAGGCTCTAGCAGGACGTTTTTATAAGTCAGGATGTCATTAAGTGGTTAATGTGTATCCAACAGTAGTTATCTGCTGTAGACACATGATCACTATACACTTACCTACATGTACTATCCTCTGGCGTGTGCCTCACAATTTGCTAGTCTCTGCTATAAGGACATTGCAAGGAATATCTACTTTAATCGTCTTTGTAAACTTTTCAATCAAACTAGCTAATTATTCCAGCTGAATAAATGAATTATGAATAAATGAATTCATAATTATTCTATTATTAGAATATTGAAATGATATGATACTGAGTTTTGAATAATCTTCCAGTAGATTAATTATCTGTCAATAATAGCCTACAATACTTTATAGAATGGGTATCTTAATATTAAGAACCATGCAACTGTACAATGTAAAAATCAACTTGGAGATTATTTTTCTTTCCCACCTTGTTATACGTTAATTATAGGTTTCTCCAGAAGCAAGAAGTTCTCATTTACAACGTGAGTTTAATTCTTACCATTAAATCCAATTACGCATTCAATAAGCAATGATTTAATGCATTTTAGACACGTATTGAGTAGCTGACTTCAGCAATCCTGTTGTATTGAAAAACTGGGAGGGGGAGGGCTGCACTGTGAACCAGCCAGAGTCTGCTGTATTGCACAAGGCTGTCAGTTTTTATATATGTTACGGCCAGAACCCGAAGTGTGGCCACTTCGCGTTCTGGCCAGCCACTTCGGGTTCTGGCCGGCCAATGTGCGAAGTGGCCGCAGCGCAGCGGCCAATGTTTGAAATGTTATGTTTATGCCGTCTCACTGCGGCTAAATTTATGACAACCTTGCTTAATTGAATTAAATATAGCCGGCGGCAATGTGAAGCCGCCGGCTTTCGCACTGCCCCTCTCCTCCTCCCCCGCCTCTCTCCTCTCCCCGCCTCCCATACAATAAGTAGCAGCCGGCGGGGGACACGCGTGTCCCCGAAAGTCGTTCCTCGCGACAGAGGAATCCTGCCGTTCCTGCAGAGCGGGTGCTGGCAGAAGCAATGTCTGCAGCCTCCCCGCTCTGCTGCCCCTGCCGCGACGAACGACTCTCCGGCTGCATGTCCCCGCCGGCTGCTACTTATTGTATGGGAGGCGGGGAGAGAAGAGAGGCGGGGGAGGAGGAGAGAGGCAGTGCGAAAGCCGGCGGCTTCATCTATTACATTGCCGCCGGCTATATTTCATTAAATTAAGCAAGGTTGTCATAAATTTCGCACATTGGCCGGCCAGAACCCGAAGTGGCTGGCCAGAATGCGAAGTGGCCACACTACGGGTTCTGGCCGTAACATATATACTGTGCTGTCACTTTTAATCTGTGTGGTTGGTTCAAGCCTCATCTGTGGTAGTTTTATTGATCTTATCAGGGCCACTTCTCTCATGAAGCAAGGTGAAACATTTGCATCAGGCGCAGAGATTTCAGGGGCAGCATTTTCGTACTGTGTGTACCTTCCTGAGGAGGAATGGAGTGGCTGAGGGTGAGCAGTTTGATCTTAATCTTATGCTGGCCACTAACGGTCCAATTTCTATCGAAAAATCATTCGAGCGATCAGAAATTCTGATCGGAAGTGAAATATTGAAATACATCGTTCACTACACGAACCAATCTTTGCTTCCTATCACAACCAACAAGAAAATCCAAATTTTGGTTCAACGAAAATTCATTCGGACGACATTTTTTTCACTCGTTCATAATCGATTGTGTCCACCAATGGAGATTATTTACAACCAATCCGATCAGAATTTCTGATCGCTCAAACGATTTTCCACTAGAAATTCCAATTTCTAGTGAAAAATCGTATGAGCGATCAGAAATTCTGATTGGACGAAAAATCGTTCACTACACTATCAACTAACCAATCATTGCTTCCTATCTATCACGACCAACAAGAAGATCCAAATTTTGGTTCGACAATGTCAGAAATGTCAGACGATTTTTTTTTAATAATCGTTCGTTATCGATTGTGCCCATCAACTGACATTATTTACAACCAATCCGATCAGAATTTCTGATCGCTCAAATGATTTTTCACTAAAAATTGGACCGTTAGTGGCCACCTTTAGACTCACAGCCAGCCAGTGTGCTATTGAGTTGAGCTGCAGCATGTCATGTGAGAACATTAAATGAAGCAGAGTAAATTGTTGGGTGCTGTGAGATCATTCCACATCGGGAGGTTTGGGCGCATCCTCACAAGTTTGCCTCAGGCAGTAAGGAGTCTAGAACCGGACCTGGATCTTATTGATATGCATTTGACAGAACATTATTATAAACTACAGTAATTATGCATTTAAAGTGGGCCTAGACTCAGAACTTCCTGGCCCATATGCAGTTAACTTTTTCTTCTGAGCTTTCTCCTAGCAGATCATTTTTCATCATCTTTTTTTTTTTTTTTAAATTCAGCACCCTCAAATTGAAAAAGCACCAAAAAGTAGGTGAAGAAGTACTATCAAAATTATTTTAAGCACTTTCTTTCTTGCTTGTTGGCGGTTTAAAGGGAATTTTATTGACAAGGTGTGAAAATATCACCTAAGGGAAAACTTGGGAGAAAAAGTGAATTGAATATGAGCCCTCTCTGCTCTAAAAGATAAGCAACAACATAATATCCTTTAAAAAATATTTATTTGTTACAATTTATACGGAGGTCCTGCAGTACTTACTTCCTGGGAGCACAGAAAGGGTTACCCTCCAGTGTTCACATATTAGCACAGAACAATGGCACAACTTGGCACAGTTCAGACAAAGCTGACAGCCTTGATATACACTTGTTGATTACTTGGAGGTAAGGGGGGATTAGACAGGCTGTTTTCTGTAAACAGGGTGAATTTTTCCTCAACTATATATGTTTTCCTCATCTGCTGTGCAAGGTTTTAGATCTGATTTAAGAAAAAGTTTAGAAAGTTGCAATTTTTACAAAAGAAAAAAATGAAAAAAGTGCTCCAAGTGCACTGATCATTATCTAACCCGTGGCAACCTACAGCTGCCTTCTCTTGAGAGCAATCAGGTGATGGCTTGTCTGGCTACCTAAAGGGGTTGTGTCTCTGACTACCTTAAAGGAGGGGACACTCTGGCTACCCAAAGGGGAGGACTCTCTGGTGGACTTAAGGGGAGTTACCTAATACTGGGGTGCACCTCCGGGCGGCTAGTGCATTGCATTAGTGTGCCCGAGTCTATTGGAGGGCACAATTGATACACCTTTGCCCTGGGAGCTCTATAGCCTAAAAACTGCCCTGGGCTCTCCAGAAGCAGAGTGGAGTGGACCCAATTTAGCACTGGAGCAGGCGAATATTACAGTGCTCCCTGTAATGTAAGAAGAAGGAGTGGGCCCTGTGACAATACAGCCCTGCGATCCCGTCTAAAAGACATTAAAAGACCGGTTTCTGGATCGTCAGAAGATAGTAATGTGACAGAGCGTGCCAATCCCGTCTAATCTACTCCCGTTAGCATTAGCAGGAGGTACGGTGAGCAGACTGACAATAAAGATTGATCGCACAACTGCCGACAATATGTAATGTGACAATTACTCACCAATCCCATATTACTAGGCCACTGTTGCCATGCAGGTCTCATACACTAGAGACTTCTGGAGGCAAATTCACTGTGTGCATAGTAAATGGTTAAGATTGGTTGGAGTTGCCCATACATGTACAATCCCGATTGTATGTACAATCGGTGAACTAAAAATATTGATTTTGCACTGGAAATCGGGTAATTTCACTGCCACCACTCTCCGATTTGATAGAGCGAAGAGACCCCAACGCTATCATAATATGGCAGCCAGCCCAATCACTTCCAAGATGCTCCAGTCACCGTTCGGGGAGTAGTCACTTCAGAAGGCTTGAAGACTGTGAGCAGTGTGAGGTTAAAGAAAGGCTACTGGGTCCATATATGATGCAATCGCGATTGTTTGCACAATTGATAAACTAAAGTTATCGATTTTGCGCAGGAAATCGGAGTACTAGCTAATCCTAGAAGGAAGAAATGGTTATTTACAACCTAGCTAGCAAATCAACAAATTATAAGAAAATGATAAACAATGCGGTAGAATGACTCTTAACCACTTGAGGACCACAGTCTTTCTACCCCTTAAGGACCGGCCACTTTTTTTCCATTCAGACCACTGCAGCTTTCACGGTTTATTGCTCGCTCATACAACCTACCACCTAAATGAATTTTGGCTCCTTTTCTTGTCACTAATAAAGCTTTCTTTTGGTGCTATTTGATTGCTCCTGCGATTTTTACTTTTTATTATATTCATCAAAAAAGACATGAATTTTGGCAAAAAAATGATTTTTTTAACTTTCTGTGCTGACAATTTTCAAATAAAGTAAAATTTCTGTATACATGCAGCGCGAAAAATGTGGACAAACATGTTTTTGATTAAAAAAAAAAACATTCAGTGTATATTTATTGGTTTGGGTAAAAGTTATAGCGTTTACAAACTATGGTGCAAAAAGTGAATTTTGCCATTTTCAAGCATCTATGACTTTTCTGACCCCCTGTCATGTTTCATGAGGGGCTAGAATTCCAGGATAGTATAAATACCCCCCAAATGACCCCATTTTGGAAAGAAGACATCCCAAAGTATTCACTGAGAGGCATAGTGAGTTCATAGAAGATATTATTTTTTGTCACAAGTAAGCGGAAAATGACACTTTGTGACAAAAAAAAAGAAAAAAAAAAGAATCCATTTCTTCTAACTTGCGACAAAAAAAAATGAAATCTGCCACGGACTCACCATGCCCCTCTCTGAATACCTTGAAGTGTCTACTTTCCAAAATGGGGTCATTTGTGGGGTGTGTTTACTGTCCTCGCATTTTGGGGGGTGCTAATTTGTAAGCACCCCTGTAAAGCCTAAAGGTGCTCATTGGACTTTGGGCCCCTTAGCGCAGTTAGGCTGCAAAAAAGTGCCACACATGTGGTATTGCCGTACTCAAGAGAAGTAGTAGAATGTGTTTTGGGGTGTATTTTTACACATACCCATGCTGGGTGGGAGAAATATCTCTGTAAATGACAATTTTTTCACACAATTGTCCATTTACAGAGTTATTTCTCCCACCCAGCATGGGTATGTGTAAAAATACACCCCAAAACACATTGTACTACTTCTCCCGAGTACGGCGATACCACATGTGTGGCACTTTTTTGCACCCTAACTGCGCTAAAGGGCCCAAAGTCCAATGAGTACCTTTAGGATTTCACAAGTCATTTTGCGGAATTTGATTTCCAGACTACTCCTCACGGTTTAGGGCCCCTAAAATGCCAGGGCAGTATAGGAACCCCACAAATGACCCCATTTTAGAAAGAAGACACCCCAAGGTATTCCGTTAGGAGTATGGTGAGTTCATAGAAGATTTTATTTTTTGTCAAAAGTTAGCGGAAAATTGATTTTTATTGTTTTTTCACAAAGTGTCATTTTCCACTAACTTGTGACAAAAAATAAAATCTTCTATGAACTCACCATACTCCTAACGGAATACCTTGAGGTGTCTTCTTTCTAAAATGGGGTCATTTGTGGGGTTCCTATACTGCCCTGGCATTTTAGGTGCCCTAAACCGTGAGGAGTAGTCTGGAAATCAAATTCCGCAAAATGACCTGTGAAATCCTAAAGGTACTCATTGGACTTTGGGCCCTTTAGCGCAGTTAGGGTGCAAAAAAGTGCCACACATGTGGTATCGCCGTACTCGGGAGAAGTAGTACAATGTGTTTTGGGGTGTATTTTTACACATACCCATGCTGGGTGGGAGAAATAACTCTGTAAATGGACAATTGTGTGTAAAAAAAATCAAAAGATTGTCATTTACAGAGGTATTTCTCCCACCCAGCATGGGTATGTGTAAAAATACACCCCAAAACACATTGTACTACTTCTCCCGAGTATGGCAATACCACATGTGTGGCACTTTTTTGCACCCTAACTGCGCTAAAGGGCCCAAAGTCCAATGAGTACCTTTAGGATTTCACAGGTCATTTTGCGAAATTTGATTTCCAGACTACTCCTCACGGTTTAGGGCCCCTAAAATGCCAGTTCAGTATAGGAACCCCACAAATGACCCCATTTTAGAAAGAAGACACCCCAAGGTATTCCGTTAGGAGTATGGTGAGTTCATAGAAGATTTTATTTTTTGTCACAAGTTAGTGGAAAATGACACTTTGTGAAAAAAACAATAAAAATCAATTTTCCGCTAATTTTTGACAAAAAATAAAATCTTCTATGAACTCACCATACTCCTAACGGAATACCTTTGGGTGTCTTCTTTCTAGAATGGGGTCATTTGTGAGGTTACTATACTGCCCTGGCATTTTAGGGGCCCTAAACCGTGAGGAGTAGTCTTGAAACCAAATGTCGCAAAATGACCTGTGAAATCCTAAAGGTACTCATTGGACTTTGGGCCCCTTAGCGTACTTAGGGTGTAAAAAAGTGCCACACATGTGGTACCGCCGTACTCAGGAGAAGTAGTATAATGTGTTTTGGGGTGTATTTTTACACATACCCATGCTAAGTGGGAGAAATATCTCTGTAAATGACAATTGTTTGATTTGTTTTACACACAATTGACCATTTACATAGAAATTTCTCCCACCCAGCATGGGTATGTGTAAAAATACACCCCAAAACACATTATACTACTTTTCCTGAGTACGGCGGTACCACATGTGTGACACTTTTTTGCAGCCTAGGTGCGCTAAGGGGCCCAACGTCCTATTCACGGGTCATTTTGAGGCATTTGTTTTCTAGACTACTCCTCGCGGTTTAGGGCCCCTAAAATGCCAGGGCAGTATAGGAACCCCACAAGTGACCCCATTTTAGAAAGAAGACACCCCAAGGTATTCCGTTAGGTGTATGGCGAGTTCATAGAAGATTTTATTTTTTGTCACAAGTTAGTGAAAAATGACACTTTGTGAAAAAAACCCAATAAAAATCAATTTCCGCTAACTTTTGACAAAAAATAAAATCTTCTATGAACTCGTCATACACCTAACAGAATACCTTGGGGTGTCTTTTTTTCTAAAATGGGGTCACTTGTGGGGTTCCTATACCGCCCTGGCATTTTACGGGCCCAAAACCGTGAGTAGTCTGGAAACCAAATGTCTCAAAATGACTGTTCAGGGGTATAAGCATCTGCAAATTTTGATGACAGGTGGTCTATGAGGGGGCGAATTTTGTGGAACCGGTCATAAGCAGGGTGGCCTTTTAGATGACAGGTTGTATTGGGCCTGATCTGATGGATAGGAGTGCTAGGGGGGTGACAGGAGGTGATTGATGGGTGTCTCAGGGGGTGGTTAGAGGGGAAAATAGATGCAATCAATGCACTGGGGAGGTGATCGGAAGGGGGTCTGAGGGGGATCTGAGGGTTTGGCCGAGTGATCAGGAGCCCACACGGGGCAAATTAGGGCCTGATCTGATGGGTAGGTGTGCTAGGGGGTGACAGGAGGTCTCAAGGTGTGATTAGAGGGGGGAATAGATGCAAGCAATGCACTGGCGAGGTGATCAGGGCTGGGGTCTGAGGGCATTCTGAGGGTGTGGGCGGGTGATTGAGTGCCCTAGGGGCAGATAGGGGTCTAATCTGATAGGTAGCAGTGACAGGGGGTGATTGATGGGTAATTAGTGGGTGTTTAGGGTAGAGAACAGATGTGAACACTGCACTTGGGAGGTGATCAGACGTCGGATCTGCGGGCGATCTATTGGTGTGGGTGGGTGATCAGATTGCCCGCAAGGGGCAGGTTAGGGGCTGATTGATGGGTGGCAGTGACAGCGGGTGATTGATGGGTGGCAGTGACAGGGGGTGATTGATGGGTGATTGATAGGTGATTGACAGGTGATCAGTGGGTTATTACAGGGAAGGACAGATGTAAATAATGCCCTGGCGAATTGATAAGGGGGGGTCTGAGGGCAATCTGAGCGTGTAGGCGGGTGATTGGGTGCCCGCAAGGGGCAGATTAGGGTCTGATCTGATGGGTAACAGTGACAGGTGGTGATAGGGGGTGATTGATGGGTAATTAGTGGGTGTTTAGAGGAGAGAATATATGGAAACACTGCGCTTGGGTGGTGATCTGATGTCGGATCTGCGGGCGATCTATTGGTGTGGGTGGGTGATCAGTTTGCCCGCAAGGGGCAGGTTAGGGGCTGATTGATGGGTGGCAGTGACAGGGGTGATTGATGGGTGGCAGTGACAGGGGGTGATTGATGGGTGATTGACAGGTGATTGACAGGTGATCAGTGGGTTATTACAGGGAAGGACAGATGTAAATAATGCCCTGGCGAATTGATAAGGGGGGGTCTGAGGGCAATCTGAGCGTGTAGGCGGGTGATTGGGTGCCCGCAAGGGGCAGATTAGGGTCTGATCTGATGGGTAACAGTGACAGGTGGTGATAGGGGGTGATTGATGGGTAATTAGTGAGTGTTTAGAGGAGAGAATAGATGGAAACACTGCGCTTGGGTGGTGATCTGATGTTGGATCTGCGGGCGATCTATTGGTGTGGGTGGGTGATCAATTTGCCCGCAAGGGGCAGGTTAGGGGCTGATTGTTGGGCGGCAGTGACAGGGGGTGATTGATGGGTGATAGGTGATTGGCAGGTGATTGACAGGTGATCAGTGGGTTATTACAGGGAAGGACAGATGTAATTAATGCACTGGTGAATTGATAAGGGGGGGGGGGGGGGGTCTGAGGGCAATTTGAGCGTGTGGGCGGGTGATTGGGTGCCCGCAAGGGGCAGCTTAGGGTCTGATCTGAAAGGTAACAGTGACAGGTGGTGATAGGGGGTGATTGATGGGTGATTGATGGGTAATTAGTGGGTGTTTAGAGAAGATAACAGATGTAAACAATACATTTGGGAGGTAATCTGACGGCAGGTTTGCGGGCGATCTAATGGTGTGGGTGGGTGATCAGATTGCCCGCAAGGGGCAGGTTAGGGGCTGATTGATGGGTGGCAGTGACAGGGGGTGATTGATGGGTGATAGGTGATTGGCAGGTGATTGACAGGTGATCAGTGGGTTATTACAGGGAAGAACAGATGTAATTAATGCACTGGCGAATTGATAAGGGGGGGTCAGAGGGCAATCTGAGTGTGTTGGCGGGTGATTGGGTGCCCGCAAGGGGCAGATTAGGGTCTGATCTGATAGGTAAAAGTGACAGGTGGTGATAGGGGGTGATTGATGGGTGATTGATGGGTAATTAGTGGGTGTTTAGAGGAGAGAATAGATGTAAACAATGGATTTGGGAGGTGATCTGATGTCGGATCTGCGGGCGATCTATTGGTGTGGGTGGGTGATCAGATTGCCCGCAAGGGGCAGGTTAGGGGCTGATTGTTGGGTGGCAGTGACAGGGGGTGATTGATGGGTGATTGATGGGTGATTGATGGGTGATTGACGGGTGATTGACAGGTTATCAGGGAAGATAGATGCATACAGTACACAGGGGGGGGGGGGGTCTGGGGGGGGGGGGTCTGGGGAGAATCTGAGGGGTGGGGGGGTGATCAGGAGGGGGCAGGGGGCGGGGGGGGGGGGGGTAAAAAAAAATAGCGTTGACAGATAGTGACAGGGAGTGATTGATGGGTTATTAGGGGGGTGATTGGGTGCAAACAGGGGTCTGGGGGGTGGGCAGGGGGGGGTCTGAGGGGTGCTGTGGGCGATCAGTGGGCGGGGGGGGGCAGATCAGTGTGTTTGGGTGCAGGTTAGGGTGGCTGCAGCCTGCCCTGGTGGTCCCTCGGACACTGGGACCACCAGGGCAGGAGGCAGCCTGTATAATACACTTTGTATACATTACAAAGTGTATTATACACTTTGTAGCGGCGATCGCGGGGTTAACATCCCGCCGGCGCTTCCGTATGGCCGGCGGGATGTTACGGCGGGTGGGCGGAGCCAGTTGCCGGGGGAAGCGCGCGTCATCAATGACGCGATCGCTCCCCCGGCATGCCTAAAGGACGCGCCGCCTGAAGGCGTATTGCGGTCCTTTAGGCGTCCACTTTGCCGCCGCCCATGGGCTGTGGGCGGTCGGCAAGTGGTTAAGAGGGGCAGATCCTTTGTAGCAGCAATCAGATGACCAGAACAGGCACAAGACTAGAGATGGCCCGAACAGTTCACCCGCGAACGGTTCCAGGTGAACTTTGGGTGGTTCACGTTCGCCGGCGAAGGCGAACTTTTGCGGAAGTTCGATTTGCCCCCATAATGCTATATTAAGGTAAACTTTGACTCTCTACATCACAGTCAGCAGGCACATTGTCGCCAATCAGACTACACTCACTCCTGGAGCCCCACCCCCCCTTTTAAAAGGCAAGGTTCTCCTGCCATTTTACTCACTCGTCTGCCTACAGTAATTAGTTAAGGGACAGCTGCTAACAGACTCTGCTAGGGAAAGCTTAGTTAGGCTCTTGTAGGCTTGTTAGCTTGCTACTGGCTGATTGTTATTCCTTATATTGCACCCCACCACAGCTTCCTACCTCATCCCTGGAAGACAAGACCTCAGGAGGGTCTTGTCTTCCAGGGAATTGTAGGATTTCAAAAGCCAGCTTACATACATTGGCCGGGAATCAAACCCAGGTCTAGTGCTTGGTAGGCAGCTCTCCTTACCACTATACCACCACCAACACTACAGTTCCGTGATTAGCCTACTAGCCGCCGAGGCTAGCAGGCTGTTTGTAAACAAAAGGGGAAAGAAATCCCCTTTGTTTACATGGGTACAGTGATGCGGTCCCCGGCAGTGCTGTGTGAGATCGGCGACCCCTGGCCTCTGATTGGCCGGGGAGCGATGTCCTGTCATAGGCTGATGCCTATGAGAGGCGGAACAGGACGGATCGCCGTCCTGTTCCAAATCAGATGACAGAGGGGAGGTAGGAAGGAGAGGGAGGGGGAAAGAGAGTGCCTCGATGAGGCTTCAGCAAAAAAAATAAACAAAGTGCTGCAGCGATCGGACCCCTACGGCGGCATGTCCCCTAAGGGACAAAAAAGGAGGTGAGTCCGATCACTGGGCTCCCAAGTTGGGCTGTGCAGGAGGCTAAAAAGCCTGCACAGCCCAGTACAGCAAAAAAATGGCCTGGTCTTTAGGGGGAGGGGGGGGGGGTTAGCACTGTGGGCGTCAAGTGGTTAAAAATCTCTTCCTGTGTCACAAATAACCTAAATACCAAAAAATAATACATTTCTTAAAAATAAATTTAATAACAATAATTTACAAAATGGTAAGTCTCAAAATGAATTTTAAAAAGATGATTAGCAAACCGATAATTCTTCAAACAAAAATTTTTCTTTGGATGGAACTATTTATTGAGCCCTCAAATGTATTATTTTGGTGCCCAATACCCGATATTTATCATTAGCAATTATGGGGTGCCCAAATAGTCCATTTGCCGCAGGCACCCAAATTGCCTGCTTCCATCCTCCACCCCACCATACTCCCTATGTATAGCACTGTTTTTCACCTGCACTTGCTTAACTTCAAATGTAATTTACATCAATTTCAAATAATATGATATGAAAGGCAGAACATGTATGACATGTCAAATCACACAGGTGCATTGGGGAAGCTAGACTGTGGTTCTATGTTGTAACCTTCCAGGCATGACGATGCTCTCTTCTATGCACATACAGCAATACACTATTCAGACACATTTGCTTAGGGTTTTATTTTTTACCTTGCAGCACAATGCGATGTGACCTGCAATATGGCCTGTGTCACCACCGAAGAAGTGTATGACAGGTGCCACCACTCATCTGAATAGGATGTAATTAGGTTATGCATGCGGAAAACAACCTCCAGAAGCTTCCATTATTTTTAACGAAAATTTTAAAGAGATACAGTTTTTTGGTTCTTAATCCCGGCATAGAAAAATAAGCCTATCAATCTAGTATGACTTCAGGACTTTCCAGCTGTATTGGATCATTTCGCATAGATGTCAATCCCTTTCTTTCCCTCAGTATTCTTGCTTGCTGTTAGATTTAGCTGCAGACTCTGTAGTCAGTCATTTTTATTGCCTTAACTGCTACATTAATGAATTTCAATTGCCAGCAGATGCGCTGCGTGTCTCCTGGTGTCTTCTTGTCTTCGCCTTAAAGTGATTGTATTCTGTGATGCCTTTTAAGAAAGGACCTTGGGAGCGATCATTAACCCATGTGTCCAATCATATCAAACGATTCTGTCAGAGAAGGCAGGTCAACTCAAGCTCTAATGAAATGGAGAGGAGCGCAGCATTAGTTCTAGTGAAAGCTAGAATTCTTAAAACAGTATAAATACTGTTAGTTTAAAGACCGGCATTTTTATTATTATATACAGTGTTGCTTACAAATTATTGCCAGTAATTTTCACATCAAAAATGCTATTTTCGATTTTGAGAAAATGTTTGCAAAAATACTGTATTTTTCGGGGTATAAGACGCTCTGGCATATAAGACACACCTAGGTTTAGAGGGCAATAATCAGGGGAAAAAAATAATAGTGCAAGGGTGTATTATGGACCTTTTAACCCCCCCCCCCCAAAAAAAAAAATGTCTCTTGGCTGCATTGCCCAGATACACTACACTAATCCCTGCTGCCCCTACCAGTTACACTACATTACACTTATCCCTGCTGCCCTACCAACTAAATTAACACTACACTTAACTAAACTACATTACTAATAATACACTACACTTTCACTTTAATACTATGGGCTTGATTCACTAAACCGTGATAACTCAAATATCATACCTTATTAAAGATCACACTTTATTAAAGATCACACCTTATGAAAATATATCACACCTTATCAAAGTTATCACACCTTATGAAAAGATATCACACCTTACAAGAAAAAAGTAGTTCCCTAAAAACCGCACCACTCGATCAAATAATCTAATTGTAATCAATCTTTATTCAGTACAAAAAGTCAATAAAAACACTAAAAACAATGTACAGCGGGGCACATGATAATAATAATAGTATACAGATAGTTCATAAAGCCACAATGCCTGTAATACACCTCCTGTGTAGTATGTAGTGACAAGGTACTAAACTAGTTACATACATATAAGATAACAATCAAAGAACCCCCAGACAACATGTCAGCCTTCAGCATACAAAACGTGATCATGTGTACAGGTAAGTAAAGTGCATAGTGCCATCAGAGGATGATAAGGTATAAGGACCATCCATGAGAATAAAGTGTGAAACCACCGTGCAGAAATGAAAAAAACCATAAATAAATTATAAAGTGCTGTGAGGAACAAAGAGAAGAGGCTGCAGCTTACCGGGGATGAGGAGGGACAGGCAGGGAAAGAGTGTGCCCCACAACGGCGTTGTCACTACATACTACACAGGAGGTGTATTACAGGCATTGTGGCTTTATGAACTATCTGTATATTATTATTATTATCATGTGCCCCGCTGTACATTGTTTTTAGTGTTTTTATTGACTTTTTGTACTGAATAAAGATTGATTACAATTAGATTATTTGATCGAGTGGTGCGGTTTTTAGGGAACTACTTTTTTCTTGTAATGTGTATATATTTTTAGTTCCATTCTGCACACTCCATGTCACTTACACATACATATGGTAGAGCGGATGGTGCTTGCCCAAATCTGTTGTCATTTTGAAGATATCACACCTTATCAAAGTTATCACACAGTATGAAAATATATCACACCTTATCAAAGTTAACACGCCTTATCAGAGTAGCATAGCGAGCGCTACAAACGTATGTCTGCTAATTGGCAGTGGCATTCGTCCTGCCCTGAGCCCCTGCAGGTTCGTAGCACTTGCTATGCTATTCTGATAAGGTGTGATATCTTTTCATAAGGTGTGATAACTTTGATAAGGTGTGATATCTTTTCATAAGGTGTGATAACTTTGATAAGGTGTGATATCTTTTCATAAGGTGTGATAACTTTGATAAGGTGTGATATCTTTTCATAAGGTGTGATAACTTTGATAAGGTGTGATATCTTTTCATAAGGTGTGATAACTTTGATAAGGTGTGATATCTTTTCAAAAGGTGTGATAACTTTGATAAGGTGTGATATCTTTTCATAAGGTGTGATATTTGAGTTATCACGGTTTGGTGAATCAAGCCCTATACCTGCTCCCGCCATCCTGATCCTCCCCCCCTGGCTGCAGGTCATCCATCTCAGCTGCTGCGGTATCCAGGACACTGGTCGTCTCTCCCCTGGCTCCAGGTCATCCAGGTCATTTGTCTCCACTGCCGTGATATCCAGGGCCTTGGCTGTCTCTCACTCTGGCTACAAGTGGTCCTTCTCCACTGCTGCGATATCCAGTGCAGCACTGCCGGGTCCTACCAGTTGCATACACGCTGTTACTAGCGGCGTACGTGCGCCAGGGGTCACGCAAAAAACCCTGGCGCTGCTCCCCCCTAATGTTAAATGTTCTCCCCTCGGTGCCCAGTGCAAGTGCTACATTACCTGTCCGTGGCCTCCGCTTGTCCTCCACTGGATCTGGGCTTCCTCCGTTTGCCATACACGCGCACCCAACATGGTTGCCTAGGAAGGGCGCACGTGTGAGGTCAGATATCACACATGGCCACGTTATTAGGCAACCACGTGGCGTGCATATATGGAGAATGGAGGAGGCCCAGAGTTAGCGGAGGACAAGTGGGGGGGGGGCATTTAACATTAGGGGATAGCATTGGGTCGGCGAGGCGGACGGAGGCGGCATCACAAGACCGATTACTGATCAATTTCAGCATGAAATTGATCGGGAATTGTCCTGTGGTGTATGAATAACACAGTAATCCTATTCCCTAATCCCTAACCTAACGTATACTGTAGCTAGCTAAGGCTAATAGCTGGCCAGCAGGCAGCAGCTGGCCTGGTGGTCTGTGCACAGGCTAAGCACAAACACAGACACATAGCAGCTGCCTGCAGCAGCCCTGCAGCACACACTCTGACTGTCAGACAATGAAATCAAGCTAATTAACAATACAACAATAGTGTAGTGATAGTGAAGGGGTTAATCACCGAACAGCTTTAAGTTTATCACTGTATACAGCACTTGCTAGGCCAGCAGCACTAGAGCACACACTCTGACTGTCACTCACTGAATGAAATCAAGCAAGGTAGTGGCTGGAAAGTGTACTGGTTAAGGGCTCTGCCTTTGACATGGGCGACCAGGGTTCAAATCCTGGCTAGGTCAAGTACCTATTCAGTAAGGAGTTCAAGGCAAGACTCCCTAACACTGCAGGGTGGCCTCTTGAGTAGAGTTGGGCCGAACAGTTCGCCTGGCGAACCTCTCTGGGCCTCTTACTACTTCCGGGTCGCAATGACCCGGAGTAGTACGCCTGCGCTGCCCGGCGGAGCGCGTCCTAGATCGCGCTCCTGTTGCCGGGCGCTCTCTGCGCATGAGCGTGACGTCACTCATGACGTCACGCACATGCGCAGAGAGTGCCCGGCAACGGGAGCGCGATCTAGGACGCGCTCCGCCGGGCAGCGCAGGCGTACTACTCCGGGTCATTGCGACCCGGAAGTAGTAAGAGGCCCATGAATTTAGAGATGTTCGCCGGCGAACGGTTCGGGAACCGTTCGCCACATCTCTACTCTTGAGCGCGTCCCAGTGGCTGCAGCTCTTGAGCGCTTTGAGTCAGACAGGAGAAAAGCGCTATACAAATGTTTGGATTATTATTATTATTATAATTAACAAAATAGGAATAGTGTAGTGATAGTGAAGGGGTAAATCACTGAACAGCTTTAGGTTTATCACTGTGTACAGCACTTGCTAGGCCAGCAGCACTGGAGCATGTCTCTCAGTGAGCATTCACAAGAAAGGTTGATATTTCTCATCATGGCATCCCTCCTTATTATACAGGGGGGGTAGCCAGTGTTCCTTTCTGTGATTGGGTGCCAGGGCTTAGGCTGGGAGCCCTCTGATTGGCTCAATGATGTCAGGTGGGGCTGGCCAGGGTTCCCCTCTGTGATTGGTTGCTAGGGATTCTGCTGGGAGCCCTCTGAATGGCTTAATGACGTCCTGCACGTCATAAATTATCTCAACAGTCGGATTTTTGCGGATATCCGCAGATATCCGCTGATATCCGCATTGCCAGCCAACTATCCGCAGATAGCTATCCGGATTTCTCTGAATCTGAATCGGGTAGCTAAATAAGGATATCCGGAATCTGGATGAGCAGCACTGGTCATTATTATTAGTACTCTAGTGGCCGTACTTTTTTAGTAAAAGGAAACCTGAGAGCAGAAAAATAAAAAATGTATACATACCTGTAGCTTCCTCCAACCCCCTTCAGGCTGATCGGTCCCTTGCCGTCCTCCAGGCCGCCTGGATCTTCCGCTAGATGCCCTGGTAATTGGGGCATACTGTGCATGCCCAGCTGTGCGCGCTCCATTGTGCTCCCACTGTCGGGAGCGTTCTGGGCCTGCGCCAACTGGCCCCAAATGGAGGATTTACCAGGCCACCTAATTGAGAATCCAGGCAGCCTGGGAAGACAGCAAGGGAGCGATCAGCCTGAAGAGGGCTGGAGGAAGCCCCAGGTATGTATATTTTTTTATTATTTTTTCCATCTCAGTTACACTTTAAAGAGACTCCGTAACGAAAATTGCATCCTGTTTTTTATCATCCTACAAGTTCAAAAAGCTATTCTAATGTGTTCTGGCTCACTGCAGTACTTTATACTATCACTGTCTCTGTAATAAATCAATGTATCTTTCCCCTGTCAGACTTGTCGGCCTGTGTCTGGAAGGCTGCCAAGTTCTTCAGTGTTGTGGTTCTTCTATGAACTCCCCCTTCCAGTCCCCGCTATGCACACTGCCTGTGTGTTATTTAGGATTAGAGCAGCTTCTCTCTTCTCTCTTATCTTTTACAAGCTGGATAAATCGTCCTCTGAGCTGGCTGGGCTTTCACATACTGAAGAATTACAGACAAGGGCAAAGCTGTTTGCAGGAAGAAACAAGCAGCCTGAATCTTCAGTGCATGAGAACAGGGGGAAAGAAACACACAAATGATCTCTTGAGATTCAAAAGGAAGGCTGTATACAGCCTGCTTGTGTATGGATGTATTTTCTATGTGTGGACATACTGTACATCAACCTACTTCCTGTTTTGGTGGCCATTTTGTTTGTTTATAAACAAACTTTTTAAAACTGTTTTTAACCACTTTTAATGCGGTGGGGAGCAGCGAAATTGTGACAGAGGGTAATAGGAGATGTCCCCTAACGCACTGGTATGTTTACTTTTGTGCGATTTTAACAATACAGATTCTCTTTAAGTTTTATTTTTACAATATCAACATATTAATCAGTGTCATCATCATTATATTCTGTATCATTTTAAAGAGAATCTGTACTCTGAAATTCTTACAATAAAAAGCATACCATTCTATTCATTATGTGCTCCTGGTCCCCTCTGTGCTGTTTCTGCCATTCTCTGCTGCAAACCTGGCTTGTAATTGCCAGTTTTAGGCAGTGTTTACAAACAAACTAACCAGCTTCTAATAGGCTCAGCTAAGCAGAGTGTGTTAGTCACACAGAGCCTGCAGGGGGTGTGTACAGCTTCTAGCTAATCACAAGCAGCCCTGCACATTCCAGTCTGACTGCCTCAGCCTGACTGTGCCGACTATAGAGAGAAGATTAGATCATATAACAGAGATAACACAGCTACTGTGCAATTAGGAAAAGCTGCAGTAAGCCAGACCACATTAGAAAAGGCATAGGAACTTATAGCATAGAAGAAATAAAGATAAACAATTTGTTACAGAGTCTCTTTAAAGCCTTATGCATTGTTTATATTAACACGTTTGTTGTAGTGATTTTGTTATTTGTGTTTTCATATTATTTACAAAGCACAATAACCAGATCCCTGAGTGTTGGAGCAGTTCCAATCTCCCAGTAAGTGCCTGCTCCTCTAATTGCCGGCTTCTCACAGACGCATGTGTAAATGACCTTTCTGAAAACATGAACATTTATTAGCACATTTAATTAAAAAGGTAACAAAACATTAATTTCTAATCTGTCGTGCAGGCTTGGCTAGCCATCAAATTTCCATGTTACTAATTATACCCCCCTAAATTTCCACATGGCTATTTTTGCCTTGACATATTCATTGAACAGAATAAAATTAAACAATGCCCTTAAAGAAAAAATAATTAACAAGATACATTTTCTGTACTCAGTTCTTACACTAGGAAAAAATACCTAATTTACCTGTTTCTTTGTATGATGTAAAGGTTTCAGTTACTAGTGGGTAGATTCTGAGTACACAAATTTGCTATGACGTGCCCTAAAGGTTGTATGCAATTAATTCTTAGTGGATAATGAAACAGTCTTATCTCAGACTGAAGGTATAGAGTGCCTAGGTGCGTCAAGACTTTGGGTACAATTGCTTTAAAGAGGAACTCCAGTGAAAATAATGTAATAAAAAAAAGTGCTTCATTTTTACAATAATTATGTATAAATGATTTAGCCATTGTTTGCCCATTATAAAATCTTTTAAATCCCTGTTTTACTTTCTGACATTTATTACATGCTGACATTTTTACTGTTGGCAGGTGATGTAGCTGCTGCATGCTTTTTTTGGCAGTTGGAAACAGCTGTAAACAGCGATTTCCCACAATGCAGCAAGGTTCACAGACAGGAAACTGCCAAGAGTACATACTTTTCTTGTTTCTTGTGGGAGGGGTTTCACCACAATATCAGCCATACAGCGCCCCCTGGTGGTCTGTATGTGAAAAGGAATAGATTTCTCATGTAAAAGGTGGTATCAGCTACTGATTGGGATAAAGTTCAATTCTTGGCCCGGAGTTTCTCGTTAAGGCTCAGTCCACACTTGTCCAGTTGCAGATCGGATTCGTTTCAAACTAATCAGTTTTTCGTAAAACTGATGCAAAACTGATCAGTTTTTTCAAAATATTGTCCTTTTGTAGCATATGTTTCCAGTCCATTTAAACGTATGTCTTTTCTTCATGTGTGTTTCTATTGGATAAGAGATGATGTTGAGGGGAGGAGCAGGCAGTAGGCAATCCGTTTTTGCCTCGGTTTTGTGTGCAAAAGTTCTTTGTGTAGAGGGAGATCCGTTTTTATTGTAGCCTTTCACTACCCCTCCATGAATCCGGGCTCTGTGAAGTCCCATCCGTGGTTCATGAAGTCCTGACAAATCCGGACTCTCCATTCAGTTTTTCAAAATGGATCCCCCAGATCACTCATGGATCTGTTTTTGAATTGGGTGAAGACGCCTGCTATTTTTAACATTGGTACCCATGGCTCCGGTTTTGGTCAGGGCTCAAAAACAGAGCCACGAATATGTTTTTACAACAGGTGTGAACCGGCCCTTAGACACTGTACTATAGACCTGAAGAAGCGGGAAGGTCCCGAGAAACGCATCCTCCTTTCTGGTCCCATTGAAAATAAAATCACTTTCTATAAATTCAGTCTGAGGTAAGACTGTTTCAAAGCCCCCATACATGCTATTGCTACCAAAATTGCTATACATGTTAAGCAGAATAGTGGGTAGAAGTAAAAAAAAAAAAAATTAAAAAGACCTTGTAGTTTTTTAGAAAGTCGATTTAAAAAAAATGCAAAGAAAAATGTTTTTTTTAAAATTATGAGTTAAAAAAACATTTTTGCTTTGCATTTTAGAGCCCTGAGAGCTGACTTTGCATTTTATTTATAACTGCTTTATTCATCTTCTAATTTAAAGTGGACCCAAACTAAAAATACAAGATTTCAGAAATAAAATCTATTTTCTAAATTATAATAATAAATAGCAGCCTTTTTTCAGCTGCATGATGACAAATATAAAATATTTTACATTTATTGGAGAGACCCCCTCCCTTCCTTTCATATTGCCGGCAAATAATTCGGCAAACTGTCGGAGTAGATGGTGTCCAGCAAAGGTGGAATTGCTAATGGCTGCCACCTGTATAACCCTAGTTATGCAAAGAGGAGGGTGAAAAGCATGCACTGAAATGCTCATAGGCTTGAAGGAGTGTTTATTTATATTTGTATGTGTCAGAGTGGTGCAACTAAATATTTTGAATTAAAAAAATGTTTGGTTTGGGTCCGCTTTAAGCAGAAATACTTTCTGACTGTCTTCAGCTGAGCCTGCAGTGTCAGAAAACTGTTTATTTACATTCCTCACTTGATACAATTAAATACAAGATAACATTATCTGCACTTTCAGATTCATCCAGCTTTGCTGGCAGGGAACGTCCTGTGTGTAACCCTTTGAATGCTGTTCTAGTAAAAAAAAATGCTGTTTGTATATAATATGCTGTAAATAATCTATTAGAGCAAAGAAGAAATGCTGGTTTTCTGTCATGATCGCTGCTGCAGCCGGTATTGCTGGAAGTAGTAGTGCTGCAGCTCAGGCAGTTCTGATCTCTTTCCATGCAAGCTGCATAGCTTTGTCTGCCTTTCCCTGCTGTCAGCTTGTGACTGATTATCATTCACCTGTGTGGGAATCTGCATGTCTGCTCCCATTGGATGACCTCAGTATAAAGATCTGCTTCCTGCAGGACTCCTCGGGTTTTCATAGCTTCAGTTTAAGCCTGCCTTGCTGTCGCTTCAGCCCCAGATCGTGTTTCTTGTTCTAAAGATACTTTGCTGGTCTTTGCATCATATATTGGTTCATTGCCAATATATATGCATACCAGCACGTTTATTATTTTCCTTGTATTCGTGTTACGTTGATACATCAGTGTCGCTGATATATACGTACCCGAACTGTGTATATCCTGTGTTCAGTTAGTCAGTTTTCCAGCACGTTTTGGTAGTTTGCGCGTACCGTGATCACCCGTGCTGAGGTAGTTACCCTGCTCCTGGTTCTGTTTGTGAATTGCGTTCATCTCTGCAAAGAGATAACGAATCCTTCTGAATCCTGTTCTGTTACCATTTGTGGATTGCGTTCATCTCTGCGAAGAGATAGCGAATCCTTCTGAGTCCTGTTCCCTGTATTGCTCCAGTCTAAGTCAGTGTTCCTGCTTATGTCATATATCGGTTCATTGCCGATATATACATATGTTAGTCAGACGTTACAAATAGTTTCATTGATAGCTGTAATTGTAATACGCTAGGAAAACATACTTATTGTATTTTTGTCTGTGTTACGTTCATCTATCTTGATCCTGCTATTTCCTGACTATCCTGTCCTGTCCTTGTGAGGCACGCCATCGCTAGTGGTGCTCAAATACCCCTTTTTAAAATTCGAGTTTGGTCGAATTCGAATAGTAAATTATTCGAGGTCAGTCGAATATTCGAGTCGAATAATTTTTACTATTCGATTCGACCTCGGACTTCGAGCTCACTATTCGAGTCGGTATTCGAGCTCACTATTCGAGCTGACTATTCGAATTGGCCTTAAATAGCTTCCAACACTTGTTTTGAGGGTGAATGATGCAAGAAACATCTTTTTTTCCAAGTAACAACAGCAAGTGATTATGTGGGGATGTTCCTTTAAAAAAAAATGTGGAAAGAGAAGTTGTGTCCTTAATTTTGTTCAGTAGTGTTACTGTATATACTTGTTCTTCTTCTTCTTTATCTTTCTTCTTCTTCTTCTAGATCTTCTTCTTCTATATCTTCTTCTTCTTCTTCTATATTGTCTTCTTCTTCTTCTTCTTCTTCTTCTTCTTCATCATCTTCTTCTTCTTCTTCTTCATCTTCTTCTTCTTCTTCTTCATCATCTTCTTCTTCTTCTTCATCATCTTCTTCTTCATCTTCTTCATCTTCTTCTTCTTCTTCATCTTCATCTTCTTCATCTTCTTCTTCTTCATCTTCTTCTTCTTCTTCATCTTCTTCTTCTTCTTCTTCATCTTCTTCTTCTTCTTCTTCATCTTCTTCTTCTTCTTCTTCATCATCTTCTTCATCTTCTTCTTCTTCTTCTTCTTCATCTTCTTCTTCTTCATCTTCTTCTTCTTCATCTTCTTCTTCTTCATCTTTTTCATCTTCTTCATCTTCTTCTTCTTTTTCATCTTCTTCTTCATCATCTTCTTCATCTTCTTCTTCATCTTCATCTTCATCTTCTCCTTCTCCTTCTTTTTCAATATCGTCTTCTTCTTCTTCACGTATTTCTCTTTTCAATTTTTTTTTTAAAGAAATGCAGCTATTTTTGAGCGTAACAAATAGCTGGTGGGCGCACGCATGTTGGAAGCGCCATTGTATGTGCTCCCTGGCAGTGGAAACACAAAGACAGCAGGAGGTAAATTCAGCAGCAGGAGGAGGAGGATGAGTGTGTGGCAGCAGGCAGTCAATGAGGCAGGCAGCTCGCCGTGACATAATAGCCCTGGTACCTAGCGGTGATACCAGGGCTGTAAATAAACACAACAGGAGGTCCCAGACAGCGGTCGTGCAGCCCACATTGTGTCCAATACACAACTGGGACAACACAGTTTTCAACCCGGGCACCTCAGAAAAATTAAACCTTTTTTTTTTTTTTATGGTTTTTTGGTTTTTGGTTTTACAACCAATATAGCTATTGTTTGACGTAATAGCTGGTGGCAGAGTGGCAGCAGAAGAAGGTAATTCTGTGTACCCTGGCAGTGGGAAACACAGAAAGACAGCAGCAGCAGGAGAAGGAATGGAGGAGTAGGCGAGCAGCTATTGTTTGACGTAATAGCTGGTGGCAGAGTGGCAGCAGAAGGTAAATCATCTGTGTACCCTGGCAGTGGGAAACACAGACAGACAGCAGCAGCAGCAGCAGGAGGAGGTATGGAGGAGCAGTGTGAGTGTGGCAGCAGGTAGGCAGCGTGACATAATAGCCCTGGTACCTAGCGGTGATACCAGGGCTGTAAATAAACACAACAGGAGGTCCCAGACAGCGGTCGTGCAGCCCACATTGTGTCCAATACACAACTGGGACAACACAGTTTTCAACCCGGGCACCTCAGAAAAATTAAACCTTTTTTTTTTTTTATGGTTTTTTGGTTTTTGGTTTTACAACCAATATAGCTATTGTTTGACGTAATAGCTGGTGGCAGAGTGGCAGCAGAAGAAGGTAATTCTGTGTACCCTGGCAGTGGGAAACACAGACAGACAGCAGCAGCAGGAGGAGGAATGGAGGAGTAGGCGAGCAGCTATTGTTTGACGTAATAGCTGGTGGCAGAGTGGCAGCAGAAGGTAAATCATCTGTGTACCCTGGCAGTGGGAAACACAGACAGACAGCAGCAGCAGCAGCAGGAGGAGGTATGGAGGAGCAGTGTGAGTGTGGCAGCAGGTAGGCAGCGTGACATAATAGCCCTGGTACCTAGCGGTGATACCAGGGCTGTAAATAAACACAACAGGAGGTCCCAGACAGCGGTCGTGCAGCCCACATTGTGTCCAATACACAACTGGGACAACACAGTTTTCAACCCGGGCACCTCAGAAAAATTAAACCTTTTTTTTTTTTTATGGTTTTTTGGTTTTTGGTTTTACAACCAATATAGCTATTGTTTGACGTAATAGCTGGTGGCAGAGTGGCAGCAGAAGAAGGTAATTCTGTGTACCCTGGCAGTGGGAAACACAGACAGACAGCAGCAGCAGGAGGAGGAATGGAGGAGTAGGCGAGCAGCTATTGTTTGACGTAATAGCTGGTGGCAGAGTGGCAGCAGAAGGTAAATCATCTGTGTACCCTGGCAGTGGGAAACACAGACAGACAGCAGCAGCAGCAGCAGGAGGAGGTATGGAGGAGCAGTGTGAGTGTGGCAGCAGGTAGGCAGCGTGACATAATAGCCCTGGTACCTAGCGGTGATACCAGGGCTGTAAATAAACACAACAGGAGGTCCCAGACAGCGGTCGTGCAGCCCACATTGTGTCCAATACACAACTGGGACAACACAGTTTTCAACCCGGGCACCTCAGAAAAATTAAACCTTTTTTTTTTTATGGTTTTTTGGTTTTTGGTTTTACAACCAATATAGCTATTGTTTGACGTAATAGCTGGTGGCAGAGTGGCAGCAGAAGAAGGTAATTCTGTGTACCCTGGCAGTGGGAAACACAGACAGACAGCAGCAGCAGGAGGAGGAATGGAGGAGTAGGCGAGCAGCTATTGTTTGACGTAATAGCTGGTGGCAGAGTGGCAGCAGAAGGTAAATCATCTGTGTACCCTGGCAGTGGGAAACACAGACAGACAGCAGCAGCAGGAGGAGGAATGGAGGAGTAGGCGAGCAGCTATTGTTTGACGTAATAGCTGGTGGCAGAGTGGCAGCAGAAGGTAAATCATCTGTGTACCCTGGCAGTGGGAAACACAGACAGACAGCAGCAGCAGCAGCAGGAGGAGGTATGGAGGAGCAGTGTGAGTGTGACAGCAGGTAGGCAGCGTGACATAATAGCCCTGGTACCTAGCGGTGATACCAGGGCTGTAAATAAACACAACAGGAGTAGTGTTGGGCGAACAGTGTTCGCCACTGTTCGGGTTCTGCAGAACATCACCCTGTTCGGGTGATGTTCGAGTTCGGCCGAACACCTGACGGTGCTCGGCCAAACCGTTCGGCCATATGGCCGAACTAAGAGCGCATGGCCGAACGTTCCCCGAACGTTCGGCTAGCGCTGTGATTGGCCGAACGGGTCACGTGGTTCGGACCCGAACGCGCTCTGATTGGCCGAACTGTCACGTGGTTCGGGTAAATAAATACCCGAACCACGTCATATCTCCGCCATTTGTCTGTGGGTTTAGCTTTGGGTAGGCAGGCAGGGTAGTTCGCGCTCCAGCCACGCTAGCCAGGGTCCCCCCCAGTCATTGTGTGTCGCTGCTGGGAATAGTAGTACACCGCTCGCTCAGCATTCTGTTTACTGCCACTCTGTGTACCTCGCTCAGCCACACTATATAGCATTCTGTTTACTGCCACTCTGTGTCTGCTGGGAATAGTAGTACACCGCTTGCACAGCCACACTATATAGCATTCTGTTTACTGCCACTCTGTGTACCTCGCTCAGCCACACTATATAGCATTCTGTTTACTGCCACTCTGTGTCTGCTGGGAATAGTGGTACACCGCTCGCTCAGCCACACTATATAGCATTCTGTTCACTGTTCTGTGTCTGCTTGGAATAGTGGTACACCGCTCGTTCAGCCACACTATATAGCATTCTGTGTACTGTTCTGTGTCTGCTGGGAACAGTAGTACACCGCTCGTTCAGCCACACTATATAGCATTCTGTGTACTGTTCTGTGTCTGCTGGGAACAGTAGTACACCGCTCGCTCAGCCACACTATATAGCATTCTGTTCACTGTTCTGTGTCTGCTGGGAATAGTGGTACACCGCTCGCTCAGCCACACTATATAGCATTCTGTTCACTGTTCTGTGTCTGCTGGGAATAGTGGTACACCGCTCGCTCAGCCACACTATATAGCATTCTGTTCACTGTTCTGTGTCTGCTGGGAATAGTGGTACACCGCTCGCTCAGCCACACTATATAGCATTCTGTTCACTGTTCTGTGTCTGCTGGGAATAGTGGTACACCGCTCGCTCAGCCACACTATATAGCATTCTGTTTACTGTTCTGTGTCTGCTGGGAATAGTGGTACACCGCTCGCTCAGCCACACTATATAGCATTCTGTTCACTGTTCTGTGTCTGCTGGGAATAGTGGTACACCGCTCGCTCAGCCACACTATATAGCATTCTGTTCACTGTTCTGTGTCTGCTGGGAACAGTAGTACACCGCTCGTTCAGCCACACTATATAGCATTCTGTGTACTGTTCTGTGTCTGCTGGGAACAGTAGTACACCGCTCGTTCAGCCACACTATATAGCATTCTGTGTACTGTTCTGTGTCTGCTGGGAACAGTAGTACACCGCTCGTTCAGCCACACTATATAGCATTCTGTTCACTGTTCTGTGTCTGCTGGGAATAGTGGTACACCGCTCGCTCAGCCACACTATATAGCATTCTGTTCACTGTTCTGTGTCTGCTGGGAATAGTGGTACACCGCTCACCCGTCACTGTATAGCATTGTGCTCTGTGTCGCTGCTGGGAATAGTGGTACTGTATAGCATTTCTGTACTGCCACTGTACTGCTGCCAGTCAGCGTGTACTGTAAGGATAAGTGAAATGAGGAAGAAATCCGGTGAAAGAGGGAGGGGCAAGGGAAGAGGTGTTTCCCCTGACGGTTCACGTACAGGCCACAGGGGAGCACCCAAGAAAACCCACTCAATACCACCCATGTTGTCCAGGACAACAACCCTCACAAATCCAAAAGAACAGGACCAGATAATTACTTGGATGACCTCTCAAGCGTCCAGCAGTGGGTTAAGCAGCACCAGCACATCACGCACGAGGTCCGAGTCCTCAGCCAGTTACAAGGAGCCAGTGGGCACAAAGCTGACACAACCGGCAGCGACACCACGCACACAACTGCCAGATAACCAGTCCGATGAATTACCTCAGGACACAATGGGGTATTCGCAGGAGCTATTCCCAGCCCAACAAACTTCCACCTTTCAAAGGTCAATGGAGGAACAGCCAGAAATGTTGTGCCTGGATTCACAACCGTTAACTGTGGGAAATGTACCGCGCACTGAAATACGAGGCGAGTCCGAAGAGGACTCGGAAACCCAAATCCCAGAGCAATTTGGGCAGGAGGGGTTGCAATTGCAGGAGGTCGGCCGACAAGATCTGGAAGACGACGTTGGAGTGTGCTGCGCAGAGGTTGTTGTGGGGAGCTCTACTCCACGGCGGTGGCCCACAATGACATATGACGAGTTTGAGGAGATGGAAGAGGAGGGTATGGACAATGTGGACAGAGACCCAGATTTTGTTTGTGAACGAGAACATCGCCGTCGTAGCAGCAGCACAGATGAGTCTGTTGAAGAACACACTGCTGCACGAGTTCGCCTTGTGCCACAAGGTAGGCGGCGCGCAATTTCAGGCACCACAAGCGTGGAAGTTCAAGTGAGAGGCAAAAGAGGAGCAAACAGAAATCGCCAGCAAGGAGGCAGGTGCTCCAAAGTCTGGGCTTTCTTTGAAGACTGCACTGAGGATGTTACCATGGCGATTTGCAAGGTGTGCAAGACCCGCCTGAGCAGGGGGAAAAATATTAACAACCTCTCCACCACCAGCATGAGCCGTCACATGCTATCCAAACATCCCACTCTTTGGGCAAACGCGTCAGGACAGGGTACCAGAAACAACACTGCCTCCCTTGGGTTCACCAGACCCGCCTCAGCAGCAGCAGTAGCCCAGCCATTGCGTGGTTCACAACATTCACAAACATCAGACGACGCTGACACTGTCACTTTCCGGAGTAGTGCTCTTGAGGTCTCCCAGTGTTCATCAAACACAACAACCAACAGCCCTTCCGTGTGCAGCGCTACGGTTCAGTTGTCTGTGTCGGAGATGTTTGAGCGCAAGAGGAAATTGCCAGCAAATGACCCCCGGGCCGTGGCAGTAACAGCCAGCATAGCCAAGCTTCTGGCCTGCGAAATGCTGCCATATCGATTGGTGGAGACAAACAGCTTCAAGGGCATGATGTCAGTGGCCATCCCACGTTACGTGGTTCCCAGCCGCTACCACTTTGCACGCTCTGCAGTGCCTGAGTTGCATGAGCACGTGGTCAGCAAAATAACCCGAAGCTTGAAGAATGCCGTTGCCTGCAAGGTTCACCTCACCACTGACACCTGGACGAGTGCGTTCGGCCAGGGTCGATACATCTCCCTTACCGCGCACTGGGTGAACCTTGTGGAGCCTGGCAGCGATTCCTCACCTGCTACGGCACGGGTGTTGCCCACGCCACAAACAGCTGCACCGCCGTCCCTCCCACTGGATAACAGCAGCACCTACCTCTCTGACTCCTTCTCCTCCAACGCATCTCAAAGCTGTACCTCATCCGGAAACGCTAACCCAGCAGCAGTAGGATCGTGGAAGCAGTGCAGCACAGCTGTTGGCATGCGTCAGCAAGCGTTGCTGAAGCTAATCTGCCTTGGGGATAAGCAGCACACAGGGGAGGAAATTTGGAGGGGAATAAAGGAACAGACGGATTTGTGGCTGGCACCGCTGGACCTGAAACCGGGCATGGTTGTGTGTGATAATGGGAGTAATCTCATTCGCGCTTTAAGGTTGGCTAAGCTGACACACATCCCTTGCCTGGCGCACGTGATGAACCTAGTAGTTCAGCGGTTCCTGAGGACATACCCAGGCGTGCCCGATCTGCTGTTGAAGGTGCGTCGAGTGTCCAAACATTGTAGAAATTCCAGTACTGCTTCGGGGGCACTCGCCAAGATGCAGGAGCGCTTCAATCTCCCCCACCATCGCTTGCTGTGTGATGTCCCTACGCGCTGGAATTCTACGCTGCACATGCTAGCCCGCTTTTGCGAGCAGAAGAGTGCAGTGGTCCAGTACATGACGGCGCAGTACCGAGGCGCATCCGGCCAGCTGCCAAGCTTCTGTGGATCCGATTGGGCCAACATGTTGGACCTCTGCCAAGTCCTCCAAAATTTTGAGCAATCCACGTTGCTTGTGAGCAGTGACAACTCTTCAGTCAGCATTACCATACCACTGCTGTGTTTACTGAAGAGGTCGATGTTAAAAATCAAGGAAACAGCTGTCATGATGCAACTGGGGGAATCTGAAGGAGAAAACGATCAGCGTGATGGTACCAACATCAGGCCATCCGCCTCAGGGAACGCTGGCCCCAGCAGCTATGACGAAGAAGAGGAGGAGGAACAGCTGGAGTTGGAGCAGGAATTTCATGCCACCACTGACGAGGGCCAGAGCGGTGCACGTTGGACTTCAACAATTCAACGCGAATGGTCAGCAGAAGCAGACCAGGAGGAAGGTGACGACTATGATGCATCACAACAACTATCACAACGCTCACAAGAGGATGATGAGGATTCTGGTAGGACTCTGGCACACATGGCTCAATTCATGCTAGACTGCATTGAACGTGACCCACGCATTGTGCGCATTCTGGACAACACCAATTACTGGGTTTATACCCTTCTGGATCCACGGTACAAACACAATGTTCCAAAACTGCTTGAAGAAAGAGTCAGACAGGTCAAAATGGAAGAATACCAGCAGGCCCTTGTGGAGACTTTAGAGAGGAGATTGACATCCTCCCCCTCCTCTAGCCAGTTGTACGCAGACAGACTGACTTCCGCAAACCCAGGACGACCAGGAGGGCAGCAAACAACGCAAGCCGCAGCTAGTACCCAAAAGGGAATGGTATCGGCAGTGTCCTTGGAGTGGGAAAATTTTCTGACACCCATGCAGCCGCAGCCCACTGAACAGCAAGCGTGCAGATCCACCTCCAACACCGATCGCCTGGAGAAGATGGTCAAGGACTACATGTCAGATGGCGTAGCTGTGTCGAACCATCCATCTGCACCCTTCAACTATTGGGTATCGAAGCTAGACACCTGGCACGAACTGGCAATGTACGCAATAGAGGTGCTGGCTTGCCCGGCAGCCAGCGTTATGTCGGAACGCTGTTTCAGTGCTGCCGGAGGCATCGTCACAGATCGGCGTATCCGCCTCTCTACAGACAATGCAGACCGTCTGACTCAAATTAAAATGAATCAATCCTGGATTGGAAATGACTACGCAACACTCCAGGACCCCAACCAAGTAACATGACCAATGAACATCTGGGATGGTGTTGCGTTTCCGGGCCCTGTTTATTGAACCTCTCATCTGTATTACATTTATGACTGCATGGCGGCAAAAAGCATTGCTGCTATATCCGCACGCTTTTTGTCCACATGCAAGGCCTGGGTTGTTGTGTCTCACAAAGCGTGGCCTTCTCCTCCTGCGCCTGCTCCTGTTCCATCACGTCTGCTGCTGCTGGGTTAGCGTTGCCGCGTGGTCCCTGTTTATTGAACCACTTATCTTTATTACATTTATGACTGCATGGCGGTACAAAGCATGCTATCCGCACGCTTCTTGCCCTCATGCAAGGCCTGGGTTGTTGTGTCTCACAAAGCGTGGCCTTCTCCTCCTGCGCCTCCTCCTGTTCCATCACGTCTGCTGCTGCTGGGTTAGCGTTGCCGCGTGGTCCCTGTTTATTGAACCACTTATCTTTATTACATTTATGACTGCATGGCCGTACAAAGCCTGCTATCCGCACGCTTCTTGCCCTCATGCAAGGCCTGGGTTGTTGTGTCTCACAAAGCGTGGCCTTCTCCTCCTGCGCCTGCTCCTGTTCCATCACGTCTGCTGCTGCTGGGTTAGCGTTGCCGCGTGGTCCCTGTTTATTGAACCACTTATCTTTATTACATTTATGACTGCATGGCGGTACAAAGCCTGCTATCCGCACGCTTCTTGCCCTCATGCAAGGCCTGGGTTGTTGTGTCTCACAAAGCGTGGCCTTCTCCTCCTGCGCCTGCTCCTGTTCCATCACGTCTGCTGCTGCTGGGTTAGCGTTGCCGCGTGGTCCCTGTTTATTGAACCACTTATCTTTATTACATTTATGACTGCATGGCGGTACAAAGCCTGCTATCCGCACGCTTCTTGCCCTCATGCAAGGCCGGGGTTGTTGTGTCTCACAAAGCGTGGCCTTCTTCTCCTCCTGCGCCACCCTCCTCCTGTTCCATCACGTGTGCTGCTGCTGGGTTAGCGTTACCGGTCCCTTTTCCTGGAACCTCTTATATGTATTACATTTATGACTGCATGCCGACAAAAAACATGTTACCTGTGCAAAGAAAACAGACATTTCCCGCATTTAAAAGACAGTTTTCCCTTTGAAACTTTAAAATCGATTTTCTCAAAAACTATAAGCTCTTTTTGCTAATTTTTTTTTCCTCTTGTACCCACTCCCAAGGTGCACATACCCTGCAAATTTGGGGTATGTAGCATGTAAGGAGGCTTTACAAACCACAAAAGTTCGGGTCCCCATTGACTTCCATTATGTTCGGAGTTCGGGTCGAACACCCGAACATCGCGGCCATGTTCGGCCTGTTCGGCCCGAACCCGAACATCTAGATGTTCGCCCAACACTAAACAGGAGGTCCCAGACAGCGGTCGTGCAGCCCACATTGTGTCCAATACACAACTGGAACAACACAGTTTTCAACCCGGGCACCTCAGAAAAATTAAACCTTTTTTTTTTTTTTTTTAATGGTTTGTTTGGTTTTGGTTTTGCAACCAATATAGCTATTGTTTGACGTAATAGCTGGTGGCAGAGTGGCAGCAGAAGAAGGTAATTCTGTGTACCCTGGCAGTGGGAAACACAGACAGACAGCAGAAGGGCAGTACACAGCAGCCCACTGTAGGTGTAAAATGTGTGGCTGCAGGCGACGTAATAGTCAAAGTGAACCAGGCTGGCTTAGTGAGCAGGAGCCAGGAGGTGGTAAAGGGTGGTAAGGCACATTAACGATGGTTCCGGCAGCCAGTTCATGTCCCCCTCTCGCCGACAACAGGGGCCAGGAACTCGCCTTCCACCCACGCCTGGTTCATCTTGAGAAACGTCAGTCTGTCCACAGACTTGTGAGACAGACGTGAGCGTTTCTCGGTGACCACGCCACCAGCTGCACTGAAGCAGCGCTCGGACAGCACGCTGGAAGGGGGGCAGGACAGCACTTCCAGGGCGTACTGCGCCAGCTCGCTCCAGATCTCCATGCGCTTGACCCAATACTCCATGGGATCAACAGGGGCATCGCTGTCAAGCCCGCTGTACGACCCCATGTAGTCAGCCACCATGCGGGTCAGGCGCTGGCTGTGACCGGAGGAGGATGCTGCTGCATGCATCTCCTCTCTAGTCACTGCTGCCGGAGCCTCTACAGTCCTGTAGAGCTCGTGGCTGAGAGACAGCAGGTCTGTGGGGCGCTTGCTGCTGCTGGATGCAGGCACCTGCTGCTGCCTCTGTGCTGGCTGCTGGACAGTGGGGGTGGAAGGCTGGGGGAAGGCTTCCTCCAAGCGCTCAACAAGGGCCTGCTGCAAGCTCCTTATTTGTTGCGCTGGGTCTCCTCCTGCAGGCGGCAGGAACTGGCTCAACTTCCCCTTGAGGCGTGGGTCCAACATCATGCTGATCCAGATGTCCTCCCTCTGCTTCATCTGGATCACCCTGGGGTCCCTGCGCAGGCACGTCAGCATGTGCGCTGCCATTGGGAAGAGGCGGGCCACGTCTGCTGGCACATCGACGTCAGTGCTGTCCTCATCCTCCTCCTCTGCCGCCTCATCCTCTCTCCACCCCCGCACCAACTCAGCTGCGCTGTGCTGATCCCCCTCATCAGCAGCCAGGTCAGGGACCTCCACCAAGTCCTCCTCCTCCCCCTCAGAGGTGGACTGCGCAGCTGGTTGCCGCTCCTGCTGGTCCAAGGCTGCCGCTCCCTGTTCCAGCAAAGCATCGAGGGCCCTGTTCAGCAGAGAAACCAGGGGCACCCACTCGCAGACCATAGCATGGTCCCTGCTCACCATGTTTGTGGCCTGCAGGAAGGGAGCCAGCACAAAGCACACCTGCTGCATGTGCCTCCAGTCATCATCGGGGACGATGGACGGGATGTTGCTGGTCTTGTCCCTTCTCTGAGCTGCGGAAACAGTGGTCATGGCAAGGTACTGGTTGACAGCGTGCCTCTGTTCAACCAGACGCTCCAACATCGCCAGGGTGGAGTTCCAGCGAGTCGGAACGTCAAGGATCAGCCGATGGCGTGGCAGATCCAGCTCCTTTTGCACGTCTTCCAGGCTCGCACAGGCTGCAGCCGAGCGCCGGAAGTGACGCACAACGTTCCTTGCCGTTTCCAGCAGTTCGCCCATCCCCTGGTAGGTGCGCAGGAACTTCTGCACCACCAGGTTCAGCACGTGGGCAAGACAGGGGATGTGGGTCAGGTTTCCCCTGTCTATTGCGGCAACCAGATTGGCCCCATTGTCGGCCACCACCTCTCCGACTCTGAGGCCTCTGGGGGTCAGCCAAATCCTCTCCTGCTCCTGGAGTTTGACCAACACATGGGTTGCCGTCAGCTTGGTCTTCCCAAGGCTGACCAAGTGCAGCAGCGCTTGGCAGTGGCGGGCCTTCACGCTGCTGCTGAGGCGGGGGGTTTGGCCAGGTGTGCCGGAGGATGGCAGAGGATCGGAGGAACCTGCTGCAGTTCCCCTGACCCTGCGGGGTGGCACCACCCACTGTGTTGCTGCTGCTGCTGTGCCCGCTGCTGCTCTCCCATCCTCACCCCCTTCCACCAAGCTGACCCAGTGGACAGTGAAGGACAGGTAGCGGCAGTGGCGGCTCCAGGAAATTTTTTTAGGGGGTGCTATGCAGGTGCTGGACCAATTTCCGGGGGAGCTGACGACCTGCGGCAAAAATGGGTGTGGCTACAACCTGCGGCGCGCAAAGCGCGCCGCGGCGAAAAAATGGGCGTGGTCATGACCGGATGAGGGCGGGGCTAACTGTAATTTAAAGTGAACCCAGGGTGAGAGTGATATGGTGGCTGCCATATTTATTTCCTTTTAAACAATACTAGTTGCCTGGCAGCCCTGCTGATCTATTTGGCTGTAGTAGTGAACTGAATTACACCAGAAACAAGCCATGCAGCTAATCTTGTCAGTTCTGACAATATTGTCAGAAACCCCTGACCTGCTGCATGCTTGTTCAGGGTCTATGGTTGAAAGAATAAGAGGCAGAGGACCAGCACGGCAGCCAGGCAACTGGTATTGCTTAAAGGGAGATAAATATGGCAGCCTCAATATTATTCTCACCTCGGGTTCCCTTTAAAAGTGCAACGCAAAGACAGAGGGCCCAAGTTTTGGTGACCCTTTTCCCAGAAAATTCACATAATTGTGCAGGTTTTCTCAAGAAAATACACGTAATGTGAGCATATTTTAACAAAAAACGTCCAATGACCCCAATATGCACAATCGTTATCAGATATGGCTCCAATATGCACAATCGGTAGCAGATATGACCCCAATATGCACAATCGGTAGCAGATATGGCCCCAATATGCACAATCGGTAGCAGATATGGCCCCAATATGCACAATCGGTAGCAGATATGGCCCCAATATGCACAATCGGTAGCAGATATGGCCCCAATATGCACAATCGGTAGCAGATATGGCCCCAATATGCACAATCGGTAGCAGATATGGCCCCAATATGCACAATCGGTAGCAGATATGGTCCCAATATGCACAATCGTTATCAGATATGGCCCCAATATGCACAATCGGTAGCAGATATGACCCCAATATGCACAATCGGTAGCAGATATGACCCCAATATGCACAATCGGTAGCAGATATGACCCCAATATGCACAATCGGTAGCAGATATGACCCCAATATGCACAATCGGTAGCAGATATGACCCCAATATGCACAATCGGTAGCAGATATGACCCCAATATGCACAATCGGTAGCAGATATGACCCCAATATGCACAATCGGTAGCAGATATGACCCCAATATGCACAATCGGTAGCAGATATGACCCCAATATGCACAATCGGTAGCAGATATGACCCCAATATGCACAATCGGTAGCAGATATGACCCCAATATGCACAATCGGTAGCAGATATGACTCCAATATGCACAATCCGTAGCAGATATGACCCCAATATGCACAATCGGTAGCAGAAATGACCCCAATATGCACAATCGGTAGCAGAAATGACCCCAATATGCACAATCGGTAGCAGAAATGACCCCAATATGCACAATCGGTAGCAGAAATGACCCCAATATGCACAATCGGTAGCAGAAATGACCCCAATATGCACAATCGGTAGCAGATATGACCCCAATATGCACAATCCGTAGCAGATATGACCCCAATATGCACAATCCGTAGCAGATATGACCCCAATATGCACAATCCGTAGCAGATATGACCCCAATATGCACAATCCGTAGCAGATATGACCCCAATATGCACAATCCGCATCACCTGAAAAAGAAAAGAAAAACCCATATACTCACCTACAGCCAGAAGACCTTCTTTCCCGACCTCCTGTCCCGAGTCCCAACCTCCTTGTGGCGCGCAGCGCCCGCGCGCCCACGATCCTCTTCCTTCCCGACGTCACGACGAGACTTCCTGCCTGCATGCAGAGAGCAGGGCTACGGGAAAATGGCCGCCCGAAGTCTGCAGAACAGGGCTCCGGGCGGCCATCTTACCGTAGCCCTGACTGCTGCTCCGTGCTGCCGCTGTGAACTGACTTGGCGTCTTTTAGACGCCTGAAGTCAGTTCCCTCCAGGGGGTGCTTTGGGGGTGCTTGGACAATTCTAGGGGGTGCTCGAGCACCCCCAAGCACCCCCCTGGCGCCGCCCCTGGGTAGCGGCCTGTCCCGAAGCGGCTGCTCCAGGAGTCCATGGTGACGTGGACCCTTTCACCAACCGCGTGCTCCAGCCCTCGCTCCACATTGGCCATCACAAAGCGGTGCAGTGCAGGAATGGCCTTGCGGGCAAAGAAGTGTCTGCTGGGGAGCTGCCAGTCTGGGGCTGCGCAAGCAAGCAGCGCACGAATGTCGCTCCCCTCCTGCACGAGCGTGTACGGCAGGAGTTGGGAGCACATGGCCCGTGCCAGCAAGCCGTTCAGCTGCCGCACGCGACGGCTGCTGGGAGGCAGAGCCCTAACCACCCCCTGGAAGGACTCGCTCAAAAGGCTCTGGCGTGGCCTTTTGCTTACACGGGAATCAGCAGACACAGCAGAGGAGGCCACTGAGGACTGGCTGCCAGAACAGGCCTCAGTGTCGGCGGCAGGAGTTGCAGAGGGGGGAGGAGCAGTGCGTTTCCGCACTCCTGCTGGTGCTGCTGGAGGAGCAGGAGGGCGGGTGGCTGCTGTTGCTGCTGCTGCTGCTGAAGGCTGTGCAGTGATGGGTGTGGTGCCACTGCCAGCACCAGACGCCTTCAGCCTCTGGAACTCCTCATGCTGGTGGAAATGTTTAGCCGCAAGGTGGTTGATGAGCGAGCTGGTGCTGAACTTTAAGGGGTCTGCACCTCTGCTCAACTTCCGCTGACAGTGGTTGCAAGTGGCGTACTTGCTGTACACAGTGGGCATGGTGAAAAACCGCCAGATTGGTGACAGAAACATCCCCCTACGGCATGGAAGCGCTGCTGCCTGTCTCCCTGTGGTGGTTGGGGGGGGGGGCTTGGGTGCGGCTGGTGGTGGTACTGGCTGATGCTGCTGCTGCTGAGCCTGAGACACCAGCAGGCTGTGGGACGCTGCCAATGCTTGCAATGATGCGCCTCCTTGCAAGGCCCACAAGCGCATCCTCCTCCTCCTCCTCAGAGCTGCTGAGGACGACATCCCCTGGAGGTGGTGGCACCCAGTCTCTGTCTGTCACCGGGTCATCATCATCATGCCCCTCCTGAAACATGTCCTGCTGGGATGATGACCCCCCAAACTCCTCTCCTGATGCATGGATGGGACGCTTGACTGTCGCCACAGTCTTGCTGTCCAATCCCTCCTCCCCCAAAGTGCCCATCAGCATCTCCTCCTCAAAATCGCCAACAACAGCAGACAATACCCTGATGGTGCCTGGGGTAAAAAGACTGCTGAGTGACAGGTCGGCGACTGATGGTGAACTGGCCTCCTCCCCAGGCCCTGCTGGGCGGCTGCTGCGAACAGGGGTGGTGGTGGTGGTGGTGGTGAGGGTGGAGGCCTCGGATGCAGAGCTGATGGCGGGCTGCTCATCCTCCGTCATGAGTTGCACCACAGTGTCTGCATCCTTTTCCTCAATGGGACGTTTCCGACACGGCTGGAGGAAAATGGGAGCAGGTGCTACACGCTGCTGCTGCTGTGTCTCTGCAGCGTGAGTTGCAGATGCTCCTGCTGGGCGGCGCCCAAGGCGTCCACGGCCAGTGGCTATGGGAGGAATGTTAGCCACTGACGCTGCTGCTGCTGCTGCGGAACTGTGCATGGTGGCGCGCCCGCGGCCGCGTCTTGCCACAATGCTGCTCCCTCTCCTCCTGATTCCCTTGCTGCCCTTCCCCTTGCCCAAACCGCGCTGGCTGCCACTTCCAGACATCTTTAATGTTTTGGGCGTATAGACAAAAGTTTTTTAAAAGGGCGGGTGAAAAGTGGGGTACTTTAATGGAGTGGGTTGGTTGGTGAGGTGACTGAGTGAGTGTCCCCTAGTACAGTAAGTAAGTAGTAACAGTCAGGAAGTACAACTAGCAGTTACAATAATCAGTAGTAATCACAAGTAAATTTAGTGTGTGTACACTCAGACAGTGAGTGCACGCACGCAGGAGCTAGTAGCCTATGAACACAGTGACTGAGTGTCCTAGACTCCTAGTACAGTAAGAGTAAGTAGTAACAGTAAGTAGAACTAACTAATTACAATAATCAATCAGCGATCAGAAGGAAATGGAGTGTGGGTGTGTGTACACTCAGACAGTGAGTGCACGCATGCAGGAGCTAGTAGCCTATGAACACAGTGACTGAGTGTCCTAGACTCCTAGTACAGTAAGAGTAAGTAGTAACAGTAAGTAGAACTAACTAATTACAATAATCAATCAGCGATCAGAAGGAAATAGAGTGTGGGTGGTGTGTGTACACTCAGACAGTGAGTGCACGCACGCAGGAGCTAGTAGCCTATGGACAGTGACTGAGTGTCCTAGACTCCTAGTACAGTAAGAGTAAGTAGTAACAGTAAGTACAACTAACTAATTACGATAATCAATCAGCGATCAGAAGGAAATAGAGTGTGTGTTGTGTGTGTACACTCAGACAGTGAGTGCACGCACGCAGGAGCTAGTAGCCTATGAACACAGTGACTGAGTGTCCTAGACTCCTAGTACAGTAAGAGTAAGTAGTAACAGTAAGTAGAACTAACTAATTACAATAATCAATCAGCGATCAGAAGGAAATGGAGTGTGGGTGAGTGTACACTCAGACAGTGAGTGCACGCACGCAGGAGCTAGTAGCCTATGAACACAGTGACTGAGTGTCCTAGACTCCTAGTACAGTAAGAGTAAGTAGTAACAGTAAGTAGAACTAACTAATTACAATAATCAATCAGCGATCAGAAGGAAATGGAGTGTGGGTGTGTGTACACTCAGACAGTGAGTGCACGCACGCAGGAGCTAGTAGCCTATGAACACAGTGACTGAGTGTCCTAGACTCCTAGTACAGTAAGAGTAAGTAGTAACAGTAAGTAGAACTAACTAATTACAATAATCAATCAGCGATCAGAAGGAAATAGAGTGTGGGTGGTGTGTGTACACTCAGACAGTGAGTGCACGCACGCAGGAGCTAGTAGCCTATGGACAGTGACTGAGTGTCCTAGACTCCTAGTACAGTAAGAGTAAGTAGTAACAGTAAGTACAACTAACTAATTACGATAATCAATCAGCGATCAGAAGGAAATGGAGTGTGGGTGTGTGTACACTCAGACAGTGAGTGCACGCACGCAGGAGCTAGTAGCCTATGAACACAGTGACTGAGTGTCCTAGACTCCTAGTACAGTAAGAGTAAGTAGTAACAGTAAGTAGAACTAACTAATTACAATAATCAATCAGCGATCAGAAGGAAATGGAGTGTGGGTGTGTGTACACTCAGACAGTGAGTGCACGCACGCAGGAGCTAGTAGCCTATGAACACAGTGACTGAGTGTCCTAGACTCCTAGTACAGTAAGAGTAAGTAGTAACAGTAAGTAGAACTAACTAATTACAATAATCAATCAGCGATCAGAAGGAAATGGAGTGTGGGTGTGTGTACACTCAGACAGTGAGTGCACGCACGCAGGAGCTAGTAGCCTATGAACACAGTGACTGAGTGTCCTAGACTCCTAGTACAGTAAGAGTAAGTAGTAACAGTAAGTAGAACTAACTAATTACAATAATCAATCAGCGATCAGAAGGAAATGGAGTGTGGGTGTGTGTACACTCAGACAGTGAGTGCACGCACGCAGGAGCTAGTAGCCTATGAACACAGTGACTGAGTGTCCTAGACTCCTAGTACAGTAAGAGTAAGTAGTAACAGTAAGTAGAACTAACTAATTACAATAATCAATCAGCGATCAGAAGGAAATAGAGTGTGGGTGGTGTGTGTACACTCAGACAGTGAGTGCACGCACGGAGGAGCTAGTAGCCTATGGACAGTGACTGAGTGTCCTAGACTCCTAGTACAGTAAGAGTAAGTAGTAACAGTAAGTACAACTAACTAATTACGATAATCAATCAGCGATCAGAAGGAAATGGAGTGTGGGTGTGTGTACACTCAGACAGTGAGTGCACGCACGCAGGAGCTAGTAGCCTATGGACAGTGACTGAGTGTCCTAGACTCCTAGTACAGTAAGAGTAAGTAGTAACAGTAAGTACAACTAACTAATTACGATAATCAATCAGCGATCAGAAGGAAATAGAGTGTGTGTTGTGTGTGTACACTCAGACAGTGAGTGCACGCACGCAGGAGCTAGTAGCCTATGAACACAGTGACTGAGTGTCCTAGACTCCTAGTACAGTAAGAGTAAGTAGTAACAGTAAGTAGAACTAACTAATTACAATAATCAATCAGCGATCAGAAGGAAATGGAGTGTGGGTGTGTGTACACTCAGACAGTGAGTGCACGCACGCATGAGCTAGTAGCCTATGAACACAGTGACTGAGTGTCCTAGACTCCTAGTACAGTAAGAGTAAGTAGTAACAGTAAGTAGAACTAACTAATTACAATAATCAATCAGCGATCAGAAGGAAATGGAGTGTGGGTGTGTGTACACTCAGACAGTGAGTGCACGCACGCAGGAGCTAGTAGCCTATGAACACAGTGACTGAGTGTCCTAGACTCCTAGTACAGTAAGAGTAAGTAGTAACAGTAAGTAGAACTAACTAATTACAATAATCAATCAGCGATCAGAAGGAAATAGAGTGTGGGTGGTGTGTGTACACTCAGACAGTGAGTGCACGCACGCAGGAGCTAGTAGCCTATGGACAGTGACTGAGTGTCCTAGACTCCTAGTACAGTAAGAGTAAGTAGTAACAGTAAGTACAACTAACTAATTACGATAATCAATCAGCGATCAGAAGGAAATGGAGTGTGGGTGTGTGTACACTCAGACAGTGAGTGCACGCACGCAGGAGCTAGTAGCCTATGAACACAGTGACTGAGTGTCCTAGACTCCTAGTACAGTAAGAGTAAGTAGTAACAGTAAGTAGAACTAACTAATTACAATAATCAATCAGCGATCAGAAGGAAATGGAGTGTGGGTGTGTGTACACTCAGACAGTGAGTGCACGCACGCAGGAGCTAGTAGCCTATGAACACAGTGACTGAGTGTCCTAGACTCCTAGTACAGTAAGAGTAAGTAGTAACAGTAAGTAGAACTAACTAATTACAATAATCAATCAGCGATCAGAAGGAAATGGAGTGTGGGTGTGTGTACACTCAGACAGTGAGTGCACGCACGCAGGAGCTAGTAGCCTATGAACACAGTGACTGAGTGTCCTAGACTCCTAGTACAGTAAGAGTAAGTAGTAACAGTAAGTAGAACTAACTAATTACAATAATCAATCAGCGATCAGAAGGAAATGGAGTGTGGGTGTGTGTACACTCAGACAGTGAGTGCACGCACGCAGGAGCTAGTAGCCTATGGACAGTGACTGAGTGTCCTAGACTCCTAGTACAGTAAGAGTAAGTAGTAACAGTAAGTACAACTAACTAATTACGATAATCAATCAGCGATCAGAAGGAAATAGAGTGTGTGTTGTGTGTGTACACTCAGACAGTGAGTGCAGTGCGCACACGCAGGAGCTAGTAGCCTATATGAACAGTGACAGTGAGTGTCCCTACGGGTACAGTAAGAGTAAGTAGTAAGTAAGTACAACTAACTAACAATAATCTATCAGTAATCAGAAGGAAATAGAGTGTGTGTACACACAGACAGTGAGTGAGTGCACACACGCAGGAGCTAGCTAGTAGCCTATAAACAGTGACAGTCAGTGAGTGTCCTACTCCTAGTACAGTATAACTACAATACTATTAGTAAAGGACAGCAGAAATACTGGTATAGATGAGAGAAATAAACAGAGGACAGCTGCCCACAGAGGCAAGGCCCCCCTGAGGCCTAAACCTGTAAGCTTGCAGCAGCTGCCTGTCTCTAATGTAACACACAAGCTACTAACTAAAATACAATGTCTAAATAACTAACAACAATATAGGTGTGTATAGGAGGTGTATGTGAGCAAAAACGCTAGGTAAATGACCACAATAGAGCTCTTGCTAAGCCAAAGCACAAAGGAGCAACTCTCTCTCTGTACAAGTCTCAGGCAAGCACGGAGAAACGGAACATGGCGGCCGCTATTTATAGGGTAGGGGCTGGCCAGGGTCCCCCTCTGTGATTGGCTGCCGTCAGAGGGCCTGGGAGCCCTCTGATTGGCTCTAAGGACATCAATCTGGGCTATGACGCTATTCGAGCTCGGTACCGAGCTCGAATAGCGCCGGGTTGCTCGAATAGCTCGAATAGTGAATGGGCTATTCGAGTGTACTCGGATAGCCCATTCGAATAGCTCCAGCTATTCGGAGCTCGAATACCGAGCTCGAATAGCTGAAAAAGAGCTCGAATATTCGAGCTACTCGAATATTCGAGCTCTGCTGAGCACTACTGGCCATCGCTGCAAACGCATTGGCTGCCTCATTCCAGTCTGTCTTGTTGTGGACGCTTGCTGTCACTAAGTAGCGGCTAGCTAGCAAGCGTTCATTCTGTCTACCTGTCCTGATCTCCTCAGTTCTGGTTTATGCGCTCAGCGCTACCTTGCGCTGAGACGTTATCGCAAAAGTATTGTTTGTGGCTGTCGGATCTGCACCGGCTCTGTGCGCCACAATCTCCTTTTGGAGTCAGTCCTCCCCTCCACTATACTAGGGATAGCCTGTTTCCTTGTGCTAGTGTGTGTACCTCCTCCACGTCAGCTCATTGCGTTGCATGCTGACTGTGGAGAATACACCACCAAGCCTTACATTTTCTTTCCGCTTTAACATGTGTAGCAATTTTGGTAGCAATAGCATGTATTGGATCTTTGCTATTAATTACTAAAGTCAGCACAAAATCATGCAAAATTTCACAAAAATGATGCAAAAAATTATGCGAAATTGTGAAATACTACTATTACATATGAAATTAATTACAATTTTACCTGAAATTTCACATTGCGATTACGATGCGTAATTGCGAATTTCGATGCAAAATTTCATCCCACCACTGATTGGTACATGATATGGGGGACTCTGTAAGAGAAAGCCTCCCCTTCTCTTACAGAGTCCCCTCGTCTATATCATGAACAAGGAGCACTTCCCCACCTCAGGTACCCAGGAGTAGGTGAGGGTGTATATGTCCTGCGGGTAGGGGGGACTTATGTTGAGATCTGGCTTATGTTGGACCTTTTAATGAGGAAGGATTCTCATTGGTTAAAACTCAAGACCCAGCAGGAGGATCAAAGATGTTTTGCAAGGGCTCTCTGAACAGTATTGCTGGAGAGCCATCAAAAGAAGGAGCGGTGAGCGGCATGTGTCCTGGTGGCCAACAAAGTAGTGGCATGTATTTTAGCAGGTTAAAAGTTCTTGTCTATATTTGACAGGAAGCACCCTGGGAAAAAGGGGATGCCACATGGAATTGCCTGATTATAGAATTCGCCAGTGCTCATCGGTGGCAAGTTTGTGAATTGCATAAAGCCCTATAAGCAGTATCCAGTGACAAAAAGCAGACCCCAGGAAGACAGTATTCCACATTATCTTACTTTATGAATTTTCCTGTTCGCATTGTTCTTCCCTTCCACCGATTGCACCCTAACACCACGGAGAATATTGTCTTCATTGTGATTTATCTTTAATTTAAAGCTGGCCATACATTATGAATACTTTCCAGCTTAAGTTGTAGAGTTGTAACGGAATATACCTAAACGGATTTTCCTGTTAGGCCCACATACTACTTGTAGTAGGAAGTAGTTGGATTGTGGTAGGATGTGGTAGGATTAGACCAAATTTCTGAATCGAATTTGTATGGTGTGTTGATGCTGACTTTAAATTGCCATTTTTCATATGTGTACAGAGTGAAGCTTCAAGATGAATCATAAATTGTGATCATCATCTCTTCTTGTTTCAGAAAGCTGCTCCCATTGGCCAACCATCAACATCTCTGGTGACGTGATAGGATTAGTGGGCACTGGTCTTCAAGTATCCTAGAACAGCTTTTACTGGGAACGAGATGAAACTATAATGTAAGGCTTCGGGTTAGGTATGGGCAATATTTTTGCTCCTAGCAAACAAATATATTTCTTGTCAATTTAGAGTTCACAGTCATTTTATAGGTGCAGCTATATTGTTTGTGGTTGTAGAGTGTTGTTGGAGAAAATTGAAAAGATTAGGCCAAAGTGCCAGGATCAACCATATTGTTTTGTAATTGAATATTGCATAGACTTAAATGTGTTGTGGCTCCACAGTATCCTTAGGTGAATTTTCTAGAGGAGAGCAGCCATTTTGTTTTGTGATCCCATACTGTACATTGTAATAATTATAATATATAAAAAATATGTCAATACTGAAATACATGTCATCATATTTTTATTCAGGAAAGTAGAGCTACACTCTAAAGTTGAAACTAAGGTTAAATTCCATAATTCCTGAGAAAACTGCAGTAATTTGTGTTTACCTCTACACTTTACAAGGATTCATGGCAAACATTGTTCAATGCCATTACCGTATATACCTGAATACAAGTCGACCTCGTGTATAAGTCGACTCCAATATTCAACCCTCTTAAGCTGGAATTTATTATTGACTCAACTAGAAGTCTACCCAGCAAAGTTAATGGCTGCACTTGGGGACCAGGAGAGGTTGATGACTGCACTGCATACAGTATTGCATCCATTAACCCCTCCTGTCCCTTAAGTGCAGCCAGTACCTCCTTCAGGCCCACAAGTGCTGCAATTTATCACTCCCTTTTATGCAGCCCAGTATTTCCCCCCTGCCCCTTTCCTTGTTAATTGTTGTGGCCAGGACTTTCAGACCTGTGTTTTCGTGGCATTTCTTTTCCTCAAAGTATCACTTACCTCTGGGTAAATTGCTGCAATTGGGAATGTCACTGATAGTACACACATTACTCAGTGTGCTTTGTGTTGCCTGTGACTCATGTATAAGTCAACCCCTATACCTTTAGGAAGTGAATCAGACCTACATTTCTAGACCTATACTCGAGTATATACAGTATTTTTATGTGCAAAAAAACATGCACATAGATTGTACTTAGATTATAAGTATTTTTGACAAGGCCCCTTCCCGTGTGCTCTTCTTCACTAGAGTTGGGCCGAACGGTTAGCCTGCAAACGGTTCCATGCGAACTTCAGTGGTTCGCGTTCGCGTCCCGCAGGCAAACTTTTGCGGAAGTTCGGTTCGCCCCATAATGCACCATGAGGGCCAACTTTGACCCTCTACATCACAGTCAGCAGGCCCAGTGTTGCCAATTAGGCTACACTAGCCCCTGGAGCCACTCCCCCCCCCTAATAAAAGGCAGGCAGCGGCGGCCATTAAGCTCACTCGTGTGCCTGCGTAAGTGAGAGTAGGGCGAGCTGCTGCAGACTGTCTCTCATAGGGAAAGATTAGTTAGGCTTAGCTTGTTCCTGGCTGCATACCTGTTCTGTGAACCCACCACTGCATACCTGTACTGTGAACCCACCACTGCATACCTGTTCAGTGAACCCACCACTGCATACCTGTTCTGTGAACCCACCACTGCATACCTGTTCAGTGAACCTGCCACTGCATACCTGTTCTGTGAACCCGCCACTGCATACCTGTTCAGTGAACCCACCACTGCATACCTGTTCAGTGAACCCACCACTGCATACCTGTACTGTGAACCCACCACTGCATACCTGTACTGTGAACCCACCACTGCATACCTGTTCTGTGAACCCACCACTGCATACCTGTTCAGTGAACCTGCCACTGCATACCTGTTCTGTGAACTCACCACTGCATACCTGTTCAGTGAACCCACCACTGCATACCTGTTCAGTGAACCCACCACTGCATACCTGTTCAGTGAACCCACCACTGCATACCTGTTCTGTGAACCCACCACTTTATACCTGTACTGTGAACCCACCACTGCATACCTGTTCTGTGAACCCACCACTGCATACCTGTTCAGTGAACCCGCCACTGCATACCTGTTCTGGGAACCCACCACTGCATACCTGTACTGTTCAGTGAACCCGCCACTGCATACCTGTTCTGTTCAGTGAACCCGCCACTGTATACCTGTTCTGTTCAGTGAACCCGCCACTGTATACCTGTTCAGTGAACCTGCCACTGCATACCTGTTCTGTGAACCCACCACTGCATACCTGTTCTGTTCAGTGAACCCGCCACTGCATACCTGTTCTGTTCAGTGAACCCGCCACTGTATTCCTGTTCAGTGAACCCGCCACTGCATACCTGTTGTGTTCAGTGAACCCGCCACTGTATACCTGTTCTGTCATTCAACTACATCAGCCAGGCGACCATATGGGCTGTAAAGCCACCAAAACCTGCACTCTCGCCATGGTGCGCGCCAGTCCAGCACGGCCGTCACTACACAAAAAGCTGTTTGCGGTGCGTTACACGGTGAGTTTGGTGTGTCAGTGTGAAGCAGTACCTTAATTACACTACCTGATTGATGTATACACATGCAAGATGTTTTAAAGCACTTTAGGCCTGTCATTTAGCATTCAATGTGATTTCTGCCCTTAAAACGCTGCTTTGCGTCAAATCCAGATTTTTCCCGGGGACTTTTGGCATGTATCCCACTCCTCCACCTGGGGGTCCAGGTGTTAGACCCCTTGAAACATCTTTTCCATCACTTTTGTGGCAGCATAATTTTTTTTTTCAAAGTTCGCATCCCCATTGAAGTCTATTGCGGTTCGCGAACTTTTCCGCGAACCGAACCTTACGCGGAAGTTCGCGAACCTAAAATCGGAGGTTCGGCCCCACTCTATTCTTCACCACCATATGGACTCAGTGACTCATCTTGTATATTTATTGACATCTTGCAATCAGCCATTGTTTATTGTTTCACAATTTTTTGTACCTTTGTATAATGCTGCAATGTCCATTTCATATATTGTTCAATGTTGTATTCTCATCCCCCCCATCTATTGTACAGCACTGTGTAATATGTTAGTACTTTATAAATAAAGTTTAATGAGAATAATAATAATAACATGACAATTCCAAAGTATTCCTAAGAGAAACGTGTAGTTGGGAGTAACAAAACTTTTCTGGCAATCACTTAATTAAGAAGTTGTTAAATTGAGTAACAAATGCTTCTGCTTTGTGCAGGTAATTACTCATTCAGTAAGGTAGGAGAGTCTGAGCAGCATGCACTCCACACAGAATACGGTGCCAAGGCTCCAAAGAGCTGCAAATAAAAAAAAAATATAGTCACTTTTGAAAATCTTTAGCTGGCTGCAGAATGAAACAGAAAAACATTTTATAACATATAATTATGGAAAGACTTGTGCAGTATAAATCTTTATTTCTGGGAATTTTATAATGACAGTGGAATTTACCTCTAATGTAGGTTGCACTGCAACTGCAATGTAACCTGTAGTAATTTAATGTGGTCTGAAACTCTGACAAAACATTCATCAAAAATGTGTTTTTGCCCTGACAATCACCATATTTGCTTTTGAGCACAAGTAATATTGTCCATTTACAAATTACAAGTTTCCAAAGTACAGTTTATCTGCTCTGAAAGCTGCCATTTCATTTTATTCAAGCTGCTTTTTATTATATATTAAAATCTTCTAGTGAGCTCTTCTGGGTGCATGCTTGAAGCTGAGAGAGCTTGTTTTCAGTTGTTACACACAATGTAACAACTGAGGAATGTAAACAAAAGATAATGTTGTCTCCTCTCACAGCAGGAAAATGTTGTGTTTAACTGTTTGAATGTTGTTCTGCTACATTTTTTGTGTGCTAATAGGTTTAAGGTTGTAAGGAATCTTTTAGAGCAAAGAAGAAATGCTGAGTTTCAGACCACTTGAAGCTCACATTTGCAGTGTGCTTTACCTTCCAAATTTACAATTTTACTTTTTGCTGTTTTCATTCTTCTTATTAGTTAACTCTGTAAAAAATTAAGCCATCATGCTTTGCTTCTCATTATTCCAGATCGCTTTAGCAGTTTTTTTTCTATTTATTGTGCAATATACAATTTTATAAGGCAAACTGCAGACAATAAATGCATCAAAAAATAATTTTTACATACATTATTACTCTATTAAAAGTAAATCTTCATACAATGCTTCTCATTATGTATTATGTAGTTCTGTTATTGTTTATTATTTATAATTACCTAAAATAACATTGTTTGTTCAACCTGGCAATTTATTTCTTTTTTTTTCTTTCCATATCATCATGTATTGCTTACTATTATGACTAATTCTACTACCGTATATCACTGTTTTATATTTCTCCTATTTTTTGTTATAAAGCATAATCATTTGTTATTTTTTCTTACAATTTTCTTCTCTCATTTTGCAAAAGTGGTTAAAATAGCCAAACTTTTGCTTAAAGGAATACTGAGGTGAAAATAAACTGATGAACAGTGCTGCTCATCAGGATTCCGGATATCCGGGTAACCCGGATGCGTACGTTAAAAAGGGGCGATGGGAAAAAAGGGCGCCGGGTTTTTAACGATAAACATGGATTACGTTTAAAAATGTATTTCGTTTAAAAGTAATGTTTTTAAACGTTATAAATCATTAAATAATGTGCATTAAATCGGCAATTGTAAAAACGTTAATCTTTCGTTTAAATAATGAAACGTATAATAACGTTTAAAAAAAAAAATTACTAAGTAACCCTCCCTGTACCTACCCCTAACCCCTAGACCCCCCTGTTGATGCCTAAACCTAAGACCCCCCCTGTTGGTGCCTAAGTAACCCTCCCTGTACCTACCCCTAACCCCTAGACCCCCCTGTTAGTGCCTAAACCTAAGACCCCCCTGTTGGTGCCTAAACCTAAGACCCCCCTGTTAGTGCCTAAACCTAACACCCCCCTGTTGGTGCCTAAACCTAAGACCCCCCCTGTTGGTGCCTAAACCTAAGACCCCCCTTTTAGTGCCTAAACCTAAGACCCCCTGTTGGTGCCTAAACCTAAGACCCCCCTGTTGGTGCCTAAACCTAAGACCCCCCTGTTGGTGCCTAAACCTAAGACCCCCTGTTGGTGCCTAAACCTAAGACCCCCCTGTTGGTGCCTAAACCTAAGACCCCCCTGTTATTTTTTTCGTTTAAAAATAATGTAAAAAAAAAAAAAAGAAAAGAAAAAAAAAGTAATGTTTTTCGTTTAAAAATAATGTTTGGAAAAAATATTGTACTGGTTTTTCGTTTAAAAATAATATTTAAACATGTATAAATCATTAAATAATGTGTAATCATGAGAAACAGTAATAAAACATTAAGTCTCCGGGCGCCGCTTTTAAAACGTTAGTTTTCTCCGGCGCCCTTTTTTCCTACCGGGCGCCCATTAAACGATATTTATTATAGAAGTGAATGGCGGCGCCCGATTTGTCCACTAGCCTCAGGCGCCCGAATTTACTGTTTCCAACCCGGATATCCGAACTTTTTTACGCTATCTGATTCGGATTCTGGATTTTAAAAAAATCCGGATAGCTATCTGCGGATATTTGGGCGCAGATATCCACGGATATTGCAGGTATCCGGATCCGAAATACTGTAACTAAGGAGATGACATCCTGGAGCCAATCAGAGGGCTCCCAACAGAAGTCCTACCAACCAATCACAGAGGGGAACCCTGGCCAGCCCCATCTGACCTCATTGAGCCAATCAGAGGGCTCCCAGCCTAAACCCTGGCACCCAATCACAGAAAGGAACACTGGCCAGCCCCCCTGTATATAAGGAGGGCTGCCATGAGGAGACATATCATCTTAGCTTGCTGAATGCTCACTGAAAGACATGCTCCAGTGCTGGTGGACTAGGAAGGGCTGTACACAGTTATAAACCTAAAGCTGTTCAGTGATTAACCCCTTCACTACTATCACTACACTATTGTTAAATCGTTAATTAGCTTGATTGATGTCATAGTGTGACAGACAGTCAGAGTGTGTGCTCCAGTGCTGCTGGGCCTAGTAGCAAGGGCTGTACACCGTGATAAGCTGTTCAGTGATTAACCCTTTCACTATCACTACACTATTGTTAAAGGGGAACTGAAGAGAGAGGTATATGGAGGCTGTCCTGTTTATTTCCTTTTAATCAATACCAGTTGCCTGGCAGCCCTTCTGATCCTCTGCCTCTAATACTATTAGCCATAGCCCCTGAACAAGCATACAGCAGATCAGGTGTTTCAGTGGTTCAGACTTTAAAGTCAGATCTGACAAGACTAGCTGCATGCTTGTTTCTGGTTTTATGCAGATACTACTGCAGAGAAATAGATCAGCAGGGCTGCCAGGCAACTGGTATTTATTAAAAGGAAATAAACAGGACAGGCTCCATATACCTCTCTCTTCAGTTCCCCTTTAAATCATTAATTAGCTTGATGTAATTTGTGTGATAGTCAGAGTGTGCGCTGCAGGCAGCTGCTATGTGTCTGTGTGTGTGCTGTGCACAGACCAGGCCAGCCGCTGCCTGCTGGCAAGCTATTAGCCTTAGGTGTAGGTTAGGTTAGGGATTAGGGGATAGGATTACTGTGTTATTGTGTAGTTAGTACTGTAGTACTGCAGTCAGTGCTAGTATTTGTTAGAGTAGTACAAGGGTTCCCACACTTTTTCGGCTTTAAAATTTGCCAAGTCCAGGAGATCTACCAACATTTAGGTAGCTAGGTATGGGTGCCTTCAGTATAGGTAGATAGCACGGCCGGCCTTTGACCTGAGCGACCGGAGCAGTCGCTCAGGTCGCCCGGCAGCCAAGGGCGCACATGCGCAGGGCTTTCTATTCCCCGCGGCTGCCTCCCATCCCCGACACTCACTGTCAGCCCCGTGTTAGTTCAGCCATGGGCTACCCGGCAGCTGTGATGACAGAGGGAGACCAGTGGTGGCGCTGTGTACCTCAAATACGGCGGCTTCACTCGCTCTGCCATCAATGCTGCTGGGCCACCCACTGCTGAACTACAGGGCTGGCAGTCTGAGTGTCGGGGATGGAGGGAGCCACGAGTGAGGGGAACTTCTTTTGATGCAGTCCACAGGTGTGTCTGTGCAGGAGCACATCGCCCCAGCTTCCCCAGAGTGCCCAGTCTTTCTCACCCCCTCCATCCATCATCCATCCCTATCTGTCCCTCTCTCTCTCCATCCATCATCCATCCCTGGCTATCTGCCCCTCTCTCCATCCATCCCTATCTGTCTATCTCTCTCTCCATCCATCCATCCCGATCTGTCTCTCTCCCCTCTCCATCTATCATCCATCCCTGGCTATCTGTCCCTCTCTCCATCCATCCATCCATCCATTCATCCCTATCTGTCCCTCTCACTCTCTCTCCATCCATCCATCCATCCCTATCTGTCTCTCTCCCCTCTTCATCTATCATCCATCCCTGGCTATCTGTCTCTCTCTCCATCCATCCATCCATCCATCCATCCCTATCTGTCTATCACTCTCCATCCATCCATCCATCCATCCATCCATCCATCCCTATCTGTCTATCTCTCTCCATCCATCCATCCATCCATCCCTATCTGTCTCTCGCCCCTCTCCATCCATCCATCCATCCATCCATCCCTATCTGTCTATCTCTCTCCATCCATCCATCCATCCATCCATCCATCTTTATCTGTCTCTCGCCCCTCTCCATCCATCCATCCATCCATCCATCCATCCCTATCTGTCTATCTCTCTCCATCCATCCATCCATCCATCCATCCCTATCTGTCTCTCGCCCCTCTCCATCCATCATCCATCCCTGGCTATCTGTCCCTCTCTCCATCCATCCATACATCCCTATCTGTCTATCTCTCTCCATCCATCCATCCATCCATCCATCCATCCATCCATCCATCCCTATCTGTCCCTTTCTCTCTCCATCCATCCATCCCTATCTGTCCCTCTTCCCTCTCCATCCATCCATCCCTATCTGTCCCTCTCTGTCTCTCCATCCATCCATCCCTATCTGTCTCTCTCCCCTCTCCATCTATCATCCATCCCTGGCTATCTGTCCCTCTCTCCATCCATCCATCCATCCATCCATCCATCCATCCATCCATCCATTCATCCCTATCTGTCCCTCTCACTCTCTCTCCATCCATCCATCCCTATCTGTCTCTCTCCCCTCTTCATCTATCATCCATCCCTGGCTATCTGTCCCTCTCTCCATCCATCCATCCATCCATCCATCCATCCATCCATCCCTATCTGTCTATCACTCTCCATCCATCCATCCATCCATCCATCCATCCATCCCTATCTGTCTATCTCTCTCCATCCATCCATCCATCCATCCATCCCTATCTGTCTCTCGCCCCTCTCCATCCATCCATCCATCCATCCATCCATCCATCCCTATCTGTCTATCTCTCTCCATCTATCCATCCATCCATCCATCCATCCATCCATCTTTATCTGTCTCTCGCCCCTCTCCATCCATCCATCCATCCATCCCTATCTGTCTATCTCTCTCCATCCATCCATCCATCCATCCCTATCTGTCTCTCGCCCCTCTCCATCCATCATCCATCCCTGGCTATCTGTCCCTCTCTCCATCCATCCATCCATCCCTATCTGTCTATTTCTCTCCATCCATCCATCCATCCATCCATCCATCCATCCCTATCTGACCCTTTCTCTCTCCATCCATCCATCCCTATCTGCCCCTCTCCCCTCTCCATCCATCCATCCCTATCTGTCCCTCTCTCTCTCTCTCTCCATCCATCCATCCATCCCTATCTGTCCCTCTCTCCATCCATCCCTATCTGTCCCTCTCTCTCTCCATCCATCCATCCATCCCTATCTGTCCCTCTCCTCTCTCCATCCATCCATCCCTATCTGTCCCTCTCCCCTCTCCATCCATCCATCCATTCATCCATCCCTATCTGTCCCTCTCCCCTCTCCATCCATCCATCCATCCCTATCTGTCCCTCTCCCCTCTCCATCCATCCATCCATCCCTATCTGTCCCTCTCCCCTCTCCATCCATCCATCCATCCATCCCTATCTGTCCCTCTCCCCTCTCCATCCATCCATCCATCCCTATCTGTCCCTCTCCCCTCTCCATCCATCCATCCATCCATCCATCCCTATCTGTCCCTCTCCCCTCTCCATCCATCCATCCATCCCTATCTGTCTCTCTCCACTCTCCATCCATCCATCCATCCATCCATCTCTATCTGTCCCTCTCCCCTCTCCATCCATCCATCCATCCCTATCTGTCCCTCTCCATCCATCCATCCATCCATCCCTATCTGTCCCTCTCCCCTCTCCATCCATCCATCCCTATCTGTCCCTCTCCATCCATCCATCCCTATCTGTACCTCTCCCCTCTCCATCCATCCATCCCTATCTGTCTCTCTCCCCTCTCCATCCATCCATCCATCCCTATCTGTCCCTCTCCCCTCTCCATCCATCCATCCATCCCTATCTGTCTCTCTCACCTCTCCATCCAGCATCCATCCCTGGCTATCTGCCCCTCTCTCTCTCCATCCATCCATCCATCCATCCCTATCTGTCCCTCTCCCCTCTCCATCCATCATCCATTCCTGGCTATCTGTCCCTCTCTCCATCCATCTCTATCTCCCTCTCTCCCTCCCTCCCCATCCATCCCTATCTGTGTGTGTGTGTCTCTCTCTCTCTCTCTCTCTCTCCCTCTCTCTCTCCCTCTCTCCATCCCTATCTGTCCCTCCTATCTGTGTGTCTCTCTCTCTCTCTCTCTCCCCACCCATCCCTATCTGTGTGTGTGTGTGTCTCTCTCTCTCTCTCTCCCTCTCTCTCTCCCTCTCTCCATCCCTATCTGTCCCTCCTATCTGTGTCTCTCTCTCTCTCTCTCTCTCCCCATCCATCCCTATCTGTGTCTTTCTTGCTCTCTCTATGTATATATACCTGTCTGTCTGTCCGTCCATCCCTTTCTCCCTGTTCATCCATCCCTATATTATCTATTCATCCCTCTGTCTATCCGTGTGTGTGTGTTCCATCCCTATAATATTATTATTTTTTATTATCTGGCTATGTATACTTGGGGCATCTGGCTACCTACACTGGGCAACCCAGCTGCTCTTGCTGGAAAGTGGGCCTTGGGCGGCTTTCCCAGGAGAAAATTGTGTGTGTGCGTGCGTGAAGAGGATGAAGGGGGGCACCAAAATCAGGCTTCGCTCAGGGTGCTGTGAAACCTAAGGCCGGCCCTGGTAGATAGGTATAGGTGCCTGAAGTATAGATAGCTAGGTATAGGGGCCTTCAGTATAGGTAGCCAGGTATAGTGTAGTTAGGTATAGGTGCCTTCAGTACAGATAGCTAGGTGTAGTAGGGCCCTTCAGTATAGGAAGCCAGGTATAGTATAGTTAGGTATAGGTGCCTTCAGTACCGATACCTAGGTGTAGGTGTCTTCGGGATAGTTAGCCAGGTATAGTGTAGTTAGGTGTGGGTGCCTTCAGTATAGTTAGCCAAGTATAGTGTAGTTAGGTGTGGGTGCCTTCAGGATAGTTAGCCAGGTATAGTGTAGTTAGGTGTGGGTGCCTTCAGGATAGTTAGCCAGGTATAGTGTAGTTAGGTGTAGGTGCCTTCAGGAAAGTTAGCCAGGTATAGTGTAGCAAGGTGTGGGTGCCTTCAGTATAGTTAGCCAGGTATAGTGTAGTTAGGTGTAGGTGCCTTCAGGATAGTTATCCAGGTATAGTGTAGTTAGGTGTAGATGCCTTCCGTATAGTTAGCCAGGTATGGTGTAGTTAGGTGTAGGTGCCTTCAGGATAGTTAGCCAGGTATAGTGTAGTTAGGCTTAGGTGCCTTCAGTATAGTTAGCCAGGTATAGTGTAGTTAGGTGTGGGTGCCTTCAGGATAGTTAGCCAGGTATAGTGTAGTTAGGTGTGGGTGCCTTCAGGATAGTTAGCCAGGTATAGTGTAGTTAGGTGTAGGTGCCTTCAGGATAGTTAGCCAGGTATAGTGTAGGTAGGTGTAGGTGCCACTTACCACCCTCCATTTCCAGCAGCGGTGTCTAGGGCTCCTCCTGGTTTCCCCTCCTTCACCCGTGCTGCCTAGAGTGCAGTGCAGATGGGTGGCTAAATGAACATTCCGGCAGGCGAAGGGGGCGGCGGGCAGAGTGCGTTGAAGCATTGTGCCCAGCGCCGCCCCCAGCTATGGCGTTGCGGCGTCCTCCGCTGTACCGCCTTTCTCCTCCTCTGTCTTCTAATTGGCCAGCGGCCGGCAGCAGAATCTGACAACTGCCGACCGCAAAATTTAACATGACGCGACCAAGTGTCACGTGGCACTTGCCAATTATCACATGGCACTTGCCACATGTCACGTGGCACTTGCCATGTGACACTTGGCAAGTGCCACACGTGACACTTGACAAGTGCCACGTGACTCAGGTGTGCATAATTATTAGGCAACTTCCTTTCCTTTGGCAAAATTGGCCAAAAGAAGGACTTGACAGGCTCAGAAAAGTAAAAAATAGTGAGATATCTTGCAAAGGGATGCAGCACTCTTAAAATTGCAAAGCTTCTGAAGCGTGATCATCGAACAATCAAGCGTTTCATTCAAAATAGTCAACAGGGTCGCAAGAAGCGTGTGGAAAAACCAAGGTGCAAAATAACTGCCCATGAACTGAGAAAAGTCAAGCGTGCAGCTGTCAAGATGCCATTTGCCACCAGTTTGGCCATATTTCAGAGCTGCAACATCACTGGAGTGCCCAAAAGCACAAGGTGTGCAATACTCAGAGACATGGCCAAGGTAAGAAAGGCTGAAAGACGACCACCACTGAACAAGACACACAAGCTGAAACGCCAAGACTGGGCCAAGAAATATCTCAAGACTGATTTTTCTAAGGTTTTATGGACTGATGATATGAGAGTGAGTCTTGATGGGCCAGATGGATGGGCCCGTGGCTGGATTGGTAAAGGGCAGAGAGCTCCAGTCCGACTCAGACGCCAGCAAGGTGGAGGTGGAGTACTGGTTTGGGCTGGTATCATCAAAGATGAGCTTGTGGGGCCTTTTCGGGTTGAGGATGGAGTCAAGCTCAACTCCCAGTCCTACTGCCAGTTTCTGGAAGACACCTTCTTCAAGCAGTGGTACAGGAAGAAATCTGCATCCTTCAAGAAAAACATGATTTTCCTGCAGGACAATGCTCCATCACACGTGTCCAAGTACTCCACAGCATGGCTGGCAAGAAAGGGTATAAAAGAAGAAAAACTAATGACATGGCCTCCTTGTTCACCTGATCTGAACCCCATTGAGAACCTGTGGTCCATCATAAAACGTGAGATTTACAAGAAGGGAAAACAGTACACCTCTCTGAACAGTGTCTAGGAGGCTGTGGTTGCTGCTGCACGCAATGTTGATGGTGAACAGATCAAAACACTGACAGAATCCATGGATGGCAGGCTTTTGAGTGTCCTTGCAAAGAAAGGTGGCTATATTGGTCACTGGTTTGTTTTTGTTTTGTTTTTGAATGTCAGAAATGTATATTTGTGAATGTTGAGATGTTATATTGGTTTCACTGGTAAAAATAAATAATTGAAATGGGTATATATTTGTTTTTGTTAAGTTGCCTAATAATTATGCACAGTAATAGTCACCTGCACACACAGATATCCCCCTAAAATAGCTAAAACTAAAAACAAACTAAAAACTACTTTCAAAAATATTCAGCTTTGATATTAATGAGTTTTTTGGGTTCATTGAGAACATGGTTGTTGTTCAATAATAAAATGATTCCTTAAAAATACCACTTGCCTAATAATTCTGCACTCCCTGTAGTTATCCAGTATAGTTACCCTTGTATGGCTAGTATACCCTTGTATGGCTTCCGAGCATGGACAGCTCGCTTTAACTCACACCACAGATTTTCAATTATATTCAGGTGTGGGGACTGAGATGGCCATTCCAGAACATTGTACTTGTTCCTCTGCATGAATGTCTTAGGCCCCATTCACACTTAAAAGCGCAAAACGCTGGCGTTTTGCGGGAGGGATTTTTCAGCGATTTCACATGGAAAAATCACTAGACAGTGCAGCCATTTCTCCACGATTGCATTTACCGCCTCTATAGCACTAAAACGCGATAGCCGAGAAATTGCCTCAAAATGGTGCAGGGTACGTGTTTGGAGATTTGCGTAAACGCAAATCGCTCAAGTGAGAACGGGCCCATAGATTTCTATTGCACTAGCGCTTTCAAAAGCGCTAGCGCTTGAGTATTTTGCCGAAATCGCCGGTAAAATGCTCTAGTGTGAATGGGCCCTTAGTGGATTTTGAGCAGTGTTTAGGGTCGTTGTCTTGTTGAAAGATCCAGCCCCGGCGCAGCTTTAGCTTTGTCACTGATTCCTGGACATTGGTCTGCAGAATCTGCTGATGCTGTGTGGAATCCATGCACCCCTCAACTTTGACAAGATTCCCAGTCCCTGTACTGGCCACACAGCCCCACAGCATGATGGAACCACCACTATATTTTACTGTAGGTAGCAGGTGTTTTTCTTGGAATGCTGTGTTCTTTTTCCTCCATGCATAATGCCCCTTGTTATGCCCAAATAACTCAATTTTAGTTTCATCAGTCCACAGCACCTTATTCCAAAATGAAGCTGGCTTGTCCAAATGTGCTTTAGCATACCTCAAGCGACTCTGTTTGTGCTGTGTGCAGAGAAAAGGCTTCCTCTGCATCGCTCTCGCATACAGCATCTCTTTGTGTAAAGTGCGCCGAATGGTTGAATGATGCACAGTGACTCCATCTGCAGCAAGTTGATGTTGTAGGTCTTTGGTGCTGGTCTGTGGGTTGACTCTGACTGTTCTCACCATTCGTTGCTTCTGTATATCCGAGATTTTTCTTGGTTTGCCACTTCGAGCCTTAAGGCTACTTTTACAGTGGGATGTTGCGTTTTGATGCGACATTAAAGTCGCAATGCAAACTAACAACGCAACGTCCCAAAAATGTCACAACGAAACTCTATGCCCTATTATCATCGCATACAGTAGGCATACAGGCAATGAAAGGTATGCTTCCAGGTCATTACTGAGCATGTGCAAACAGTCCAACACAGTTAATAACGTGCATAACGCACAGCATGCAGCACTGCAGCACAAACGCAACGTGTGCACTGTGAATGTTGCACAGACTTTACCATTTCTTTGCGTTAGTCCACGTTAAAACTTTTTCTAACGTGTGACTTTAACGTCGCACTGTGAAAGAGGCCTTACTTGAACTGAGCCTGTGGTCTTCCATTTCCTCAATGTGTTCCTAACTGTGGAAACAGACAGCTGGAATCTCTGAGACAACTTTCTGTATCCTTCCCCTAAACCATGATGGTGAACAATCTTTGTCTTCGGGTCATTTGAGAGTTGATTTAAAGGGGAACTGAAGAGAGAGGTATATGGAGGCTGTCATGTATGTTTCCTTTTAATCAATACCAGTTGCCTGGCAGCCCTGCTGGTCTATTTCTCTGCAGTAGTATCTGATTAAAACCAGAAACAAGCATGCAGCTAGTCTTGTCAGATCAGACTTATAAGTCTGAACCACTGAAACACCTGATCTGCTGCATGCTTGTTCAGGGGCTATGGCTAATAGTATTAGAGGCAGAGGATCAGCAGGGCTGCCAGGCAACTGGTATTGTCTAAAAGGAAATAAACATGACAGCCTCCATATACCTCTCTCTTCAGTTCCCCTTTAAGACCTCTATATTGCTATTCTTCAAAGAAAATTAAAATTCGATTCACCTGTGTATGTAGGTCGGGGGTCACTGAGCTTACTAAGCCAATTTGAGTTCCAATAATTAGTTCTAAAGGTTTTGGAATCAATAAAATGAGAACTGTGCCCAAATTTCTGCACCTGCCTAATTTTATTTAAACAATTATTGCGCAGTTTCTGTAAATCCAATAAAGTTAATTTCACTTCTTAAATATCACTGCGCGTGTCTCCTATATGGAATATTTAACTGACATTTTTTATCGTAACAACCTACGATTTATACAGGAAAATTATGATGATTAACAAGGTTGCCCAAACTTTCGCATCCCACTGTATGTGATGCATGAAATCACAAATGCATAGAGGTGATGGCATTTTGAATAAGCAGAATACACCATTGCCACTGTTTTCGAATTAGTGGATATTGACAAAAAAGTAATGTGAACTGATCTGTGCAAAGAAGGAGAGTCCAACATAAAATAATATCTAGCTGTGCTATTTTAAATTTTATTTTATACAACATATTATTTCTATATATATCTCATATTGACTTAAAGAGACACTGAAGCATGATTGGTGAACAACAATCAATGCAGGGGGGAAGGTTTTATGGGTGACAGGCAAGCTACTTTGACTACCCCACATACCGTGGCTCCACCCCCACACAATCTGCCTATCACTTCATCTGCAAGTAATAATCTACCTATCAGATTATTATTTGGCGTGAGGTGGGCCCTGTAGATTTGCTAAGTATGGGGACCAGAAAATTCTGATGGCAGCCCTGAGTACAGCTGAGAAATAAAACATTAGCAGAGAGTCTAATATTGTTTCCAGTACAGGAAGAGTTAAGAAACTCCAGTTGTTATCTATGCAAAAGAGCCATTGAGCTCCATGACTTTCAAAGTCGCAGAGAGCTCAGTCTTCTGAAGCGTGTTATCTCAACTGTCAGTCACTGTATTGTTTTTTTCTACTACAGAGTACAGGTCAATAGTTCACTGGCCTGCTCTGTAAAATCATTTAGAATTCTGAGTAGTGTGTAAACTGAAAATATTAGAGAATGATGCAATGTTATAAAAAAACACTATATAACTGAAAAAAAATATGAGAATATTTTCTTTGTTACTAATGCTCTAGTAATTATCCGTACTACACAACCAATTCATTATATCATAATATTTTTTGTTTGTTTGTTTCAGTGTCTTTTTAAAGGATTCTCATGCTCCGTCTACACGCTCCGATGTGGCTCCGATGTGGCTTATCAATCGAGCTGCTGATGCGGCTCGATTGATAAGATCCGACAGATCCGATCTCGTCGCCGCTCGATTCCCAGCGAGCGGACAATAGCGGGGAATCGCGCGGAAGATAAGCAGCGCCGGCGGGGACGAGCGGGTATCATAATCCGACGCACGCGCAGACGAGCGGGACGCGGCGGGTACGCGCGGGGATGCGGAAGAGGCGATCCGGTGGGTAATCGAGCCGCCGGATCGCTCCGTGTAGACTGAGCATCAAAGCGAACACCTAAATCTGTCTTTACTTACCTGGGGCTTCTTCCGGCCGCTAGAAGTCGTTTGAGTCCCTTGCCGCAGCTCTGGTCCTCCCCGCTGTACAGCAAGCGTCCGGAGATGTGGGCACATTTCTTTATTTGTTTGTTTTCTTATTGTATAGCCTCCAGAGGACCGGCACCACTTTGTAAGATTATAGCTCAATTATTTTTATTAAAGCATCAGAAAAAGCAGTGACATAAATGACAGCCCGCTATTTCGGCCCTAGGCCTTTGTTAAGTTGCCCAATAATCAATACAACTAACAGTGTGGTGCTCCTGGACTCACTTTTTTGCATTTGTTTAACAGACATAAACCAACATGCATTGCCTCTCTGATTACATTTTTTCTGTAATAGTTCCATTATTTTTATAATTTTTTACCATTCGGCTTAAGTCACTAAGAGAATGTCTTTGGAATATTAAAACGGAAGCTAAAGGTGACATTGCATGTATAACGTTTGATAAAACCACCAGAGAATTACCTTGTTAAAATATGCAGCTAACGTACCTTCAAGAATACTAAAAATTCATTTTGCCTGGCATAAAATAGCATGGAAGATCGGATAAAATTAAACTTTAATTGCAGCAGGTTCATGTCAGTGCCTCTTGGGAGATAAATGGGCTAATTGAAAAAAATGAAAGCTATGATCGATGCAAGATGGCACAGGCATCATTCCTTTCTTAAAGTGAATCTAAAGTGAAAATACACTTATGATATAATGATATGTATGTGTAATACAGCTAAGAAACAGAACATTAGTAGCACAGATATGAGTCCCATGTTGTTTCCAGTACAGGAAGAGTTAAGAAACGTTGGTTGTTATCTATGCAAAAGAACTTTTGAGCTCTCTGACCAAGCTGGGTCAGCTACGGTGCTGTTTTCTAAAGCACTTATGTCAACTTGTCTCTCAATGTTTCTTGCTTGTTTAAGGTTTTACTGCAGGAAAGTTCAAAGGGTCATTTGCTCCCTTTGTTTTTCATCATTTAAAATACAGAGTGTAATTTGTAAACTGCAAATATTACAGAGTGATGCAATGTTATAAAAAAAAAAAAAGCTATATAACTGAAAATAAAAATATGAGACTCCTTTCTTGGATTTACTTGCATTCAGTAACTTTGAAGATGCAGTTAAACATGATGATTTGAGCCTTTTATTGGCAGGCCCATTTCTAGGGCCGTGCGGCCGTCCTGAGCGCTAAGGGAGGTGGGCACTGTAATGGAGAGGGGAGCCGAGGGGAGGGCAGCCCGACCTCTCCCTCCCTTCCTCTCCCGGGCTGCCCTCCGTGTTTTCCCCTCAGATGTAGAGTGATTGCAGCAGGAAGCGCTGTATACAACTCACCTCCCTGCGTTCCAATCGCCGCTCACTTGCCGCTGGACTCCTGCTCTGCATAACCAGTATACACACACGGCTTCCTGTTTAGCAGTAAGCAGCATGTGTATCAGCGTCTATGTAGAGCAGGAGTCCAGCAGCAAGTGAGCGGCGATTGGAACGCAGGGGGGTGAGTTGTATACAGTGCTTCCTGCTGCAATCACTCTCAGAGGCGGGACAAGGTCCTCCAGCACCCAAGGCTGAGACACAAAAGTGCGCCCCCCCATCCCTCCCACCCCAGCCATCACACACTGGTTGCTATTAGACTAAGAGGTGCCACAGGGCCACAGGGCCCACAACCTCCCCAACACCTTAATATCTAGTTATCTGGCTTGCAGTCACTGCCATGTATCCCCTTTTCTTATTTATTTATGCTTCAAACACAATTAGGAATGACAGCTGAATGAATTGTGTGCCCCCTCCTACACTGCGCCCTGAGGTTGGAGCCTCTCCAGCCTATGCCTCGGCCCGGCCCTGATCACTCTGCATCTGAGGGGGGAACACAGAGGGCAGCCCCGGGGAGAGGAAGGGAGGGAGAGGTCGGGCTGCCCTCCCCGTAACTGACTCTCCCCTCCATTATGGGGGGGGGGGGGCACCTACCTACCTCACCTATACTGGGGGGCAGCTACCTAATTTAACCTATACTGGGGGGCAGCTACCTATCTAACCTATACTGGGGGCACCTACCTTATCTAACCTATACTTGGGGGCACCTACCTAATCTAACCTATACTGGGGGGCAGCTACCTATCTAACCTATACTGGGGGCACCTACCTATCTAACCTATACTGTGTGCACCTACTTATCTAACCTGTATTGGGGGCACCTACCTACCTAGCTAGCCTATACTGGTGGCAACTATACTGGCTACCAATATTGGAGACACCTACCTAACTAACCTATACCGGGGGCCCCTACCTATCTAACCTGTGCTGGGGGCAACTATTCTGGCTACCTATATTAGAGGCACCCACTTAGCTAACCTGTACTGGGGGCACCTACCTATCTAACTTATACCAGGGGCACCTGCCTATCTAACCTATACTGGGGGCAACTATACTGGCTACCTATACTGGAGGCACCTACCTGGCTAACCTATACTGGGGGGGCACGATTTTTACAACCTCGCCCTTGGTGCATTTTAGCCTAGAAACTGCATTGTTTATTGGCATTGTTATCATTTGTTTTGCATTGCATTTTAGCATGTATTGGTCATTCATTCCAGAATTTGTTTTTGGTTTTTATTGCAAGGCAGCACGTTCCTTATTACTTGGGAATTCTTCTTGCAATATTTCTGCATATCAGTTAACTATTATTATTATTATTATTATTACACATTTATGACTAATTTTCTGATGAACAAATGGCTGTTAAACAGCAACCCAAGAAGTGCACGATCATGTTCACATGGCGAACCACAACACAAGACGTTCCATCTCTGCTCACTCTCATTCATAGGCCTTGATTCACAAAGCTGTGCTAACTCATAGCACGGCCTTGCTATGCTTTGCATAAAACTTTACGCGCGCTATACCAAATGTTTGTGCGCGTTCACGTGTACTTTTGTGCTCGTTGTGCTGCACAAAAAAATGGAGCATTTTAATATCATGTACACTTTGCAGGTAGATAGTGTCCTGGCTGGGATTTGAGCCCAACACTCTAGCAAGTGGGAACGCTAGCAATATGTGAACATTGTGGTGCTGTATTTGTTAGCCTCATCAAATATTAGTCGGATGGGTCGATCTAGTAGAGTTGCAATACTTATTGTAAGAAAATGTTGAAATACCGTATATACTCGCATATAAGCCGACCCGCATATAAGCCAACCCCCCAACTTTTACCTGAAAAAAAACAGGGGAAAATGATCGACCCCCATATAAGCCGGGGGTAGGAAATGCTGGATTGGTGCAGGCGCGTGATCCCCCCAGTGTGTCCCAGTATAGCTAGTATGGTGCCCAGTATGGGTAGGTAGTGCCTCAGTATAGCTAGTATAGTGTCCAATATAACTAGTATAGTGCCCAGTATAGCTAGTAAAGTGCCCAGTATAGCCAGTATAGTGCCCAGTATAGCTAGTAAAGTGCCCGGTATAGCTAGTAAAGTGCCCAGTATAGCCAGTATAGTGCCCAGTATAACCAGTATAGTGCCCAGTATAGCCAGTATAGTACCCAGTATAGTGCCCAGTATAGCCAGTATAGTGCCCAGTATAGCCAGTATAGTGCCCAGTATAGCCAGTATAGTGCCCAGTATAGCCAGTATAGTGCCCAGTATAGCCAGTATAGTGCCCAGTATAGCCAGTAAAGTGCCCAGTATAGCCAATATAGTGCCCAGTATAGCCAGTATAGTGCCCAGTATAGCCAGTATAGTGGCCAGTATAGCTAGTAAAGTGCCCAGTATAGCCAGTATAATGCCCAGTATAGCCAGTATAGTGCTCAGTATAGTGCCCCCCTCCTCCTCCCCCCGCGGCCCCGCTGCTATTACCTGCTTTAGGCAGCGGCCGCTTCCTAATCCGGGTTCCCCTCTCCATCATGCGTATACCGTAAGTGTATCACAGCAGCGCGCCCGGCGCTGCTGCTGTGACGACACAGGGGGAAGGAAAGAGCGTGGCTTCCTGTAACGGCGATGTGTGCAAAAACATGGAACAGTGATGAACCTTCCCAGGAGTGGCCGACCAACCAAAATTACCCCAAGAGCGCAGAGAAAACTCATCCGCCACAAAAGACCCCAGGACAACATCTAAAGAACTGCAGGCTTCACTTGCCTCAATTAAGGTCATTGTTCATGACTCCACCATAAGAAAGAGACTGGGCAAAAACGGTCTGCATGGCAGATATCCAAGGCGCAAACCACTTTTAAGCAAAAAGAACATTAACCACTTCAGGATCACAGGTTTTCTTCCCTTAAAACCAAAACAACTTTTACATTTCAGCGCTCCTCCCATTCATTCACTGATAACTTTATTGCTACTCATCACATGTGAATGATCTATAGCTTGTTTTTTTCGCCACAAATTAGGCTTTTCAAGGGTGATATTTTATTTTAGTAATAATGTTATTCTCTATGCATTTTAAAAAGAAAAAAGAGAAAAAAATGAAAAGATACACTATTTCTATATTTCCAACCATAAAAAAAAAGCAAGGGAGGCTAGGATTAGATCAGGGTTGATCAGGGTTGATCAGGGTAGATCAGGGGTATATAGTCCTGGTATATTTATTTATAAGTCCTGGTTTATTTATAAAATCCACTAGGTGGCAGTCAGAATACAAGTAAAGAAGATCCAGTTACCTTGTAATCCTCTCAGGAGTGATTACAAGGTAACTGTATCTTCTCAAGTGCTGGCAACATTGTTTGTAAACCTCACAAATGAATGAGCACTGCTATTGGCTTATAGCAGTGCTCATTCATGGTTACAGGCATCTGATTGGTGATGGGAGTAATTACTCCCATTCATCAATCCCACCCAGAGATAAATGAAGCTGGTGCACGCGCATGTGCACGCACGGGGGCGCGCACCCGCGGGCGGGAGCGCGCGGGAGCGGGGGCGCACGGGAGCGCGCGCGTGCACGCGCGCGATCGTGTCCGCACAGCACAATAGCGGCAGGGGCGTTTATCAACGCCCCTGATCCGCTCATTAAGTCAATAGGGGCGTAGTTAAGCGTCTGGGAAATCCGAAAGTGGTTAAGGCTCGTCTCAATTTTGCTAAAAAAACATCTCAATGATTGCCAAGACTTTTGGGAAAATACTGTGTGGACCGATGAGACAAAAGTTGAACTTTTTGGAAGGTGCGTGTCCCGTTACATCTGGCGTAGAAGTAACACAGCAGTTTAGCAAAAGAACATCATACCAACAGTAAAATATGGTGGTAGTAGTGTGATGGTCTGGGGTTGTTTTGCTGCTTCAGGACCTGGAAGGCTTGCTGTGATAGATGGAACCATGAATTCTACTGTCTACCAAAAAATCCTGAAGGAGAATGTCCGGCGATCTGTTTGTCAACTCAAGCTGAAGTGATCTTGGGTGCTGCAGCAGGACAATGACCCAAAACACACCAGCAAATCCACTTCTGAATGGCTGGAGAAAAACAAAAAGAAGAGTTTGGAGTGGCCTAGTCAAAGTCCTGACCTGAATCCTATTGAGATGTTGTGGCATGACCTTAAAAGGCGGTTCATGCTAGAAAACCCTCAAATAAAGCTGAATTACAACAATTCTGCAATGATGAGTGGGCCAAAATTCCTCCAGAGCGCTGTAAAAGACTCGTTGCAAGTTATCGCAAACGCTTGATTGCAGTTATTGCTGCTAAGGGTGGCCCAAACAGTTATTAGGTTCAGGGGGCAATTTCTTTTTCACACAGGGCCATGTAAGTTTGGAGTTTTTTTCTCACTTAATAATAAAAACCATCATTTAACACTGCATTTTGTGTTCAATTATGTTATCTTTGACTAATAGTTAACAGTTTTTGATGAGCAGAAACATTTAAGTGTGACAAACATGCAAAAGAATAAGAAATCAGGAAGGGGGCAAATAGTTTTTCACACCACTGTATACGGTATATTATTTTGTACAATAAAATATTAGTTTAAATGACCAGGGCTTATTTATTTTTTTGTCAGAAATCAAAAAAAGTAGAGAGGTTAGAAATTCCCCTTCACTGATCTATTTATTTTTTGTAAAAAGTGGGATAATTTTTCCTCAAAACAAAATTATTGTTAAAGAAACTACACAGATCACAGCAGCAGCTATGAAGATAAAGCAAGGTAGTGATCAGACAGCTGTCAGCTCTACAAGAGCTATGATGATACAGCAAGGTAGCTGTATCATTTCTACAGGAGCTATAGACTAGAAAGCAAGATTGCTCAGAGTGACCGCAGCTCTGAACTTCCGATAAGCCAAAATAGGCAAAAATACAACAGGAGTAACTTAGAAGTGTGTGTACAAAGCACAGTGTGCCTCTGTTTTTTGTGCACTTTACTAATAAGGTATAGTTCAGGCATCTGTTCCTGTTTTCATATACTTCATAGACCATCAGCAGTTTTTGCTCCTGCAACAATACCACTATCTAAAAAAAAATAGATATAATTACCCACTTTATAACTATACTATGCCAAAAAATAAATACACACACGCACAAAGCCACTCCCCTTCTCATAAATCTTTTACTGCTGATCTCTATTCGCTCCATAAGGCATTATCCTTGTAATTTGAGCAATCAATCTTTTTGATATCTCTCACCACAAGATCCCTGAATATGGCGATATTTTCTCTTGAGCAACAAAAGGAGAAATGTACTTAGCCTTTTTGCTCAACCTTGTTGTTTCTCAGGAATCAGTGCATCCCAATCTTCACTTACATTATAATGCTCATTTATATCCAATATGGACTTTAGACCTCTTAGTGCAGTCCTCTCACACAGAATCCTAAGACCGGGGCTAGTTGCTTCCTTTTACTCTTAAATAATATAAATGTATGTTGGTAGGTGCAACGTGTGACCCAGGGCAGAGTTTTGAAAGCACTATAAAGCCAGAGATGGCGCCAGGGTCGTAACTAGAAGTCACCGGGCCCCCCTGCAAGAATTTGGATGCCCTTCATGGCTGCCCGCTCAGGGCCGTTTTGGAGGGGTCGCAGCATGAGGGGAAAGCATGGCCACACATCAGCGGGGAGGGGGGACAGTCCCCCCACTCCCTTACCTCGTGCTCTCCCCTCAGTGCTCCCCTCATGCATCTATCACTGGCAGCAGTGGCGGCAGGCAGGACACATACCTCCATCTAGGTTCCGATCTCGAAGTGCTTCACAATACTTCCTGTTCAAACAGGAAGTAGTGTGAAGCACTTCGAGATCGGAGACCTCCGCAGTGGATGGAGGTATGTGTCCTGCCTGTCCCCGCTGCCAGTGATAGATGCTGGAGGGGAGCACTGAGAGGAGAGCCCGAGATGATGGAGGGGGGACAGTCCCCCCTCCCCATCGATGTGCGGCCATGCTTTCCCCTCATGCTGTGACCCCTCCTGAACCCCCAAAACTGCCCGATGGCCTGATGACTTCTAGTTACGCCCCTGGCGCCATCTCTGGCTTTATAGTGCTTTCAAAACTCTGCCCTGATGCAGGAGGGGAGCGCTGAGAGGAGAGCACGAGGTGAGGGAGGGTGACTCCCTCCCCCCCCTCCCTGCCAATGTACAATGCTCTCCATTCATGCTGTGACCCCTCCTGCCCCCCAAAACAGCCCTGAGAGGGCCCCCTTGCGGGTGTAGGGGCTGAATCCCCTATTGTTACGCCCCTGGATGGCGCTCCTCTAAAGTCACATGACCTGCTGTTCTCACTGATTTTGTGAAGTTTTGTAGTGGGCAGTATGTGAGAGGTAGGGGGGGCAGTGGTCCAGAGCGGGGACTCTCCACTTCACCTTGGGATGCCACGAACAACCTAAACTTTACACAGTATAAGTTGGAGTATGGATGCTATCGCACATCATGCAAAAACTGTGCTAGTGAGGACACAGTCTTATATCCTGTGTGCGCCAATGTGTACCATTGCAGAGGAGCACAGGGAGCAAAGTAATATTTACCTGCTTCCAGCGCTTTGGGTCTCCTGCATTCATGACAGCCGCACACTCTATGCTGCCATTTGTCGACTCCCAATCATGTTACTCACACTTGTCATGAGGTAGGGACCCAGCTAATGGCAGCAGAGCGTGTGCAGCTGTGATGCATGGAAGTGAACCACAGCGCTGGAGCAGGTAAATATTACTCTGTGCCCTGCCCTACTCTGCATGTGGGAGAGGCAGAGGGAGTGGCCCCACCGCTCCTGGGCCACCCCTGAGTGCATGATTTACATTACAGGGCTAAACAGTGAGTGTCATGAAGCATTCCCCAATCAACAATGGCTAATTCTGAACGGGAGAAAGAATGGTCAGTGATTCTACATATAAGCAGAACTGACAAGGGAAAGCATTAGCCATTTGCAACAATATTTTAATATACAGTAAATGAAACACCAACACAGCTTTGGCATTTAAACAGGCTGCGTCCTCTTTTATTGGGGAAAAACAAAATTACTTATTGTGAACTTAATAACTTTTCATCAACCAATTTTTCTCTTTACTGAAACCCATGCCCTGAAGATATTGCAGGTAAGTGAACTCAGGCAATCACACCACACTAAGTCCATAAGTGACCGTCATTGAAGAACTTACCATACCCTCAGTAAACTAGACCTCAAAAAGTATTCAGTGTATGGGAGGGTAGGCAGGTAGCTCTCAGTTCAGTCTCCAAGTGCCATAGAAAACCCAGTGATTGTGAAGATTCTTCATATCAACTCCTAGCCATGTTCGGATAGGCAGAGCTTTGGATGGAGGGAAAACTTCCCAACCAATGGTGTTTTGGTTGCAGCTCATTAGCTTTGAGTCCCAGAACCCAGATCTGCTCTACAACAGTGTCCTTCTAGAAAGGTAAGTCCTTTCACAGCAAATTCAACTATGAGTGATTTATCCTTGTGTGGTTGGGTGTTAACCCCTTTGGGAGTACACCTGTGGTAGTATTCAATAACTTGCCAAGAAAATACCAATTGACAAGCATCTACATAAACACTCTACAAGATTTACTGAACATATAAACAATGGTGTTGAAAACTCCCCTCTCCCCATTTAAATCCATAAGCCAACATACCATAATCTACCATCTCCAAAAAACACTTGCAGCTGGCTGCAGTAACACCACACACCCTGCAGGAAGCCCTGACGAGAGGGTGATACATATTGTGAAGGCAAGTGATTTCACTACACCTGTAACACAAAAGTCACTGCCAGTGCCATAGCTCAATAGTAATGCTGTACCATGGGCCATGCTAATAGTGTAATTATATTTACGCACAGCAATATTATCGCAACTTTGTGCATCAATCCCAAAGTCTGAAGCCATTTTGACTGCAAGCTGAATGAATATAAGTACAAAACCCATGTCCCCTCTCTTCTCTAGGAATGTCATATGTAGAGTTCAATAGAGTTCACTGTAATGATTCAATTTGGTTTCATGAAAGTTTACATTATTTTCATTACGATTCTGATTGTAATTACGATTTTGTGGGTAATCTTGATTTGCATAATTTCACTTAAAGCGGAACTGTAGATATAAAATAAACACATTGTTTCACTTACCTGGGGCTTCCCCAAGCCCCCAGCAGCCATCCTGTCCCGTGCCGCTCCTCAACGAGCTCCGTTTGCCCGCCGCCAGCTACTTTCGGTTTCGCCGCTGGGCCACTGCGCCTGCCACGCGTATCCTTTCTTTGCGTTCCCCACTACTGCAGAGGGGGAACGCGAAGAAAGGATACGCTTGGCCAGAGCCACGCTGGCATCGATTTACAAGTCGAGTAACGGGACCTAGCGGCGGCGGGGGAATGGAGACTCGTTGAGGAGCGGCGCGGGATAGGACAGCTGCTGGTGGCTTGGGGAAGCCCCAGGTAAGTGAAACAAAGTGTTTATTTTATACCTACAGTTCCGCTTTAAAGCTAACCTGTGAAGGTAGTTAAACACAACCAACAAAGATTCTAAACACAACCAACAAAGAGTTAAGTTCATGCACTGTAGGTCAGTTGGTGAGATAGCGTGTATGCTTGGCTGGTTAGCATAGGTAAACACTGTGCCTCCCCATATGAACAAACACTTGAATCACTTGGCAACGCAGCACAAATGGTCTGTGACGTTCCCGTGAAGCGCATCATGTGATGCACGCCCGGTCGTCACTTCCTGTAGGCGAATCATTGGATGGATGCGGTTACTCGTCCCCACACATCTGGATAAAGATGGCAGTGCCTATTTAGTGGCATTTAGCCTCCTCCATCTTGCTGTGGCGACATTCTGAGGCCCGAGATGATGCATCAGGAGATGCAAAATAATTGTTGACCAGCTATCTCTTGTGCAGGGTGACCCAGGAGGGGTGATGTATAGCCCTTATGCTCTGTATTTTGTTTGCTGGCAATAAATCCAGCGTTTGCATTGTACTGGTGCCCAAGTTTTTTGCCTGTGAGGGTAGTTACAGCCTATTTTGCATACTTACCTTGATAGGGGGAAGACTCTAGATCCTAAAGCGGCTATCCATCTTCCTCAGCAAGGCGGGTCCAGCAGTGAGATCCTTGAAGCGTGGTCGCACTGCGCCTGTGCAGTACCACTGACCCACATGGACTACGGCTGAACAACACAAGCCAGATTAGGTTTGTGATACTGTGCACTGTGTGCAGGCGCAATAGCATGGACCCTATCGTGTTGGGCTTTTTTAGCTGGAGTCTGAGTGGGTCCATGATCCTGCACATGCACAAGCTGTGGACAAGCTAGTTTTTGGTGGACCCAGCTCTGTAATGTCTTGGCGGAGGAAGATAGGGGAAGCCTCTGAAGGATCCACAGGATCCCCCCTCCTGAGGAGAGTACCCTGTAGCTGCACTTTTTTCCCTATAGGTAACTTTAATTTGCGCAAATAAGCAAAATTTTCACATATGAGAGAACCCCATTTTGCACAAATGCATTGAAGTAAATGGAACATGAGAAAACAAAGTTTCGTATATGGGAAACTCTTTTTATATAAATGCATTAAAATCTAAGGGCATGAGAAAGTTCTATTTTTGTGAAATTACACAACGTTGCAAAAGTATGGCTCATAGAGCTTGATGCATCAATCTGCGTTAAATATACCGTGCACACACAGTGCGGGTTAAAATTACTGCGCACACACAATGTGAGTTATTATTACTGCGCACACATAGCATGGTTCTGACAGTGTAGCATGCGCTTGTAACTGCATCTGCGCTACTGGAGTACTGTGGTCGCATCGCGTGGCAGTTACAAGTGCACGATACACTGACAGGGCCGTGCGCGGTAATATTAACCCGTGCTGTGTATGCACAGTGCATTTAGTGCAGTTTGATGCATCAAGGTCATAATTACAATTATATGTGAAACAGTTGTAATGCGTGGATGTAAAAAGGGCGCCGTGAAAAAAGGGCCAGGTTGGATAACGAAATGGCATCGGTGGATAACAAAATCTGATAATGATAAACATTGTTGTCAAACTTGGTTAACAATAAATACCGTTGTTAAAACAGATGGGAAATAATAACGAAACGATAGTAACGTTAAATATCGTTATGTACTTCAACAAGACAGCCTAACCCAGCCCTACCTTCACACTGAACCCTCCCCTGGTGGTGCCTAAAACTAACCACTCCCCCAGTGGTGCCTAACCCTAACCACCCCCCTGTGGTGCCTAACCCTAACCACCCTCCCTGGAGTTGCCTAACCCTAATCACCACCCTGGTGGTGCCTAACCCTAACCACCCTCTCTGGTGTTGCCTAACCCTAATCACCCCCCTGGTGGTGCCTAACCCTAATCACCCCCCTGGTGGTGCCTAACCCTAACCACCCTCCCTGGTGTTGCCTAAAACTAACCGCTGCCCGGGTGGTGCCTAACCCTAACCACTCCTCCTGGTGTTGCCGAACCCTAACCACTTCCTCTGCAGGAACACCCTTTTCCACATAGAAATGATAATATCTTTGATAACGTAAAATCTGTACATGCAAATTAAATAATATGATAAAAACTATAACGTTGCAAACTTCTAAAACGATAACATACTTCAAAAATTTTAATATTCTAATGTTTTTAATGATATTTATCGCGGCACCCTTTTTTCAGCTTTTTTCGCCTATTTAAGTAATTGCATTAAAGTCTATGACGGTGCCCTTTTCGTCTACCCTCAGCTGGCGCCCTTTTTCCCTGGTACCGTTGTAATAATTGATGGCTGGACTGCAAGTTTGATGCATGTCCTTCCTACATACCAACTGCCAAAAAGAGCGTGCATCATCTTTGTAAAGCAGGAGCGGGAAATATGTCCTGAATTTATTGGAGAGTGGATAGCGGAACGGCAATATAAGCATAAAAAAAAGGGAAAGCAAAGTGCTTGAAGATATTTTGAGGAATTCAAACTAAACCTCAACACTTCAAAGACAGTGATGTGCGTATGAAAGCCCTCCTTTAAATCGGGTTTTCTGCTATGAAAATTGGAACCTCTTATCCCAGCCTATTAATATGGAGGTGTTAATGATGTTATTTGGGCTTTGTTAAATAGAGGTAATTGAAAGAACTGAACACATACAATTATACGCAAGCTGCACATTTGCAGGATAAAATTTAACAAAGCATATGGTTAATGGTATGGGAATTGTCATTGCTCTTTGAAGATAAGGCTGACACACTTCTACGAAACACAACTTCCTTAGAAAGCAGTTCTGCAAGACAAAGTAACCCCTGCAGCATTTTCAGCAAAGCTTGATACTTCAAAACAAACAAATAGGTTAAACCTCACCATACTTTGACAGCCTGAGGCATGCTGGGAAAACGACATCAGTGTTTCTTAACACTATCACAGCACGTTCCCATTCATGAAAGTCTGTGTCTGCGGACCTCCCCTCCCCATGTTAGAATCATCATCTCAGATACTCCTTGATAGCTACCATACATATTTGTTAGGAATGCATAATATTTGTTTATAAATTCTTTTAAAAAAGGTCAATTTGATTGAATTACCCTTTAGCAGCCAATTTATTTTGAGGCTTGCAGGTGCTCCAGGCCAATTTATTTTAGCACATTTTTTATTTCTTTATTTGTTACGTTTCCTGATAATAATTAGTACTGTTGTAATGTGCATTCATGGACACTTGTCACTAGGGGGCAGTGTGAGACAATAACAGGACTTCTGCTTTCAGTTTCTATATTTTCTGCTAGTAGAGAGAGATCAAAGCATTCCAAGAATTTACAGCTCAACCAGTTCTGAGGTCAAAAGCAGTGCTCTTATCTCAAACGAGATAACTCTATTGAAGCTGCTAATGAATTAAATGCAGTAGTATTAACAGTAGTTAAGGTTTTGTTTTGTTTTTTAGTCACCAAAATTATTTTTAATAGACAGGCTATGACAAATAACCCCAAAGCCAGACTAAGTACCCCCAAGGCTATGCTTACCACATGTTGAGAACCTTGCTACTAAATTATCACCACATGTTGAATGTCCTTAGCTAACTTTAGTAAAAAAAAAAAAAAAAAAAAAGGTTGCTTTATCTGTGTGGAGCATGGCTGTTAAAGAGAAACTGTAACCAAAAATTGAACTTCATCCCAATCAGTAGCTGATACCCCCTTTCCCATGAGAAATCTATTCCTTTTCTCAAACAGATCATCAGGGGGGCTCTCTATGGCTGATATTGTGGTGAAACTCCTCCCACAGTATTGGTCCTGACATCACACTGTGAGAGCCTTGTTGCATTGTGGTGAATAACAGCAGTTTCCAACAGCAAGCAGCAGCTACTTCCACTGACATCATCTGCCAGCAGTAAAAATGTCACCATGTGATAAATGTCAGAATGTATATCAGGTAGAGGAAGATTTTTCAATAGGTAAAACACTATCTAACTCATTTATACATAATTATTTTAAAAATGAAGCACTTTGTTGTTTCATAAATTTCACTGGAGTTCCTCTTTAAATACAGCAGATAAAAGCAAGAGCACACACAGGAACAGGAAGAGGAAACATACAGAACAGTAAAATGAATCATGAAGAGAAACTAAAGACTGACAGCCATTAACAGTAATCACTATAGTGCTATCTAGTTCCATCAAACAGTATTTTCACAGTACCATAGATTCCTAACCCATTAGCAGCTTCAATAGAGTTACCTCGGTAGAAATAAGTGTACTGCTTTTGACCTCAGTCGGGAGAACTCATTGTGCTGTAAATTCTTGGAATGCTTTGATCTCTTTCTACTAGCAGAAAACATAGAAACTGAAACAAAAGTCCTCCTCTGTTATTTTCTCACAGTGCCCCCTAGTGACCATAAAGAAGTAGCCATAAATACACATAACAGCAGTACTAATTAGAAGCTAAGAGATATAACAACGAAGGAATAAAAAAAGCAAAAATTAATTGGCCTTGAGCACTTGCAAGCCTCTAACCACTTAAGTACCAGCGGTCTCTGCCCCTTTAAGGACCAGAGACTGCTGGTACCAGAACTACGGAATCCCGAAGAATCGCCGCGTATACCTGCCATCACCGCCGCTCGCCGGGACCCCCAGAACATAGACTCTGCTGTCTCTATGACGGCAGAGTCATGTGAGCAGGTCAGGAGCCGCTTTCATTGGCTCCTGACCCTGTCTTTCAATGTAAGCCAATGGGAGCGGCTTACATTGAAAGACAGGGCCAGGAACCAATAAAATCAGCTCCTGACCGGCTCACATGGCTCTGCCGTCATAGAGACAGGCAGAGCCTGTGAGATGCGGCAAGACTCGTCAGGTTTGAGCAGCGCGATCAGCGGGGAGCGACGGAAACGGCGAATGCGCGCAGCGGTGGCTAATTGAAATCTACGCCCTGCCAGCCAGGAGCCCACCAAAATAGGGCATAGATTTCAATTAGCTTGGTCCTTAAATAGTTAAATAAATTGGCTGCTAAAGGGTTGATTCCAGAACCCTGGAACTCTTAACCACTTAAGGACCACAGTGGTAAACCCCCCTAAAGACCAGGCTATTTTTTTCACAATTGGCCACTGCAGCTTTAAGGCCAAGCTGCAGGGCCACACAACACAGCACACTAGTGATTTCCCCCCCTTTTTCCCCCACCAACAGAGAGGTCTGATCGCCCCCCAGATGTTTGTTTGCTTTTTTTAAATAAATATTTATTTGTTTATTTTTTTTTTTTTAATATTTTTTACAAATTTTTTTTCAAACCCCTCCCTCCACACAGCCGGCCAATCCTGGAGATCGGCTGTCATAGGCTTCTGCCTATGAGAGCCGATCGCTCTCAAGTGCCCCAAGGGGACAGCCGTGTCACACGGCTGTCCCCAGTACAGCGCTGCTGCAGATCGCAGCACTGTACATGTAAATAGATGGCGGTTACGCCGTTTAAGAGTCTCCAGAGCAGTGATCGCTGCTCAGAGACTGCAGGCGGGGCTCCGCCCCCCCCCCCCCCCCCCCCCCCGAGCAGGAGATGCACACGCAGCCTGCGTGCGATCTCCTGCAAACTGCAGCCCCAGGACTTGACGCCAATTGGCATTAGGCGGTCCTGGGCTGCCGCTGCGACCAAGCCCATTGGTGTGGAGCTGTCTTATAGTAGTTAATATGGTCAAATGTACTTGAGGGAGGCATCCCAAATATAGATAAAATACTTTAAAAGATGCTCCTAAGCATTTTCTATTCACTTCAGGATAAGTTCTATTGACCTGAAAAAGCAGGGCAACACCTGTGAAAAGCATCTTTAAGTGATTAATAAATGTTTCTACTAATGGGATATTTGTCTATCATTTAGTTAAACTTACCCTTTAAACTGTTTTTTACGCTTGTTTCTCCATTGTGGTGCCTCCTCCAAGTACAGTAGTTGTCTACCCCCATAGAGAGTCTTTTGTTGAATATTTAAAAATGAAAATTCTATTGGAGTGCAACCAATTACTTCATCAAGATAGCCACATTCCAGTGTGGATTCACTATAACAACTAAAACACATCACTATGGTCACCGTCCACCACAATACGAGTTTGTGCGCATACAATTCAAATGATTTGTTTACCCATTTGCCAAACTTTCTGCACCATAAGGGGGGCTAACGATCTTTTTGTGTCTCGTCTTTTTTTCTGGAAGACCGATGTTCCTCCAATAACCCCACCTACACACACACACTCACCACAGTATTTTTATACCATTGTTCTGGCGCTTTTTAATTAGTGTTCAAGGACCTTGTGTTGTTCTTCCATTCTTTGAAGGTTCTTTGTTCGCCCAATAAAATATAAATGCATAATTGCAATTTTTCATCTTTATATCAGCAGGAAAAACATTCCAACAATGCCCCTTTTCTGCTCAGTGAATGGATATGCAAATCATTTCTTAATGTCCCTGAATATCCAAGAACACATCCAGAAGCGCTGGTGTGCACTGTGTCTATAGTCTATTCATTTTACAGAACCAGATTAATCAATCCTTAGTAATAGAGGAAATAAAAGTTGGTACTTTAGGGATTCACAGACCTCAAATGGTTGTTACCTGGTTCTGGTGATGGGCATTCCATTTTTCGAAAGACATATGGAACGTAATTTAAAATTCCAGGCCTCATAAAAAAAGTAACAGTTATCTTAGGGTGGAAGGGGAACTAATCAGCTAGATATCAATTGTTCCATTTCTGCTGAGAACATTCACATGCAAGCTTTCACTATACAGCTGTGCATTACTTTATTGCAGTCTGAAAAAATAGTTTAAAGCCCTAGTTCAGCAATATAAAAGAGGATGCTTTCATTTGTAGCACGGGTTTGCCTAGGTGCTGGCTAAGGATGAGTTTAAATTTTTGCCAAAGTCCTTTTTGCATCAAAATTTTCATGGGTCACTTCCCTGTGACTGGCATACAGCTTATGTTTTCCCCAGAAGGGAAAAAGCAAAATGGTGAAACTATAGACCTACACGCTGTGTGTAAATTGTTTGGAAGTATCTTAAAGGATGCTATACAAATTATACAGCATAGAATAATCTTATTTCAGCTCGACACCATGGATTTACTAATACTAAAGACTTGTAGATGATACAAAATTATGCAGAATTATCAATACTAATATGGATAGTGACATGTTACAACAGAATCTTGATAACATATGGGCAGGCACATGGCAGATGAAATTTAATGTTGATAAATGTAAAGTCAGGCACCTTGGATATACCAGTGGTAAAGCACTATATAAAATAAATGGCATTCAGCTGGGAACATCAGACATGGAGTAGGACTTGGGAATACTGGTTGATACCTAGTTAAGTAACTATACAATGCCAAGCAGTGGTAGCTAAAGCAAATAAAATTATGGGATGCATAAAATGGGAAATAAAATCTAGAGATGCTAGTATACTACTCCCTCTGTAAAAATCACTTGTGAGGCCATATCTGGAGTATGGGATACAGTTTTGAGCAAAACACTATTGAAAAGATATTGATCTTCTAGAATAGATACAAAGACAAGCAACTAAATTAATCAGAGGGATGAATGGTCACTTAGCAAGAGTAAAAAAGGTTGGCCAAACTGGGCTTATTTAACTTGGAAAAAAGGATGACTGAGAGGTGACCTGATTAACCTCCTGAGCCTTACGCCGCTCAGGAGGTTTTGCTAGCCTGAGTCTGCCCCACAAAAACTAATAGGTTATCCGGCTGTATAATATCATAGCTAGCACTAGGCTAGCTAGTACATGTGGTCGGCCCTATACCCCCTTATCAGTCCGCTTATACTTTACCCAGCCAGGAACCAGCGATCGCCGTAGCCTCCCCGGACAGCTTTGGTCTTCTCTATGGGGAGGATCGTACATGACTTCATGACGTCATGTGCAGACCCGATCCTCCCCATTGAGAAGACCGGAGGTGTGCCTGGAGGCTGCAGCAATTTCTGGAGCCTGGCTGGGTAGAGTATAAACAGAGTGATCGGGGGAATCGCAGGCAATCGAGGGGTGCCGACCAGATGTACTAGCTAGCCTAGTACAAGCTATGATCTTATACAGCCGGATAACCTATTCGTTTTAGAGGGGGAGACTCCTCAGGCCAGTAAAACCTCTTGATCGGCATGCCTGACACAGTGTCCGGCATACTGCTAAGGAGGTTAACATGTATAAAAACATCAGAGGGCAGTACAAAAGCTTGGCAGATGAGTCTTTTGTCCCTAGGGTTGTACAATGGACAATGGGACATGATCTGCAGGATGGAGGGAAAAAATATTTAGAAAGAGGTCCTTCACAGCAAAAAAAAAAAATCTTGAATACTTTACCTCAGGAAGTAGTTATGGCTACTGCATTTAAAGATGGTTTAGATTCTTTCCTTGCATTGAAGGACATCCAGGGCTTCCAGCAAAGATGATCCTCGGATTTATCTGACTACCATCCGGAGTCTAAAGGATTTTTTCCCCTTTTAAGACTAATTGGTCGAAGCCTTGTAAGGTTTTCACCTTCCCTGGAATCAACTGGGATATGTGTAGATTTTTTTTTTCGGTTGAAATTGATGGACGGATGTCTTTTTTCAACCAAACTATGCTATGCTACTATAACAGTATTTTGCAATATAAATGTTTTCATAAAAATAAGATTTTGAAAATGTGTTTTGTCAAGCCCATAGACTTCAATATATTTGGTGAAAACATGTTTTCTCGTGCCTATATATTATCATGAATATACTCATTTGTTTGAGAATTATGGCAAAACAAAAAGGGCGGTATTCACCCATCACTAGTGTTGACTGGTCCCAATAGTTAGAATATCAGTGAAGTGCAATGACCGATGTTCTGTTATCCTCTTTGTGGTGGGGCTTTTTCCACGGTATTAGGTGCCCCTTTCTACTGCCTAACAGTATGCAAAGCAGAAATTTCCCTTCTTAAAGAGAATCTGTATTGTTAAAATCGCTCAAAAGTAAACATACCAGTGCGTTAGGGGACATCTCCTATTACCCTCTGTCACAATTTCGCCGCTCCTCGCCGCATTAAAAGTGGTTAAAAACAGTTTTAAAAAGTTTGTTTGTAAACAAACAAAATGGCCACCAAAACAGGAAGTAGGTTGATGTACAGTATGTCCACACATAGAACATACATCCATACACAAGCAGGCTGTATACAGCATTCCTTTTGAATCTCAAGAGATCATTTGTGTGTTTCTTTCCCCCATGCACTGAAGTTTCAGGCTGCTCTTTTCTTCCTGCAAACAGCTTTGCCCTTGTTTGTAATTCCTCAGTATGTGAAAGCCCAGCCAGCTCAGAGGACGATTTATCCAGCTAGTAAAAGATAAGAGAGAAGAGAGAAGCTGCTCTAATCCTAAATATCACACAGGCAGTGTGCAGAGAGGGGCCTGAAAGGGGGAGTTCATAGCAGAACCACAACACTGAAGAACTTGGCAGCCTTCCAGACACAGGCCGACAAGTCTGACAGGAGAAAGATACATTGATTTATTACAGAGATAGTGATAGCAGAAAGTGCTGCAGTAAGCCAGAACACATTAGAATAGCTTTTGGAACTTGTAGGATGATAAAAAACAGGATGCAATTTTTGTTACGGAGTCTCTTTAAAACAGAAGATATTTGCAATTATTTAGGTTGGAGTGAACATAGTTCTTACTGATGCCTAGGCATGTTTACGTACATAATTACATAGTTTGGTAGAAAAAAAGAGATGTACACATCAAGCATCAGTTCTATGGCGTTAAGAGCATAGATCAAATGTATTTGGTTTTGCATAACAAAGTGAGGAAAACAGAAACCTAATGAAAGTCCAAAAGGTTAACTGTTACTTGATAATTGAAAGTAAATGAATGGCAAGGCCTTGACCTAAAAGCAGATAACAAGCAGTGGGCAGGGTGCAGTGACCCACAAAAAGCATAAAGTGGTTCTAAACTGATTGAAGGTTAAAAATGATTGGCTGTTCTGAGAATGAGATACGCAGCCTTATTGACCTTTGCCTTGCCTTATTAAATCAGTCAGAATATGCACGTTATCCTCATGAATTCCTGTGTTGTTCTTGCCAGTTATTGGTTTGAGAAATGAGAGTCTAAAGCTGTATAACATAATTCAGCAGACAAGTGAAGAAGACAATTAACCATCTTAGAGATCACAATGTTTTATCTTTCCAAGGATATGGTCCAGCCAGCCTAAATATAGCTTCAGATCCCCAAGGAAACAAATAAGAAGTACCTTCGTCTCATTCTTCTGCCTTACACACTGTCTGTCACCTTTATGCATTTTTGAAGTACACCACACAGATAAATCCGCTGTCATTTGGGATGTAAAAGGCACCTATGATTTTATGGATTGTGAAATGTATTCAATAACAGGGCTATTCTGTTTGCCAACACTCTGGCAAAGATTTTGACATCTACATTGAATAATGCTATTGGTCTATAGCTCTGACATTGTGTGGGATCTTTATCCTCCGTGTGCAAAACTGAGATAAAGGACTCCAACATACATGGGGGGGGGGGGGATCCCCTAGTGATTCCTCATCCCCCATACCATAAATGCCCTTATTAAATGTCTCACGACCCGCTCCTCAAATTTTTTATAATAATCACTTGTGAGCCCATCTTGCCGAGGTGCTTATCGGCATCTGCTTAATTGCCTCATTTATTTCTTCCATTGTAATTGGAGATTCCAGGGCCGAGGCCTCTTCGTCTGACAGCCTGGGCACGCCACTTTGCTCCAAATATTGCATTATCTCCTTCCTTCTTTTTCTATTCCTTTTTCAGAGGATCCCAGTTTTAAATTGTAGAGACCTTTATAATATGTTCTAAATTCTTTTGTTATTTCCTCCAATCTATGATGCTTTTTTGTTGCCTCTTAATTGCTTTTGCCAACATTGAGCCACATCTGTTCCCATATTCATAAAATGTACGCCTACATCTCAGGGCCATACATTTAACTTCATAAAAAAGGATAGCTTTCAACCGTTTCCTTTCTCTAATTAACTCGGCTAAAGTGTTCTCATCCTCTCCTCGTTTATGCTGTTGCTCCAGTTTAGTTATATTCTCCAACACCATTTTCATTTCTCTATCCCTTTCTCTCTTTCTCCTGGCTCCTTCCTGGATAAAAATCCCTCTGATATAACACTTTTGGGCCTCCCAGACTATCATGTCAGAGGTCTCCCCCACCCTGATTAGAGAGGAAATAGTTTTCCAGTTCCCCTCGTATCCTCTGTACCACCTCCTCCTTCCTTAGAAGGGCTTCATGTAAACGCCATATCATTGGACCGCAAGTTCTCCCCCCCCATATTTCAACTCATATTTCAACTTGATGTTAATTTCTCTCTGTTTCGCTTTGTCCCTGTTAAGGATAGTCACTTCCGTCTGCAGTTTTGTTACAGCTTCCCCATGGCATTGGTCTTCCCCTTCAGTTCATCCACTTCATCCCTAATCTCAGCCAGCTCCCTCTTTACAGAGGCCACAATCTGCTCGGTCTGGATTTCTAAGTCCTATCTCCTCCATACTCTCACTCTGGTTGGCTTCTGACCCTGGGGAGCTCGCGTTAGATAGCGGCAATGTATTATCAGCCAGGCTTTTGCCTTCTGTGGATTGTCTTTTATTATTAGGCTTTTCAGCTGGTGCAAAGAGCCTATTAACTGATCTTTGATGTGCTTCTATATCTTTTGATGTAGAGTTCTTCCCCCTCCCCTTCTCTTTATCTTTAACCATCTTTACAATCACGTAATTAAATGCCCTTGAAGTATCTATGCATATGGGGAGCTTAATATATTCTTCTAGGTAAGCTGTGCACTTCAAATATACAGTATACTTTTTGAGCTTACCACTCTAGTTGTCCTTCTGGTTCGCCTCAGGTTCCGTACTAAGCACCGCTTATGCCACCTTCAGTTCTTTCTCTGGGACCGCTCCACAGCAGCTGCATCTCTCCCGCTCCAGTTGCATGTGTCTGGGAAACCCAGGGATGCCGATCCGGGACGCTACCTGCCGTGAGTCTCACCAGGGTCCTTCTTTGTTGCCCCCTCTTTCACTATGGGCTGCAGCTTCTGGTTCCTGCTGGCTTTTCTCCTGCAGATCCACTTCTCCACGGCAGGTCTGTATATCCTCCGGGGGAGCTGGGATTAGAGGCTCCAACACCTCTATCCTCCAGAGCCTCCCCTCTCCACTCATTTGCAGCTGCTTCTGCGCACCGCCTGTTGGATGCAGGGGATGCGCACAGTTCCCTTCCAGTGAGCCGGACTCACACACGTCTGCACCGACTCCGACTCTCAGGGACGGCTCCTCCGCTCAATCCTCTACCCCTGTCCTTTAGCGGCTCACAGGGAACACTTCCTCCGCTCTGACTGCCGTGGTCTGCCTGCCCATCGCTTCTCAAAACGGGCAGCAGGCAGTGGAACCCACGCTACATTCGGCGGCCATTCACACGCTAAGCCGGGAGCTGGGGCGTACCTCCCTCACTCCGTCATGGTGAGCTCCTCCCCCAACTTTTCCACATTTTCTGAGTTTTGATAAGAACTGGGTGCTTTCTCCAGCCCCTGTAGGCCCCAGGCTTCCTTGTTTCAGAGTTAGCTTTTATGCATCTTCCTAGCCATACACCATTTTCATATTCGCCGAATGTCTGAGCTTTTTGTTTGTTTCACCATTCTATGTATCACTCTAAATTATTCATATTGATACAATAGGCTATATCCAATTACAAAATCCATAGATAAGTGCTGGCGAGTTCTTAAATTAGGCTATTTGAGCATTACCTAATCCAATTAAATGTAACACCCCACCCCCAACCTGGGCGATAAAGAATTTGCTTGGGTGATATTATTGCCCAGTAAGTTCTTTACACTCTATCCAATTACATTTTGCATGCTGGCGGGAAGCGCTGATGCTTCCACCAGACATGATTATTAGCTTTAACCTGTAAAGAGTAGGTCTAAACAAGCTAATGCATGGCGCCACTACATCTGGGATCTCCTTTAATAAGGATCCCCCCACCCCCACCAGAGCTCCCGGTCGAGCCACTGCATATCACCACTGCAGCTTACCCAGGCACTCCTGTTAATTTACCTTTCAGCACAGCCGAACATCCACACTCTGCAGCCCCTCACCACAAGTCCCAATGCTGTAGTTCTTACAGTGCCCTGGCAAAGCATCTTTGAAGCTCCCGCCGGGGCTACCCATTGCTCCACTGTCTGGACAGATATCTCATTATCTGGAGATACTTTCCAGGTCCAAAGTGGAAAACTTTTTGTTCTCCCTTTCATTCTTAACTATGGAAAACATAGCTCCTCCTTTTAGGCAGATGGCTAAGAGCCACTAGGGAGGAGTACTATGAAGAACACCCTAGGTTCAAAGACACCCTCTGCGTCTGGAAGCCCAAGGAATCAACTAAAGATAAACTGATGTCTACGCTAAAAGTTGATCTCTCTCAAGGCTACATGACAGGAAAAAAGCTTCTCGGTTCATGGAATTCTGTCTTTGATGGTTCATAGTTGTAACAGTTACTACTCGTTGTGGGTATAGATTAACACTAGAATAATACTTCCCTAGCCTTTTGTTCATTATGACATAAATAGTTTCATTGCTTATTTTAAGATGTAAACTACAAACTACAGCCTACAGCTTTACTTCTTTATGTTACACTAATGTCTAACTCTTTTTGTGGCCCATATTGATTTGATAGCATCTTGCAATTGATTGAGATTAGTGGGATGCACATCCAGGGCACGAAGCTCCCGTTCCATCACATCCCAAAGATGCTCTATTGGGTTGAGATCTGGTGACTGTGGGGGCCATTTTAGTACAGTGAACTCATTGCCATGTTCAAGAAACAAATTTGAAATGAATCGAGGTTTGTGCATTATCCTGCTGGAAGTAGCCATCAGATGATGGGTACATGGTGGTCATGAAGGGATGGACATGGTCAGAAACAATGCTCAGATAGCCCGTGGCATTTAAACGATGCCCAATTGGCACTAAGGGGCCTAAAGTGTGCCAAGAAAACATCCCCCACACCATTGCACCACCACCATCAGCCTGCACAGAGGTAACAAGGCATGATGGATCCATGTTCTCATTCTGTTTACGCCAAATTCTGACTCAACCATTTGAATGTCTCAACAGAAATCGAGACTCATCAGACCAGGTAACATTTTTCCATTCTTCAACTGTTCAATTTTGGTGAGCTTGTGCAAATTGTAGCCTCTTTTTCCTATTTGCAGTGGAGATGAGTGGTACCTGGTGGGGTCTACTGCTGTTGTAGCCCATCCGCCTGAAGGTTGTGTGTGTTGTGGCTTCAGAAATGCTTTTCTGCATACCTCGGTTGTAATGAGTGGTTATTTCAGTCAATGTTGCTCTTCTATCTGCTTGAATCAGTCGGCCCATTCTCCTCTGAACACTAGCATCAACAAGGCATGCTGGATTTGTTTCCCTTCTCACACCATTCTTTGGAAACCCTAGAAATGGTTGTGCGTGAAAATCCCAGTAACTGAGCAGATTGTGAAATACTCAGACAGGCCCGTCTGGCACCAACAACCATGATGCCACGCTCAAAAATGCTTAAATCACCTTTCTTTCCCATTCTGACAATCAGTTTGGCATTCAGGAGATTGTCTTGACCAGGACTACACCCCTAAATGCATTGAAACAACTGCCATGTGATTGGTTGATTAGATAATTGCATTAATGAGAAATTGAACAGGTGTTCCTAATAATCCTTTAGGTGAGTATATATATATATATATATATATATATATATATATATGTATGTATATACAGTGCGTTGAAAAAGTATTCGGCCCCCTTGAAGTTTTCCACATTTTGTCACATTACTGACACAAACATGCATCAATTTTATGGGAATTCCATGTGAAAGACCAATTCAAAGTGGTGTACATGTGAGAAGTGGATTGAAAATCATACATCATTCTAAACATTTTTACAAATAAATAACTGCAAAGTGGGGTGTGCGTAATTATTAAGCCCCCTGAGTCAATACTTTGTAGAACCACCTTTTGCTGCAATTACAGCTGCCAGTCTTTTAGGGTATGTCTCTACCAGCTTTGCACACCCAGAGACTGAAATCCTTGCCCATTCTTCTTTTCAAAACAGCTCCAGCTCAGTCAGATTAGATGGAAAGCGTTTGTGAACAGCAGTTTTCAGATCTTGCCACAGATTCTCGATTGGATTTAGATCTGGACTTTGACTGGGCCATTCTAACACATAGATATGTTTTGTTCTCAAACCATTCCATTGTTGCCCTGGCTTTATGGTTAGGGTAATTGTCCTGCTGGAAGGTGAACCTCCGCCCCACTCTCAAGGCTTTTGCAGTCTCCAAGAGGTTTTCTTCCAAGTTTGCCCTGTATTTGGCTCCATCCATCTTCCCATCAACTCTGACCAGCTTCCGTGTCCCCGCTGAAGAGATGCACCCCCCGAGCATGATGCTGCCACCACCATATTTGACAGTGGGGATGGTGTGTTCAGAGTGATGTGCAGTGTTAGTTTTCTGCCACACATAGCGTTTTGCATTTTGGCCAAAAAGTTCCATTTTGGCCTCATCTGACCAGAGCACCTTCTTCCACATGGTTGCTGTGTCCCCCACATGGCTTGTGGCAAACTGCAAACGGGACTTCTTATGCTTTCTGTTAACAATGCCTTTCTTCTTGCCACTCTTCCATAAAGGCCAACTTTGTACAGTGCATGACTAATAGTTGTCCTATGGACAGATTCCCCCACCTGAGCTGTAGATCTCTGCAGCTCGTCCAGAGTCACCATGGGCCTCTTGACTGCATTTCTGATCAGCGCTCTCCTTGTTCGGCCTGTGAGTTTAGGTGGACGGCCTTGTCTTGGTAGGTTTACAGTTGTGCCATACTCCTTCCATTTGTGAATGATCGCTTGAACAGTGCTCTGTGGGATGTTCAAGGCTTTGGAAATCTTTTTGTAGCCTAAGCCTGCTTTAAATTTCTCAATAACTTGATCCCTGACCTGTCTTGTGTGTTCTTTGGACTTCACGGTGTTGTTGCTCCCAATATTCTCTTAGAAAACATCTTAGGCCATCACAGAGCAGCTGTATGTGTACTGACATTATATTACACACAGGTGCACTCTATTTAGTCATTAGCACTCATCAGGCAATGTCTATAGGCAACTGACTGCACTCAGACCAAAGGGGGCCGAATCATTATGCACACCCCACTTTGCAGTTATTGATTTCTAAAAAAATGTTTGGAATCATGTATGATTTTCGTTCCTCTTCTCACGTGTGCACCACTTTGTGTTGGTCTTTCATGTGGAATTCCAATAACATTGATTCATGTTTGTGGCAGTAATATGACAAAATGTGGAAATACTTTTGCAACCCACTATATATATATATATATATATATATATATATATATATATTACTGTTACACTGCTTACACACAAACTGCTGCAGGAGAGGAAGAGCTGGACCAAGCAGCTGCTTGTGGTCACTCTTCTGTGCTGACAGTACACATACAACCTTAATGCAATTCATTTTGGCTTAGTATTTACCTGTCAGTCTGGAGTACTTCTGTCAACACAGAGATCCCCAAGATCCATCTAAAAGGAAATTATATATTTCACTTAAAGGAGGATTTCTTTAAAAAATGCATTCCAGCACTCTCTGACTAACACATTCTTTGTTTTCCTGCATTACATCAGGATAGCGATGAAAAATGTATGTTCTCTGTGTGATACATTAGGCCTGATGCAATTGTCAGACCCGCTACTCGCCAGCATTAAACACTGATGAGTCCAATAACCAGGATCAATTGCACTTAACCCTAGGCAGGATGTTAAAAAACTCTCTTAGGTGACCTTATCGCCCAGCGAGTTCTTTACACCCTTTCCTATTACACTTTTTATGCTGCTGGGAAGCGATGCTTCCAAACAGACATGAACATTAGGTTAGACCTGCAAAAAGCAGGTCTAAACACGCTAATGCACATCTTCCACTGCTGCATCCGGAACTCTCCTTTAACCACCGAATCCCCTACCCCCCCAAAGCTGAGTCAGGCATGCCCAGCTGTTCTCCCCAAAGCACCGGCGAACATCCGCTGACCCTCACCATAACTGCCGTTGGTGTAATTGTCTCTGAGCCCCACTAAAGTATTTGAAGCTCCCACTGGGGCTCCTCATTGGGCTACTCATCTGGATCATTTAAAGTCCTCATTGGTCCAGTGAGTGGACTAATGGGGAGACTCGGGGAGACTCGGGGAGGCGGATGTTCGTCGAGTGAAGGATGTCGCGATGGATGCATGCGCATGCCCTGGAGGAACGATGCTTTGCAATATGCTTTGTTGCTTTTCTTCATTCTTTGCCTGAAAAAGTTAATATTCTGCAATGCAACTCCAGTTGGGACCCAGTTGGACTATAGCAGGTATGTCAAACCGGTCCTACGAGGGCCGAGATCCTCACACATTTTTGATACAGCTCAAATTAATTGATGGGTCTGAATCAGGAAAGGTGCGGTCCATCAGGCAGAACACATTCCTTTCTTATTCAGTCCATCCTAAACACTGGCATGGATCTGGCCCTCCAGGCCTGGAGTTCGACACCTGTGGACTATAGCATCCCTCACTGATAAGGAATTACAGCCATAAAATACTTTCCTGGCAGATAACTGGGCTTCTGAGTGTAGAGGATAGATAAAAAAAAGGTCAATAGTTCATATATTTTAGCACTCTGAGAAATTGGACAGCTGCAACAAAACAATAAATCAATTTTTATTACGTTTTTAAACATAACGTAAAGCTGTGGAATATGTAAAAGTCATTTTTAGTAGTAGGAGGTTATATACAATTGTTTATCTCATCAGTTTATTTTCACTTAAGTTTCACTTTAAGTGAATGGCGATGGAAGCCCAGACTTTGGGCAGAGCAGGAAGAAGCTACTCTTTCTCTGGGCCAGTGCACACCAAAAACCTCAAGTAGATCCGCAAAACGCTAGAGGATTTTAAAGCAGATTTTCAGAGCGATTCTAGGCATGTTTAGAGAGATTTTCTAAACATGCCTAGTGTTTTTGGAGCATTTTTGTGTAGCAGATTTCATATATTGTTACAGTAAAGCTGTTACTGAACAGCTTCTGTAACAAAAACGCCTTGAAAACTGCTCTGATCTAGCGTTTTTCAGAGCGGTTTTCCACTTTCCTAAACTTTAACATTGAAGCAGAAACGCCTCAGAAATCTTAAAAAATGCTGCAGCCCCTGAGTTTGCGTTTGTGGAAAAAACGAACCGCTCTGCTGTGCACCATCCCATTGAAATACATTACCCAAGCGGTTTTCAAACCACTAGCGGTTTTAAAAACGCTCATGAACTGCTCTGGTGTGCACCAGCCCTCTCTCAGTCAACAAAATCGATAATGTAGAAAGTGAGGATAACTAAGGAACTGAAGAAATGGGAGTTTTATAAAGTACGAAATGTTACCAATTTAAATTTGAGGAGTCAGTGAAGCACAGCTCCAGCATTAGCACTGCAATATTGGATTGTTCAGTTCAACTTTAAATACCACCATAGTTTCTTTCTTACACTGCAAGCTAAAAGCTGAAATTCCTACTGCTAAGTCAGTTATCCCATGACACTGTAGTCTCAAAGTGAACCTGAACTGAGTAACAGTATTTCAAATAAACACATGATGTACCTGCAAATTAATATTACATACTTAACATGTAATTCCACTTCCAGCTATTGGGGCGGTCAAATCACCGTGTTTCGAAAATAGCTGAAAGGGGCACTATGGCGAAAAATGTTACAATGTAAAATATGTGCAAACATATACAATTAAGAAGTACGTTTTTTCCAGAGTAAAATGAGGCATAAATTACTTTTCTCCTATGTTGCAGTCACTTACAGTAGGTAGTAGAAATCTGACAGAAGCAAGGTTTTGGACTACTCCATCTCTTTATAGGGGATTCTCTGGGATTTATTTATTTTCAGAAGCACTTACCGGTAGTGAATGGCAGTTGCTCTGTCCAACTGCCCAGGATGGGGGGAGGCAGGAGAGCAGCAGAGTTTCATTTCACTTGCACGGCAGAAGGGAGGAGGTGGCACTGCTGTCCTGACTAAGGAAAAATGGAGGACGGCTGACTGGCTGAGAATGAGCAGTTTGTTTGTCACAGACAGGCAGACAGCCAGTTAGTATGTTATTGTGTTGAGCTGTTGCATGTCATGACTCAAGTTGTTGCATATGTTCCCTTGCTGACTGAGAACATTAAATAAAGCAGAGTAAATTGGCGGGTGCTGTGCAATCACTGCAAAACGGGAAGGGGGGAGGTAGGTTGGCGCATTCTCAAAAGTTTACCTCAGGCAGCTAAAAGTCTAGAACCAGCCCTGGATGTGAACATAAAACTATAAATCTATAGTAATACGTGTCTGCAAATTTAGCAGTGACAGGTCTGTATCTGACTTGTTATTTGATGGTCAGAAACTCAGAAACGGTCACCCATATCCTGTGGCAAAGGTTAGATTCTGCTATGTATAGCAAACCAACACAAGAGAGGGGTGTGTGTTGTGTGTGTGTGTGTGGGGGGGGGCGTAACTAGTAATCACTGCGCCAGGGGCGTAACTAGGCCCCACCGGGCCCCCCTGTAGAACTTCAGAGCGCCCCCACCCACTGGGGCCTGCTCGTGGCCGTTTTGTGGGGGCTGGAGGGGTGGCAGCATGAGGGGAAAGCCTTGGCCACAGTCGGCAGGGAGAGGGGAAGTTCCCCTCCTCTCCCTCACCTCGGTGCTCTCCCCTCTGCGCTCCCCTCCAGCTAGTTACAGTGTGTGGGCAGCGGCGGGCAGATACATACCTTCTTCCGTGCGTTCCATCGCACACTCCTCGCTCTAGCGGCTGACGTCACTTCCGGAAGTGACGTCATTTCCGGAAGTGACGTCAGCCGCTAGAATGAGGAGTCTGCGATGGAACGCACGGAAGAAGGTATGTATCTGCCCGCCGCTGCCCGCTGCCCACACACTGTAACTAGTTGGAGGGGAGCGGCGCAGAGGGGAGAGCCCCAAGGTGAGGGAGAGGGGGGGAACTTCCCCTTTCCCCGCCGACTGTGGCCAAGGCTTTCCCCTCATGCTGCCACCTCTTCAGCCCCCACAAAACGGGCCCGAGCGGGCCCCAGTGCCCCCCCCCCCCCCTGCGGGAGCAGGGGCTGCAGGGCCTATTGTTACGCCACTGCACTGCGCTCACCTGCAAAAATGTGGATGCCCCCCCGGGCCCACTCAGGGCCATTTTGAGGGGCAGGAGGGGTCGCAGCATGAGGGGAGAGCATTGGCCATCTCACCTCGGGCTCTCCTCTTAGTGCTCCCCCTCCAGTATTAATAGGTGGTAGCAGCGGCAGGAACACAGGCATACCCCCATGTGTTCCACCACAGCGGTCCGATCTCTAAGTGCCACACGCTACTTCCTGATAAACAGAAAGTAGCATCAGACGCTTAGAGAGAGGAACCTCCGACGCATGGAACTCATGGAGGTATGTCTGTGTTCCTGCCCACCACTGCTGCCACCTATTAATACTGGAGAGGGAGAGCTGAGGAGAGAGCCCCCACCCCCTCCCCACCAATGTAGGTGGCCAATGCTCTCCTCTCATGCAGCAACCCCTCCTGCCCTCCAAACGGCTGCATAGCTTGCAGCCCCTATTGTTACGTCACTGTGTGTGTGTGTGTGTGTGTGTGCGTGCGTGCGTGCGTGCGTGCGTGCGTGCGTGCGTGCGTGCGTGCGTGTGTGTGTGTGTGTGTGTGTGTGTGTGCATACTGTATGTTGCTACAAGCATACATTAAAAGCAGTCTACAAAAATTCAGTATGCAAATCTAAGCTTGATCACCAGAAGGTACAAACATGGACATTGTAAATAATTACAACAGCAAACAACTTAAAAATCCAATCTTTAATTAGAAAAACATGAGCTACACATCCGACCACAGACCAAAATGAAAGAGCAGTCCTGGAGTAAAAATGCTATAAATAGCTCCAATGCAAACAAAATAAATCATTTTTTTCCAGAATGCAATTACCAGATTTTTTAATTTGCTCCTATTTTAGTTTGATCGCTTTCATTTACATAATGCAACCCCACTCCCTATGTCTTATCGGTATGCATATAAATTGGCCTCTTAAAATGACCTCTTTAATTTATACGGTTGACTGGAATGAACATCGCAGATATAAATCTCCTCCTAGTGACAGTAAGTGGTAATTTATTGGCTACCTATAGTGAGTGTCTGCAGTGCATACCATACTGGCCTTGCATACATCACTGCTTACTGAAGCAGGTTAGGTTTAGTAAATCAGCATTAATTATGCAGCACTGGATCTTTAAGAGTAAACACCTGGCAGCTGGATTGCTATCATGCATTAGTATAGAATACAACGTTTTTCCTTGGAGTAAAACCATTACAAGTTAATTGGTCTTGCTGACCCTTACATCTGTCCCCTAGGAGAACTTAACAGAATGGGAAATTCAATGAAATGAACTCATACAGTCAGCTGAACATACAGCAATAGCTTGCTTGACAAAGTGCTTTTTCCAAAGAAATATTACATAATTTTGCCATTTAAAGGGACTCCGAGCAGTGCCTGTGGGTATGCCTTTAAGCATACCCTCAACTAATTAATTATATCCTCACACCTACTAGCATGATGTTTGTAATTATATTCCCCTTGGTTCCTTGTATTTCATTGCATTGCGCTGAATGGAGCTGCCGACACTGGGAAAAGTGTCATCCTGTGTAATACAATGCTGAATTAGGAATCCAAGATGGTGGCCACGATTTCCAACGCGAAAACAGCGAAAACTAAAAGGCTCAGGGTGGCGGTTTATATATAAATGGAAAGAGGAGAAAGAGAGCTTCAAAATGGTATGCATCTTTCCATAGTTACTGCACTGCTCGGAGTCCCTTTAAACTTAAAGAGACTCTGTAACAAAATGTTCAGCCTTATTTCTTCTATCCTATAAATTCCTATACCTGTTCTAATGTGGTCTGGATTAATGCAGCCTTTCCTACATAGTTGCACTGTCTCTGTAATATATCTAATCTTGTTTTCTTTGTCAAACTTTGTCGACCCAGGGAGGAATGGGCTGCCTCTGTTGTAATGAATACAAGCAATGCACACCCCCTGCAGGCTCTGTGTGCTTTGTTTATTACTCACAGCCTGTCACATGCTAAGAAACTGTGAGAATCCCAGACTGTAGTTCAGATAATTCATTATGTAATAAAAACTTGCAGTAAACGGTAACATGATATACATACATATATATATATATATTATATATATATATATATATATATATAATATATATATATATATATATATATATATATATATACATGCACACATATTAGTGTATGTATGAGCTTGTGCGTGTGAGTGTATATGTGTGTGTGTGTGTGTGTGTGTATATATATATATATATATATATATATATATATATATATATATATATATATATATATATATATATATATATATATACACAGTATATACAGTGGGTTGCAAAAGTATTCGCCACATTACTGCCACAAACATGCATCAATTTTATTGGAATTCCACGTGAAAGACCAATACAAAGTGGTGTACATGTGAGAAGTGGATCGAAAATCATACATCATTCCAAATATTTTTTTACAAATAAATAACTGCAAAGTGGGGTGTGCGTAATTATTCGGCCCCCTGAGTCAATTACTTTGTAGAACCATCTTTTGCTGCAATTACAGCTGCCAGTCTTTTAGGGTATGTCTCTACCAGCTTTGCACATCTAGAGACTGAAATCCTTCCCATTCTTCTTTGCAAAACAGCTCCAACTCAGTCAGATTAGATGGACAGCGTTTGTGAACAGCAGTTTTCAGATCTTGCCACAGATTTTCGATTGGATTTAGATCTGGACTTTGACTGGGCCATTCAAACACATAGATATGTTTTGTTTTAAACCATTCCATTGTTGCTTTGGCTTTATGTTTAGGGTCATTGTCCTGCTGGAAGGTGAACCTCCGCCCCAGTCTCAAGTCTTTTGCAGTCTCCAAGAGGTTTTCTTACAAGTTTGCCCTGTATTTGGCTCAATTCATCTTCCCATTAACTCTGACCAGCTTCCCTGTCCCTGCTAAAGAGATGCACCCCCGAGCATAATGCTGCCACCACCATATTTGACAGTGGGGATGGTGTGTTCAGAGTGATGTGCAGTGTTAGTTTTCTGCCACACATAACGTTTTGCATTTTGGCCAAAAAGTTCAATTTTGGTCTCATCTGACCAGAGCACCTTCTTCCACATGGTTGCTGTGTCCCCCACATGGCTTGTGGCAAACTGAAAACGGGACTTCTTATGCTTTCTGTTAACAATGCCTTTCTTCTTGCCACTCTTCCATAAAGGCCAACTTTGTACAGTGCATGACTAATAGTTGTCCTATGGACAGAGTCTCCCACCTGAGCTGTAGATCTCTGCAGCTCGTCCAGAGTCACCATGGGCCTCTTGACTGCATTTCTGATCAGCGCTCTCCTTGTTCGGCCTGTGAGTTTAGGTGGATGGCCTTGTCTTGGTAGGTTTACAGTTGTGCCATACTCCTTCCATTTCTGAATGATCGCTTGAACAGTGCTCCATGGGATGTTCAAGGCTTTGGAAATCTTTTTGTAGCTTAAAGAGAACCTGTACTGAGTAAAAATATTTAAAATAAACACATGAGGTAACTTCAAATGAGCATTCCATAGTTACCTTGCCATCAGTTCCTCTCAGAAGCTCACCATTTTCTTCTGACAATAATCCCTTCCAGTTCTGACAATATTTTGTCAGATCTGAAATATGTTAGTTGCTGTCAGTAAAATATCAGTTGCTGTCAGTTATAGCTGAGAGGAAAACTGATGTACCAGGTAATTTCCATGTTTCCTTATGGCTCAAGTGGGCGATGTTACAGTTTAACTGTGTGCTGACCAGAAAGCTGTTATGGGTAATGACCATTTTCAAAATGGAGGATGGAAAATTCCCTTGATCACAGTGAAAAAACAGGACACGGGAGAGGAGAAAGACACTGAGGAGAAGACTACATGGGAGGTAAGTATGACTGTCTATGCCTATTTTGACTTTTAATTTTCAGTTCAGGTTTTCTTTAAGCCTGCTTTAAATTTCTCAATAACTTGATCCCTGACCTGTCTTGTGTGTTCTTTGGACTTCACGGTGTTGTTGCTCCCAATATTCTCTTAGACAACCTCTGAGGCCCTCACAGAGCAGCTGTATTTGTACTGACATTAGATTACACACCGTTGCACTCTATTTAGTCATTAGCACTCATCAGGCAATGTCTATAGACAACTGACTGCACTCAGATCAAAGGAGACCGAATAATTATGCACACACCACTTTGCAGTTATTTATTTGTAAAAAATGTTTGGAATCATGTAGGATTTTCATTCCACTTCTCACGTGTACAGCACTTTGTGTTGGTCTTTCATGTGGAATTCCAATAAAATTGATTCATGTTTGTGGCAGTAATATGACAAAATGTGGAAAACTTCAAGGGGGCTGAATACTTTTGCAACCCACTGTATATGCAAACATCACTTCCTGATTAGTGGCCAGGTTTTTTGTTTGTAAACACTGCTTAAAAACTGGTGTTAAAAGCCAGGAGTTTGGCGGGGAGCGGCAGAAACGGCAAAGAGGGATCCAGAAGATCACAGTGACTCGATTGCTGTTTTTTTATTGTACAAATCGGACAGTACAGATTTTCTTTAAGGACAATTGTAATTATTTATTTCCTTTTAAGCAATACCAGTTGCCTGGCTATACTACTTATCGTCTGCCCCTAATACTTTTAGCCAAAGCCCCTGAACAAGCATGCAGCAGATCAGGTATTTCTGACATTATCGTCAGAACTGACAAGATTGACTGCATTGCTTGTTTCTGGTGTTATTCACTATAAACACTAATGCAGCCAAACAGATCAATGGGGCTGCCACGTAACTGGTATTGCTTAAAAGGAAATAAATATGGCAGCCTCCATATGTCTCTCGCCACAGTTGTCCTTTAAAGCAGACCTGAACTCAAAACTTCCTCTCTGCTCTCAAAGATACACAACAGCATGATAACCTTTAACGGAAAAACATGTCTTTGCTGCAGCTGATACAAATCCCAAAAAATAATCTGCACTGTTTTTCTACTTCCTGCTTTCATGGAAGCAGACATATTGGTAACATCATGTGCTTTCAAATGAGCTTATCTGCCATATCCGCCATGGCAGTCAGTTGACACAGGGGAGAGATCAAATTACAACTTGTGACTAGACACAGATGAGGGGGAATTAGACAGGCTCTCTAAATATATACAGGGTGCATTTCTTTCTGTTTTCCTTCTGCCCTGTGCAAGAGTTCAGGTCCACTTTAAAGAGCTACATTACAGATGTATATTCTGTTGATGCCAGACAAGTGATTTACTCTAACAACATTCTCTTAATGGCAAACCACCATCAGTTGCAGGGTGAATAAAGAGTCACTTCTGCTAAGGTAGACCAGTGGGAACTGGGCCATTTGTAAAGTTGTACAGAGCCCTTGAATTCTGCTGGGTAATCCAATTGCATGCAGTTAGAATAAATAGGTAACAATTCTGTTTTGTCAAGTTTTGGGTCCAATCTAGCTTACATTTATTCATCCACAAGGTAGGATTTTCCAGCCAATCACTGTGGTGCCTGTCAGACTCTTCCCCTCGAAATAAAAAGTCATCTTCATCAAGGTAGAGGCCCATTTGTATGGTGTTCGGGCATCCTGTTTTTTTTTATTGTGGTTTAAGCAAAATAAAATCTGTACAGGCCTTTAAACATCTGAAGGTATTCTCCTTGGGTCATCTTAATGCTCTGCTCTGTATTGATGGGCACCATCCAAGATGTATAAAGGTGGCCATACATGGTACAATTTTTCATTTTTTTCGACTAGATAATTTAGTTCGATTATTCCGTTAGATCGAATATAAAGATTTTTCCAGCATGTCCGATCTGATTTTTCCAGCATGTCCGATCTGATTTTTCTCAGAAAAAAACGGGATAATCGTTCGAATTTCTTGATCAAAAAAAAAAAATATTTTTAACTTTCTTTCGATTCGATCATTTAGATCGAATAAACGGGATAATCGAACGTTTTTATTGTACCATGTATGGCCACCATAAGAAGTTATCTGGTACCAGATCCTGATTCCTGGATGGGGGCTGCAACGTTTCCTTTGCTTTGCATGGTGGTTCTGAGGGTGTCTGTGGCATTTTCTGATAGGAAAAAAAAAATCCCTGCACTACCTGCATCCCCGATCGGAACAATACAGGAATATGTAGGCCTGATTCAATATGAGGTTAAATAATTGCTGCTTCATGTACAAAAATGTTGATGTTGTCACTTGTTCAATCAAAATGTCATCGCTTGCATTGCTGGTGCTTTAGGATAATTAGGATAATAACAAATAGGATAAACATGTGTTAGACTGTAGCTGTATTACTAGCTATTTTCTCATATTTTTGCTGAGCCTTTTTTGTAACAAAACAACATCATGTGATAATGTCATGTGACATCGGGCGTCAGAGGTATGCTTATGCATGCACACCGGCTCGAAGGAGGGAGATATGAGAGGACTTGGCATCCGGTCCTGCGATTGGTAAGTGCTTGCTTTCGTTGTGGTGCTCATTAGGCATGGTATTACGGGGGGAGGAGCTTCCCCCCACCTCAGCTGCAAGAGGAGAAATTTAGGTCTGACTCACGTATAAGGGGACACCTACACTTTTATAGTCAGGCATACATTTCTCGACTTATATTCACATAATGGTGCAAAAGCTTCATCCTGTGATGAGACAGATGAGTAGCGCCAGAGAAAAAAATATCCCTTATTTTCCGCTACTAAAATGAATCTCCTATTTAAGATAAATAATAGGGATGCTCATTCGGATTTCTCTGAAATTAAACTTCTGTATTTCTGATCAGAACTCAGAAAACGGAAATCAGATTTCTGCGGACATACTGCATTACCGTAACTCAGTGATTATAGCCCACTCACAGAACTTGGAAGCATTGGACCAACAAGAGAATGCAGAATCAACTCAGAAGTATTTGGCCAATTAGAGAATGCAAAAAATAACCCCCCCAAAAAAGACTCCTCAGAAATAACAAAACAGAAATTGGAAATCCACGGAATCGGTAATCTGCATTGGTGGAATTTGACATTTCTGTGGAGTTAGAAATTGGCACTTCCGATCATCCCTAATCAATAAGTCAATCATTAGAAAAGATTGCCTGACCATTAAAGCGGGCTTGTCAGCCACAAAATGAAATTCCATTTAAACACTGCACTGTGTTTATAATGCTGCCAGGAATCTCACTCTGTGTTTCAAGCACTCCAATTTATTCAGAAATGTCTCTGCTGTAATCATCTTATCTCAGTCAGCCAGGCTCTGTTCTCTCACGATTCCCGACCAGAGGGAAAGAGGGAAGCTTGTCATCACCCCTCCCACATTCTTGCTCCTGATTGATTGGATGAGAGCAGTTCAGTGTGACAGGCTGAGATGAAACCTGATCCTGTGCTCACACGTATTTAGAAGCAAGCCAGAGATGACACTGCAGATTGGAGGAGAAAAGAAAGGAAGGAAATTACATCAGGATTCAGCTTCTGTCCATGGGAAAAAGAGATAGAGACTGCCAGGAACAGAATTCTCTTCATTTACTATATAAAGTTAACTGAGATCAAAATGTGGACAGCACAATGCATCTGTTATGTAAGTAGACTAAGTATTTGTATATGTGTTTTTTTCCAGGCATGACTGACCCTGCTGCTTTAAGAAGACTGGAAAACCCGTATACACATGCTAGATTACATTTGGCCAAGGCGGCCAATAACAGCCGCCTCTGCCGAGAATGTAGCATGTGTACAGTGACCCCCGCCATAGATCAGCCTGGCAGATCAACTTGGCCGAGTGCTGTCCAACTGTTCTCCCAACTCACCTTGCCCCCCCCCCCCACACACACACACGCACACACATAGCTCCAGGCTAGCAATGTGACTTACAGCCTCTGCCCCACACTGTTGCCCAAGCAATGCAATAACTCTTTGTCTGGTTGCATTTTCCTTTTTTAATTATGAATAAAACATTTTCCTAGCTTTCTTTTTTTTTTTTTTATTCCTATCGATAGTGTATATTGAATCAGGTCTTGTATCATTTCCTTGGCTGGAAAAATAGGCCTAAGAGTACATTCTTCCTTTATGACTTAGGGCTCGTTTCCACTATAGCGAATCCGCATGCGGGCACCGCATGCGGATTCGCCTAGGCAATACAAGTGGATGGGATTGTTTCCACTTGTGCGTCGTGCAGGTACGTTTTGGTGTGCGGGGGAAATCTGCACGGCAGAGCCGTCAGATTTCGCGTGCGGCTGGAATGCGGGCGAATCGCCCGCAATGCTTTTAATAGGGAAATTGCATGCGGCTTTGTCATGCGGTTTTCCCCGGGATTTCGCATGCGATTTCGCATGTAATGTTATGGAAATTTACACAGGCAGTGACATGGTTGAATTCGCCTGCTTCTTAGCCATGCGAAATCGCATGCGAAATCGCGGGGAAAACAGCCTGCGGAAACGCATCCGCATGCGATTTCGTCCGTGGTGGAATCCAGGCGATTCCGCACCGCAACAGTGGAAACGAGCCCTTAGTATTCTATTTGTGCAATGTGATTTCTGAATCTGTTTAGCACTTCACCTGCTGGTTGCTACTGTTAAATATAAGTAAAACTAACATGCAATGTTTCATATTTACATAAAGGCATTAAAAAATGACATAGTAAAAGAATAGAAAACATTTTTAAAAGCCACACAGTATATCACCTTTTCAGTAAGGAACAAATAACAAATATGTTGTCAGACATTGAACTAAGACCAACATGGCCTCTGATAACTGTAAAATACTTTTTAAAGCTGTTAAAATATTTTGCTTGCTTTCAGACACTACATTATCTTATATGAAAATTAGTTACACACCTCATTCCCAAAATATTTTGTTTTCTTTCATAATGCTCTTTTAAAGTACACCCTCCACTTTCTCACACATAATGAAGTCCAGGTTTACAAAGCATACGATTTTTGTTTAGAATAGATGCACTATCCCTGTTAAACTATTCGGTTGTTGCCTAGATACAAGAATATGCTAAAAAGCAGAAACAACACTGGACAAAACTGTTCAAATCTATCTAGCAGAACAAACACCATTTCCTGCCTCTTTGTAAAGAAAGTGTTTTTTTGTTTGTTTGTTTTTTTTGGGGGGAGGGGTTGTTTGATGTTAAAAATTATATATACTCTTCAATTTACAGGCAGCTAGCTAAAAATGTCCAAAAGTGATGAAAGTAGTAGTAGAGTACAGGATTTGTGTCTGAGGAATAGAGATGGCCCGAACGGTTTGCCGGCGCACAGTTCCAGACGAATTTCCACTGTTCACGTCCGTGGCAAACAACAGACATTTAGCGTGTTCGACCGCCCCCGTATACATCATCATAGAGCTAAACTTTGACCCCTTACCTCACAGTCAGCAGACACATGGCAGCCAAACAGCTAGCACCCCCTCCTGGACCTCCCACCCCCTATTAAAAAGCAGTAGCGGTGGCCATATTAGATTCATACTCTGGTGGCTGCTTTAGTGAGAGCAGGGTCAGACTTGCTGCAGATAGGTAGGGAAAGCATTAGTTAGGTCTGTGTTCTTGTTCTTCACTGACTACTTGCAGAAAACACCCCAAATAGCCCTTTTAAGGGCTAGTACATCAGTCTCCTGTTTTTATTTTGTGTGCGACATTCCACAACTACTTACTGTAAGTTGCAGGCACAGTACCACTCCAGTGCATTTGCTGACACTGTATTCTGTAGTACTATTGCATTTCTCTGTGTGTGACACCACACAGCCCACTGACACCCATAGCTGTACACAGCTGTGCGCACCCATAGCTGTGTTTTCAATGCAATGTGATTTCTGCCCTTTAGGGATTAAAAGTTAAAATCCGACTCTGCGTTAACTCTGTAATTTGTGGTGGGACTTTTGGCAATCTTCCCCCTCCAGCATGCCACAGTCCAGGTGTTAAACCCCTTGAAACACATTTTCCATCACTTCTATGGCCAGAAAGAGTCCTTGTAGATTTAAAAATTTGCCTGCCCATTGAAGTCCATGGCGGTTCGCAGGGTTTGCATGTTCGCGAACATTTGCTGAAGTTCGCGTTTGCTGTTCATAAACTCAAAATTTGATGTTCAGGACATCTCTACTGAGGAAGGCTAAATAGCCAAAAGCTTACTCTTATTCTTTTAAGTCAATAAATGGTCTCATCCTAAATCAAAACTTCTGGCTCCAAAAGTGAGCTCAGTTTTCACAGCTCTGTATCTATGGTAATGATACTCTGTTTGGAGTTGCAAGAAGTAGATCAAGTGGACCTTGAAAGAAGAAGGTGCACACAAGAGCCCAGTATAGTGGAGTAAGTTTTGAGATGTGGACAATAGTTTGCAACAAATTGAAGTAATCACAAACTTGGGTTGCCAGAAAGCAACCAATGAAAGTGTATGGTTAGGTAGGAAGGTCGCTCTCTCTAACAACAGAGAGCAAGGATCTCATCCCTCCAACAGTATCCCAGCCAATGTGAGTTGGTTTTTATGCTACAAATCCTTAAAGGGAACCTAAACGGAGAAGGATATGGATTTTTCCTTTTAAAATAATACCAGTTGCCTGAATCGCCTGCTGATCCTGTGTCTCTAATACTTTTAGCCACAGCCCTTGAACAAGCATGCAGATCAGGTGCTCTGACTGAAGTCAGACTGGATTAGCTGCATGCTTGTTTCAGGGTGTGATTCGGCCACTATTGCAGTCACAAAGATCAGCTGGACTGCCAGGCAACTGGTATTGTTTACAGGAAACATCCATATCGCTCTCAGTTAAGGTTCCCTTTAAGCAACCTGTTTCTATTGCATTGAGCATAAATGGTAAATTTTAGGCCAGCTTCACTTACTACTGTAGTGGTACAGTGGTTAGGGTGACTTGCCCACCACACAGTGAGATCTGGGTTCAATTCCCAGCCATGGTATGATGTATACTGGTTTTTAAAATAGTATAATTCCCTGGCAGAAGAGTCCCTCTGGTAGGAGGTAGAAGGGGAGGAGGGAGGTGGGAGGAGACCCACAAGAGGCTAATTAAAATCTCCCTAGCAGAGTGTGTAGCAGCTGTCCCATAACTAATTAGTGTAGGCAGACAACTGAGTCAAATGGTATAAGGACCTTGCTTGGAGGAGGGAGGGAGGGTGGGTCCTCCAGCAGTGATGTGTATTTCACTCAATCAGGTGTGCCTCCAGGTATTAGAGCTCTTGAAATATCTTTTCTATCATTTTTCTAGCCAGTAGAAGTTTTTAAAATTTTCAAAGTTCGCCTCCCCATTGAAGTCTATTGCGGTTCGCAAACTTTTTCGCGAACCGAACCTTTCGCGGATGTTCGCGAACAAGGTTCGCGAACCGAAAATCGGAGGTTCGCGACATCTCTATTGACCTGAAGAAACAAGCATTGTGGCTTACGAAACGCATTATTTCTTTTGCAAATAAAGTTAATTTTGTTCTTTAATATCAGTTTACACATCCGTAAAGTAATGTTTTGCCTTACATTTTAAATTGTTTTTAAAAATTGTATCTTTTTTAAGGCCTCCACCCACATCAATTCTACCTCTGTTTGGAATGCGTTGCCAGGAGACCGTCCAGAAACATCCACCTTAATGCAGACAGCAGCAGCTATTGTTCAATGTTTCAATGCCTGCACTTAACTATCTAGCAGCCAAATAAAGTAAAACTGCAGGGCTGCTGGGAAAGTGTGCCTTCCCCAGCCTGGCAAGCACATCAGGGTACGTGGCAGCAGGGTAGAGTGGCAGCAGGAAGCCCTCATACATAATACCTGTCTGGATGACTGGATCGTCTTCTTCTTCCTCCACTGCAGAGAAGATCGTCTTCTTCTTCCTCCACTTCCTCCATGTACTCTCGACATGTCTTCTCAGTTCCGATCACATGATATACCATGTAATCGGGATCCAAGAGACTATGTCAGCATTACATCGCCACCCTGTGGTTGAAGAGGTGTGATGGAAGAGTCTCTTCCATCTCTTCTACCCCTCTTCCACCACCGGGTGGCGCTTTAATGCTGACACGGTCCTGGATCCTGAATGATCACATGTCATATCATGTGATCGGGACCCAGAAGACCTGCCGGAAGTTCAGAGCCTCCGATGGAGGAAGAGAAGAAGCCACTCAGAACAGATAACTATAACTGCTCAGTGCTGCCCGCTCATTTGGTTGCACTAGGCAACCAAACTAGATACGCCGACAGAGGCTCACAATGCACCAGCAGCTTTTTGCTTGAAGCTGCTAATAATGGGTTAATCCAGTAACAGGCAACAAACAATGACACCTACCTACTAACTCCTAAAATTAAGCAGGTAAATTGAATCAACATACAGGATTAATTCTTGCAGTATATAGAGTTGAATTAAAAGCAGTTTGCCTTCAAACAAGTATGTGCCTGGGGGATTATCCCCATGTCTGCACAATAGCTGGATTACTTGTTATGGGATCACATACATAAATTAACATTTCTTGTGTCACAAAGCTGTTTTTTGTTTATTATGTATGTGAAACCTGAGATGCAAGGGGGCAGATTTATTTATTTGCCCGTGACTATCATGTATGAGTAAGGGCCCTTTCCATTTCTGGATGGGAGCAGATGCGAGTACACATCACTTCCGCACCCATCCGTGCCACTTCCGCATCTCACTTCTGCAGCACCAATTTGGAGTATGTGAATAAATTATTGTTGTGGAAAACATTTACTTTATCTTGTGTTGGCATTGGGGAGGTAAGTCCACCACTAACCTCCCTTGTTTTTAATCTTTTTAGCAATATTTTACACTACTGGCACCTCTGTACTACTGCGTACAATTCGAGTCCACCCCTGGTGTAGGGAATGTGGCCCCTTCTTCTTCTAAACTACAGAGAGCAACTTCTTAATCCTGAGTGGGGACAGGTCTAATTCTCCCCACCTGCCTACATAGTGATTACCTGGATGGTAACCCAGACTTGTGAGTATATCTTACAACCATTTTCGCACCTTACTTAACCCAGTACATAATACACCATATCGGGCTCTCTGTGCCCCCCCCCCCTTATTATGTTTAGAGGGAGGCAGCTCTTGAATGGTGGGCACCAGAATGATCCAGAAGCTTTTATCTATATAACAATTACAATCGGGGGTAGTTTTATAGCTTTTCGAACCATTAACAATTTGTTGATCGGAATTGGGAGACCTATGGAAACTTGGAAAAGACACCCGAAACATTCTTGTAATAAGTAGTTTTGAAAATCAAAGTTGTAATTGTGTCTGCACCTTTAGTAATAGGCCACATAGTCTGCCCCCAAGCTGCCGGGTGCAAGTGTCTTTGGGGATCCCATATTTTTGCAGTTGAAATGGGGATGATGTTATGTAGCTAGTATGGGATTATGACAGATCCATGAACATCAGATTTATTTGTAAAAGGTTAATGGTAAGGTGCAAACATACAGTATTTCATTTACATTTAAACCTTTCTTTCCACTAAAATTTCTAAAATTGATGAAAGTTAGCTCTATTAGCTAGGGCTTTACTGCATTATTATCCAGCTCTTGCCTTTTCCTATGTTGCTTTAAATAAAACTAGAAGGAGAGTATTCACTGAAGATAGGCTTTCTTTTCACTTCTCTGAGGACCTTTTTCCACTACCCTACGATTTGCGATTTGATTGTGATCGCAAAACGCAAGGTACATTAAACTAATGGAAACGGCAGCAGCAATTTACATTAGTGCAATCTGACTGCAATGCAATTTTGGTCAAAGCTCAATCGCCGTCCTGCCGCGTTTTGGATGAGATTGAGCTCTACTATACTGAGCATAGTAGCTCAATCGCAATCACGCGGTGGAAATTGAAGCGCGATTGCGATCATAGTGGAAAAGAGCTCTGAATCAGATTAGTTATACAAGTAACAGGCCACACTGCAGGTGTTTTGAATTAAATAGTCTGACACTCTGAGCCTAGAATATTGAACATTTTCACAATATTCTAACTTTCTGAGATTTTGATTTTGGGGTTTTCATCATAACAAATAAAGGCTTGAAATACCTGGCTTTCCATGTAGTGAGTCTATTTCATTTATTAGTTTCACCGTTTAAAGAGAAACCAAGAATTGAACTTCATCCCAATCGGTAGCTGATACCCCATTTTACATGAGAAATCTATTCCTTTTCACAAAATGTTCATCAGGGGGCTCTGTATGGCTGATATTGTGGTGAAGTCTCTTCCACAGGAGACTGTGAGGACCATATTCCTGGCACTTTCCTGTCTGTGAACCTTGTTGCATTGTGGGAAATAGCTTTTTACAGCTGTTTCCAACTGCCAAAAAAGCAAGCAGCAGGTACTTCCAGTGACATCACCTCAGTAAAAATGTATGTCACCATGTGGTAAATGTCAGAATGTAACTCAGGGAGAGGAAAGCTTTTACAATGGGCAAACACTAACTAAATCATTTATACATAATTATTGAAAAAATGAAGCACTTTTTTTAATTACATAATTTTCACTGGAGTTCCTCTTTAAGTTGAATTACTGACATAAATGAAATTTTGCCTGTACCTCTAATGAAAACATTTATCTTCAGTCGGTTCCAGGACCGGATTTCTGAAAAGGCCACAAAGGCCCTGGCCTTGGGTGGTTGCAGCCTAAGGGGGCACCTAAATATGAAAGACTGGTTGCTACATATGAAAGAGGAGGCTAAAAATGGTGAACAATACATGAAAAAGGGAAACCGATGCTCATGGGAGCTGTTCATGAAAGAAATGGGGTGACTCCCCCTGTGCATCTGATATCTTTATAGTACAAAATGTTAATTTTGAATGAAACTGGGGATTTTCCAGAATATTTAAGTAGGGGGAAGGAGGATTTTGACATCTCAATTAGTAACATTCAAAAAAGAAAAGTTTGTGTTCTAGCTCATGCTACTTCTATACGTTCTAGGATTAAGGAAGTTAACTTCAAGTTGTTAACAAGGTGGTATAGAACGCCTGATAGATTGGCTTTTATATATCCTGGTGTAAGTGATAGGTGTTGGAGAGGTTGTGGGGCAAAAGACACACTATTGCATTTGGTATGGAAATGCCCTATAATTGCAAGTTTTTGGGAAAAAGCTTTTGAATACATTAATAAGATTACTGATTCTTGTGTTAATTGGGATCCATCTATAGAGATAGCCTGAACGGTCCACCCGGCAGGTAGTTCTCGTGAATATCAGCTAACCGCACCCGTGACAGGTAGCGAAAACATAGCACATTCTATCCACCGCCTATACCTCGTCATTGGGCTAAACTTTGACCCTCTACATCACAGTCAGCAGACACATGGCAGCCAATCAGGCTGCACTCACCCACGGACCCCAGCCCCCCCCCCCCACCTAAAAACGCTGCAGCGTCGGCCATGTTCTCACTCTGCTGAGTGCTGATGCTGCAGTAGTGAGAGGAAGGGAGAGGTTGTTGGAGAGATAGGGAAAGCGTTAGTTAGGTTCCTGTTAGCTTGCTCCTCACTGAAACTTGTTCCTGAAAGACCACAAAACAGCTCTTTCGAGGGCTAAAGTGTGTGTGTGTGTGTGTGTGTGTGTGTGTGTGTGTGTGTGTGTGTGTGTGTGTGTGTCACTGACACTGCATAGATACAGCCCTGTCACAGCTGTGCCCTTGCTTGCTGACACACTGTATTAGATCAGTGCATTTCCTCCCACTCTATTTGTGTGATTTAACTTACTAAATCATAGCTCTCTTTGTGGGTGACACTGAAAAGGTACAGCCCACAGACTGTTGATGCCTGCTTGGTATTTGTAGTCCCAGTGTCTGAAAGCACACTGTATTAGACAAGTGGCACAGTTCATATATTTCTACTGCATCTGTGTGACTGCACACTGTATTAGAGCAGTGCATATCTTTCCACTGCATCTGTGTGACAGCACACTGTATTAGAGCAGTGCATATCTTTCCAGTGCATCTGTGTGACTGGGTCAGGAGGGTCCAGGACTCCAGGTGGATTCCTGAATTTTTAAGGCTGCTGCCAGCAATGGCCACTGCCAAAAAAGAATAATAATTTTTCTGGTGCGTGTACAGGTCTAATTTTTCAGGCTGCACTGTGGCTGCTACAACAAATCAAAAGGCATGTACATGTGTCAATTCTCCTTTGTGATTGTTACCTTGCCACGGTGAAGGGGCTTGCGTATCACAATGAAGCAATCAGCTATATGAGTGAGTTGGGGGGCACACCCAAGATAATAAGGTTGTTGCTTCATTGCGGACAGAACAATTTCGATCAGCTGGACAGTCACTGTTGTTCTGTCATTGAACCACCTCAACCCAACCATATGGACTGGAAAACCGCCATTGCCTGCACTCTCGCCATTGCGCGCACCAGCACGGTCATCACAAACAGCTGTTTGTGGTGCGTTACACAGTGAGTTTGGTCTGTCAGTGTGAACCAATACACTACTTACACTACCTGATCCATGTATACACACGCAAGATGTTTTCAAGCACTTTATGCCTCCAATTCAGGAATATAATGTTTCTGCCTTTTAGGGATCATAACCCTGCTCTGCGTCAAATCCATAATTTTCCCAGGTCTATCCTACTCCGCCATGCCCCCCTCCAGGTGTTAGACCAGTTGAAACATCTTTTCCATCACTTTTGTGGCCAGAGACAGTGTTTGTAGTTTTTAAAGTTTGGTCTGCGCATTAAAGTCTATTGCGGTTCGCCGAGTTCGCCGATTCGTGGACTTTTGCGGAAGATCGCGTCCGCGGTCGCGAGCAGAAAATCTGAGGTTCGAGCCATCCCTATCCAGCTACAGTGTCGTCGCTGGTTTCCCAATTATTGATAGCGGCTAAAAGCTTGATTCCAGTTAGGTGGAGATGTCAGGATCCTCTAAACAATAGATTGGGTTGGTAAAGTCAATGTACTGAAGGATGCGGAGAATCAGATAGCTCTTCCACAGGATAAATTGGGGGGGTTTCAACAATAAATGGGATATATGGTTTGAGTTTCAAAACTGTTCTGAGTATGGAATTATGATAAAGATGAAGGGGAGTAGTCGCTTGGTGGGGAAAATATGGTATTATTTCAATTAGGAGGTAGGGTGTGAGTTGGGGGCGGGATGATTTCTCTTTTGGATTTTTGCTATTATTTGAGATTCTTAATGTATAGAATTGTGGGAGGAGAGGAGGGGAAGTTTTTTTGTTTGATTTGAATTTGGAGAAAAATGCGGTAGAAAATGAGGAAAGAGTACTGTATTCTATTTTCGATTAATGTATCTTTTTGTATTTTGTGTGAATGCATTTCTTTTTTCTCTTCTTCAATACATTATATTACATGATAATACACATGGAAGAGAGGACTGCGCATGGAATGGGAGGGACACTGTTGTACATGAAAGGGGATTCACAACATACTTGGCCTAAACGCTCGAAAAAGTATAAATCCGGCCTTGGTCGGATTTGCAATAAGCTTTCTTTAGCCGGAATTGTAATTTCTGCAGCTACAATTTTCTTTAGGCAGGGTTCACACTCGTACACATGGTAAATGTGCATGTTTTTTCGCACTAGACTTTTGGGACAGTTTTTACCTTTGTCTGTGTTAAAGTGGGGTAGGAGGAAAAAGAGTTGAACTTACCTGGGGCTTCTGGCCCCCCCCGCAAATGTCCTGTGCCTGCGCAACCACTCACCAATGCACCGGTCCCCACAGCCGGTTCACTTCTGGAATTTGCGGGTCACAAACCCACTGTGCCTGCGTGGCCAAGTCCTCGCTCCTGCTGGCGTTACTGGAAGCGTACTGCACAGACACAGAGCATACTGCACCTGCACAGTACACTCCCAATGACATAAGCGGGAGCGAGGCCATGCAGGCACAGTGGTTTGTGACTTTAGAGTCGCAAATTCTGGAAGTGAAGCGACGGCAGGGACCAGAGCATTGGTGAGTGGCTGTGCGGGCACAGGACGTCTGACTATTAGACCATTAGAAGCCCCAGGTAAGTTCAACTTTTTTTTACTACACTTCATAGAGAATTTGTATGTGTGCATCAAACCAAGTATTTAAAAACAGGCACTCACCTTAACGTCCATTGCGTACTCTCATGTGTTCGTTCCCAAGTTGTGCTCATGTAGCAAAACGCAATGGACGTCCCGGTGCTGGCCACGATTGGGGGGGGGGGGGGTCGCCTGCACCTCCCAGCCTCCCCCTCCGGGTTGCCGCTGTGGTTTCCAGGCAGTGAGAGCGCTTGGGGCCCCGCGGCACCCCGGTTTGTATGGGGGCATTGGGAAGCCTCCCCGTGGCGCTCCTGGATAGTGCTAATGTAGCATGAACTAATTCCCGCGGGGCAACCGCTTTGCGGTATTGTTTTTAACCCTGCAAACTTTGGCAAGCGAAAGCAAATGCATATTTGCATGAGCTATCTCGTGAAAAGCCAATTAGGCCAAATTTGCAGAGCCAGATTTGCCAGGTGTTACTTGGTTTGATGCACACATATATTCTCTATAAAGTGTACTGTTTCAACTTTTTTTTACCCCAAGCCCCCTTCAGCATTCCTTTAAAATGTGTGCAATTTGAGAAATGTGAACCCTGCCGTAAGCTTTAGAACACACACACACACACACACACACACACACACACACACACACACACACACACACACACACACACACACTAGATTTTCTTTACCTAGATCATTCATAATGATCAGGCTGGGCTAACATCAAGTCAGTATACCAGCGGACTGAGATAGATCCTTTGATTGGATACAGGGCCGGGGTGAGGCAGAGGTGAGAGAGGCTCCAGCCTCAGAGTGCAGTATAGAAGGGGGTGCACAACTCACTCAGCTATCATTCCCCTATTGTGTTTGAAGCAGAGAAAAATAAGAAAATGAGTACATGGCAGTGACTGCAAGCCAGATAACTAGAGATTAAGGTATTGCAGGGGTATGAGGGCCCTGGGGCGCCTTTTACTCTAATAGCAATCAGTGTGTGACGGATGGGGTGAGAGGGCGCACTTTGGTGTCTCAGTCTTGGGTGCTGGAGGACCTTGTCCCGGCTCTGATTGGATACGTTAGGTAGTCACTCATATTACATAAAAGTGGTAAGATTTCACAAGTAAGATTGTACTACAAACGGAACCTTAACTTTAGTAAACTCTTATCAAAATAAAAAAAAAAAAAAGATGATGAAGCCTACTTCATCCTAAAGAGTAAACATATATGTTAAGGTTATTAGGAGCTGGTTTACACTGAATTCTTAAAAAATGAGTTTTAACTGATCATTTGTTCTGCAGCAGTGCATTGGGAGAAAGAGTTCAGTTAAAATGCATAGATATAAATTGACCCATTGGGGAACATGGACATTACCTTCACCTGGGATTATAACTGACCACAACTGACTCAATGTAAACAAGTCATTGGGCCTGATTCTATTCACTTTTTCTCCTATGTTTTCCCCTAGGTGATATTTCACATCCTAACAATAAAATGCATTTTAAGCTCCCAGCAAGCAAGAAAATACTCAGAATAATTTAACAGTGCTTTTCACCTACTTTTTGGTACTTTTTGTAATTGCAGAGTGCTGAAAGGTGATTTTAAAAAGAAGATGAAATTTATCTCCTAGGAGAAAACTTAGGAGAAAAAGTGACTAGAATCAGGCCCTTTATGGCAGTTTCTCAAGACCACCTCAACAGGATCAAGAATAGGGCCCATTTGCAATTAACTTTTCCTCCTGAGTTATCTCCTAGCAGATCACTTTTCATCTTCTTTTTAATAGCCTTTCAGCATTTTACAATTGAAAAAAATACCTAAGAGTTGGTAAAATATCACTTAGGAGAAAACTCGGGAGAAAAAGTGAATTGCATACAGCCCTAGGGGCCATATGCAATTCTCTTTTTCACCTGAGTTTTCTCCTAGGAGATAATTTTTCATCTTTGATTTTAAATAACTTTTCAGTACTTTTCAATTAAAAAAGTACCAAAAAGTTGGTGAAAAGGTACTATCAAAATTATTTTAATAATTTTCTTGCCTTCTGGAGGCTTAAAAGGCATTTTATTGACAAGTTTAAAAATATCACCTAGGAGAAAACTCATGAGAAAAAGTGAATTGCATATGGCCCTGAGGCCCATATGCAATTCACTTTTTCTCCATAGTTTTCTCCCAGGTGATATTTTTAAACTTGTCTATAAAATGCCTTTTAAGCCACCAGAAAGCAAGAAAATACTCAAAATAAATTTAATAGTACTTATTCGCCTACTTTATGGTACTGTTTTAGTTGAAAAGTGCTGGAAAGATATTTAAAATTGAAGATGAAAAATTATCTCCTAGGAGAAAACTCAGGTGAAAAAGAGAATTGCATATGGGCCTAGGTCTCTAAAGTCTAAATAAGTGGAAACCATTTTGGGGCCATATGCAAATCACTTTTTCACCTGAGTATTCTCCTAGGTGATATTTTTACAATTGTCAATATAATGCTCTTTATGCCACCAGAAAGCAAGAAAATACTCAAAATAATTTTGACAGTCCTATTTCACCTACTTTTTGGTACCTTTTTTGATGAAAAGTGCTAAAAAGTTATTTGAAATCAAGGATCAAAAATTATCTCCTGGTAGAAAAGTCAGGTGAAAAAGTTAATTGCATATGGCCCCAAGTATCAGTTGAAATGTAAAATGCACAGTGAAGTAACTAAAGGGCTAGATAATGTGTACTGTACAATGCAGTATATATAGACTAATTCACAGATTTTTCATTTTTTGACTTTTAAATGGGCTTTACTAACATAAAAAAATATATGCAGCCTATATAGTTAAAGGGAGAGTTTATATTACATTATCTGCCCTACCATCGATCGTATTGTACAACACAACCAAATATGTCTATTTTTTATTAAGAGTGCTGTTTCCACCACCGCACTTTGATTCTGTATGTCACAGGAATGTTTTGCCTCTTCCATTTTGGTACATTCCAACAACCCTTTAATCATCTGAAGAAACGTTATTGTATGCTGCATTTTACAGACTAGTATAGTAATGGAAGACACTATCTGTAGCCAGTGCCAACAGTGTAATTCACTAGAAGGGGAAAACCTTGACCAAGGTGTCTATCTAGAAAACAGGCATAGGGCCATATCTTATTCACTTTTCTCCTGAGTTTTCTCCAAAGAGATAATTTTTAGCCTTAGCAAAAAATGATTTTTTTTAGTACTTAAAAGTTGAAAAAGTACTAAAAGAAACCTCAGCCTAATAATAATATAGGCAGAAATCTTTTTGAGATAGTAAAAATAATTGGAATGTGCAGAAATGTTTCCTTTGCTGGCTGCTGGCCCCTGATTTGGTGGTTAAGGTCACATGGTTTTGGGAATACCATATGACCAAAGAGAAGATTAGACAATAATACTCACTCTCTTTGGAACTAAATGGTGGCCAAGGGTTGACCAAATGTCACTTCCCCTGAATTGGCTTTCCTTGTGTTTTTCAACAACCCCGAGGACTTGAATGGTGAGAAGTGGTGAAATTGTTCTTGTAAAGAGATATGATGCAATGTGGCCAATTATCCCATACTTATTCACAGCATGGACAGGCCTATTTATACATTTATAATACCATGAAAGAAAACAACGTTTTCCATCCTACCATGCTTAATCCTTTATCGATTGGTTTTCTTCTTGGTTATTAAAAGAATAAAAGAACTCAAACATTATTATCACCCAATAATAAGGCTTTATCACTGCAGTTGACTTTCCACAATGCTGCAGCTACTTATGTAGCAATCAAAAGTATTCTCACTGCCTTCTTTACTATGTAGTGCCTTTGTCAGCCTGAATGCTGCAAACTCAATGCCAATCAATAAGAGAAAGCATCACCTGACACTTCCTGCTGCCAAATACTGCATGTATCATCCTTTTTAATCAAGAGAAGCCATGATAGTACATAGTGAACTCAAGGCAAGTGGAATATGGAGGCTGCCATATTTATTTCCTCTTACACAATACCAATCCTGCTGATCCTCTGCCTCTAACACTTTTAGCCATAGACTCTGAACAAGCATGCAGCAGATCAGATGTTTCTGGCAATATTGTCAGAACTGAGAAGATTAGCTGCAGGCCTGTTTCTGGTGTTATTCAGACGCTACTGCAGCCAAAAAGATCAGCAAGGCTGCCATGCAACTGGTATTGTTTAAAAGGAAATAAAAATGGCAGCCCACATTTCACTCTCACCTTGGGCTCACTTTAATAATGACTTTTCTCTTTGATAAATATTCACAAGCAAAGATTTTGTTTCTGTTTTGTTATGAACAGGTGAAAAAAAACCTCAATAAAGTGGGCAAATGTTTGAAGCGGCATTTAAATGACATTTTGCAAATAGGCCTGAAAAGGTTTAAATGATCTTTTTTACTTTGAGCTCTTTCCTTAAGGTAAGTGCGCTTATACTAAAAGGGCTTACAGTGTTTTAAAAATAGAATATGGTCAATAAAGCAATATACTTGCCTCATTCAGTTAAATGCACTTTAAAGTTACATGAAGGTCAACCCCAGTATATTAAATATATGTGGGTACTCTTATACTCTTTGTTAACAAGCTATATTGCGCGCTGATCCTTGGTTACTATTTGAAGCTTTTCTCACTAATTCTACAGTTAGAAACTGACTCTGTATAGTCATTATCATCTCTCTACCGAAGTGTAAAAAACATCTCCAAATACTGAGTACAGAAATATGGATTTCTGACTACTTATTTTTAAGCAATTGATCTCACAAGCCCAGCATGCTAATACAGAGGTAAAATCAGCAATGTCTGCATATTGCATTATTGTCTAGAGCAGAGTTCCCTAACCCTTTCCTCAAGGCCCACCAACAGTACATGTTTTGCAGAAAACCACAAACATGCACAGGTGAGGAAATTACTGTCTCAGCAGAACGGATTGCCTACTTCTGGATTTCCACAAAACATGCACTGTTGGTGGGCCTTGAGGACAGGGTTGGGGAACACTGGTCTAGAGATCCATTTTAGGTTTTTGTTTTTTTGTTGCTTGTTTTTGTATTCAGGGAAGGAAATGCTACCTAATTATGCTGTTTGGGGGATACTCTACCAAATCATGTTGTTCAGGAAGGCAATGCACCACCTATTTATGTTGTTTGGAGGAATATGCTGCTTAATTATATAGTTTGGGGACACACTACTTAATTGAAAGGGCAAACCTTTTAAATATTAAATAGACTGTTTGTGAAAGGAGGGGTTGTTGTAGGCTACTTTATTTATTGGGGGGGGGGGGGGGGCATGCCACCTGCTTGTTGTTTCATTTAGCCAACATGCCTGCCTAATCATGATCTAAGATTTTAGAAAAAGCTTCAACTCAAACTGTACATATACTGTTTTATTAGTTAATATATGGATGTTTATATGGTAGTTAGGGCCTATTTTTAATTTCAAAAGGTAGGGATTGGTGAATTCTGCTGGCACAGGAGGAGTGCCATCGATTTCTACTTACACCACTGCTAGGTTTATTTATATTATTTTGTCACTCTTATAGAGTGTCATCAGTCACCATTTCCCCTTCCATTGGTACCCAGAGATGACCCAAATCTTCTAGAATTTTAGCAACCCCCCTAAATATAAATACATCCACATTTTAAATATAATACAAATTCAAATGTAAGGAGGGTTTATATTTGATATGATTCTATACCAGTTGTTTCTCTTCTGCAGAGCCGGATCATCCACAAGGCAAACCTAGGCAGCTCCCTAGAGCCTGGAGAGAATCTAGGGGCCTGGTGGATGCTAGCCCGCACCAAATATTACTAAAAAAGCCAGGTGACCATCAGTGGTGGGCAAAAAGTGCTATCTTGCCTAGAGCCCAATTTCATCTTCATCTATTTCTGCTCTTCAGCTGGCATGACAAATCATGTGCTTATGTAAGCTCAGTGGAGGTTCTGGGAGGCAGGGCCGGGCCGAGGCAGAGGCAAGAGAGGCTCCAGCCTCAGGGCGCAGTGTAGGAGGGGCACGCAACTCACTCAGCTAGCATTCCCCTATTGTGTTTGAAGCAGAGAGAAATAAGAAAATGGGGATACATGGCAGTGATTGCAAGCCAGATAACTAGAGATTAAGGTGTTGTGGGGGTTGGGGGCCCTGGGGCACCTCTTAGTCTAACAGCAATGTGTGACAGGTGGAGGGTGTCTTAGCCTTGGGTGCTGGGGGAGGTGGAGGGTGTCTCAGCTTTGGGTGCTGGGGGAGGTGGAGGGTGTCTCAGCCTTGAGTGCTGGGGGACCTTGTCCCGACTTTGCTGGGAGGAGTTCTTTAATGCAGACCCCCGGGCAAAAATATATATTTACCTTAAATTCAGCACTGCAAGCAATTTTAAAGCAAACCTGAAGTGAAAATAAACTTATCAGATAAGTAATTGTAGCTGCAGAACTAATCCTAAATACAACTTTCCTGGACTTTTATATTCTTCTTTTAGGTTTAAACCCGATAATCTCAGTTTGAAGTTGTATCCATGTTTAACATAACATTTATATTCCTGCCGTTCCCTTAGAACATATTTAGTAAACATCGGTGAAGTTGTCGTGCGCAGGAAGTTATGCTACTTGCATAGTACACATTACCCTAGCGCAGTAATAGCGCAATGCGTGCTATGTAGTTGGCATAAATAACGGTATAAAAGGTGCCAATACACTGAGCCGATTAGCGGCCAATTGATCGATCAAAATCGATCAATCGCAAATCGATTGACCAATTGATCGATTTGCAAATGATTTTGATCGATTTCGATCAATTTCAATCGATCTGACTTAATGGAAAATCTAGGTTGATCTGTTAAGATTGCTTATCATTTTGCATTTGACCTAATGGAAATCTGATGGCAAAAAAAAGCCATGAGATCGATTTTCAATAGATTTCATACTGAAATCTATTGGAAATCTGTTCCTAGTAAAAAATGTTCCTAAACAGATCAGATAGATCAGAAATCTATCTGATGATCTATCTGCTGCCAATCTGACGAGTGTATGGCCACCTGATTGCTGCACACTCCCTGTACACAGTAAGATTACCAATGCTTATATGGCCCAATGACAGATTACTATCATAGATACTTGAACAGCCACACAAGCGTTTGATGGCTGACTGCAGAGATAAAACTCTGATTTATTAACCCTTGCAATTAAATGGAAAATTAAAATATAAACACAGGCAAGTAGGATTGGTACTATATGTTCGTGTTTATCTCGTTATACCACTTGCCACTTCAGGTACCCTTTGAAAGGAACCCAAACTGTGAGACCGATGGAAGCTGCCATATTTATTTCCTTTTAAACAATACCAGTTGCCTGGCAGTCCTGCTGATCTTTCTGGTCAGAAAGGTCTAAATCACACACACCTGAAACAAGCATGCAGCTAATCTTGTCAGATTTGTCATATACATCTCATCTGCATGCATGTTCAGGGTCTATGGCTTAAAGTATTTAAGGCAGAGGATCAGCAGGACAGCCAGGCAATGTGCATTATTTAAAAGGAAATAAACATATCAGCCTCTATATCCCTCTCACCTTGGGTCCCCTTTAAAGAGGAATTGTGGTGAAAATCTTAATATGTAAAATGCATACAAATAAGAAGTATGTTTCTTCTTGAGTAAAATGAGCCATAAATTACTTCTCTCACATGCTGCTGTCACTTACAGTAAGTTGTAGAAATCTGACATTACCAACAGGTTTTTGGCTAGTCCATCTCTCTATAGGGGATTCTCAGCATGGCCTTTATTCTTTATAAAGACACTCCCTGAAAATGATGTATATGTTACGGCCAGAACCCGAAGTTTGGCCACTTCTAGTTCTGGCCGGCCACTTCGGGTTCTGGCCGGCCAATGTGCGAAGTGGCCGCTGCACTGCGGCCAATGTGAGGAATGGAATGAATCCTGTAACATTCATGTATATTCTGGCCCCAGCGCAGCGGCCAAACCTATCGCAACTTAGTTATTTTAATGAAATTAAGCCGGCGGCTTTTTCTCTGCCTCTTTCTCTCTCCTCCCCCCGCCTCTCTCTCCTTCTCTTATTATGGGCAGCACTACGTGTCCCCCTCCAGAGTCGTTCGTCGCACCAGGGAAGCCTGCCATTCCTGCAGAGCGGGGTGCTGGCAGAAGCGATGTCTGCAGCCTCCCCGCTCTGCTCTCCCTGGCGCGACGTACGACTCTGAAGGGGGGACACGAGTGCTGCCCATAATAAGAGAAGGAGAGAGAGGCGGGGAGAGGAGAGAGAGAGAGAGGCAGAGAAAAAGCCGGCGGCTTCATCTGTTTCATTGCCGCCGGCTTAATTTCATTAAAATAACTAAGTTGCGATACGTTTGGCCGCTGCGCTGCGGTCAGAAGATACATGAATGTTACAGGATTCATTCCATTCCTCACATTGGCCGCAGCGCAGTGGCCACTTCGCACAATGGCCGGCCAGAACCCGAAGTGGCTGGCCAGAACTAGAAGTGGCCAAACTTCGGGTTCTGGCCGTAACATATACAAAGATGCTGGCCAGCCTCCGTGATCACCTTACACTTTTTTGGCAGTTGGACAGAGCAACTGACATTCACTAACTGCATTTTGAAAATAATTAAATCCCTGTGAACCCCTCATGAGGAGATGGGCTATTCCAAAACCTGTCAGTTCTGTCAGATTTCTACTACTTACTGTAAGTGACAGCAAAATAGGAGAAAAGTAATTTGTGACTCATTTTACTCTGGAAGAAACATACTTCTTAATTGTATATGTTCACATATACAGTATTTCAAATTTTAAGATTTTCGCAATAGAGGTCCTTTAAATGTATCCAGTAAAAGTAACTGATTCTATGTCTCTAGCTCATTTCTGTATTCCCCTGAACACTCTGCACACACACTGGGAGAGATAAAGTGGCACTGTAAGCCAATTAGATTCATGTTGGATTGCATAATGTGAACGGTCTAGCATTTCAAGCTTTACGAAAGCAGGGAGGGCAGAATGAGGAGCTTGCCAGTGAGTCCCTAGCCTGCACTGTCCAATCAGACAGCTGGGGGAGGGCTTTAACCATACTTTGAAGTCAAGCTGCAAAATGCACAGAGCTAGTTTGTCAGAAGTGAAGGACTGGCTGGATAGCATCAAATATCGTTCAACAAGTAAGGCATTACACATATAAATATACTGTGTTTCAACTGTTTATTGAACTGTTCTGATGGATTAACTACACCTGTTAAAAACCGTGAGTGATCTAACTAGTGTTTACCAAGGCGAAGCCAAAATTGCCACTAGTAGCACCGATTCCCAAGAGTTTCTGCATGAAAAACACAACTCCAACATCATTCTGCTCAGGTGGCCTGTACACTGATTTTTCAGTATACACAGTGGCAACCTACTGTATGCCCTTATATAATCAATCAGATTGAACTGGTCATTTTTCCCACCATCCTTTTCTCTTTCCAGCAGTCTGTACAGGACTTTTCTTACATTCCAGCATAAGGTATTCCAGTCTGTACCAGGCATTGCTGTAAGATGGATGGGAATGTGTCAGACTTTAATATACACTGGTTGATATAGCCTTTGGCGAAGGTTAATCATCGCTGTCTTGAGAACAAGTTTCTGAATGCATTGTTGTAATTCTTGTTAAAGGCGGTGTAGATCAGCGGATTGAAGAATGAATTGGAGTATCCCAGCCATAAGAAGATACTTTTCCAGATAGGCGGAATGTCACAGGAACACAGAGGGTTAATTAGCTCCGTGATAAAGAAGGGGATCCAGCACAAAACAAACACCCCGATGAGGATGCCCACCATGAGGGCCGCTCGCTTCTCCTTCTGCTCCCTCCATGTGTCTCCATCTGTCTGGAAAGTGACGGTAGCGTGGCGAACTGTGAACACCATCTGGGGCTGGTTGGATGCTTCTTTGACCTGTTAAAGGCAAGTGGTGTAGCCGTTAGGATCATCAGTCAGCAAAGCACTGCACTCAAAACAACTCGAGCTTCCACATGATCAGACACAACAGCACTGCAGGCAAACAGTACTGCGTGTTTTTACTGTCTAGCAGCAGCTGATATTAATAGCTGTGCTCTAGACCTAAATTAGATGTCAAGACTAAATATAAAATGGTAAATATAAAGATATAGAAAGGATAAACAATTATACAAAAAAATCTCATGGGCAAACTCCCCTACAGGGTGTTGGCCCCGTGTGAAGCTATCATACTGTATTTAGTAGATACTTGCTAGGGGTTGCGCTCAAGATACCTTGGAATATAAAATATCTTATATATACATGTACATATATGTATATAAATATACAAAAAACATATTGGGCTTGATTCACTAAGACAAATATCATGCCTTATCAAAGTTAACACGCCTTATCAGAGTATCATAGCAAGTGCTACAAACTTATGCCTGCTAATTGGCAATGACGAAGGCTCCACTCGTCCTGCCCTGAGCCCCTGTGGGTTCGTAGAGCTCACTATGCTACTCTGATAAGGCGTGTTAACTTTGTTAAGGCGTGCTAACTTTGATAAGGCGTGCTAACTTTAATAAGGCATGCTATTTGTTTTAATGAATCAAGCCCATAATGGTTTTTAAAAGCAAAGACCTGTTATATGCATTCGGCCTCTAAAAAGTTCTGGCTATAAAATGATGGGAGAAAAAAAAATCACACAATTATTATTAATTAATCCATACAATGCAATAAAAAATGTTTTATATGATTGGATGGTCACTTAGAGGGACCCCTCACTCATATGGGTCTTTATTAATTGATCTTAATAAAGCAACATTCCTCCACAGTCACTCATAGGTTAATAGTCTCTACATAGATAAAAACCACTAGTGGGTGTCCTTCAATTCAATACTGTAAGTCAGTTCAATAATGCAAACCAGATTTCCTCTAGTATGTGGGTCAAAAGTGACTTCATCAGTCACAAAAATATAGAACTCCGCCTCTACAATCCAGAGAATTACCGGTACTCCAGATAACCTCAACTGAGATATGCTCAAATAGTGTGAAATACTTTTTATTATTTTTTTTTTAAATGTATATTGCACTTACACATGCCCGACTATGTGGGTGGAAAGTAACTTTATTAATCACAAAATTATATAGCTCCGCCTCTACACTCCAGGGAATGACTCCAGATAACCTCAACTGAGATATATTCAAATGGTATAAAATACCTTTTTATTCTTTTAAAATTAGGATTATTTTAACAGGGTCTGGGGAATAGCCACCTCCCAGGTAGTTGGCTTAGCTCCAGCTGCTGCTCTATTTACCTGTATCTCCTGCTTCTCCTTCCTTGTTAGAATACTCCTCCTCCTTCCACTGCATCCTATGTCACTGTATCACCTCTGTAGCTCCTCCTATGCATTTTGCAAGGCATACATAAGGGTATCTTGGGTCCCTCTTTATCCTGGCCTATCCAAACCCACTTGACATTCCATCTGGACTGCTCCAACTCACTCATCTTTAAACCCTCGTCCGCCAGGTAAGTGGCTTTACATGTAGTAGTAATAGAAGGTTGAAAGTGTATAAAGTCACAAGACAAACAATTATTTAAAACTAGAGGCATAAACATTCATGCTCTAAACAGTAGCATCCTCATCTTAATGTTTCCATTTCAAGTGCACTTTAAGTCCAGCCCCTATATAGAACAGAAGAGGGTGGGAGGAGGGATAAACCTGTGGTTTCTGTGCGGCTGCAGTCTAGTATTGCAGGCCACACTCACGCACCCACCCGCTTATGTTTTTAGGAGCTGCCATTACCATTTTCATTGAAGTGGGGCCATTCCTTCATAAAATAGATTGTGTGGGCCCGCATTCATTACTAACATTTATCCCCCTATCTTGACTTCAAGTCTATTACATTGGATTCCTAGCGCTGCAGGCTATGCTCATTGCCTGCCCCCATTCTATCACTCTCTGTTCTTTATTCCCATAAATTCCATATTCACACAGTTTGAAGGTGACAGAGTACATTATACACACCAGGCATTGTCCAGGACATTTCATCATCATTACACACCAGGCATTCTCCAGGCCATAACATTATCATGCTTTAGGTATTCAATATCTCTTTTTACAGACCTTACAGACTAGCATCAGCCGGTGCTTCCATAAGGTCAAATTGGTCAATTGTAGAGGGTCCAAAATTTCATAGGGGCCTCACTAGTCAGTGACAAGTTTACTATCAGTACAGTACGAAAATGTAAGAGGCCCCACATTTATTTTTGCCCAGGGTGTCATTTTACCTAAAACCATCCCTGGCAGTAGTATGTTATTTCCTAACATAATTTCTGGCATTCAGACAACTCATATTAATTAGTGTTTCCTATCTCTACTTCAAGCCTGCCACTATAGATTTCCAGCACTGTGCTCATTACTTGCCGTGTTCCTTTAAATAAAGAAATCATTTCAGCACTTAGGTGTTACAGAATGATGTAGTCTATCGTAAGTCACCTGCACCATGTGAATGAGGTTATAATGAGGTAATAAGGTTATGATTTATAATTCTGTGTCAATGAGGTTGTATTCTTATTTAATTGTCACAACCATAGCACTAGTATGTACAACTCCAGCTGCAGTAGGCCTTAATGCTAACTCAAGGCTAGGTTTCCCTGAATGAAATGATATGGGATAATTAAGAATTCCAACAGTTAATCAACACCTGTGTGCTTATGCACTTATAACCCCCGAGTTTAAAGGAGTCATCAGCCAAATATTGCTGCCCCCTTATATACTTACCCGGGGCTTCCTCCAGCCCCTTGCAGCCAACATGTCCCATGCCGTAGCTCCACTCGCAGCCGCCAGCCCTGGATCACCGCTGGTGCAGAGGCTGACCTCCGCTACTGCGCCTTCGTGAGTGCTGCTGTCAATCAAGTCCACGTTGTCCATAGTGTACTGCGCAGGCGCAGTAGTTCTGCATCTGCGCAGTACACTGTGGACAACAAGGACTTGATTGACAAGTGGCAATCGCACAGGCGCAGTAAGGACTACCTCGAGGTTGGCCTCTGCACCAGCAGGGACTGCGGACCTGTCGGGGGCTGCGAGCAGAGCTGCAGCGTAGGACATCTCGGCTGTAAGGGGCTGGAGGAAGCCCCGGGTAAGTAAATAAGGGGGCAGCAATATTTGGCTGATGACTCCTTTAAGATGGTGGAAATGTATCAGATGCATAAGTCATTTACAGAACAGAACCATAGATACACTTTGTCATATAATGATCAGGAATCTAATCAGATCTGTCTCGCAGCCACCACATATACTGACTGTCTCCAACTTGCTCTGACTCTTGCTATGTCTAAAGGCTGATCAGTAATTCATTTATATTCTTAGTGAGTGTGTTGATCCATCTAGTTATTTGCCTTCCTTGCCCTTTTCTGCCCTTAATCTTTTTCCCAATATAGTGGATTTTTTAAGGTGCTTCTAGTTTCTCTCATATTACATGATGATCAAGACAGGTCTTTTTAATCAGTTATGCCATGGAGTTTAACCCTAAAACAATACATTTTAGGGGATGCACATGCAAAAGCAAGTATGCTCTACCTTAGAGGTAATTATGTTTTTATGGTAGTCATGTTTTGGAATGCCATCCATTTTTTTATGTTTCTTATGTCCTCCGAGATTATAATAGTAGTAATAAAGGCAATAGTAGTTTCCTGTATATCTTCTGGACATAGTAGTAACCTCTTACTAGAAGACAGGTCTATTGCCTATAAGACAGTCTACCTCAGTATGCTGTATGTTTCATTACATCATATAAATAAAATATACTGGTAAAAGGTAAAGCTTTTTTTGAATGGATGAAGAAGGTGGATAAAGCTTCCAACTTTTTGATAGAAAGGTGCATACACTCAACCAATTTTGATTGGCCAATGTTTAACCAATCTTACCACTTCCATTGTAGTATGAGAGCTTACCTACACAGTCTGTTCATAGTATTCAAAATCTGTTGGCCCTCATACTAGATTGAAGTAGTGCATTTCTCCAATCATGGACCAATTAAAATTGAAGGTGAGTACCATACTTTACTGATCAAATGATTAAAAGAGATAAGATAGGATGGTTTAACTTGATGTTATCCACTGAAGATAACAATGTCAGCGTTGTAGCGACCACTTTGACCATTTAACCTATTATGTATATTGAGCCATTCATTGGTAATGGTAACATGATAGTTGTAAAGTGATAAGATTATAACAAGATAAGTATAGCATTAAAGTGAAGAATTGGCAAAACAAAGAATTGACTAACCTCAATAACTTCAGGCATTGGTGTAATTGTATTTGTTTTCTTTGACCCAATTCTGAATTTAGCAGCTTTGTAGATTTTCCAGTACACAAAGAGGACCACACAAAGTGGAAGGTAAAATGCTCCAAAGGTGGAGAAGATTGTGTAAGAGGGCTCCTGGCTAACTTTACACTCTTCATTCACCTCGGAATATGTTTCACCCCACCCAAACAGAGGAGACAGGGAGATAACTGCGGACAGCAGCCAAGTCAGCAAGATCATAATGTTAGATATCCTTTTCCTGGTCTTCAGGGTATATTCCAAGTGTCTAGTAATGGACCAGTATCTGTCCAGAGCTATCGCTGTCACGTTCCAGATGCTGGCTGTACAACAAAGGACGTCAAAAGAAATCCAAATGTGACAAAGCACCCGTCCCAGCCTCCATCTCCGGTTGTTCAGCTCATGAACTAAGCTGAGAGGCATCACCAAAGCGGCTACCATCACATCTGATATTGCCATGGAGGCCACGAGATTGTGAGGGACACGATGAAAAGTTCTCACTCTCAGAATGGTCACCAGGACTAATACATTCCATAGAAAGGTGGCGACCACTAGCATAGCCAGCAGAGTTAAAATGAGGACGCTGAACACAGATATGCGATACCTGTTCAGGTTATCCGAGCCCGAGCTCTCATTAGCTGTGACCGTGATGTTCCAATCCATCATCACTTCTGGCAGCATGAGAACTTACCTAGAAGAAGCAGCAGATGAGTCCTCACCGGTGAGCCAGTCGGGGGTTCTGGTGGAGTCCAATGCTTGGCACAAAGTTTGGAAAAGCTCCATTCTGCCCATCCCCTGCTGCACAGACATCGTCTCAGCTTCCGAGACTTGAAAACGATGCAAAGCAGAACATCGTGGAAACAGACAGAAGTCCATCCGCTCCCGTTAGTAGCAACTCAGCGCTGTCTGCGGTGCTGTAACCATCATTAGCTCAGCGCTGTCTGCGGTGCTGAAATCATCATTAGCTCAGCGCTGTCCGCGGTGCTGAAATCATTACTATCAGCTCAGCGCTGTCCGCGGTGCTGAAATCACCGGCCAGCCCTGATCTTCAGCACAGGCATGTAACGCAGAGCCCCACTGATTACACGGACGCAGCACACAGGTCGCATACAAAGCTAGGGTTAGCAACTTGTAATGAAGCAGTCCGTCAGCAGGCAGCCTGTTCTGCCGCTCCTCTCATTCAGACTACTAGACTTCGGTGTGTGGGGATGGGTGAGCCAAGCTGTGCTTTATAAAGGAGAAGCTGGCTGCTACGTCAACGTAATCCAGTCCTCCCAGAGTCCCAGCATTGGGAGATTTGACACTATCCATAAGAAGCACCTCCAGAATGACAGCTTCACCTCCTTACTGTTGTGGAAATGCTGCCAGCAGCACACAGACAAGTGCTTCTAGTCCAGGCTGCACCGAGACACTGCAGTAAGTTAGAATAATTCCTGTGCAAACATTAAACCCCTCCCACGTGTTAAGACTATGTTAACTCGTAAGAGTGAATTGGAAAAAGACAAAACGTGGGGAGAGCAACAGTCTTGGGATATAGTGTATTGCTACTAGTTTGCCAGCATTTTTTCATCCATATTCCTCTCCAATTCTGGATATGGGGGAATGAGAATTCCAATTGGTATTATGGACTGAAATCCCTTTTATAGGAGCAGAGCCCAGCAAATCTTCTCTCTGGGAGAATCTTATTGTGCCTCAGTGATCTTGATTCTTCTAATTACCTCTATTATTTGCTGGCTTTTTCAGCTAACTTTTTTTTTTTTTTTTTTTTTTGTGAGTGAGTGAGTGTGTGTGAAAGACCCACTGGAAGCTTAAATCAAACCCAAACTTAAAATAAAAGTATGAGATTATATAATATAATTGTATGCGTAATGCTAATGGTAAACAGAACATTGGTAACACAGAAGAGTCTCATATTTTTATTTTCAGTGTAAGGACCACATTTGTAAGACTGCATTCTAAACAGCACAGTAGCCATGACTGATGTAATGCTTGGTTCACACTTCAGTCCAATTAACAAAACAGAGCACAACAGACAAATGGACATGTTGATGGATTGCTATGCTCCCCTTCCAGAAATTTGCAAGAACAGAAAGCCCATAAACACAGCACCACTCTAATGAAATGATAGCATTTATTCAAAAAATATAATATTGATACAAAATGACATCTTATAGTTCCAAACAAATTGAAGATAAAAACAATTAAAACCGACCAATTGGTCCAAAATGGTTACAGCTGCCTACAATCATGTCTAATGAATATAAAGAGGTACAATCCACCACATGAATAAATGTGGCACAGAATAATATCTGTATTATAAACGCCTCAGTGTGCATCTAGGACTGTTCTGAAGGGACCTTATTCATTTCAGCTGCGCTGTCTTCGCCCCTCTTGGTCTGCCCGGGCTAAGTATCTTCCTCTTTCTTTTTCATCATTTTCACTATGCACTTTTCTATAGGCTGCTCCTAGAGTGTATATATATAGCAGTCTGCACTGGTTTATATTTATTTCCTAACAGGGATTAACTGTTATATTTTTCTCCTTGCACTTGTATGTGGATATGTATATTTATTGTGTGTTTTACTGAACCCGGGTTCAACCTTGAGTGTGCTCTGTTTAGATGCACACTGAGGCGTTTATAATACAGATATTATTCTGTGCCACATTTATTCATGTGGTGGATTGTACCTCTTTATATTCATTAGACATGATTGTAGGCAGCTGTAACCATTTTGGACCAATTGGTCGGTTTTAATTGTTTTTATCTTCAATTTGTTTGGAACTATAAGATGTCATTTTGTATCAATATTATATTTTTTGAATAAATGCTATCATTTCATTAGAGTGGTGCTGTGTTTATGGGCTTTCTGTTCTTGCAAATTTCTACATGTTTTTTTAGCCCTTGCACACTCTTATCATCATTATTATAGTGTAGTGTTGCGGACACTCCTTTGCTCTTGATATGCTCCCCTTCCAGACACAGGCAATTGAAATCTATGCCCTGCCAGGCATGCTCCCTCATGCTGGCGGTCACTGCACTCAGCTGTCTAATGACAGTTGGGCTCCCTATGCCGGTCATTGGCTGAGGACCCTGTGGTCACTGTGAGCCAATCACAGTGATCACAGCTTGAAAGGTGAAATAAAGGCTCTGGTCCTTAAGGGCCGTAACAGGGGTGCAGGTAAGGTTTTGGTGGCCCCAAGCAGTCCATATCTTGAGTCCCCCATCCATGAAAGAAGTGGCACGTGAAGCACGCAGCGGAGAAAATGGGTGTGGCCAAAACATGATGTGGGAGGAGCCGAATACTAGCAGTTTCTAGGCTAAATTGCACCCAGGGCAATTAAATAAAATGCGCCCCCCAAGTGGAGACAGGTATAGGTGCCCCCAGTATAGGTAGCCCGTATAGTTGCCACCCGTATAGGTTAGATAGGTAGGTGTCCGCAGTATAGGTTAGATAGGTAGGTGCCGGAAGTATAGGTTAGATAGGTAGGTGCCCGCAGTATAGGCTAGATAGGAAAGTGCCCACACTATAGGATAGATAGGTAGGTGCCCCGCAGTATATGCTAAATAGGTATGTGCCCACAGTATAGGTTAGATAGGTAGATGCCCCCAGTATAGGTTAGATAGGTAGGTGCACACAGTTAAGGTTAAATAATAGGTACTCCTAAGTATAGGTTAGATAGGTAGGTGCACGCAGTATAGGGTAGATAGGTAGGTACACACAGTTAAGGTTAAACAGGTAGGTACCCCTCAGTAAAGGTTAAATAGGTAGGTGTACGCATTATAGGTTAGATAGAAAGGTACCCCTCAGTATAGGTTAGATAGATAGATGTCCCCAGTATAGGTCTGATAGGTAGGTACCCCTCAGTATAGGTTAAATTGGTAGATGTCCACAGTATAGGTTAGATAGGTAGGTGTCTCCAGCAATAGGGGCTGAGAGAGCGGGCAGAGCAAAGTTTCAACTCACCTGCCTCGATCCTACGCACAGCCTCTATCTTCATCCTGTCCCATCTGTCGTATCGGTAAGAGCTCTCACATGTCATCACAGGGGCCACTGTTACCATAGCGATAAGCACCACACGACGAGGCAGGTGAGTTGAAACTTTGCTCTGCCCGCTCCCCTCACCGCTGTGCACACCCTCCTGCTGCTCCACCGCTAGCAGCAGAGCGAGGCCCCCCTTTGTGTGAGGCCCCAAGCGGGGGTGTGGCTCGCCTGTATGCTGGCGGCACCCCTGGGCCTGAACCATGGCATCCAGAAAACATTAAACATTGGGTCTATTTAGACCTGTGCTGATATGTCCATTGTGTTCAGTGTATGGTGTGTCTGTTGCAGTGATAAAGTCCAGACCAGCATGATTTGTTTGGGCACTGCATTAAAGTAATAGCAAAACTATGTATGAAATGCCTGATGAAAAAAAGGGTTTGTGCTCTGGACGGTGACAGCACATTTATTGTCACTGTGCATGGCACCAATCAGTGATAGTGTAGACTGAGCTTAAAATCTGCTTCATTCAGTTGCAAAAGAAAAAAAAATAGCAGCTGGTTGAACTTTTCAGCCCTGTCTTATTATTTCCTCAGCCAGACAGAAGTGCTTTGGCTTCTGTTTACTTTTCAGATCAAATGTGACTATGTTCAACTGCCTCATTTGCATAGATAACAGTACTAAGTTTTAATTTTGTGGTTACCCTTGCAATGCTAGAAGCCATAATGCTAGAAACCTAACACAAGCTATTCATGTATCTTGAGGGAGAAGGCCTTCTCTCCTCACTTGTGTCCCCCAAAAAGAAGGTGGTAATAATAGCATTTGGTAGTAACTGGAAGCCCCTTTTAATATTAGGCTTGCAAAGTACTCTCCTTTTTAATCATTCTGTACTATGTCTTTAATTTTAGACATTAACATACTCTCATATTCTCAGGGAATCCCTGGTTGACATAATTAATAATGAATGGTTAATTTATGGTAATTAACAAAATCACTTGAGGGTTCCTGTTTGGCCTTTTAAATGAGCAAACGCTTAATTGGTAAGGATTGAAGAGGATTAGTTTACCTCCTTGCTTGAAGGGACAAGGTTGGAAATAAAAACTTTACAAAGACCCAGATAGATTACAACGTTTGGAACATTGAACGTGGGGAGTTACACCAGCACCCAGGACCCCAACAACTACAGGTAGCCTGCTCATCTTCCCATCCCACAGTAGCCTACTAGCCACTGTTGGACACCCTCAATTTGCATAGTAGCACAGTGAAATTAGATATATTACCTGCTCCAATGCCAGGTCAGGTCAGGTCCACTATCCTCTCCTGTTCACAGCAGCTGTGCTCTGTGCTTCATACCTCTGTGAAATTTCTGAGTGTTCCTGCATGTCTGCATGTCACATGACATGCAGTGAAAGCTGTACAGAGGCATGCAGCACAGTGTATGGCTGCAGTGAAGAGGAAAGAAGAGCATACATGGTCTGATGCAGGTGCAAGTAAAATACACTGCACTTTGCACTATTCTGAAAAATGGGTATTATACTTGCCAATGCTGGCTGCACTTAGTATGGAGGGTATAATACTGGCCACACTTGGTATGTGGGGTGTTGTGCTATGCTGGCTACATTTGCTATGAGGGCAACACTTGCTATGGGGGTGAGGGAATAATGACAGCACTTATTATAGGAGGAAGGTGATGGAGGATGCATTTGTTTGGGATTCCTGCTGAGGCCTGTCAGGGTCAACCATTCTAGGGAACACAGGAAATAACATAGGGTAAGATTGCCCGGTAGCAACTAACCTACAACTGTAAGGGTCTAGAACACAATACTATTGCACACAATCCATTTTGGAAGCTAATGTCCCCATTCTTCAATCGCATAATATTGCAACCTAGTTGTTTTAAAGGTCCACTATCGCAAAAAAATGTAAAATTTAAAATACATATAAATACTTACAAATAGGAAGTAGATTTCTTCCAGAGTAAAATAAGGCTTAAATTACTTTTTTCCTATGTTCCTGTTGCTTACAGTAGGTAGTAGAAATCTGACAGAACCGAAAGGTTTTGCCTAGTCTATCTCTTCATGGGGGATTCTCAGAATGACCTTACTCTTTATAAAGACATTCCCTGAAAAGCATTTATACAAAGTGCCAGCCACCCTCCCTGCCCACTGCACACTATTTTGGCAGTATTGGATGGTGCAACTGCCATTCACTAAGTGCTTTTGACAATAAATAAACCCTCAGAATCAATCATGAGTAGAGATGACCCGAACGGCTCGCCGGCGAACGGTTCCCGGCGAACTTCCGGGGTTTGCGATCGCAGAGAACCGCAAACTTTTACGTAAGTTCGGTTCGCCCCCATAGTGCATCAAGAGGATCAACTTTGATCATCTACATCACAGTCAGCAGGCACATTGTAGCCAATTAGGCTACAATCCCTCCTGGAGTCCTACCCACCCCCCTTATAAAAGGCACGCAGCGTCAGGCTTTTCACTCACTCGTATTTCACTCACTCGTGTGCCTGCAGTAATTAGTGAAGGGAAAGCTGCTGCAGACTCACATAGGGAAAGTTTAGTTAGGCTCTTGTAGGCTTGTTAGCTTGCTCCTTGCTGATTCTTATTGCTAAAAAAGCACCCCACAACAGCTCTTTTGAGAGCTAATCTTGTTCTTGTGATCTATTTTTTTTTCTGTTTGTCCCACTGACACTTGTGTTACATAGACAGCCTTGCTAATTCCTACTGTGTGTGCCACTGCCAGGCCCAGCGCATTCAGCGACTAATATAAGAGTGAACAGAGGCACCAGCAGGATAAAAGGTACTAAAAAGTTTACAATTCCTCAGGAGGTGGTGGTGGACTTGCCTCCTTGAAGTAGACAAGATACTGTCAGCTTTTTAACAACAACAGGTTTATTTATATACTCCAGACAACCATGCAACATGTTTTGCAGGTATATTCCTGCTTCCTCAGGCAATAACAAATAGGAGTACACGCAGTACAGTCTCAAGGTCACGATAAGCGCCTCTGTCAACAAACTAAGTCGCTCTCCACACAGCACCTCTGCCCACAGGCCGCTTGACTGCCTTCTCTGCCACCACCAACAGGGTCCAGGACTCCAGGTGGATTCCTGAATTTTTAAGGCCGCTGCTAGCAGCGGCCGCTATACTAATTTTTCAGGTGCGTGCACATGCCTGCCTAATTTTTCTGGCTGCAACAATACAAAAGGCATGTACATGTGCCATTTCCCCTTTGTGATCATTACCTTGCCGCGGTGAAGGGGCTTGCGTATCACAATGAAGCAATGATTGACCGCTGGCTGCATGAGTGTCTCGGGGGGGGGGGGCACACCCAAGATAATAAGGTCTTTGCTTCATTGTGGACAGACCAAATTTGATTAGCTGGAATGTCACTGTTCTGTCATTCAGCTACCTCAGCCTGGCGACCATATGGGCTTGAAAACCGCCACGGCCTGCACTCTCGCCATGGTGTACACCAGTCCAGCACGGCCATCACAAAACAAACAGCTGTTTGCGGTGCGTTGCACAGTGAGCTTGGTGTGTCAGTGTGAAGCAGTACTCTAATTACACTCTCTGATTTATGTATACAAATGCAAGATGTTTTAAAGCACTTTAGGCCTGCAATTTAGCATTCAATGTGATTTCGGCCCCTAAAACGCTGTTTTGCGTCAAATCCAGATTTTTCCCTGCGACTTTTGGCGTGTATCCCACTCCGCCATGCCCCCCTCCAGGTGTTAGACCCCTTGAAACATCTTTTGCATCACTTTTGTAGCCAGCATACATTTTTCTAGTTTTCAAAGTTTGCCTCCCCATTGAAGTCTATTGCGGTTCGCGAAAGTTCGCGCGAACCTAACTTTTGCGGAAGTTTGCGAACCCGGTTCGCAAACCTGAAAATCGGAGATTTGGGCCATCTCTACTCATGAGAAGATGGGCTAGTCCAAAACCTGTCAGTTCTGTCAGACTTTTACTACCTACTGCAAGTGACAGCAACATGGGAGAAAAGTAATTTATGGGTCATTTTACTCCGGAAGAAATATAATTCTTATTTGTCTGTTTTTTACACGTATTTAAAATGTTCTGACTTTTTGCGATCGTGGTCCTTTAATGCTGTTAGTGTTCCAGCTTGATGTGAGCATCATGAGTGTAAAGGATTAATGATTGTTTATATGGAAATTTGACCACTCCCCACAGCACCTGCTATTCCATTTAAAATCATGGTCCCTTAACAGAATGGGCATAGCCTCTCTTTTCTTTTATGGTGTAGGAAGAAGTGAAGCGATGCCTAAAGAAAAAAAGGAAAACAACAAAGATGCAGAAAGCAGAAGGGAAAGAGCGGGGGAGAGGAAGTAAGAAAGGTTTAATTTGATGAGCTTCAAACATCTTATCTAGCGTGTACTGTAACTCAGAAAGAATAACTATGCAAATAAGGCAGTGACATTTATAAATGTAAATAGATCAAATGCTCCATTATGCATCTTTTATCAGGCTGTGCTTGGTGATAAACAGCTGTGGCAAGAGGATATTGCCAAAGCCACAAGGTAGTCAGTAGCTTGAGAAAAAATGACAGAGGTAATAGAACGACTGCTGGCAAAGCCTTTACAGTAAGCAGACAAGTGACAAGTGGCAGAGGTTGGCAGACAAGGCATGCAGTGTACCGGATATTATGCCTAGCAGGGGGTGTTTGCGCTGATGCGTTCTGTTGTCGTAGTATTTCTATAATGAAGTTACAGCTTTAAGTGAGGGGAGAGTGTCAGAGCAGGTGTAACACTGCTGGCAGGAAAATATAGATCCAGAGATAAAAATGGAGATTGCCTGGCAGCAGGTGTGATTAGAAGCAGCGCGTGTTGTGGGGATGTGGGAGTCATTGAGAAGTGTTATTGAACCTGTTTATTTTTAGGGGAAAAAAAGCTTTCAGTGTTTCAGGAAATGCATTCATTAGAGGCTCATGTTATGAAGTGGCTAATGCTTAGCTGTAGGGGGAAATTACACACACAAAAAGCCTCACAGGGGAGCAGTTAATTCATACAAGAGTACAAAGTGAATTCTGCAGTGTTCACAGCTACCTTCATTATTATCCAGATCTCCTTCTGTGCGCCTCCGCAGCAGTGATGGATTATGATGTAATGGGGCCCTAGGCAAGGCAGTAGATCTGGAGCCCCCTTGTGGTCCTTTTGGTAAAAAGAAGTGGAGAGAGGTCAAAGAAGGTGGCAGGTGAGCCCCTTGACATCTACTAGGCCCCAAGCATCTGCCTAGTTTGCCTGGTGAATGATCTTGCACTGCTCCGCAGCCTGCAAGGCTCAGGCCTATACTGAATAGAGTTCCTAACTTGATGTGAAACTCTTTCTTGGCCCTTTTTACTGTACATTGACCAATAAGAGTGCTGTTATTGTTAGATGATGCCTCATTGGTCTGTAGACAGTACAAGTGATGTTAGAAGTAGGCGGCTCTCCCAGGGGGTGGAGTCTTAAGGCCTCGTTTCCACTTGTGTGTGGTATGTGTGTTGTGCGGCATGCGTCTTGCGAGACGCGATGTCAGCACAGCTGTGACGTGTCTCGCAGCTGAATCCCTCTAGCCGCGCTCAGGATTCGGATGGTGATGCGAGCATTTATGCTGCAGGGCCTCAGATTTTTCCCCAGCCATGAATTCAGTTCTATAGCCTGCCAAATTCCATCCGAAATCATGGCCAAGGAATCAGCCCATTTTCGCACAAATGGAAACCTAGCCTAAGTGACTATGGGTCTTCACCAGAGAACCCGGCAAGAGATGGTGGGCCATCACCCTTAGTGGGAGTCAGACAACTGCTGCCTGGTATCCACCAGGTCACAACCCCTGGGATTGACCCACCAATGAGGGAAAGAACAGGAGGGCAAACTCTGCAGTGTGAGGAGGGCAGGATAGGTATATCTCACTGACTGGACTAGCAGATGGGACTGATGGACAAGATTGGTGGACAGAACTGACTGATAGGACTAGCATACAGGACTGAGTGACGGGACTGATGGCCAGAAAGGACTAATGAGAATGGTGGACAGGACTTACTGACCGACCGATAGGACAGGCGAAAAGGACAGAATAACCGTCGAGTCAATACAATTGCCTAAGAGATGGACAGAACAGGATAGTGAAGCAGGTGGTTTCAGCATTCGGCCAGTAACTGCTATAGCAGTAATGCTAAAGTGTGTACCCCATGCAAGAGTTTTTTTCAGGGTTCCAGCAATCTAATGACTTCTCCTTCCAAGTTGCTATGATTCAGAGGGGGAATAGAATTTAACGCTATTGGGGATATGAGCGCAGCAGGGTGAGCAGTCATTTGGCTCACTCGGAGCCTAGCTCACCGGTGGCGTCATAACACGTATGCCAGCATAGCATCACTCTGCAGCTGCAATGATCAAACAACGAGTGCTGTTTGTCAGGGTTTAACCTCCTTGCCGGTTTTCCCGACCTGAGCTCGGGGTAGAAAAAACAAGCTATTAGCGGTGATCCCGAGCTCAGGGTAGGCATTGCAGAGCTTTACTTGCAGTTGTGGAGTCCCGCGCGTGATCTCGCTGCGCAGCGGGACTCCAGCCTCTCTTTCCGGCAGTGTGGGGTCTTTCCCTGGCCGCCGGGATCCCCCATGTCCCCGCTATTCTTCCGGGGACCCGGCAGCCAGTTGGAGCAGCGCAGTCGTGGTGGTGGCAGCAGAGTGGTGGTGGCAGCGTGACGTCATCGGGGGCGGGGCTAATATTGAAAACGAACTTCTCTATGTTAGAGAAATATAGAGAAGTTCGTTTATATGTATATTAGCGCCATCTTGTGGGCAAAGAGAAAACTGCAGCACAGGAGCCAGGAAGGTACATTTTTTTTTTTATTTTGCTGCAGATCTCCCTGCCAGAATGATTTTTTTCAGGTTTTAGGGTCTGAAAGAGTGGAAAAAACCACTTAGACCCTAAAATCTGGAAAGAATCAGACCGCCAAGGAGGTTAAATAACCCTAGCCATTAAGCAATTGCTTTAGCGCTACCACCCACCAAGCGCAGAAGAGGAGATGCTGCACTGAAGAGCCCACTGTTGTGCGGGTCAGTGTAACACCTTCTCACTTCCCCTTATAGCAAGTGCAGATATCAAAAGCCCTGCCCAGGAGAAAAAAAAAAGGTAGTGCTTCCATAATCAGAGCATCAACACAAATAGTAATGCAATAAAGTAGAGTATATAACCTTCTCCAGTGATGGATCCATTCCTCTTCACTTTTGTCTACAGCCTTCTGTGATGCACAAGAACTTTTGGAAGCCATACAGAGGTGGGTGACAGTGGGTGACTACAGACTGCAGTTAATAGGAATTGATCTGGCATTGGCACAAGTAGTATACTCTGCTCTATTGCATTACTCTGCATATGGGTGGAGGGGGTGGTTATTACCAGGAGAGCACTAGAATCGTTTCAATGTGTAGAGGGGGAGAAGTAAGCTTCCTCAGTCTCAGGCCCCCCAGTAACTGTTGGGTTATCTCCCAGTGGTTATGCCACTGCTGTGAACACTTAATGGTACCTGCAATTAAGCATTTACAGTAGTCCTCATGGGAATGTAATTGGAGTGTTCACTGCATAGAAGTGAGATTTGTAATTCATACCTTCCAAGGGAGAAATTATATTTGTCCATTTATCAGCAGCAAAAGTTTTAAAGATTCTCTCCAGCCAGTAGGCTGACCCACTCTCTTTCCCCTCTCTAGATAACCAGAGGTACAGATTATTTGTTTAACAGCTTCAGAGGTAATGATTGTAAGCACCTTGTTCAGGAGAAGCTAATGATCACTGTGAACATGGCAGAGTATTTCACAAAGCCTTCAAAAAGTCCATTACAACCAATTCACTGCATGCTCTAGTGTTTTCATTAGTAGAATAGCTTTTTAGGGCTGAGCCACACTGCTAAGCACTTTGCGAGCCCTCCGCGCTGCGGTTGAGTTATGAAAAATGCCCTCCTATTGACTTACATTAAAAATGTGTCAAGATCACAGCAAAATGTTTCTCAAAATGTTGGCAATTTTGCCATGATTCTAATGCAAGTCAACAAGAGGAAGGCGAATGCAGCATGGGCCGATGTGAAAGTGTTCAGCAGTATGGATCAGCAATTTTTTAGCAATAACTGAAATAACTAAAGGGAAACTAAAGTCAGTCTACAAAATGCAATTTTACTTACCTGGGGCTTCTACATGCCCCCTGCAGTCAGCCTGGGCCCGCACCGGTACTTTAGGCTGCTCTGATCCCCCACCACGGATTAGTTTTACTTTTGGCGACGACAGACCACTGCTCCTGTGCGGCCCAGCCTGTGCGCGTCCTCGTTCACGCACCCGGTGGCTGGAGCATCCTGCGCAGCTACAGTAGAGATTTTCTCATATTGCTCCTGGCCACGGGAGCACGAACGAGGACGCGCGGCCTGGGCCATGCAGGCACAGTGGCTAGCGACAGGCTCAGTTGCTGAAATCAAAACTGAGCTGCAGGACCAGAACATCCTAGAGTACAGAAGCACAGGCTGACTTCAGGGGGCCGGTAGAAGCCCAAGGTAAGTAAAACAGCATTTTGCATATTGACTTAAAGAGAAACCGTAACCAAGAATTGTACTTCATCCCAATCAGTAACTGATACCCCCTTTCCCATGATAAATCTTTTCCTTTTCTCTAACAGATCATCAGGGGCTCGATATGGATGATTTTTTGGTGAAACCCCTCCCACAGTGTGATGTCAGCGCCTCACAGCACTGAGGTACTGACATCACACTGTGGGAGCCTTGGTGCATTGTGGGAAATAACAGCTGTTTACAACTGCAACAAAAAAGCAAGCAGCATCTCCTTCCAGTGACATCACTTGCCAGCAGTAAATATGTCACCATGTGATAAATGTCATAATGTCAGGGAGAGGAAAGTTTTTACAATGATGAGCAAACACTGACTAAATAATTTGTACATAATTATTGTAAAAATTAAGCACTTTTTTATTACATTATTTTCACTGGAGTTCCTCTTTAAAGAGAGCCTGAGGTGGGCTTAAAAAAAAAAGTAGGCTACCTGATCCGCATGGCTGAGCAGATCAGGTAACCACAAAAACCTCGCCACTCCTGTGGGCCGCAATGGCTCACTTTTCCTTGCGTGGCCTATAGAGAGACAGTGTGTCTCTCATAGCGTGCAGGGAGGCGGGGGAGCAGCAGGGGGTGTGGCCAAGAAGAGAGCGCTGTCCAATGGCAGCTCTGTAAACCCTGTAGGAACACCCTTGATGGGCGTTTTAAAATTGGAATTCCTCTCAATGTCTACCTCCGAGATAGCAACAAATATTGTCGCTAATCTCGGGGGGCTATAGCGAGGCAGTGGGGGGGGGGACATAGAGCAGCATTGTGGGGACACAGAGGCATGTCAGGAGGCAGAGAACATGCCTCTGTGTCCCATCCGCCCCCCGAAGATCCACCTCAGGTTCCCTTTAAGTATCCCTTAAGGCAAGGCAAGGGCAGCCCTACCATGAAGCATACTCAATCAAGTGATTCAAGGCAACAGGCTGTAGGGGGCAGTATCAGCTCTACACTCAGCTTATCCTTTTCAGTTTCTCCCTCTGCTCTGCTGCTTGTGCCTGATTCACTAGCACAGAGCTTGCCTGCTGTGTCTGTGTGTGCTGGCACGTCCCTTGCTTAAATATGGACTGCTGTATGCTAGACCTGCCTCTTCTAGATGTGCCAGTCCACCCTCTGATTTCCTGCAGTTTATTGCTGTGCATGTATGACTGCGGAAAGTATGGTGTGTCTGTGTGTGTGTGTGTGTGTGTGTGTGTGTTCATGCTGCGCCAGCCAGCCACCTTTAGCTGTCGGTATCCAGCCACCCATCCACACAGTGTTTTCCTGGGGTAAGAGAGGCATCCTCACAAGTTTTCTTCTGGCAGCAAAAAGTTTAGAACCTGCCCTTAGGCAAGGGGACACTTGTACTAAACACCTTCTGGGGTTCTACTTTAAGGTATCTACTTCTCCACTCCAGGAGGTTGGATGTTCCTGGCTAATCACTACTGTTCTGTCCTAGGCCAGTTGTGTGAAGTGTGTACCCCTATCTACCTTCTCCTCCTACACAGACATACATTTCTATGGAGGGAGGAGGGGGAGGGGAGGCAGAAGTTCATTCATCAGTCAGTTGGTGCTCCGTGCCTCTGACTGTCATCTAAGCGGCATACTTATATTTAGAAGATACATCTCTGGATACGCTTAGAGCTTGAGATAGGAAATTTGCATCTTAAAGTTTGCACATGCATAGATGAAAGCTCAGCATTCATCCACATTACACATCCTCATTAAACAAGCCAGATTGGCATTCATCTTGCATTGATTATCTCTCATACATAAATCTCACTAACACACAGTCACTTGGCATTTACACAGTCACCCACTGCCTCCATCACTTCCGAGACTGCTAAACAGAGAACAAGAAAAATAAATAACTCTTTCTGCAAAGTACTATTATCCCCAGACATTAGTGACTTGTCTGTTATTAGCCTGGATTGTAGGATAAGGCACATTGGCCTCAATTCACTAATATTATGCCGGTGATAATAAGGCAAGAGGAAACTTACCGTCACACATCGATCTTGCCTTATTAAAGCGGCATTGTCACCATAAAAATCAAATTTCAATAGCAACTGTTCTGAGTGAATTAAGTGATAAAGATGCTAATTCTGCATTCAAAACTTTCAAAACTTTTTCCGCTGTTACTGTTTGAAGTTGTCACATACCTTAGGAGCACTGGCCCTTTAAGTGCCATTGCCAAACAGTTGCATGCTGGGTGTCTTTTTATCTATAATACCTCTTCCCTTTAGTTCCCCCTCCTTCTAATGACATAACACGGTGCACTTCCTTCAAAGCAAAAAATCACCAGGTGTCTGCAATCTCACATATATACTTATCTCACATATATACTTTTATTAAGTTATCCAATAAATACAGCCCTGAAAAACCCCTCCTATCCCCCCTTGAAAAAGTGACAAGTGTCAGCCGTTAGATACATCAGCTGATGATGCACTCACACATACAAGCGCTTCCACATGCAATCAGGTGGCCACCACACTAAACTTCTAAGATGGACAATTGTGGTTTATCTTCTGGACATCGCAGTCCCTTCTGATAGAACCAATTCTCCAAGTCCATCAAGAGTTGTGGAGGTTGACTGCCTCGGATGTTAACTCTGCGAACCATGCTGCACTTCAAAAAACTTGTGCCAGTTCAATAAGCCAGTTTAAAAGGCAAGTGACCCAGATGCTTTTCAGCCCTAATGATAGTGTCAATACAGTCTATCTGCTGAGCCCCGCTGCGCAGCTGCGTCTCCAACTGGTATGCTTTGCACACTCTAAGATGCCCCACCGGGGGTCTCACCACCTCTTGGCTTGCATCTATCCATGTTGCATTTCTCAGGGCTCAGTCACTACTGTCGTATGGTAGTGACCGAGTCCTGAGAAGTGAAACATGGACTACAGCATGTTGCAGAAGTTTTCCATAAGGCTCCTGCATGCATGTCACATAACTTGCCTTGCAAAGGAAGGAAGCTGCATGCATAAGGCCCGTACTAGAGATGAAAGGACCCGGCACTGGAGCAGGTATGCATGCTCGGCTGCGCTACTCTACATGTCCAAGAGGGGCTGTCTTGGGCTCAAATAACCTTATTATGAAGCAATGTGGGTGTCTGGGGAGCGGATTTATCTTCATACTGGCCACACTCACTAAGGGGATGTAACATTTTATGCTGGCCACATTTACTAAGAGAGGTGCGTTGGGGAGGGGGAAGTTTTCTATACTGGTCAAATTTACTAAAGGGGAAGTGTAGTCAAGAAGAGACTGTTGTACTAGCCACCTTTACTAAGAGGGCTGGGGAGTTGGAGAGGAGTTTTTATACTGGCCACATTTTGTAATAGGGGGGGGGGGGGCATGTTAGATTGTACACTTGCAATGGAGGGGTGGGGTATTACACTACCTACAATTTTTATGAGGGGGGGGGGGGGGGCAAGGGAGAGGTACTTCTGCAGTCACCATTGCTGTGTAGGGGGGAGTGGGTTTTGTCCCATTACTAATTTCTGAGGAGTAGAAAATGATGGCAGCAATTATAATGGGGTAGAGGAATGGTTACCATAGCTTGTTGGGGGAAGAGGAGGTTGTGATAGCCACACTAGCTGGGGGTGGGAGGAGGGGTGTAAGGTGGCTACTAGAGATGGGCCGAACCTCCAATTATAGGTTCGCGAACCGGGTTCGCGAACTTCCGCGGAAGGTTCGGTTCGCGTTAAAGTTCGCGAACCGCAATAGACTTCAATGGGGATGCGAACTTTGAAAAAAAAAAAATAATTATGCTGGCCACAAAAGTGATGGAAAAGATGTTTCAAGGGGTCTAACACCTGGAGGGGGGCATGGCGGAGTGGGATACACGCCAAAAGTCCCCAGGAAAAATCTGGATTTGACGCAAAGCAGCGTTTTAAGGGCAGAAATCATATTGAATGCTAAATGACAGGCCTAAAGTGCTTTAAAACATCTTGCATGTGTATACATCAATCAGGTAGTGTAATTAAGGTACTGCTTCACACTGACACACCAAACTGTTCACTGAACAGAACAGGTATGCAGTGGCGGGTTCACTAAACAGGTATACAGTGGCGGGTCCACTGAACAGAACAGGTATGCAGTGGCGGGTCCACTGAACAGAACAGGTATGCAGTGGTGGGTTCACAGAACAGGTATGCAGTGGTGGGTTCACAGAACAGGTATGCAGTGGCAGGATCACTGAACAGGTATGCAGTGGTGGGTGGGTTCACAGAACAGGTATGCAGTGGCAGGATCACTGAACAGGTATGCAGCCAGGAAAAGCTAAGCCTAACTAATCTTTCCCTATGAGAGACAGACAGCAGCTTGCCCTACTCTCTCTAATGCAGGCACACGAGCGGCCGTAATGGCCGCCGCTGCCTGCCTTATATAAGGGGGGTGGGGCTCCAGGGGCTAGTGTAGCCTAATTGGCTACACTGGGCCTGCTGACTGTGATGTAGAGGGTCAAAGTTGACCCTCATAGTGCATTGTGGGGCGAACCGAACTTCCAGGAAACGTTCGCCTGCGGGAGGCGAACGCGAACCACCGAAGTTCTCCGGGAACCGTTCGCCGGCGAACCGTTCGGCCCATCTCTACTGGCTACCATGGGGAGGGGGTGGAACTTAGGTAAAGAGGCCCCATGACACTTTTTCTGCAGGGTCCAATGATTTGCAGTTATGCTCCTGTTACTGGGTCATTATTTAAAAAGTGATTTATTATCACTGCTTACACAGCACTTGGAGTACATTTGTGTTGAAATTAAAGGACTACTGTGTGGGGGTAGGAGGAACCTGGGGCTTCTAACGGTCCCCCACAGACCTGTGCCGGCACAGCCACTCACTGATGCTTTAGTCCCCGACACCGGTTCACTTCCTGAATTTGCTTGACTTTAAAGTCAGAAAACCACAGCTCCCACTGACGTCACTGGGAGCGTACTGCTTACTGGGTCTACGCCGTACACTCGCAGTGACATCAGCGGGAGCAAGGAGGCGGCCGCACATGTGCAGTGGTTTTCCGACTTTAAAGTAGAAAATTCCGGAAGTGAACCGGATGTGGGGAACGGAGCACCGGTGAGTGGCTGCATTGGCACAGGATGTCTGCAGGGGACCATTAGAAGCCCCGGGTAAGTTCAACTCTATTTCCCCCTACAGTACTCTTTTAAGGATAATAGGAGGTAGAATAGGTGCTGAATATTAATTTTTAAAAAAATCAAATTATTAATAATGACAGCAAGTCAAACTCACCTATGGGCAGATGGCAACCAATTTATTAAACAAGATTTATTAATGAACCAATAATGGTAATATCATAAGTAACCGCTTACTTACTTCTTCCAGAAAAATGCCTTCACAAAATAGCAACTATATAAAGATAATATTTAAAAAAATACTTGACACTGAATGTTGCTCAGAATGAAACTTATTCCAACATATGTAGGGCATTCATGTTGTCCAGGATTTCAATGAATTGCAAAAGTCCTCTGTTAGCCATTAGAATAAAAGAATTAGTTTCTACAAGAAGGTATTAATATTGTAAATAAATCCACCAGCAAATAAGGATCAGCATTGATTTTCCAAACAGCAAAACCTCCTTACAACTTCAGTGCTCTGTGTAGACTTCTAGTTACTTAACCGAATGACTTCAGTAGCCATATTTTTTAATTATCTCATGCAAACAGGCTAAATACAGGCTAGTAAGCAGTAAGCTTTCTTGAATAACAGAGCTGCTAATAACACAAGGGATTATAAATGTAAAAGTTCCCAAAAGCAGCACTATATTTAGTGCACATATGCATGGCAGCTACCCTGTGATCTTAATTTAAAATGGATTGCAGGATTGCAATTGAAATTCTTTAGCTCAGTATGCCACAGTATTTGTCAGCTCTAAATTGGGCTATTATGCTAGGGGAAATTATGTTCTGACTGTTGTGGGATATATGTGTTGTATTTGCACCGCACTTTATGTTTTGCACTCCTGATGAAGCCCTTCAGGTTGAAACATGTTGAGTTTTATGTGGGTTGCACTGGACATACTGTATGAGCACTAGTATGATTTTACCCTAGCCTGTAATTGGATGGGTATACCTTTTTGGCTCTGTGTGAGGAGGAGAGAGATTAATTGGGCTTATACTTTTAGCCCATGCTGGTTGCCTGACTCTTTCTTTTATATACCACACTGCCCTACTGTGTAAGAGATTGGGGAATAGCAAAGTTTTCTATGTTTATTGAGTCTAATTGCTAAAATTATAGTTCTTTCTTTAATCGCCATTTATTTCAAGGCTTACTCAGGTTCCTGAAGTACCGCAAGTGAAAACTGATTACTTTGCAATGAGATAGTTGTATGGTTATTGATTGTTTCATTTGTAATTTTACTGTCACAAATATTACTCATTTCAATTTCAGTTGAATACTTTATGATTTCTAAGTTTATTTGTGACAAATGAAAGTAATGAACTACCTTGTTTGTTCTTGCTTACTTCTTTGAAAACTTTATTAAAATTATTTAGAAAAAAAAGTAAGGTACTGGAAAGAATATCTGTTTCATAGGCTAAATTTGCTTGAGACTGCGTTGCCACCTGCTTTCTCTCCCCTCTAGCTGCAGGTACTGTGTTTGTCAATCAGGTGTGATGGTATGACACACATTGGCCTCAATTCATAAAAGGCTTTGCCATAAAAAAAATCTGGGAGGGAAAATACCGCATTCGGTATTTTAGACCTTTGTGTGCTGATTCATAAAAATTTTCACAGCTGCCTTTAAAGAGGATCTGTAACATCAAAAGAGGGGGGTACTCACCTCGGGTGGGGGAAGCCTCCGGATCCTAATGAGGCTTCCCACGCCGTCCTCTGTCCCACGGGGGTCTCGCTGCAGCCCTCCGTACAAGATGACGTCATTATTTACCTTCCCGGCTCCTGCGCAGGCACTCTGACGGCTGTCGGTTCCGAACTACACGGAAATACCCGATCGCCGTCGGGTCTGCTCTACTGCGCAGGCGCAAGTTTCCGGCGCCTGCGCAGTAGAGCGGACCCGACTGAGATCAGGTATTTCCGTGTAGTTCGGAGCGGAAAGCAGCCACAGCGCCCCCGCTGGAGCCAGCAAAGGTAAATATTGATTTTACGGTCAGGTCTGTCGCCGGCTGTTCGGAGGGCTGCAGCGAGACCCCCGTGGGACAGAGGACGGCGTGGGAAGCCTCATTAGGATCCGGAGGCTTCCCCCACCCGAGGTGAGTACCCCCCAGGGGATGTTTTTGAGGTTACAGTCTCTTTAAAGTTCGGTAAATTACTGCAGCCCATTGAGCGGTACAGCAGAAGTGTGGTGATATCTCTCTTTTGTTAAAAGCTGTAATTACGGTTCCCTTACAGAGACTTTGGATCCCTGCACAGGTGACTCACACAGACTTCTACTCCCTGCACAGATGACTCACACAGACTTCGTCTCCCTGCACAGATGACTCACACAGACTTTGGCTCCCTGCACAGATGACTCACAAAGACTTCGGCTCCCTGCACAGATGACTCACACAGACTTTGGCTCCCTGCATAGATGACTCACACAGACTTTGGCTCCCTGCATAGATGACTCACAGAGACTTCAGCTCCCTGCACAGACTTTCGGCTCCCTGCACTTTGTATTGCTAAGACCTCACCAGAGGTGTTGGTAATTATTGTCAGGCATACCGCTTGTTGAAGGCTTTATGAATTGACATTTGCTGACAATTTACTGACATGTGTTGGAGGTAACTACAGCCAAGTCTGTAATTTTCCTCACTGCTCTGTAATTTCAGTTTTTTATGTGGCAACAGCCTTTATGAATTGACACTTTGCCAAGTGCTCAGGAAAGTCTGCTGTTTTCAGTATTACCACATGTGATAATGCTTTATGAATTGAGGCCATAGTAGCAAAAACAATAGCCAAACTACATGTCCTAGATTTCCAGCATTGCAGTAGAAACCACATCTAAATGAGGAGCTTAGATTTTGTAGTTCACAGGGGGCTGGTACAAGATTGCATTTCCAAATGCAGACATAGATTTTGTTGACAGAAATGGAAAACTAGAGATGGAAAGAATTAAGGTGGAGGGGTTTATCTGCATGTGGCACCCCTTGCTGGTCACATAGTCTATGATTATGTGCGACTGGACCTCTCACCTGTTTTTTTGCTGAACCTATACAGCTTCTACTAGATTTGGTACTACAGACACGGGTATATTCCATTACACTGACAAGCTGTCTGTGGACCAATATGAAATGGCAGATTGCTGGCTAGGAGTGAGCAATTGTTTCTCTTGTGCTTTGCATTAAGCATTTAGAGGCAGTGTGGGTGAATCGTCTCATGGTGGGAGCACCAGGGCTCACCTGCTCCCACTCTTGGTGTCGCATGTGAGTTTGGAGCCCGGAGCCCCCTTCTGTCATGTGCACCAGTATTTGTGTTTTTAATTTTCTTTTTTGAAGCTGTCAGTATGCAGATGCAGGTTAGTGTAGGGAGGGGGGTATTGAGAGGTTTACCTGCACGTCGTGCCCTCTGCTGGTCATGTAGTCTACGATTCTGTGCAACCAAACCCTCTCACCTGTTTTTTTGGTGAACCTTTACAGCTTCTGCTGGATTTGGTACTGCAGACATGGTGTATACCATTACACTTGTTTGGCAGACAGGCTGTCTGTGGACCAATACAAAATGGCAGATTGCTGGCTGTCAGTGAGCAATTGCTTCTCTTGTGTTTTGCATTAAAGTGTACCAGAGCTTAATGTTTAAAGAGATTTTATACATACCTGATCCGCTCCGATCGCTCCCACGCCACCGTCCTCTGCTGTATGTAGCTTGGGGAACCGGGTCCCCACACATCCATCAGTCGAAACCAGTCTGGCATGAGAGAAGTGTGCCCTCTACGTATCTCTCCAGCAGCTGCTGGAGAGATACACAAAGAGCGCTCTTCTCCTGTGTAGCTGGCCGCGACTGACGTCAGTGGCGGGACCCATTTCCCGAAGCTGCGGGCAGCGGAGGACAGCGGCGTGGGAGTGATCCAGGTGTGTAGGTTGAAGGAAGCCCCAGGTGTGTATTAAATCTCTTTAATTATTAAGCTCTGAGTCCCTTTAAGGATTAAGGTGGCCATAATCACAGTGGCATGACAATTAATGTGGAGCATCAAAACCTGCCAAGGATATAGGATAGCTGCAGTGTCATAGAGGTGTAAGAGGCGGGAGATGAACTGTCTGTTAATGATTACAACTAATCAAAGCCCTTATAGAGGTGATCATTACCAGCCTAGCACCAATTAGGGAACTAATAAAGCAGGGGCCGTGGTGCGTCCCCTATTGCTACCCCACTGCATAATCATAATAGTAGGCCAGCAAGACCTACATCTGGCCAGTTATTTGCAAACTTATTGTGGCTTCTGTGTGAAAGCCAACAAACCCCACCAGCAGTGTGCCACTGCAACACTTCACCATTACAGGGGGCATGGAGTAGACAGAGCATTTGCCAATTCTTTGCCAAACAGGGGCAGAGCAGACTCCAGTAAGAAACACATTCTAAATATGCTAGTGTGTTTAGTTTCATAGATTAAGTGTACCCAAGACGACATGTGACATGATGAGCTAAACATGTGTATGTACAGTACAATAAATATTAGCAACCAGGCTGTTTTACTTGTTTTATTTTTCTGCCTGAAAGAGTTAATTTTTAGACATGGAAATGACAGCTTCTGTCTTGTTGGTATCTTGTCGGGAATATAGTAAAAATTACAGCCAAAAAAGTTTTCCTGGCAGAATGCAACTTCTGAGAGCACGAAGGAGATAGAAAAAGGTCAATAGTCCATGCATTTTCATTTAGGGACACTTAATGGGTTGCCACTAAGCAGAAATACAATTCAACAACATTCATACATACTTTGTAAATGTCTAAATATAAAATAAAACCATGGGACATTTCTATAAAATAATTTTAGGTTTAGATAAATACAATTGTTTATCTCATCAGTTTATTTGCACTTTGGGTTCACTTTAAGAATGTACACATGTAGCAGTGAATAGTCTGGTGGCCATAAATACTAAATGGCTTTCCAAACTGGAAAACATCTATCTTTGAGGATCAGATTTTCAGCTGGAAAAAGTAATTTAAGAGAGTATGAATGTCATGGAGCAAATAGTTGGCCAAATGCTCCAATATTGGCCTTTTTAGCTGACCAATGATCTCTAAGGATACCCTTAATGCCAAGTAAACTGACCGTTAGCTATGTAGGCAAAATTCCTAAGGCAAAGCTGAACATAGTGGCTGGATAGTGTTAAGGGCTCTGCCTCTGACACAGGAGACCTAGGTTCGAATCTTGGCTCTGCCTGTTCAGTAAGCCAGCACCTATTCAGTAGGAGACCTTAGGCAAGTCTCCCTAACACTGCTACTGCCTATAGAGCGTGTCCTAGTGGCTGCAGCTCTGGCGCTTTGAGTCCGCCAGGAGAAAAGCGCAATATAAATGTTTGTCATTGAACTACGTATGTTAATACTAGCCGATGGCTTGGCGTTACCCGGGTACGTATTTGGCTTGTGTTGGCTTCGCCCACTTTTTCTAACCCTAACACACAATTACTCAATTACTCAATGACCTAGTTTGCAAGCTTTGTGGTCTTTGGCATCAATAATTTGCATTGAAATGAAACAAATCTGATTGACTGTGGCTCCACCCACTTTTGTGAATTTGAACCCTAGTCATCCCTTGACCAACTGTACCAGGTTTGAGGCTTGTGCCATTAACAGTGCAAGAATGGCAGCAATTAAATATTCCCCTTGAAAATCAATAGGTAAATTTTGATTGGCTTTTATAGACTCCACCCACCTTTCTGAATATTAATCCCAGTCACCCATTGATCAACTGTGCAAAGTTTGAGAACCCTGCCATTAACAGTGTAAGAATGGCTGCAGTTTACATTTTCCCAGTGAAATTTGTATTTGTCTCCACCCACTTTTTGGTTATCGGGATAAAAAGTATCCTATTTGTTATTCTGGGTAATGTACTGTGTGTGCCAAATTTCATTCAAATCCGTTCAGCCATTTTTGCGTGATTGAGTAACAAACATCCAAACTTTTGCATTTATGATATAAGTAAGATAAGATTTAATATGGTAAATGATTGTTATTCTAGCCATAAGACCTAAGAAAACATTTTTTTATATATGCAGTTATTCCATTTGCAAATACCATATAAGAAGAGACAAACCCCTTAAAATAATTTGTTATCATGCATTATTCATCATGTAATCATTACGAAAGTAAACATCTTTGAGTTGCACATCTGAGCTGAGAACTTCTTTATTTATAAATTGGATGATTCTGTTCAGCACAAATGTCATTAGGTTAGATCAGAATGAATTCTAGCAGGTAGTCTGAGCTCTGCTTATGGGTGTCTCATACAGATGAAAGGCATGAGCTCTGCATGCTGTGCAGATTCCTCTACTGGAAACATTTCCAAAATTTCATCTTCGGAACAGTGGCTGCATCACACGCAGGTGCAGTTGTTGTTCCACTGAGTAAGATGACAGCTTCATATTATAGGGAAAAAAAATTAAAAGTAAAATGTTTTTTTTAACACAGAGCTGGAATCTGTTTGAATGCAAAAGTGCACAATCCGCTGCCATAGAAAGTGGTACTGGGGGTGGAGGTGCCCAATGATAGGTAATGTGATGAAACAAAAAATAATAATAATAATAAGGTGGAGGGAGGTGTCTTTACCACTCCAGATAAAAGAACCCAAACCACAGGGTTAATGTAAAAAAAAAAAAAAATTTATTCAGCACGATTATGGCGTCCTTGCTTGTGACCATATTTTAAAAGCACTTGTATGGGCCTGAAGAAGTGGGCTGAGACCCGTGAAATGCGTTTTCCTTTTCATCATGCTGAATAAATAATTTTATCTTTTTACATTAACCCTGTGGTTTGGGTTCTTCCATCTGGAGTGGTAAAGACACCTCCCTCCACCTTATTTTTTTGTTTCATCACATTACCTATCTTTGGGCGCCTCCACCCCCCCCCCCCCCCTCCCCAATACTATACATGGCATCTCCTTTGGAGGTGTTCCCCTTCTGGGTGTGGTGTTATCTACAACAAAGAAGGACCAACCAGGAATGTGACCATCCAGTTCCAGTAGGACCTGGAATACCGAGCAGGGATGATTATTTCCCTATAGGTGATATACGTTGGTTGCAGGGACTGCAACCCACCTTTGTGATTATAAATACTCTTATACTATAATTTAACATCTAATACCCCACAATACTGCACCATTTGGCTCCTGGTCTCTCCTTGTCATACAGGTGACTGTGGAGTCCCCACAGTGACCACCTTTTCTAATAGAAAGTGGTAGCATTGTTATTTCAAGAAAGAAATATTGGGCATGATGCACTAACCAGAGCTAATATTGTTAGTTAAAGGGGAACTTCAGCCTAAACAAACATACTGTCAATAAGTTGCATTAGTTATGTTAATTAAAATAGATAGGCAATATAACCTTACCCACCCTGTTTTAAAAGAACAGCCAAATGTTTGTGATTTCATGGGGGCAGCCATCTTTTTCATGTGGACAGCCATATTTTTGGTTGAAAGGAGGTGACAGGGATCATGAGACACAGTTCCAACTGTCCTGTGTCCTGATTACCCCTCCCAGCTGCACGTGTTAGGCTTCAAATCTCAAATAAAAAAACAAAAAACAAATTTGCACCAAAACAGCAGAAGGAGAACAACAAAATCAGAAATCCCATCATGCTTTGCACAGCATCAGGGGAACAATACCTGGGCAGCTTTCTTCTGTGCAGCTAAAAATGAGGCTTGGGTGAGAAAAACAAAGTTCTGATGCTGTGAAACTGTTGAAAAAACACCAAGCCTTTTCAGTGCTGCTGAGCTGAGTAGATTTTTAGTCTGGAGGTTCACTTTAAGTGGACACAGCGCACAGCAATATTACCAGTACTTTCCAATACTACTATATGCTTTGTGATGCACCTGCATTGAATTGAGCTGTAGTTTGTCATGTAGTTGCCCTTCTGTTGCTATAGACTATGGCCTCGATTCATAAAGCATTTCTGCATGCATTATCACCCAAGTGGTAAATTACCGAATAGTATGTTGTTGATAGTGGATTCATAAAATTGAACGCATGTTTTACGCATGTTTTACCGGTAATAGTGCGTTAATAGTGCGCTAATGAAAACGTTGTTTGTGTCGGTAAGTGTATTCATGAAAAAAAAAGGGGGAGTAAGGAAGCGATAAATAACATGTTGTTATCGCCAACAAAGACCTGGCGAGTTTGCTCTACACAGTAGCATTTTAGGTGACAAATGGAGCCCTTTCAACTTAATGTTATCGAATTTTTAAGGATACAGAGGAGGAAGGGTGGTTGTAATATCACCCAGGCCTTTAGAAATCGTACAGAGTTAGATAATTTATAAGAATAATTTGTATATATATATATATATATATATATATATATATATATATATATATATATATATATCGTATATACTCGCATATAAGCCGACCCGCATATAAGCCGACCCCCCAACTTTTACCTGAAAAACCAGGAAAAAATGATTGACCCCCATATAAGCCGGGGGTAGGAAATGCTGCATTGGTGCAGGCCGCGTGATCCCCCAGTGTGTCCCAGTATAGCTAGTATAGTGCCCAGTATGGGTAGGTAGTGCCTCAGTATAGCTAGTAAAGTGCCCAGTATAGCTAGTATAGTGCCCAGTATGGGTAGGTAGTGCCCCAGTATAGCTAGTAAAGTGCACAGTGTAACGATTGGGTGCTGCAACTCATACGTCTGATTATTTGTGATCTGCAGTATCACCAATAATACTAGTATAGCTAGCTGAGAGTAAGGTGTGGTGTTTGGTGCAACAGTATAGACTTCTCCAGAGGAGCTGGAGGGTCTACCAACACAAATAACAATACCTTTACCAGAGGAGCTGGCAAAGTACTAATAATGAAAGAATTAACGAAGTTTGGCTAAACCTTACCAGAGGAGCTGGTAAGGTACTAACAGCACAAATGAGTGAATAGTTTAACTAGACCTTGCCAGAGGAGCTGGTAAGGTACTAGCAGCACAAATGACTGAATAGTTTAACTAGACCTTGCCAGAGGAGCTGGTATGGTACTAGCAGCACAAATGACGGAATAGTTTTACTAGACCTTGCCAGAGGAGCGGGCAAGGTACTATCAGTCACTGGAGCTATGCAAGTAAGTCTGAACCTCACCAGAGGGGCTGGTAGGTTCTAACAGCTAGAGCACCTCACCAGTGGCAAGGGCCCACTGGTGAGCAGAGTAGTCAGACAGGCAAGGTTCGATACCAGGCAGATAGAGATAGTACAAAATCGGCAGGCGAGAGAGTAGTTAATATCAGGCAGAGGTTCAGCAACTTAAGTCAGAAAGGCAGAGGTACAGAATCGTTTTAGCAATAGCAAGGTCAGAGAGTAGCCAGAATCATACACAGGTTATCAGAGTACAATGTAATAATAACTAACTATAGATAGATGTATATCGCAAACACTGCATATACATCTATCATCAACAGGAACCTCACTAGGTCTGAGCGCTAACACGAGAGTATTCGCAACAGCAGACAAGTTGCCAATAATCTGTGAAGGCTTAAGAAACCGAGGAGAGCCCAGCGCCACGCCCCCTAGCAATCAGCCAATCCGAGTGGCGCGAGTCACTCCTGACGTCAGCCGACCGGCAGGTCAGCTGACGCGCCTTCTTCCAGCATAAAGGTCCTGTCTCCACGTGCGCCCGCGCGATACAGAGACCCTATGAGCAAGAGACAATGCCGTTCCCGGCGTGCTAGACGCCGCCGGGACGGATAAGGCCTGTGAACAGGGAACAAAGGCGGCTGCGGGTATAGCCTGCGTATCCGCAGCCGCCATAGTTTCAGATGTTACACACAGTATAGCTAGTATAGTGCCCAGTATAGCTAGTATAGTGCCCAGTATAGCTAGTATAGTGCCCAGTATGGGTAGGTAGTGCCCCAGTATAGCTAGTATAGTGCCCAGTATAGCTAGTAAATTGCCCAGTATAGCTAGTAAAGTACCCAGTATAGCTAGTATAGTGCCCAGTATAGCTAGTATAGTACCCAGTATAGGTAGTCAGTGTCCAGTATAGCTAGTATAGTGCCCAGTATAGGTAGGTAGTGTCCAGTATAGCTAGTATAGTGCCCAGTATGGGTAGGTAGTGCCCCAGTATAGCTAGTAAAGTGCACAGTATAGCTAGTATAGTGCCCAGTATAGGTAGGTAGTGTCCAGTATAGCTAGTATAGTGCCCAGTATGGGTAAGTAGTGCCCCAGTATAGCTAGTATAGTGCCCAGTGTATAGCTAGTATAGTGCCCAGTATAGGTAGGTAGTGTCCAGTATAGCGCCCTCCCCTCCCCGCTCCCCCCGCGGCCGCTGCTGCTGCTATTACCTGCTCAGCCAGCGGCCGCTTCCTCTAATCCGGCAGGTTCCCCTCTCCAACTCCATGCGTATGTTTGGCGCTGCTGCTGTTATGAGGCAGGAAAGAGCGTGGCTTCCTGTAGCGGTGATGTGTATCGCCGTTACCAGGGGAACTGCTCTTTCCTGCCTCATTACAGCAGCAGTGCCGGGCGCGCTGCTGTGAAACATACGCATGGAGTTGGAAAGGGGAACCCGCCGGATTAGAGGAAGCGGCCGCTGGCTGAGCAGGTAATGGCAGCGGCGGCTGCGGGCGGAGCGGGGAGGGGAGAGGCGGGGGGAGGGGGGTTGACGTGGACCACCGACCACCACCCACCAAGGCTCACATACAAGCCGACCCCCCAACTTTTGGCCCCCTCTTTGGGGGTCAAAAAATTTGGCTTGTATGCGAGTATATATATATATATATATATATATATATATATATATATATATATATATATATATATATATAAATTTATAATAAATAAGTCACGTGTGTCTAAAACTGCCCATTTCTACCCAGCATGCACCTTGTCATTAGGAAGTCAGTGGCAAACTACCACTCTCGGCAAATTATACTGACAGTTTTCCGCACACTTACCACACACTTACCGACTGCTATCGCAATCACCTCGCACTCTGAATTTTTTTTATGAATCCACTGCAAAAACCCTCATTTACCGCTAGCGGAAATTTCCCGCCCTTCTCTGAACTACCACACTCACTTTTATGAATCGAGATCTATGTGTGTTACTCGCCTCTCACCACTCTTATTCACCAGCCTTTTTCAACCAGAATAGTCCTTACCACTTGCATGTCGTGTGAAATATCACTTCCAATTCTGCAGTATTCAAACAAGATAATCATTTGGAATATCAGTGTGGGTAAAAAACCTTGTTTAAACTACATGTCATTTCTTTTTGACAGGTAATGTCGTTTTAGCAACGCCCCTCATTTGCATGTGCCGACTTTAATCTACCATATGTACAGACCTTTACACTGAATAATCCCTGTTAGAATTAGGTCTACAGAAATATATTAAAGAGGAACTTCAGCCTAAAGAAACATACTGTCATTAAGTTACATTAGTTATGGTAATTAAAATAGATAGCTAATAAAATCTCTTACCTACCCTGTTTTAAAAGAACAGGCAAATGTTTGTGATTTCATGAGCACAGCCATCTTTTTGGTTGAAAGGAGGTGACAGGGAGCATGAGACACAGTTCCAACTGTCCTGTGTCCTGATCACCCATCCCAGTTGCTAGGCAACGAGAACAACAACATAAAAAATCCCATCATGCTTTGCACAGCATCAGGGGAAAAATTCCCAGGCATTTTTCTTTGATGGGGTGGAGCTTAGCTGAAGATGCAGCTACAAATGATGTCTTGGTAAGAAAAACAAAGTTCTGATGCTGTGAAGCTGTTAAAAAAGACCAAGCCTTTTCAGTACTGCTGAGTAGATTTTTAGTCTGGAGGTTGACTTTAAGATGGAATGATGCCCTAGGCAAGGTAGTAGATTTGGGGGACCTGTGTGCTCCTTTTTGGTAAGATGGCGTGGAGAGAGGTAAGAGAAGGTGGCTGGTGGTCTCCTTGACACCCATTAGGCCCCAAGCACCTGCCTAGGTTGCCTGGTGGATAATCCTGCTCTGGGCTAGTGGTTGTATATTCTCTTTCTCTGCATTAAATAATGTTAAGTAAATCCCTCATGCTCAGTTGAGCTCCTTATATTTCTTCTCATTACTTGTACATCACCCAAGAGTCCTAACTCCAAGTCCTCACTGCAACTCCAAGACTGCACAGCTACTGAATTCAGGAATTTCCATTAGCTCTAATGATTATGTCTTTACAGACCAGGTAGGGAAATAAATCATTGTGTGAATTTTATTTGTAAGCCACTTCTGTAGGGATATATTTAATATATACGCCCTAAACTAAGCCTGAAGACTCCATATATTATTTTAGCAATACCTAATGATATAAATCCTGGTGATATTCACTAATGCCACCATGTGGGAGTGGATTTTCACCAGGCCGCTACTTCAGCAATCCATCATTGATCTTTTAATCCAACAAGCTCATGCGAAGCTAGATGAATTCAGCTCAGATGACATGAAGGGACTGAGAATAAGCTGCCTTCGAATGCTTTGCATGCAGCAATATGGCAGTCACGATAAAACAATATAATCAATGCCTGCAGAGCTGGAATTCTAAAACAAATGATTTGTCTGAGAACACTGGATTCCAGGACCACAGCTGCGAATGGAATTAACCCACATATTCTTCATATCTTCAGAATACAGGCTAAGCACAAAGCCTAAACGCTTTATAGCTAAATATACAAAGGAGTATAGTAAAGTTATAATTATCACCAGGAATTAATTATGGAATATTAATGACATTTTGCCAGTGTCATCATTGGTCCCGACCCTTAGTGCATGATTTTGAGAAAATCAGCTCACTGTATCCTTTATAGCACAGTTCCCCAACCCTGTCCTTAAGGTCCACCAACAGTACATGTTTTTTTTATTGCCAGCCGTGGTAACGTTAGGCATTCTCTGATTAGCCTAATACTTCTGACTCTTGTTATTGGCCTAAATCATGTCCATGGTAATCTGATTTCCGTGGTACAATCCTGATTCTCTTATTGCCCCAGTTCTTAACTTCTTATGAGTCTTGAGACTGAGTAACTGCATCTAAGATAGCGCCGCATTGGTAGTCACAGGGCTCTGGCCTCTTTGGCTTATTTCTCTCTTATACCCAGCACTGCTGCCTCCTGGTACCCCCTTGCCTACCAGTGAGGATGCGGGGACATGCTGGCCCACGGCGCCCTGTTATTGGCCACTGGGCTGTGGGCTGCCGTCAGATCAGGCGGTCAGCTGATCATGGCCCACGTGCTCTCGTGCTCTAATCCATGCCCCACCACCGCTGCCCTTGCTGCCGGGGAGAAGTAGGAAGTGTCAGGTCGCCGCTACTGCACAGGGGAGGGGACTCCTGGCTCTCCAGTGATTGCCGCCTGCCAGCATTGTCGCTGCATAGAGGACCCAGGATCTCCTAGGGGATTGCCACCTTCCTACAACTTTACCACCCTCGGATTGGCACAGCTCCACTCCTCATCACACAGAGGGCTCCTGGCTCTCTGGAGATCACTGCTTCCCTGCCTGCAACACTGTTCAACACTTCAGGTAAGGGGGATCCAGGGATCCAAGATTCCGCACATGGAGGAAGCCACAGCTGGTCACCCTCAGCTGCTGCCGGCCTCTCAATTAGGAGGTGCCGTTCCACTGCTTCAGCCACTGTACAATCTTCTATAAGTCAACTAGTAACCTTAGCTCATTTAAAAACGGGCTAGGTCTGTCACCACTGTTTTGATGTGCGCGCTCACATGCATGCGCCCGCCACACGCACACACGCCCACCCCTCCTGGCCCCCACTACCAGGTAATCCAGTCCTCCTGCAAGCTCCTGGATTCTTTTGGGGCCCCTACCAGCCATCAGGACACTGGCACACTTCCCGTATCTGCCATCAGGGACACTACCATTGGGACACTGCTGTATGCCGGCAAACCCCTCACACTGCCACACAGATGGGTTATCGGACTTGAGATCCATGCAGTCCAGTTGGACCTTTTTGCACTTCTGCTCTCCCCAGCAGGCCTGATCTGCTGTCTGTCTGCTAGGCCTCCACGCGCACTGGCAGTGGACTAAGCCACAAGTTGGGGACTATATTTTTATTTATCTCTCCATCTCTCTCTATCTTCTCCCTTTCTTTTCCTTTTCTTAGCATGGACCTTCTCGGGTGCACCTGAATTGCTGCAGAGCAGTCGAGGGTCACCGATAGAGTGGCAAGCAGCTCCGTTAAACATAGCCGTCAGGCCATTCCTCTGGTCCTCCTCAGCTACATTCTACAGCATGTGTATATCCATGTTGTACATGAACTGTATTTTCTTACTCGAACTGTACCATCACCGACTCTGTATGTGCCAAAAACAATTCCGGAACAGCTTCTTTATGATCTCTGTAATACAGTATTTACATGGCATTTTGATTTCTGCATACCGATATATCCAACCCTGTCTTTGGCCCTAAAAAATGCATAGTGCAAGCATTCACTAGTATCAACCTATATGAAGATTAGGAGCGCATATCATATACAGTCACCTTCCTGGAATAGTATCTTGTTATGTACTTATCAGAATTAGTACACTGACCCCAGTATGTTCAAAGTTTTTCAGACATATTTACAATACATCTTAACTCAGGCATCATGCAGTGTGTAATATTTAAATGTTTTCTTTAGGCATCTCTTGAGAATGTGACTGCTTATAACTTGACTGATTCCATCTGCCTTAATTCATCATTTGTAATGGATTCTTCCACTTTGGTGTCATGTTCTAAGATTACAATACCATAATGAGTAAGATGCCGCTGTGTCGAGCTATGAATTGTACCGCTATGTGCTTGTAGGTCAAGAGGTACTTCACGATAACATGTAAGAAAGGCGACAAGCAGACTAAGAGAAATTATTTCACTGTCATCAGATATTTTCATTGGCTGATAGACATGTAATAACAAGTGGGGATAAGGAACACATGCGGGATGCAATTATCGTTTTACGACTCTGTTATCAGCTGTAGTGGTAGCAAGAGTCACACACTCAATGTGAACAGTACAGAACATGGAACAATACATAGAAAACAGAGAAGTGTGTACTGTATATCACCGTGGCTATGATGCACTAACCTTTTCCTCATCATTTATTAGTTGTTATGGTTTTTCAATGTATTTATGAGTAAACCCATATCCCAAAAAAACCTAGGATGCTGTGTGAATTATAAATAAAAACAGAAAGTGATAATACAAAACCATTTAAATGCTACATCTAATTTTAAAGGAATACCGAGGCAATTAATATTTGTCAAACATGTATGACACACACACACACACACACACATATATATATATATATATATATATATATATAGCTCCTTTATATGTCCTGGTATGGTTGCAGGTGCTTACCGCAGTGTCTGTTCCCCTTCGATATGCTCCCACTCCCGCCGACTCGCAGAGGCGTAGCTAAGGTTTTCAGCAACCTGAGAAAAAGACGCCCCCCCCCCCCCCTCTGGACAATATATAATATGGTCATGGGTGGAGTCAAAAGTTATTTAAATAGCTATACGTGCCCCCTTACCCCATTCAGATAGCCAGATGTGCCCTCCTTTAAATAGCCAAATGTGTGCCCCTTTAGTTAGCCAGATGTGCCTCCCTTCACCCTGTTTAGATAGCCAGATTTCCCCCCTTAACATAGCCGCAATCTGTTGCTGCTCATACTTCTGCAGAGGCAGGGAGAGAAGCAGGGGAACTTCAGGCAGCCAGCGAACCACCTCACATGCACGTGGAGGTGCAATGGCCATGCTGAGCACCTTCACAGTGCTGCGCCGGGGCACATATGTCCCCCCTTGCCCACCGATAGCTACTCATCTGCACTCCTGGGGCCTGGCTAATATTATACAGCCAAACTCCGGAAAGTGGTGGTGGTAGCGGGGGGTGGGTGGGGGGGGGAAGTGGCACACCAAGTTCAACTACCATGTAGCCTAAATTTTGATACCGGAAAAGATAACTGTGGGAGATGCGTAAGAAGCAGCGTTTGGGGTTCTTTTGGCATCTGGGCTCAGGTAGATTGTTGCACACCACTATGTTTAGGCATAAGTAAATAAGACTTTAGTTTTAGGTGTAAGTGGAGGTGTTAATGGTAGGTGGAGGGTAGTTATAGGTATAGGTAAGAGAGGTTGGGTATCAGAGAGAGGTTAGTGAAGCTGATAGTTGAATATCGGAAAGATGACTGATATTCTATCAGTAGTACTTTTACATCTAATCTGGTGCCATATTACCAGAGCGCCATTATTACATGTTTGCTCCAAACATGCGATTTTAAGTATTTGGATAGAAAATTAGAAACTCCCTCCACCTTTCTTGGTTGTCATGTTTACTTTTTGGGCAAACATTCCTTAGCAGCCTGAACAAGGGTGAATTGGCAAAGTGAAAGCGAATGGAAAGTCACTGTAACCGAAACTTTAAATTCTAACTTTAAATTCTATTTACAAATTGTAAGCAAGCAATATCAAAATGGTGCATGCCATTTAATACCTCTGAATGGGAACCCCGTGTGTGAGATCCTCAAACCCAGCAAAGAGAGGAATCTCAGCCACTGGCAGTAATCGTCTGCTGGGGCAGGCGTCTCAGAGAGGCAAGCCTCAGAGATAACCCTACAGTGGGAGACGTTCCACTGGAGGGAGAAAGGTCAGACAAGCGGAGGTTCGGCAACAGAGAAGGCGGCAGCAGTACAGAAACGGAAAGCTGATTCAGAGTCGGTAAACAGGCAGGGTCGGCAACTTGAATCAGATAGGCAGAAGTATAAGAGCGATTAGAGTAAAGAGTAGTCAGGGATAGCCAGAGTCAAAACACAGGTAAATATACAATACAATTCTAATCTAAGGTGTGACGTCCTTGGTATCAACACCTAGGAAACTGAGCTAAGGTCTGAGCGCTAACACGGATGTATTCACGACAGCAGACAACTTGCTACTGACAAGCAAGTCCTATATGTAGCAAGAGAGCTGCTCAGCACCGCCCCAGAGCCCCAGCCAATCATCAGAACAGACGGAGTCAGCTGACTGGCCTGGTCAGCTGACTCCCGGTCTAGAGGCATAAAGATCCTGCCTCCTCGCTCGCGCGCGCGTCATGCGGAGGATAAGGGCCGGCGAAGGGGACCCCACAGGAAGCAACTGTGCGCGGCGGAGTCCGCCGAGCATACGGACTCCGCCATCCGCACTGCCCCGCTCGGTGGCACAGCGGCGGTGAGAGCCTGGGAAGCGGAGTCCGCTGCCACATGCATACTGGCAGCGGGTCCGCTATCCCTTACAGTACCCCCCCCCCCTTGAGGAGTGGACTCCGGACACTTCCTACCTGGTTTCTCAGGATGTAACTGATGAAACCTTTTCCTCAACATCTCAGCATGCATGCGACCCTCTGGTACCCAAGATCTGTCCTCCACACCATACCCCTTCCAATGGACCAGATACAGCACAGAATTTTGTACCAAAAGAGAATCCAAAATCTTTTCCACCTCAAATTCTGTCTGGCCCTCCACTACCACTGGGGGGGGGGGGGGGGGGCGGGGAGAGAAATCCACATATACCGCCGGCTTCAACAAAGAGACGTGGAATGATCTCCCACTTCTCATGCTGGCTGGGAGATCAATCACATAAGAAACGTCATTGATCTTTCTGGCCACCGGATAAGGTCCTATAAGCCTGGGACCCAACTTGGTGGACGGTTGTCTGAGTGCCAAATGTTTGGTCGACACCCACACCATGTCCCCCGGGGTAAAGTGCCACTCAACAGATTGCCTCTTGTCTGCCTGTTTCTTCTGATTTTGAAAGGCTACCCCTAAACTCTTTTTCACCTGTGCCCAAAGCTCCTTTAAAACCTCCTGCCACTCTTCCAGGGCTGGGAAGGGAGAGGAACACACCAGTAAAGGGGAAAATTTAGGAGACCTTTCTGATACAACCTGAAAAGGGGACAACCCCGTAGAGGAGCTTTTCAGGTTGTTGTGCGCACATACCACGAAGGGCAAACACTTAACCCATTCTGTTTGCGCATCTGCCACATAACATCTGAGAAATTGTTCTAGTGCCTGATTAACCCTTTCTGTTTGTCCGTTGGTCTGTGGGTGGTACCCAGATGAAAAGGACAAATTCATACCCAAACTACGGCAAAAAGCCCTCCAAAATTTAGACACAAATTGGACTCCTCTATCAGAAACCACATCATCCGGAATCCCATGCAAGCGGAAAATGTGTTGTATAAAAAGATCTGCCAACTCTTGAGCTGAAGGAAATCCTTTCAAGGGAACAAAATGGGCCATTTTGCTGAACCTGTCTACGATCACTCATATGACTGTCATACCCTCGGACCGAGGAAGCTCGCCAACAAAGTCCATGGACAGATGGGTCCGTGGTTCACTCGGCACTGGCAGGGGTTGCAGGGTACCAAGCGAGGCCTGGCAAGAAGGTTTGCTCCTGGCACACACAACACATTCCCTGACAAACTCTCTGCAATCAGAGGCCAATGAAGGCCACCAAACACACCTCGTGAGCAAGTCCAGAGTGCGAGTAACCCCAAGGTGACCTGCGTTTTTATGGGCATGGAACAACTGCATGATCTGTAATTGGAAAGGAAGTGGTACAAACAAAACCCCCTCTAGTTTCCCTTCCGGAGTATCCAACTGGTAAGCAGCTAATGTGACTGCCCAATCCTCCCAGGTCTCAGTGGCAGCAAGCACCCCTTCGGCGAGGTAGAATGCTCTCGGGAATTGCAGACTGCGCTGTCTCAGGCTCGAAACATCTGGAGAGAGCATCCGCTTTGACGTTCTTACTACCTGGGGTGTATGTGATGACAAATCTGAAACGCGAGAAAAATAAAGACCAGCGGGCCTGACGAGGACTAAGCCTCTTAGCCCCTTCAATGTACTCCAAGTTCTTATGGTCTGTGAAGACCGTGATCGTGTGTTCTGCCCCCTCTAGCCAATGGCGCCACTCCTCAAAGGCCAACTTAATGGCCAACAGTTCCCGATTACCAATGTCGTAGTTTCTCTCCGCCGGAGAGAATCTACGGGAAAAGAAGGTACATAGGTGCAGTTTACCCTTAAGTCCTGAACGCTGAGACAGCACAGCTCCAACCCCAATCTCTGATGCATCTACCTCCAAGATGAAGGGAAGGGTAACATCTACGTGTCTCAGAATGGGTGCAGAACAAAATAACTTTTTTAGGGTATCGAAGGCTTCCTGGGCCTCCGATTTCCAATTATATGGATCAGCCCCCTTCTTGGTAAGACTGGTAAGGGGGGCAACTACTGAGGAAAACCCCTTTTATTATTATTATTATTTATTGTATTTATAAAGCGCCAACATATTACGCAGCAATGGACAATAAATATATACAATGATACAAGGATGACATACATAGGGTTATACACATAGAACAAAGTTATACATACAAATTGTACAAAATACATGATCATGCAATATGAGCTGGTTAGGTAGGCCCAGTAATACAAGTACAGGCTGTCATAGGACAGGAGCACATGATCCTGTAGATTACACTAGGGAGTGGAGGACCCTGCCAGAGGCTTACAATCTAAAGGGAGGGGTGGAAACACTAGGGGGGGCTGTTAAATATTCCTTAGAGAGTTACTGTGTGGTAGGAGGTGGGTAGGCCATCATAAAGAGGTGGGTTTTGAGGGCTTGCTTGAATGTGTTGAAAGAGGGAGCAAGTCTGATGGGTGGTGGAAGGGCATTCCAGAGGGTGGGGGCAGCTCTTGAGAAAAAGCATGAGAGTGTGAAATGCGCGGGGTGGTGAGGCGAAGGTCGTTGGAGGAACGGAGGGGGCGACCTGGTGTATACTTGTGAACAAGCTGCGAGATGTAGGTAGGGCATGTTTTGTGCACAGATTTATACGCCAGGCATAGAATCTTGAAACTTATCCTGAGACGGATAGGGAGCCAGTGCAGGGATTCACAAAGGGGAGATGTGGATGCAGAGCGGTGCGAAGAATGGATGAGTCTTGCAGCCGCGTTCATCACTGATTGAAGGGGGGCAGTGCGTTTCAGGGGGAGGCCAGAAAGGAGTGAGTTACAGTAATCAAGGCGGGAGATGATGAGGGCATGGATGAGCAGTTTGGTCGTGTCCGGGGTTAAGAATGGGCGGATCTTGGAGATATTACGGAGGTGGAAATTGCAGGCTCTTGTGATGTTTTGGATGTGTGGGATGAAGGAGAGGTCAGAGTCCAAGGTGACACCCAGGCAGCGGGCCTGGGAGGTAGGGAGAATGGTTGTGTTGTTGATTGTGAGGTGGAAACCTGGGATGGGTGCAGCAGCATGGGGTGGAAGGATCAGGAGCTCAGTTTTGTCTAGGTTAAGCTTTAGGAACCTAGCTGACATCCAGGAGGAAATTGCTGAGAGACACAAGGAGACCTTGTTTATGGTGGTGGCTGAGAGATCGGGGGTATGGAGGTAAATCTGAGTGTCATCTGCATAAAGGTGGTAATTGAAGCCCAGGGAGGAGATAAGCTTGCCAATTGAGGAAGTGTATATGGAGAAAAGAAGGGGGCCTAGAACAGAGCCCTGGGGGACCCCAACTGAAAGGGGGGCAGGAGTTGAGGAGGAGCCATTGAAGGAAGTGGTGAAGGAGCGATTGGATAGGTAGGAGGAGATCCAGGCCAAGGCAAGCCCATGGATGCCCATGGACTGTAGTGATTGGAGGAGGAGGGAGTGGTCAACAGTGTCAAATGCTGCAGAGAGGTCAAGGAGGAGCAGGATGGAATAACTGCCTTTGGCCTTGGCAAGGGTAAGGTCGTTGACCACCTTGGCGAGGGCTGTTTCAGTTGAGTGCGCAGGTCGGAATCCAGACTGTAGGGGGTCAAGTAGGGCATTGGTGTTGATGTATTGGGTAATGCGCTGGTGGACTAGGCGTTCGAGGAGTTTAGAAGCATAGGGAAGGAGGGAGATTGGGCGGTAGTTTGAGGGTAGGGATGGGTCGAGTGAGGGTTTTTTCAGCAGGGGAAGCACAGTGGCCTGTTTGAATGCTTTGGGGAAGATGCCTGTGGAAAGGGAGAGATTGAACAAGGAGGTGAGGACTGGGGCCAGGTCAGAGAAGTGGGGACGAAGAGTATTCGCGGGTACCGGATCACAGGGAGAGGATGTGGGGGGGGAAGCCACTAGCAGCAGGCTGACTTCATCGATGGTGGCAGGAGCAAAAGAGGCGAGGGGTGGATGAGACAAGGGAGCCGCTGGGAGGGAAGGCAAGGGGACAACCTGAGACGCATTGGTAAGGGAGGGATGGAGGAGGGAAATTTCATTGCGTATTGTTGCAATTTTAGTGGTGAAGTGGTTGGCAAGGTCATTGGCTGAGAGGGAGGAGCTGGGAGGGGGAGGAGTGGGGTTGAGGAGGGAATTGAAGGTAGCAAAAAGCTGTCGAGGGTTGGAAGCTTGGGTTACAATCAGTGCTGCAAAGTACCTTTGTTTAGCCTCGGAGAGGGCAGTGTGGAAGAGTAACAGTTTGGCCTTGTAATCTAGGAAGTTAGCATTGAGATGTGATTTCCTCCATTTCCGTTCGGCTGCTCGAGTTTCTTTCCTGAGGTTACGTGTGTGGGTGTTGTGCCAGGGTTGGGGGTTGGGGGGCTTGATAGGGCGGAAGATTGAGGGGGCAGCTTGATCTAAAGCAGATGAGAGGGCAAGGTTATATTGTGCAGCCGCTTCATTGGGGCATGTTAGGGTGGGTAGGTGGGAGGAGAGGGAGAGAAGGGGACTTGCTAGGACATTTGGGCTGAGATTACGTAGGTCTCTCTGCCATCGACCAGGCTGAGGGGTGGGGAGAGAAGTTGTTGGTGGGGAGATAGTGAAGGTGAGGAGGTGATGGTCAGAGATAGGGAAAGGTGCGATGTCCGGGTTGCTGAGGGAGGTGGACTTTGAGAATATGAGGTCAAGAGTATGACCAGCGCGGTGGGTGGTGGAATTTGTGTGCTGAGAGAGACCAAGGGATTTGGTGAGGGAGAGTAGCTGCTTGGCAGCAGTGGAGATAGGCTCATCGATAGGTAAGTTGAAATCCCCGAGTATGATGGTGGGGAGGTCAAATGACAGGATGTGGGGGAGCCAGGAGGCCAGGTTGTCCAGGAAGAGTGAAGTTGGAGCAGATGGGGGGTGATATAGGACCGCAATGATGGCTGGGAGAGGTTGGTACAGGCGGATTACATGGGCCTCGAAGGATGAGAAGTGCAGGGAAGGGGGCGGTGATAGGACCCGGAAGGTGCAGGGTGCGGAGAGAAGCAGACCCACTCCTCCTCCAGACCTGTTGTCAGGTCTGGGGGTGTGACTGAGATGCAGTCCCCCATAGGAGAGAGCAGCGGCTGCGGTACAGTCAGAGGGGGTGAGCCATGTCTCTGTGAGGGCGAGGAAGGTGAGGGATTTAGAGAGGAAGAGCTCATGGATGGATGTGAGCTTGTTGCGGACAGATCTGGCATTCCATAGACCACAAAACAGAGGGAGAGAGTGCCTGGGGGTTGTATGGATGGGAATGAGATTATTATGGTGTGGTCTGCGGATGCAAGAGGAGTGTGGAGGGGCTGGAAGGGGGTTGGCTGGGAGTTTGGGGACCAGTGGGGGTCTAGGAATGGGTGGGTTGAGGATGCAGGGAGAAAGCACTGGGACCAGCTGGAGAAGCAGGTGGAGGAATAGCATGTGGTAGTGGTGGAGGGGTGGCAAAGGGTTGGTAGGAATATGGTGGGTGAAGTGTGGGTGAGCCAGAGAAAGGACTGGGGGGAAGGGGTGCATTACGTTGTGTGGAGAGGAGGCTGGCAGTGGTTTGGACAGAGGTAGATGTGTAGAGAACGGTGGAAGATGCATGGAGTAGGAGAGAGGAAGCAATGTGTGTGAGGTTTGGATAGTGATCAGGAATGCAGGTGAGGCTAAAAGATTGAGGAAGTTACCTTGGTGTAATGCTGATTTCTGCTGAATTGCTGTTGAATTCTGGTAAATTCTGGTTAATTTCCACCCTTTGAAACGACCCTTAGAAGACGACCCGAAGTCGGCCGGCCCGACTACCAGACCTCCTGATATACACACAGCATCAGAGCAAATGAGTAATCAGGATGGTCTGGCAGACGATTTGCAATTAAGCAAACTTCCGGTAGTAGTTGGCGAAGCCAAGAAATCTCTGTAAAGCCTTCAAGCCTACCGGTTGGGGCCACCCCAAGACAGTGGAGACCTTTTCTGGGTCCATCGAGAGACCTGAAGTGGAAATAATGTAACCCAGAAAAGGAATCCGAGTGACTTCAAAAAGACACTTCTCTAGTTTTGCATAGAGCGAATTCTGTCTCAATTTCTTTAATACGAATTTACCATGTTTACGATGTTCAACAAGATTTGGGGAAAAAATCAATACATCATCTAGATACACGAGTACAAACTTTCCCAGCACTTCCCTGAAGACCTCGTTGATCAACTCCTGGAAGACGGCCGGGGCGTTACACAGCTTGAAGGGCATAACTAGATACTCGTAATGCCCGTCGGGCGTGTTGAAAGCCGTCTTCCACTCGTCACCGTCCCTGATGCGCACCAGGTTGTATGCCCCACGTAAGTCCAATTTTGAAAAATACTGGCACTAGTTATCTCAGCGAAAAGATTGTCTATCAAAGGCAGAGGATAGCGATTCTTTATGGTGATCTTGTTTAGACCACGATAATTAATACAAGTTCTAAGACCACCGTCTTTTTTTTGCACAAAAAAGAACCCTGCCACGGCCGGTGACCGGGAAGGACGGATGAAACCCTTTGCCAGATTTTCTGCAATGTATTCCCGCATTGCCAGCTTCTCAGGCCCGGACAAATTATAGAGATGACCTCTAGGGGGCATACAACCAGATCTCAAGTCAATGGGGCAGTCGAAACTCCGATGAGGTGGGAGTTTATCAGCGGACCTAGGACAGAAGACGTCAGCAAATTCAGTGTATTGTTTTGGCACCCCTTTAACCTCCACCTTGGTGGTACAAATAGCTATTTTCACCAAACAATGATTATGACAATACGGTGACCAACTGAGTAACTGGCCTGAGGCCCAATCAATCTGCGGGGAGTGGAGCTGCAACCAGGGCATACCAAGGATAATGGTGGAGGTTGTCATGCGTAGCACAAGAAACTGTAATTTCTCTTTGTGTAAAACCCCTATCGTGCATGACAACAGCGGGGTCTGAGAGAGGGGTTGTCTGTATTGCAATGGAGAGTCATCTACTGCAGTAACTACTAGTTGACGGTTTAAGGAATGTAACGGGACTCCCAGTCTTTTTACAAACTCGTGGTCAATAAAATTGGCCGCCGAGCCAGAGTCCATGAAGGCCTCAGTGCACGTGGCCCGGCCTTCCCAAGAAATAGAACTGCAAGCCACAGCGCCTTTTTCTGTGTACCCTGGCGGTGGTAAAACACAGACATCAGCAGGAGGAGGAAGTAGTTGCAGCTATTGTAGTGTGGTAATAGCTGGTAGGAGAGTGGGTGGCAGCAGAAAATAGTTCTTCTTCTGTTCTCCCTGGCAGTGGTAGCAGCACACAGACAGCAGAAGCTCAATGCAGCTACAGGAGGAAGAGTAGTGTGTGTCAGGCAGTGTGATGTGACTGCTGACATAATAGGCCCTGGTTCCTAGCGGTGGTACCAGGGCCGTAAATGAACATCATGAGGTTCCAGACAGCGGTCGTGAAGCCCACATTGTGTCCAATACACAATTGGGACAGCACAGTTTTCAACCCGGACACCTCTAAAATAATTAAAAAAAAAAATTCAAAATAATGCAGCTATTTGTGAGCGTAAATAGCTGGTGGCGCATGGGCAACAGCACCTTGTAATGTGTTCCATGGCAGTGGAGACACAGACAGCAGGAGGAAATACAACAGCAGGCAGCGTGAGGAGGACAAGTGTGTGGCAGACTGGCAGCAGGCAGCAGGAGGGCAGGCAGCGAGACATAATAGGCCCTGGTTCCTAGCGGTGGTACCAGGGCTGTAAATTAACCCATGAGGTTCCAGACAGCGGTCATGAAGCCCACATTGTGTCCAATACACAATTGGGACAGCACAGTTTTCAACCCGGACACCTCTAAAATAATTAAAAAAAAAATTTCAAAATAATGCAGCTATTTTTGAGCGTAAATAGCTGGTGGCGCATGAGCAGCAGCACCTTGTAATGTGTTCCCTGGTAGTGGAGACACAGACAGCAGGAGGAAATACAGCAGCAGGCAGCGTGAGGAGGATGAGTGTGTGGCAGACTGGCAGCAGGCAGCAGGAGGGCAGGCAGCGAGACATAATAGGCCCTGGTTCCTAGCGGTGGTACCAGGGCCGTAAATAAACACCATGAGATTCCAGACAGCGGTCGTGAAGCCCACATTGTGTCCAATACACAATTGGGACAGCACAGTTTTCAACCCGGACACCTCTAAAATAAATTTATTTATTTTTTCAAAATAATGCAGCTATTTTTGAGCGTAAATAGCTGGTGGCGCATGGGCAGCAGCATCTTGTAATGTGTTCCCTGGCAGTGGAGACACAGACAGCAGGAGGAAATACAACAGCAGGCAGCGTGAGGAGGATGAGTGTGTGGCAGTGGCAGCAGGCAGGCGGCCAGCGAGACATAGCTGGTGGCGCATGGGCATCAGCACCTTGTAATGTGTTCCCTGGCAGTGGAGACACAGACAGCAGGAGGAAATACAACAGCAGGTAGCGTGAGGAGGATGAGTGTGTGGCAGACTGGCAGCAGGCAGCAGGAGGGCAGGCAGCGAGACATAATTGGCCTTGGTTCCTAGCAGTGGTACCAGGGCCATAAATGATGTTGTGCACTGTCTCCTCCTGCAGGCAGGAACTGGCTGAGCTTCCCCTTCAGACGTGGGTCCAGCATCATGCAGATCCAGATGTCCTCCCTCTTCATCTGGATGACCGTTGGGTTCTTGCGCAGGCACCTCAGCATGTGTGCTGCCATTGGGAAGAGTCTGGCCACGTCTGCTGGCACATCATCGGCAGCCCCAGAGCCGACAGTGCTGTCGTCCTCATCCTCTGCCTCCTCCACCTCATCCTCTCTCCACCCCCGCACCAGTCCAACTGCACTCTGCTGCTCCCCCTCATCAGCAGCAAGGTCAGGGACCTCCACCAACTCCAAGCCCTCCACCTCAGAGGTGGCCTGTGAAGCCGCCTGCAGCTCCTGCTGGTCCAAGGCTGCCGCTCCCTCTTCCAGCAGTGCATACAGGGCCCTGTCCAGCACACACACCATGGGGACCCACTCGCACACCATTGCATGGTCCCTGCTTACCATGTTGGTGGCCTGCAGGAAGGGTGCCAGCACTGAGCACACCTGCTGCATGTGCCCCCAGTCCTCCGTGGAGATGATGGATGGGAGGTTGGTGGCGGCACGCCCAGTTGCAGTGATGGCGGCAACTGTTGCTCGTGCAAGGTACTGGCTGACAGCCTGCCTCTGTTCAACCAGACGCTCCAACATCGCCAGGGTGGAGTTCCAGCAAGTTGGAACATCGATCATGAGCCGGTGCTGTGGCAGGTGCAGCTCCTTCTGCACCTCTTCCAGGCTCGCTACGGCTGCAGCCGAGTGCCGGAAATGATGCACAACCTTCCTTGCCGCCTCAAGGAGTCGGTCCATCCCCTGGTAGGTCCGCAGGAACTTTTGGACTACCAGGTTCAGGATGTGCGCCAGGCAGGGGATGTGGGTCAGGTCTCCCCTGCTGATTGCAGCAACCAGGTTTGCCCCATTGTCGGACACCACCTCTCCGACTCTGAGGCCTCTGGGGGTCAGCCAATTCCTCTCCTGCTCTCGGAGTTTGGCCAGGACATGGTTCGCTGTCAGTTTGGTCTTCCCCAGGCTGACCAATTCCAGCAGCGCTTGGCAGTGGCGGGGCTTCACGCTGCTGCTGAGGCGGGGGGTTTGGGCTGGTATGCGGGAGGATGGAAGCGGATCAGAGGAACCTGCTGCAATTCCGCTGACCCTGCATGGTGGCACCACCCACTGCGTTGTTGCTGCTGCTGCTGCTCTGACAGTGCCCGATGCTGCTCCCCCCTCCTCACCCCCTTCCACCAAGCTGACCCAATGCGCGGTGAAGGACAGATAGCGGCCTGTCCCAAACCGGCTGCTCCACGAGCCCATGGTGACGTGGACCCGTTGACCCACCGCATGATCCATCCCTCTCCTGACATTGGCCATCACAGAGCGGTGAAGTGCAGGGATGGCCGTGCGTGCAAGAAAATGTCGGCTGGGGATTGGCCAATCGGGGGCTGCACACATCAGGAGTGCACGCATGTCGCTCCCCTCCTGCACAAGGGAATAAGGCAGGAGTTGGGAGCACATGGCCCGTGCCAGCAAGCCGTTCAGCTGACGCACGCAACGGCTGCTGGGAGGCAGAACTCTGACCACCCCCTGTAAGGTGTTGCTGAGCAGGGTCTGGCGACGCCTTTTGCTGGCACGGGAATTACTGGAGGGAGCAGAGGAGGCCACTGAGGACTGGCTGCCAGAACAGGCCTCAGTTTCGGCGGCAGGAGTTGCAGAGGGAGGAGGAGCAGTGCGTTTCTGACACACTCCTGCTGGTGCTGCTGGAGGAGGTGGAGGAGGGCGGGTGGCTGCTGCCGACGGCTTCACAGTGGTGGCGGGTCTGCCACTGCCAGCTTCCTTCTACTTCATGAACTCATCATGCTCATGAAAGTGTTTTCCTGCCAGATGGTTCACCAGAGAGGTGGTGCCGTACGCAGAGGGCTCCTTCCCTCTGCTGAGCTGCTGGCGGCACTGGTTGCAGGTGGCATACTTGCACTCCACATATGGCAGGATGAAAGAATTCCAAATTGGGGAGGTGAAGTTGCCCCTTCGGCTTGAAGGTGCTGCTGCTGCCGCTGATCTTCCTGTGGTGGTTGGGGGGGGGGGGGGGGGTTCTTGGTGCGGCTGGTGGTGGCACTGGCAGAACTCTCCGGATCAGCACGCTGTGTGGCCTGCATACCACGCCCACTTCTGATCCTGCCTATGTCTGCGATGCTGATCCTTCTAGCAAGGCCCGCAGACACATCCTCCTCCTCCTCCTCCTCAGAGCTGATGACATCCCCAGGATCTGCCACCCAGTCTCTGTCCTTCACCCTGTCATCATCATCCTCCCCCTCAGCAAACATGTCCTGCTGGGATAACCCCACAAACTCCACTTCTGCATGCATGGGCTGATTGACACTCACCACTGTCTGACTGTCCAAAGCATCATCCCCCAAAGTGCCCATCAGCATTTCTTCCTCCTCCAATTCCTCTGCAACAGCACTCCATAGCCCCGCTATGCTTGGGGATAAGAAGGTGCTGAGTGACAGGGTGCTGGTGTTGCCTGCTGGGGCTGGAGAACTGCACTCCTCCTCCTCCTCCCCAGGCAGTGCTGGGCGGCTGCTGCTGCTCTTGTGAACAGGAGTGGTGGCGGGGGTGGAGGACTCGGTTCCAGAGGACTCCGTTCCACCACAGAGTCTGCGTCGTTCTCCTCAATAGGACGGCTACGACCTGGCGGTGGGAGGAACATCTGCGCCACACGCTGCTGCTGTGTCTCTGCAGCGTGACTCCCAGTTGTTGGGCGGCCAAGGCGTCCACAGCCAGTGGCTAATGGCGGAATAGCCACTGGTGCAGACGCAGAAGTGCGCATGGTGGTGGTGGTGGCGCGGCTGCCACGACCTCCTCTCTTGCCGATGCCCTTGCTGCCCTTGCTGCCCCTGCCCAAACCGCGGCTGCCAGTGCCAGACATCGTATATTTTTAATATTATACAAATGAAAAAAAAAGTTATGTATGTAAAGGCGGGTGGGACAAATGGGGTACTTTAATGGGGTGGGACTGGTGGGTGTGTGAGGTGACGGACAGGTGTACTCTACAGCAGAGATCGGTGTAGCGCTAACGAGAGAGTGCGTAGTGCGCACACAAAGGCCCTAGCTGATGCTGACTGACGGTGTCCCTATACACAGACTACAGTACAGTACAATTCAGCGAATACACAATACAAGTAATATAAACAATAGGACGGGTGTAGCACTAACGAGAGGGTGCGGACAGCGCAGACGTGCACTGCGCACACAAAGACCCTAGGTAACGCGGTGACGGATGGTCCCTATACACAGACTAGAGTACACTACAGTACTAACTAAACAATAAAAGAATCTAGCTAAACAATAGAACAGGTGTGACTAGATTACAGAGAGCAGATACAGGACAGGTATAGCAGTAAAGCTGGGCCTTGCTAACTACAAAATAGTACAATAATCTATCTAACACAGAAGTAGTACAGTAGAGTAGGACAGGTGAGAGCACAGCTAACTAGAGACTAGAGCACAGAGCAGGGCAGGCTGCCTTGCCTAGGCACAGGGCCTAGCTGCTGCAGCTGCAGCAGCACCAGTGACAGTCTCACTCCCTAGTCCCTAATCACACAAACTAAACTGCCTAAAATACAATCTATCTACAATACAAAGCAATACAGGTGAATATCAAGTGTTGGAGAGTAAAAACGCTAGGTTTTTTGAGCAATAAATGCACTTGCACAGACAAAAAGCACTGGAGCAGTCTCTCAGTACAGTCAGTCAGTAAGTCGCAAGCAGGACGAGTGAGGCAACATGGCGCCTGCTATTTATAGAGGGGGGCTTGACCAGGCTCTCCCTCTGTGATTGGCTGCAGTCAGAGGGCTGGGAGCTCTCTGATTCGCTAGTGAGGACTCGAGGTGACTTCTGACGTGACGCTAACCGAGCTGATGACGCTATCCGAGCTCGGATAGCTAGGATATCTCCGGATAGCTGATTGCTATCCGAGTGCGCTCGGATAGCACAGCCCGGATAGCTAATACTATTCGAGCTCGAATAGTGAAAAAAGAGCTAGGATATCCGAGTATCTCAGATATCCTAGCTCGGATGAGCATCACTGCCTCCAACTACTCCTAGGCGACAGAGTTTCCTGACTTCTTGGGGCAATTTTTTGCAAAGTGACCCTCCTCTGCACAATACAGACAAAGCTTCTCAGACCTTCGGTGATCCCTCTCTGCTTGTGTCAAGCGGGAATGTCCGATCTGCATCGATTCATCTGTGGGCTGGGTAAGTGACGAGGAGGCATAGGAGAGTGACCTTAGCACACTTTTCCCTCTTGACTGACGCTGAAAGCGTAACCGGCGGCCAACGAAATAGCGTCATCAATAGATTTAGGTTCGGGATGGCCCAACATTAGCTCGGAGACCGCATCTGATAGACCTGAAAGGAAGCGGTCCAACAACGCATATGACCCCCACCTAGCCGACACAGCCCACCTTCAAAATTCTGCCGCATAGACTTCAACAGAATCCCGACCCTGTTTAAGATTTTTAAGCTTCCTTTCGGCAGTGATGGAAGCGTCCAGATCATCATATATTATAGCCATTGCTTTAAAAAATTCCTGGACTGAGGTTAATGCCGTATCTTCCGGCGGTAGAGTCCCCGGTTAATAAGGTCTTTATAAACGTCACCCATTGAGGTTCAGAACCTGATAAATTTGGCCTTAATTCAAAATAGGACAAAACTCGATTGCGGAAATTCTGGAAGTCAGACCTATGCCCTGAAAACTTCTCAGGTACTGACATACGAAGATCTGTGACTGAAGGGGATTGCATTATGGTAACAGTCGTTTGAAGGACCTGCACAGACTCAGTCAGTTGATTGATCTGGGTTTGTAGCGTATTAACCACCTCGATGAGGTTATTTACCGAGGTGGTCAAAGCCTCAACCTGGCTGCGTAATGCATCCATAATGTCGTCTGCTGTTCTGTCAGGATCGGTGTCAGCGAACAGAGAGAATCCGATTATTGGTGATCTGCAGTATCACCAACAATACAGATATCACCTGATTATTGATGATCTGCAGAATCACCAATAATACAAGTGAAACTAACCTCCAACACCTAACACAGTAAATAGCAATAACGACAGCAATAATTCGTAAGATCGTGGAAATATCCACCACACGGCAATTCCTCAAAGGTGTGGTTACCTCTGAATGGGAACCCCGTGTGTGAGATCCTCAAACCCAGCAAAGAGAGGAATCTCAGCCCCTGGCAGTAATCGTCTGCTGGGGCAGGCTTCTCGGAGAGGCAAGCCTCAGAGATAACCCTACAGTGGGAGACGTTCCACTGGAGGGAGAAAGGTCAGACAAGCGGAGGTTCGGCAACAGAGAAGGCGGCAGAAGTACAGAAACGCAAAGCTGATTCAGAGTCGGTAAACAGGCAGGGTCGGCAACTTGAATCAGATAGGCAGAAGTATAAGAGCGATTAGAGTAAAGAGTAGTCAGGGATAGCCAGAGTCAAAACACAGGTAAATATACAATACAATTCTAATCTAAGGTGTGACGCCCTTGGTATCAACACCTAGGAAACTGAGCTAAGGTCTGAGCGCTAACACGGATGTATTCACGACAGCAGACAACTTGCTACTGACAAGCAAGTCCTATATGTAGCAAGAGAGCTGCCCAGCGCCGCCCCAGAGCCCCAGCCAATCGTCAGAACAGACGGAGTTAGCTGACTGGCCTGGTCAGCTGACTGGCCTGGTCAGCTGACTCCCCGTCTAGAGGCATAAAGATCCTACCTCCTCGCGGGCGTCATGCGGAGGGTAAGGGCCGGCGAAGGGGACCCCACAGGAAGCAACTGTGCGCCGAGCATACGGACTCCGCCGTCCGCACTGCCCCGCTCGGTGGCACACCGGCGGTGAGAGCCTGGGAAGCGGAGCCCGCTGCCACATGCATACTGGCATGCGGGTCCGCTATCCCTTACAAATGCTAAGAAAAATTTTCTCTTTTTTTATTGTAGGAAAATCACTAAAATTAAAACGTGGACAGTGCAATACATATGTTAAGTAAGTAGAGCAAGTATTTATGTACTTATATATGTTTGTTTGTTTTCTGAGATAGTATGGCTGACAGCTCATCTTTAAAGTGAACCTCCGGACTAAAAATCGACTCCGCAGCACTGAAAAGGCCTGGTGTTTCTTTAACAGTTTCACAGCATCAGAACTTTGTTTCTCTTATACAAGCCTCATTTTTAGCTGCACAGAAGAAAACTTCCTGGGCTTTTTTCCCCTGATGCTGTGCAAAGCATGATGGGATTTCTGATGTTGTTGTTCTCGTTCTGCTGTTTTGGTGCAATTTTTTTTTTTTTTACATTTTGAATTTGACATTTGAAGCCTAGCGTGTGCAGCTGGGAGGGGTAATCAGGACACAGGACAGTTGGAACTGTGTCTCCTGCTCCTTGTCACCTCCTTTCAACCAAAAAGATTGCTGCCCCCATGAATCACAAACATTTGCCTGTTCTTTTAAAACAGGGTGGGTAAGAGATTATATTACCTATCTATTCTAATTAACATGACTAATGTAACTTGATGACAGTATTTTTTTTTTAAATCTGAAGTTCCCCTTTAAAGTGGGATTGTCACCATAAAAATCAAATTTCAACAGCAACTGGTCTGAGAGTATTAAGTGATAAAGATGCTAATCTTGCATTCAAAACTTTCAAAACTTTTTCTGCTCTTATGGTTTGGAGTTATCACATACCTTAGGAGCACTGGCCCTTTAATAGCCATTGTCATTCAGTTTCATGCTGGGTTTTCTTTTTATCTATATTATATATTCCTCCTCTTCCCGTTATTTTCCCTGCCTAGCTGATTAGCTGAAACATGATCCTCTGCCCACTTGTGTTTACAAGCAAGGCTGAGGTGACTCCGCGATTGGAGGAGAAACAAAAAAAAGTTAAGGGAAGAAATTATATCAGTATTTAGCCTCAAACTGTGGGCAAAAGACATGGTTCCCACCAGGAACAGAATTATTTTCATTTACTATATCAAATTCACTGAAATCAAAATGTGAACAGTACAATACATGTGTTATGTAAGTAGATCAAGTATTTATCTACTTATATATGTGTTTTTTCCCTGGCATAGTATGGCTAATCCTTTAAAGTTCATAGCTCACTAGGAAAGGAAGTCAGAATCATCATAACAGCCATCTTTAAAACAAACCATTTATCATTTAATCCAGCCACTAAACTGTGCTGTATAATTAAGATGTTGTGCATAATTCAGTGAAAGATAATGGCCATGAAAGAAGATTAAAGGGATTACCTAACAAAGGGACAGAAAAGATCCACATTATAGTTCTGGCTTACAGAGTGCAGCCCAGCACTTCAAAGAGATATAATGACTATGAGCGCTAACAGTCTGGCAGCACAGGGGTTAACCCCGAAGCATTAACAAGAACTTGAGCCCAGTTATAAAGCACTTTAAAGGCAATGTCTGCAGTAGCTCAGCAGTTGTTCCCTTTCTGCCCATATAAAAGAGAACAATCACTGCTTATGTGCCACATTCACCTGGAGCCGAGGTAGGAATAAATGAAAGTAGATTGAGCTTCGGCCAGAATGAGCACGATCAAATCAGGTCTCTTACTGTGTTGGAAAGGACATTCCGCAACACACCGTGTATGCCAAAAGTTTTCTTTTACTTGTGCAAATACTCGGGTAACTGATGGGCGAAATGCCAGATGAGATCTTAATTTGTTTATTAGAGTGTCTGTGCCTATAGAATCCCTCTATGTATTTGTGTCTTTCCCATAAGATACTTCATTTCGATTGCTTACAGTATATTTTCTCGTGTGCGTGTGTGTATTTGTTTTTGGTGTGTGTGTGTGTGTGTGTGTGTGTGTGTGTGTGTGTGTGTGTGTATGTGTGTGTGCGTGCTTTGTGTGTCTGTGTGTGTGTGTGTATTTTTTGGTGTGTGTGTATGTGTTGGGCGTGTGTGTGTGTGTGTATGTGTGTGTGTGCGTGCGTTGTGTGTCTGTGTGTGTGTGTGCATTTTTGGGTGTGTGTGTATGTGTTGGGCGTGTGTGTGTGTGTGTATGTGTGTGTGTGCGTGCGTTGTGTGTCTGTGTGTGTGTGTGTATTTTTGGTGTGTGTGTGTATGTGTTGGGCGTGTGTGTGTATGTGCGTGTGCGTGTGCGTTGTGTGTCTGTGTGTTTTTGATGTGTGTGTATGTGTTGGGCGCGTGTGTGTGTGTGTATGTGCGTGTGTGCGTGCGTTGTGTGTCTGTGTGTTTTTGGTGTGTGTGTGTATGTGTTGGGCGTGTGTGTATGTGTGTGTGTGTGTGTGTGTGCGTGTGTGCGTGTGAACGTACATTGTGCGGTGTGTGTGTGTGTGGGTGTGTGTGTGTGTGTGTGTGTGTGTGTGTGTGCATGTGTGCGTGTGTACGTGCGGTGTGTGTGTGTGTGTGTGTGTGTGTGTGTGTGTGTGAGTGTGTGGGTGCAGAGCCAACTTCAGAAATTTGTGGGCCACATATTGGCAAATTTACCGGGCCCCCTCTCCCTCCCCCTCCAAAAAAAGCAGTGTTTCCCCATAAAAGAAACATGATGTAAGTGCTACATAAGTACATATAAATAATAATAACAATATGATAGGACAATTGACTTTGACTGTGGTAGGGATTAGATTAGTAAGCTTCTCTGAGGACAGTTCATGATGTGACTATGTACTCTGTAAAGTGCTGCAGAATGTCAGTGCTTAAAGAGACTCTGAAGTCTCCTAAAATTGCACTTTTTATTTAACAGTTACCTTCAGCAGTATAACACAAGCTAAAATGCTGCATCCCTGTGACAGTTCGTTACATTTAAACCCCCCAAATCTTAGGGCAAAAAATCCACAACTTTCAAAGTCATGGATTTTGCTACCCGGGGAGGCAGAGTTTTGAGCTGCAGCTCTGCCTCCATTCACGTCAATCCCCGCGGATCTCCGCCTCTCCCCCGCCCCTCTCAGTGAAGGAAGACTGAGAAGGGCGGGGAGAGACGGCGATCAGCGGAAATTGACACGCATGGAGGCAGAGCTGCAGCCCAAAGCTCTGCCTCTATGAGGAAGCACTCCCCATATTTAACCCAAGGGATTTGGGGGGTTTAAATGTAGCGATCTGCCGCAGGGATGCAGCATTTTAGCTTGTGTTATACTGCTGAAGACAATTGCTAAATAAAAAGTGCAATTTGAGGTTACATAGTCTCTTTCAATAATAATATGGTAGGACATTAGACTATGGGCCTGATTCACAAAGCGGTGCAAAGTTTTTCGCGGACTTTTGCACGCGCAAAAGTCCGCGATTGCGCGAATTGCAGCAAATTGCGCGCGCAAAAGTCCGCGAAAAACTTTGCACCGCTTTGTGAATCAGGCCCTATGACTATGGTAGCATTAAATTATGAGTTCCTCTGAGGACAGTCATTGACATGACTGTACTCTATATAGTACTGACATCTTCTGTAAATGCATAATAATTACATAGTAGGACATTAGGCTATGACTAGCGCAGGGATTAGATTGTGAGCTTCTCTGAGGATGGTCAGGGACATGACTATGTACTCTGTAATGTGCTGCAGAAGATGTCAGTGCTATATAAGTATACATAATAATATGGTAGGACATTAGACTATGACTATGGATTGTGAGCTCCTCTAAGGACAGTCAGTATCATGACCAGGTGCTCTGTAAAGTGCTGCAGAAGATATCAGTGCTACATAAATACATAATGATAATATGGTAGGACATTAGACTATGACTATACTAGATAAATATAATAATTAGGATGACACGCTAATGAAATTCTTTTAGAGATGGAGATATAAAGAGGGAATGAATGAAAGATTAGAGACTGGGAGGGAGGAGGAGAGGAGGAAATGAGGAGGTAAAAGGGAGACACAGCATGAGAAGGGAGGAATAGATACTGGTAGGGTATAGAAGACAGCATTGTAGCATTGCAGCAAACGGATCCTATGTCCTAATCTGGGCCAAAACACAATGGGAATACCGGGGGTATATGGCAATTACAGTGACACAATGGGGGAGGGGGGGTAAGGGCTTTACTAGGGACTGTGGGGACTCTAACAAAACATAGCTGTACTTAGGAGACTGTGGAGACATTGAAATACTGAGGTGACACATTGTAGACATTCACTGCTATTGCAATGCAATTTGGTACGCATTGAGACCAGAGGGGGTGACTGAATAGTGCAGATAGATGGTATGTACAAATCCATCTATGAAGCAGCTTAGGACCAGGCAGTGTGTGATGAAAGTGGACAAAACATACTCACTTGATCCTCTCAGTGCCCACTCCACTCACATAGTGTCAGGCTCTGCATCTGATGGTGGTGACATCGCTATGAATACGATTCATAAACTTCCTCTCTTCACCAGCAGATGTCAGTATGAACTCATCATGAATCATGTTGTTTCTCTGTCTGCCAGCAGAGGGCACACTCTTTCAGAACTTGTTCTCTACAGACTGTTGTTGGGAGGAGATTTGGATGATCACCTGATGTCTCTGCACAAGGATAAAAGCCAAGTCTGAGCACTACTCCAGGGCTAGCTCATCATATCTGTGTTCTGGCCCTCCTAGCCTGAGTTACTGGCCCTTGTCTCCTGTATCCTGTTATCCTGTTCTTGAATAGATTACCTGTGTATGCCTTGCTCTCGGCAATTCTTTGCCTAGCGACTACATTGTATAGTTTGATATTCTGGTTCATGTTTTGCCTGTATGACTGCCTGTTAGCTTGCTCCTTCTGTACTGCGAATTATCTCTTGTATATATTTGTAAATATTTACTGTGCATATATAAACCAGGTTCCGGGGTCTGTGTGCACACAATGGGCTTGATTCACAAAGCGGTGCTAACCTAGTTAGCACACCTAAAGACTTTTGGGCGTGATAAGCATTGCACTAAGTAGGTTAGCACCGCTTTGAGGGAAAAACTAACACGCAAAACTAAGTCCGGTGCGCGAAACGTCGCATAAGGTTTAATGGCAATGGGCAATGGGTTAAATATAGGTGGTATCAGTGGCCTGTGGCACCCTGGTCTGGCGGTGGGAGCTGCACAGGCAGCAGGAGCAGGGCAATGCAGCAGCAGCAGGTGTAATGTGTGCCAGGAGCATGCCGGACGTGGCACATGGCAATAGGCACTTAGCACATTTGCCACGTGTCACGTGGCATTTGCCACGTATCACGTGGCACGTGTCACTTGCCAAGTGCCACGTGGCAAGTGCCACATGACACGTGGCATGTGCCACGTGCCACGTGGCAAGTGCCACATGACACGTGGCAAATTACAAGTGACATGTGACACGTGCCAAGTGACACGTGCCAAGTGCTGAGTGACAGTCAGACAGCAGAGGAGAAGACACACTAACTGTCACACTGGCACTGCTCACAGCACAGCAGTTCTGTAGAAAGCTAACACAGTAGTACTACTACTTTAACAACTACTAGCACTGACTGCAGTACTACAGTACTAACTACACAATAACACAGAAATCCTATCCCCTAATTCCTAACCTAACCTATAGCTAAGGCTAATAGCTGGCCAGCAGGCAGCAGCTGGCCTGGTCTGTGCACAGCACACACACAGACACATAGCAGCTGCCTGCAGCACACACTTTGACTGTCACACAAATGACATCAAGCTAATTAATGATTTAACAATAGTGTAGTGACAGTGAAGGGGTTAATCACTGAACATCTTTTGGTTTATAACTGTGTACAGCCCTACAGCCCTTGCTAGGCCAGCAGCACTGGAGCACACACTCTGACTGTCATACAATGACATCAATCAAGCTAATTAACAATTTAACAATAGTGTAGTGATAGTAGTGAAGGGTTTAATCACTGAACAGCTTTAGGTTTATAACTGTGTACAGCCCTTGCTAGTTCACCAGCACTGGAGCATGTCTCTCAGTGAGCATTCAGCAAGCTAAGACAATATGTCTCATCATGGCAGCCCTCCTTATTATACAGGGAGGGGGGGGGGGGGGGGGGCAGGCCAGTGTTCCTTTCTGTGATTGGGTGCCAGGGTTTAGGCTGGGAGCCCTCTGATTGGCTCAATGAGGTCAGATGGGGCTGGCCAGGGTTCCCCTCTGTGATTGGTTGCTAGGGCTTCTGCTGGGAGCCCTCTGATTGGCTCCAGGACGTCATCTCCTTAGTTACAGTATTTCGGATCCGGATATCCGCAATATCCACGGATATCTGCGTTATGCCCCCAAATATCTGCAGATAGCTATCCAGATTTTTAAAAAAATCCAGAATCGGAATCCGAATTGGATAGCGGAAAAAAGTTCAAATATCTGGGTTACCCGGATATCCAGAATCCGGATGAGCACCACTGTTTTAGATTCTAAATCTGGACATAGTCATAATGCCAGGGAGGTTAAAGAAAGTCGGCCTGCCTAGTGATTTGTTGGATCAAGCATACTCTCATTTAAAAAGAGGGCTGGCGATGCTGTGGCTTGGCTGGCGATGATGCTGTAGGCTGGCTGGCGGTTATGCTGGGCTGGTGGTTATGCTGTGGCCGTGCTGGTGGTCATGGTGTTGTTATGCTGGGCTGGCTGGCATGCTGTGTTGGTATGCTTGTCTGGCTTGCTGGCATGCTGTGCTGGGTGGGTCGGCTCCAGGCAAGACTATGGTGGTCCCGGTGTGCCCAGTGGAAGTGCCTTGAATTCTGAGGGACGCCAGAGCGTCATCCCCACTGCTTTCATGGCGGCGCACACAGAAGGTGATGAGTATGGTATGCATGGGGTGGAGCTACACAGATGCTTTCCAGCCCAGTTGGGATCACATGGGGCAGGGCAGTCAGTGAGGGAGGAGTGAGGCTCCAGACGACTTGGTAGTTGTGGTTGGCAGATACAAAGCTGAAGTGCACAACAATTGCGCAGCTCATTCTACCATGTGAAAGAGACCACAGGCTGCCAATCCCAACATGAATAAAATTAGATATTATGTACATGGTTCAGAGGCCACAAGGGATCGGTTGAAAAGGGCGCCCGAGCTGCCTGTATGAAAAGGGCGCCGCCATAGACATCAATGTTATTTCTGGAAATATGGGCTACAAGGTGTAGAAAAGGGCGCCCGAGTTTTGATATAGGCTACAAGCGGGCTCCCCTTTGTAGCCCATATTTTTTCGGCTACAAGGTTTTCGGCTACAAGCGGGCTCCCCTTTGTAGCCCATATTTTTTTCGGCTACAGTAAGGTGCCCCTCTGTAGCCCATATTATTGACTTTTTTTTTGTAGCCGAAGTTTTTATATGGGCTACAAGCACTGTAAGCCGAATTATTTCATTCCCCCACTATCCATGGCGGCCTGGAGGGGGAATAGTAATTAACACATCCCGGAGTTTTTTTCTAGCCGAAGTTTGTATATGGGCTACAAGCGCTGGAAGCCGAATTATTTCATTCCCCCACTATCCATGGCGGCCTGGAGGGGGAATAGTAATTAACCCCCTTGGCGGTATGAAAAATACCGCCAGGGGGAAGCGCAACAGTTTTTTTTAAATTTTTTTTTTTTTTATCATGTAGCGAGCCGAGGGCTCGCTACATGATAGCCGCTGCTCAGCGGCATCCCCCCGCCCGCTTCGATCGCCTTCGGCGATCACCGATCAGGAAATCCCGTTCAAAGAACGGGATTTCCTGGAGGGCTTCCCCCGTCGCCATGGCGACGGGGCGGGATGACGTCACCGACGTCACCGACGTCGGGACATCATTGGGAGACCTGATCCACCCCTCGGCGCTGCCTGGCACTGATTGGCCAGGCAGCGCTCGGGGTCTGGGGGGGGGGGCGCGCCGCACCGGATAGCGGCGATCGGGCGCGCGGCGGCGGCGATCGGGGTGCTGGCGCAGCTAGCAAAGTGCTAGCTGCGTCCAGCAAAAAAAAAATTAAGTAAATCGGCCCAGCAGGGCCTGAGCGGCACCCTCCGGCGGCTTACCCCGTGTCACACACGGGGTTACCGCCAAGGAGGTTAACACATCCCGGAGTTTTTTTGTAGCCGAAGTTTTTATATGGGCTACACCAGGCGCCTTTTTTTTTTGTAGCCGAAGTGTTTATATGGGCTACATCAAGCGTCTTTTTTGTAGCCAAAGTTTATATGGGCTACACCAGGCGCCTTTTTTGTAGCCGAAGTTTATATGGGCTACACCAGGCGCCTTTTTTGTAGCCGAAGTTGGTATATATATGGGCTCCACCAGGCGCCCTTTTTTACCGGCGTCCTTTTCATGTAGACCCAGGCACAAAAGTGAAACAACATTATTAAAAACAGTTTAAAAAAATAACAGCTAAAGTAGACTGACCTCCTCAGTGGGAAAAAAACCCCTCAATGATGGGGTAAAGAACTGTAATTTTATTCATCCAAATGACTCATAGGTTGCAACGTGTTTCTCTGGACAGGGTTCCCACTTTTTTCAGGCATATAAAGAGAGCAAAATCTCCAATGAGACTTAGTAGAGCCTAGAGCCTCAGTGACTGAAACGCTATGCTCTACTATGGCTCATTGGAGATTTTTCTCTCTTTAAATGCCTGATGAAGCGGGAACCTAGTCCCAAGAAACGCATTGCAATCTATGAGAATTTTGTTCATTTGGATCAATAAAATTACAGTTCATAACTCCATCATCGAGTTTTTCCCCCTAAAGGAGGTAAGTTTACCTTTACCTCCTGTATTTTTACACTGTTTTAGTGATGAGCACACATTTCGCATAATTGTAATTTTGCATTGTAATTCACAACTACAATGCAAAATAGTAATGTAAAATTTCAGGAAAAATCTTAAATAATTTTGTTTGAAAATGTAATCAGCAACCATAATTTCGCAATTTTAGATGGTTTTCACGTAATTTTGTGCTGACTTTAGCGGTTAATAGGAAAGCCCTCATACATGCTATTGTCAGTAAAATTGCTACGTATGTAAAGGAAAAACTGATCTTAAAAAGCAAAGGAGAAATAATTTTTAAACTGAGAAAAATTACAATTTAAAAACATTTTTCCTCAGCATTTCTAAAATCGATTTTCTCAAAAACTACAGTCTTTTTTTTTTTATTATTATATTTTGACTTCTTCACACTATTCTCCTTAATATACATAGCAACTTTGTTCAATATAGAATGTATGGGGGCGTTGCTATTAACCGCTAAATTCGGCACAAATTTATGTGAAAATTATGTGAAATTAAGAATGGATTACACAAAATCAATTGAATGTCCAAATAGTAATTGCATATGTCTAAATAGTAATTACAAATGGCCAAAATTTCAAAAATGTATTTGAAAATTTGCGAAATTGTAATTAACAGATTACAATTAACACTGATTTTAATAATTTTATTTCACTTTGGTGAATCTGAACCACATAGATAATCATACCACCTCATGTGGAGGGTTTGTCTCCTTGTTGTTTTGTCCATAACTGCAGAAAGCAACTCTAGGGTCGGGTTTATTCTTCCCACTCCACCAGCCCACTGTTATGACACGGCTGTGGTACCATTGATGATCATAATCAACTAATTACAATTACGCAAAATTATGTGTACATTTTCGCATTTACGCCTATGCGTAACTACGAATTGTTAATTAAATTGACTTTGTATAAGCATTCGTAATTATGCATGAATTAAAGCGTAATTTACACATAATTTTGTGCTGACTTTGCCGGTGAATAGCAAAGCCCCCATACATGCTATTGCTACCAAAATTGCTACACATGTTAAGGAGAATAGTGGGTACTAGTAAAAAAAAATTCAAAAAGACTTTGTAGTTTTTGAGAAAATAGATTTTAAAATACAAAGAATTTTTTTTTAACTGTCATTCTTTTGAGTTTACAAACAATTTTTTTTGCAGTTTTAAAATAGATTTTCTTAAAAACTACAAGGTCTTTTTGAAATATTCTTAAAGTACATGTAAATTCATGGGTAATTACGCATGCCTAAAATTGCATACCAAATTAAGTACGCTTTTCCCCGAAATTTCGCATTACGATTATGATACGTAAATGCGAATTACAATGCATAATTACACATAGGCATAATTTCTGCTCATTCCTATGTGGTACACAAATATGAGTATAATTATTTACGTTGTCCTAATTCCCCGTGTCACAAGCTTACTAAACTATATTGGCTCTAAGTTTCCTCCCACATTCCCCTCTTACCTGTTTTCCTTCAAAAATGAGATGGTAATCGGTGCTTACAGTATATGGATGATAAACTCAATTGTGTGATGATGGGTGCCTGAAAAAAAATCTGCCTCTACAGAGACCCATGGAGCCTTGAGTCTCACTCTCACTATCATTCCTCTAATGAATGGTGGTGTAATGCTATGGGCGTTTCTAATAGAGCGAATCTGCATGCGTTTTCTGCATGCAGATTCGCATAACCAATACAAGTGGATGGGACTGTTTCCACTTGTCAGGGTTTCTGAACATTTTTCTGTGCAGAAAATCTGCACGGCAGAGCCATCAGAATTCGTACACCGCTAAGCGGTGTGCGAATCGCATACAATGTAATTAAATAGGAAAAACGCATGCGTTTTTGCCATGCTTTTTCTATGCGTTTTCGCATGCATTTTTGTGTAAAAACAATGTAAAAAGCACACCAGCATTGACATGGTTAAAAACGCTTGGCCACAAAACACATGCGAAATTGCATAGAAAAAACGCATGGAAAAACGCATCCGCATGCAAAATCGCACATGCGTTTTCCACTCTGGAATCACACCGCACCAATGGAAACGTACCCTTAGGGCCCTTTTCCACCAGCGCGTTTGCGCTGGCTGAATCGCAAAAACGCAAACCGCTAGTGATTTTACAATCGCTACGGTTTGCTTTTTAACATAGGAATCGCGGTAGGTCATTTCCACTACCGCGATTCGTTTTTGTCGGGAACGCGAACGCGCAGCGGAGCGATATTTGCAGCGATTTTGCTATGCAGTGCATAGCATAGCAAAATCGCGGCCGCGAACATCGGGGAATCGCCGCTAATTGCGATTCAGCAATCGCTAGCGTTCAGCGTGAACGCTAGCGATTGCTAGTGGAAAAGGGCCCTTAATGTGTCAGAATATGGAGTGAAAAGTGAAGAATCAAAAGAAAAAAAAACATCCTTCAATAAAATAGCTAAAAAAATTTAAACAAATGCAGCAAAACAATCAGGAAAATGTGATGTGCACCCAGCAGCTACTCATTCAATGACTGAAGCATGAAAACGGTGCAGTTCACTTCTACTTATCTGCCAGGCTTTCTGCTTCAAAAGCCTTTGTATGAAGTTGGGCGGATGGACAGATGTGTGAAGGCTTCTCAATTATTCCGTAGCAGAGGGAGCTGCTACCGATTCTTTTGATCACCAAAGGTAAAATAGAGAAAATCCCCAGCTGGCTCAGCGGTTCTGATATATAGTAGCCAGGCTCCTATCAAAGATGACCCCTGACTCCTGAGATGGGTATTTTCTTGGCTTTAGCTCTTTAAAGAGAAACTCCGACCAAGAATTGAACTTTATCCCAATCAGTAGCTGATACCCACTTTTACATGAGAAAAATAATGATTTTCACAAACAGACCATCAGGGGGCGCTGTATGACTGATTTTGTGCTGAAACCCCTCCCACAAGAGGCTCTGGTACCGTACGGTACTCTGGGCAAACTGTCACAATGTAACAATGTTCAGACAGGAAATAGCTGTCTGTTAAAGCCAGACCAGCTAGAAACAGCTCCATAATCTGCCCACAGTAACAATGTCACCATGTAATACAAGTCAGAATGTGAATCTGGGAGAGGAAAGATTTTACAATGAGCAAACACTGACTAAATCATGTATACATAATTATTGTAAAAATGAAGCACTTTTTTTATTACATTATTTTCACTGGAGTTCCTCTTTAAGTTATACAGCTGGAGTTGGTGAAATAAACACCACGATTTATAACCAACTAACAGCCTTCAAGGATGTCTTGCACTAATTTAGCATGGAACCGCTCTCATAAAATAAACCCTTTTCATAAAGCATTCATAAATATATCATTCTGTACTTCCAAATGTCAAGGCTCCCCCCACCTTCAGAGCAATACAAGCAGGGGCGTAACTATAAATCATGCCCCCCCCCCCCCCCCCCAGCAAAACTTTGATGAGGCCCCTTTTACAACCTTTGGCTGGCAAACCTTTTGTGACTCTCACAACCCAGGAGCTCATCTTGCAAGGATCAAGGGTGGATATCTTAATATTTACAAAAAAAAACCCCTCTTTTCATTTTTCTCAAATTTTTTGCTAAAATAAAAAAAATTTGTGCAATTTCACATTAAAAATAATGAATTTTTGTGTTTTTTGTAAATTCTCACATCAGGAAAAAAATGTTTTCTTTGACCATAGAATTATGGCCAAAGAGTATTTTCTCAAAACTGAAAATAGCATTTTCTTCCCCTCTGATCTGAAGAAAGGACCCCTTTTTTAGAGGGAGTGAATAGTAGTTGGGGCCCCCACAGTTGCTCCCCTGTAGTTATACCCCTGTATGCAAGCCCTGCCCCCCCCCCCCCCTCAGCTACAGGAGCAGGTAATACGCAGGAAGAGGAGCTTTTGCCATGGGGCTCCCTTAGTGGGGTTAAAGGGAATCTTGAAAGTCTAGAAAAGCTAAGAAATAGAACATTTGTAGCAAAGAACAGAGTCTCGTGATGTTTCCAGTACAGGAAGAGTTAAGAAATATCAGTTGTTATTTATGCAAAAGAGCTTCTCTGAGCTTTCCAACCCAACTTAGGTCAGAGACAGTCCTGTTTTCTGAAACATTTATACTGTATATCAAAATAAAAGTGAGAGGCAGCTTCAGATAATATTTTACTGCAGGGGAGTTCAAAGGGTCAGTAGCTCTGCTCTGTTTCATAGTTTAAAATACAGTATGTGGTTTGTAATTGCTAATATGACAGAATGGTGGAATGTTATAAAAAAAAAAAAAGCTATATAACTGAAAAAAAAACATGAGATTCTTTTCTTTGCTACTAATGTTCTACTAATTATCTGTATTACACATACAATTCATAATAACATACTTTTTTTCTTTTCCTTTAAGGACACCCTCAGCTCATTACCTGCTCCTAAAGCTTGGGGGGGGGGGGTTAGAGAACAGGACCGGAGGGGCCATCATGGATTTTTTTTCTGCTTCCCCTGGAGATGATCAAATTGTGCACTGTGGAAGCTGAGTCAGAATGCGGGCCACAGTGCACATACTCTGGTTTCCTCCCTCATACCGGTAAGTTAACTGACTCCTCTCCAAAAAGAGACATTGACCAGATGAGCAAAAATGCCGATATTATTTTCACATTCATTTTTGCGAAAATAATGTAAAATCCAACTTTCAAGTGAAAAAGCCATCAAAAATAATTGTGTAATAAGTTTGTGATTTTTTTTTTCATTTTTCTCAAATTTGTGTGTAGTGTTGCTCGGATACGCCCCCAATCAAGAATTCAAGTAAATCCAGCCACAGCAGAATCGAAATCCGGATATGCCGTAATCGTGATCCGGATTTGAATTAGAGCTCCGGATTCGACTCGGATTTTAGCCGTGATCACGCCCATGATCACGGATTTTAACTTTAATAGCAAAGCCCCCAAACATGCTACAATCACTACAATTTCATGTATTAGAAAGATCAGTGGCTACAACTTAAAAACATTTTTTTTCAAAAAGAACTAATAGTTTTTGAGAAAATTGATTTTAAAGTTTCAAATGGAAAAAGTATTCGTGAAACCGCCAAAACCTTCCAACTTTAGCGGTTAATAGCACAGCCTCCTTACTTCCTAGAAACACCAAATTTGCAGGATATGTTAAGTAGAACAGTGGGAACAAGGGAAAAATGTTTTAAAAAAGACCTTATAGATTTTGAGAAAATCCCAAATGTGTTAAATACATTAACTGTCATTTATGGCAACCAGTAGAAAAGAGAATTCCGCTACACCAATGGCTGGGTGAAAAAAGGTTCTCCATTTATTTATAACATCAGTGGATACAAAAAGTATTAAAACAGCTCACGCGTATCGGAGCTCATGGGTCCTTAATCATGATTAATTTTAATACTTTTTGTATCCACTGATGTTATAAATAAATGGAGAACCTTTTTTCACCCAGCCATTGGTGTAGCGGAATTCTCTTTTCTACTGGTTGCCATAAATGACAGTTAATGTATTTAACACATTTGGGATTTTCTCAAAAACTATAAGGTCTTTTTTAAAACATTTTTCCCTTGTTCCCACTGTTCTACTTAACATATCGTGGTCCATGATTAATCATGATTAAGGAGCCATGAGCTCCGATATGCGTGAGCTGTTTTAATACTTTTTGTATCCACTGATGTTATAAATAAATGGAGAACCTTTTTTCACCCAGCCATTGGTGTAGCGGAATTCTCTTTTCTACTAGTTGCTGAGCTGAGCTTACAGGTTCCTGGCTCCCTTTGGCTTGGTTGTGTGTGGATGTTCCTCTCCTCTCCTGTTCTGTGTCATTTATGGCATTTAAATGTATACTTTTTTCCTTTGAAACTTTAAAATTTAGAAAGATTTTTTCAAAAACGATAAGGTCTTTTTGAAAAAAAAAAATCTGTTCTACTTAACATATCCTGCAAATTTGGTGTTTATATCATGTAAGGGGGCTTTACTATTAACCGCTAAAGTCAGCGGGTTCTGGCGGTTTCAATCACGGCCTTGATCACCGGATTTGGACCACGATCGCGGATGCATTCGGCACTGAATCCCTGATCGAGAGGCGATCACAAATTTGGATCGGGATGTCGGATAGTGAAAAAATGCTCGTGAATCACAGCTATTCCATGATCACGAGGTCGTGATGAGCATCACTATGTGCTAAAATAAACAATTTTCGCGCTTTTTGAAAAATTTCACATACAAAATAATGAATTTTGGTGTTTTTCGTAATTGTCACATCAGGGAAAAAAAAAAACATTTCTTTGACCATAGAATATAGTCAAAGAATATTTTCTCAAAACTGAGAATATCATTATCTATGCAAAAATGACTTTGGTGAAAATTTGCAAGCAACATTGTTAGTGACATAAATACAGACTCTGTAAAGTGCTATGGAAGATGTCAGTGCTATACAGTGTAACTACACAAGAGTAATATTTTATTTATTCAAGTATTTATATAGCGCTGACATATTACTTACGCAGCGCTGTACAGAGTTTATTGACTTGTCACTAACTGTCACTCAGAGGGGCTCACAATCTAGTCCCTACCAGAGTCATATGTCTATGTACAGTATGTATCATGTAGTTTATGTATCATAGTCTAGGGCCAATTTTTAGGGGGAAGCCAATTAACTTATCTGTATGTTTTTGGAATGTGGGAGGAAACTGGAGTGCCTGGAGAAAACCCACATAGGCACGGGGAGAACATACAAACTCATTGCAGATGTTGACCTGGCTGGGATTCGAACCGGGGACCCAGCATTGCAAGGCAAGAGCGCTAACCACTACACCACCAGGCTGCCCTGTGCCGCCTCTAATATATTAGGAAATTGACTAAAAACATCATGCAAGAGAAAAACAAGCCTTTGCTCCATCCTATGGTGTGGTGGTAGACAGGGGAGTAACTAGACTTAATACGGCCCCTGCAAAAATGATAGCATGGGGCCTCCTTGGTCACATGGTTGCACGCCAGCGGATGGCAGCATAGAGTGCTCTGCTGTGAAGCGACGTCTAGAACAGACAGGGGCAAACTTGGCCCTCCAGCTGTTAAGGAACTACAAGTCCCACAATGCATTGCAGGAGTCTGACATCCACAGTCATGACTCATAAAGGCAAATGCATTGTGGGACTTGTAGTTCCGTAACAGTTGGAGGGCCGAGTTTGCCCATGCCTGGTCTAGAAGCAGGAAAAATTACAGACGTCCTGCTACTAGCTACTCTGCATGGGCAGAAACAGTTTTTGCGAGCAAATGGGAAGGTTTTCTTGCTAATTGGCCGCACTTGGGGGGAGGAAGGAGGAGGGGGGCCCTGATGGCAGGGGTCACAGGGGTGATTGCTACGCCCGTGGTAGTAGATACACCAGACTCATAAAGCCCATATATAGTAAAATGGTCAAGGTGTTACCTAGGCCACCCTCTGCCTTAGAATGTTGTAATGTCTCTTCTAATCAGTAGCTTCCAATTAGTCATCATTTCAATTAAAAGAGAGAAAAAACTTTTCATAAGGTAAAACCACATTAATAGTACTAGTTTTAACTTTTAAATTCAAATGTGTTTAGAATCAAAGCACTTGAGTTCCTTCTGACTCTTTTCTGCTTGCTGGCCTCTGGCAAGCATCCAGTTCAAAGGCCCTCCACCACTCATTACTCCTCATGCCCTACCACCCATCTACACTCTCCAAATGCATCCAGATCCAGTCAAACATATTTTACCACTGTATTGACTCATCAGGAATGTTAAACCTTGAGTCAGCCTATACTGTATGTCTACTCCACACCACCTCATCCACTTCCTATAGACATACAATCTGCAATTGGGAGACAGCTCATTGGGTCTTTTGCACTAATTGGATGTGTGTGCATATTCTCCTTTCCCCAGGTAAAAAAAAAAAAAAACTACTGTTAAAGGGGAACTGAACTCAGAACTTCCTCTTTGCTCTAAAAGCTAAGCAACAGCATAATAACCTTTAAAGATGAAAAAAAAATCTTTGTTACAGATGATCCAATCATGAAATAAGTTTGAAGTGTATCTACCTCCTGCTTTCATGGAAGCAGACATATTGTTAACACCCTGTGCTTTCAAATGAGCTTATCTGCCATGGCAGTCAGGTGACACAGGGAGAGATCAAATTACAGCTTGTGATTAGACACAAATGAGGGGGAATTAAACAGGCTAAACTCTCTAAATACATACAGGGTGCATTTCTCTGTTTTCCTGCTGTCCTGTGCGAGAGTTCAGGTCTACTTTAACTGACTAACCCCTGACTTCCCTACATGGATACTTGTAAGAGTAGGGATGATCCAGAGGGCTGGTTCACATTCGAATGAATTTTGCGGCACAACATTTTGAGGATTTTTTTTAGCAATTGCTAGTTGCAATTACCACTCAAGAAAACAAGAATTGCATCCCGATCTCCCCAAACATTCTTTATGCAGTGTTTCCGATTTATGAAAATCACAAGCAGTAGTGTTAAAGGGGTATGAAACGCTAACACAATATTCAATAAAAATGTGTTTTCCTATTTTTTTTATCACCCATAGTTATTTGCTTTTGTGCACAAGTATTATTATACATTTACAAAAGTGCAAGTTCCCAAAGTATACTTTATTTGCTCTGAAAGCTGCCATTGAATTTTATTCATTCATGGTGTATTTATATTGTAATGTACCCAGTAATAAATTCTGAGCTGATGTCTGTGCTCTGGACAAATTAGAAGGAGCTTCTGCACTAACAGGGGAATGTTTACGTTCTTCACTTGCTACACTTGCTACTATTAAGTAAACAAGATAATGTTAACACCAGTTTTGAATGCAGGGAGCTTTCTATTGAAAAAGTAAGTCCTGTGTTAAACTGTTTGAATGATGTTCTGCTAAAAAAAAATGTGGACGTATATATTTTATGCTGTAAATAATCTATTAGAGCCAAGAAGAAATGTTTGGTTTCATACCACTTTAAGCATCTTATTACCTTATTAGTACATACACCGTAAAAGTATTTAACTCATAATTTTAAGTTCACAGGGGCCATACACTTTCATACAGCTTTACATTTATGGGAGTCACCATCGTAGAGGACTTGTCCTGGGCTGACATGAGAAGGGCCAAAAACATTATCCAGGACAACATTCACCCTGGAAATGCCTTGTTTGCGCTCCCTCCATTAGGTAAATATTTTAGGTCAATCCGCATACACACAAACAGAATGAAAACTAGCTTTTTCCCATCTGCCATAAACTTGTTAAACTCTGAATCTTCTCTTAAATAAATAACACTATGCACAGATTGTTCAACTATTTGAAATAACTGGCATACCTGTATAACTCCTGTATTTCTACCTTTGTTACAATCACAATGTTCCTTATACCGTATTTTTCGGAATATAAGACGCACTTTTTCTTCCCCAAAACTAGGGGGAAAAAGTGGGTGCGTCTTATATTCTAAAGGTACGGTATTTGGGCCCCAAAACATACTTACCGGTTCCTGCAGCCGCGATCCTCGCCTCCTTCGTCTGACTGCCGCCATCCAAGGGTCATCCGAGGGTCCCAGCTGTGGTCATCTGAGGGTCCCAGCCATCCCATCCAGAATCCCGGCTCTTCAGTGTCCCAGTCGCCAGATCGTCTTCACTGCAGACAGCAGCCATGCGGTAATCACGCGCTGCTGCCTCGCCGACACCCTCCATGGTAACGGCGTCCTCTTCCTAGTTACGGTGCCCCCTTCTGTGTGACGAGCGGCGCATGTGCGCCGGGTCACGCATGACTTCAGGCGCACGTGCGCCGGGGTCACGCATGACGTCAGGCGCACATGCGCTGCTCGTCACACAGAAGGGGGCACCGTAACTAGGAAGAGGACGCCGTTACCATGGAGGATGTCGGCGAGGCAGCAGCGCGTGATTACCGCATGGCTGCTGTCTGCAGTGAAGACGATCTGGTGACTGGGACACTGAAGAGCCGGGATTCTGGGTGGGATGGCTGAGACCCTCAGATGACCACAGTTGGGACCCTCAGATGACCCTTGGAAGTCGGCAGTCAGGCGGAGGAGGACAGGATCGTGGCAGCAGGATCAGGTGAGATGCTGCAGGGGCAAAGTGTAGTGTAGTTTGTGTTGGGTGCAGGATTTAGTTAGTGTAGTGTAGTTTGGGTTGGCTGCAGGGGTTAGTTAGTGAAGTGTAGTGTAGTAGTGTAGTGTAGTTTGGGTTTCTACAGGGGTTACTTAGTGAAGTGTAGTGTAGTTTGGGTTGGCTGCAGGGGTTAGTTCGTGTAGTGTAGTGTAGTGTAGTTGGTGGGGGCAGCAGGGGTAAGTGAAGTGTAGTGTAGCAGGATTTAGTGTAGATGAGCAGTTCAGCTTAGATAGAGACAGTTTTGGGGGGTTTAAAGGTCCATAAGACACCCCTGCAACATAGACGCACCTAGGTTTAGTTTTTTTTTTTTTCCTGATTTTTGCCTTCTAAATCTAGGTGCGTCTTATATGCCGGAGCGTCTTATATTCCGCAAAATACGGTATATGTTACGGCCAGAACCCGAAGTGTGGCCACTTCTAGTTCTGGCCGGCCACTTCGGGTTCTGGCCGGCCAATGTGCGAAGTGGCCGCAGTGCAGCGGCCAATGTTAGAAATGGAATGTTTCCTTTTATTATTAATGTAGTTTTCCGGTCGTCTCTGGCCAAATGTAGCAAAACAGTTAGTTAATTTAATTAAATGAAGCTGGCGGCAATGTAGAAGGATGAAGCCGCCCGGCTTCCGCTCCGCCTCCTCTCCTCCGCCCCTGCCTCTCTCTCCTCCCCGATACTGGCAGCGGGGGACATGTGAGTCCCCCCAGAGTCGTTCGTCGCGGCAGGCAATCCTGTCGTTCGTCCCTGCAGAGTGGGTGCTGGCAGAAGCAATGTCTGCAGCCTCCCCGCTCTGCTTTCCTGGCGCCACGAACGACTCTCGGGGACACACGTGTCCCCGCCGGCTGCCCGAAATAGAGAGAGAAAGAGAAAGAGAGAGAGAGGCAGGGGCGGAGGAGAGGAGGCGGAGCCGCCAGCTTCATTTCATTAAATTAACTAACTGTTTTGCTACATTTGGCCGGAAAACTACATTAATAATAAAAGGAAACATTCCATTTCTAACATTGGCCGCTGCGCTGCGGCCACTTCGCATATTGGCCGGCCAGAACCCGAAGTGACCGGCCAGAACTAGAAGTGGCCACACTTCGGGTTCTGGCCGTAACATATACACCATGGGGCTGTCATGAAAAAGTAATTTCATTGTGTTACACAATGACAATTAAGTGCTTAAATTTTATATATAGAAAGTCCATCTATTTTTTTTTTTTTTTTTTAGGTTTCATAGCTGTACTGATTGGATATTTGTGCTTACATTCCGTTGCTAATGGTGAGTTACATGGGGGGGGGGGTAAAATTGAGTTGTGGATATAGCAATAGAAGGTGTTGTTCGGCTGTGGCCGAGGGGCATGTCTGTATGTGCTCCTGAATGGAACTGTCACCTAGGGATCATGTCCAAACCTATGGCCGACATTTATTGAAATTGTGTCTGAAGTTTTCTACATCTGTTGGAAAATAAATAAAGTGAAATAATGGATGAATGGATGGATTCGTTTTGTGAATTAACTGAAATACTGTATATGCAAACAGAGATTACAGACTACTAATGACTCATTTTTGCTATTGAATCAGATCGGTAATCCGATTTCCAATTTCGATTTCTGGTTTTCCAAAACTTCTGAATAGTTACTTTAATTGGCAAAATACTTCTGACTCAGAAGCATTGGACCACTCAGAGGATGCAGAACTTTTCCGACACAAATCAGATTGCTGCAGCAATTATAGACTAATCACAAGACTTTGATACTAACGAGTATTTCTTGAGTCTTCTGATTGGCCTAAAATTTCCATGATTTTCCGATTTTGACGTTAAATCACCACATCTTCTGGTTGGGCCAACACTACTGAGTATTTCTGATTTTCAGAATTATGAAAATTCGAAAATATTTGGTAGTATCAGACCAATCAGAGAATCCGGTGATTTACCATGAAATTCGGAAAACCACAGAAACTTTAGACCAATCAGAAGTTTTGAAAAATACTCAGTAGTATCTGAGTCTTGTGATTGGTAATGGTTAAGGGCTCTGCCTCTGACACAGGAGACCAGGGTTCGAATCTTGGCTCTGCCTGTTCAGTAAGCCAGCACCTATTCAGTAGGAGACCTTAGGCAAGTCTCTCTAACACTGCTACTGCCTATAGAGCGCGTCCTAGTGGCTGCAGATATGGCGCTTTGAGTCCGCCAGGAGAAAAGCGCGATATAAATGTTTGTTTGTTGTTTGTTTGTCTACAATCACCGCAGCAATCCTACTTTCGACAGAAAAAGTTCTGTATCCTCTGACTGATCCAGTGCTTCACTGTTTGTGATTGGGCTAAAATTGCCGAGCTGTGGTAAATAGGATTTCCACAGAAATCTGATTACCGAATGGTGATTACCGAGTTTCGATTTTCAGATCAAATACCCTATTTCCTATCGGAAAATTGGAAATTTTTAGTCTGACAGAAATCTCCGACCATCCCTAGTTTCAGAGTTTCCCAGATGTTATTTCCTACAACTTACAAAAGCGCGGCTGCTGGGGTAACTGAATAGTTGTTAATAAGTCACAGAGGCCACTATCTCCTATCTCATTATCGGGATGGACACAGCGATTCACGTGCCTTTACATGACATCTGCTCATTATATCTCTGTGTTCTTGGAGAAACCTTTATTCATTTCCTACCTCTTTCTTTGAAGCCCTGGTCTGGATATTGATGTTCAGTGCTTAATAACGTCTTGCCATGGTAATTCAGAATGACAGTCATCATCACTAGAAAATGAATCTTTTGTCACGGGCTGCAGAAAATAATATAAACATTTCCCAGATCTTGTCTAACACCTGCCTGAAATATTGGAATGATATGGAGAGCGAAAATGGTGCCAAACCTGGCAATCATGTCTCTTGCCTTTTTGCAGGGACAGATGGTGTAGTAAATTACTGCTGAGCTGCATAGCACAAATAGTCTGTTTCACACGAAGAGAACATTAACTGGAATGAAAGCGGGGGGAACTGAGATCTGCCTTTCGGTTATAACAAAGGATACATGGAATTAAAATTTAATGAAGGTTATTTCATAAACCGCACAAAAAAATTGCCAGAGTGCAAAGCTCCTCCAATGCATCAATTTGTTCTTTTTTCTATCTTGTACTTGGACACTTGAAGCATATGAAATGGATTATCTGAGGTCAGCCATTGACAGGAAATGGTAAAAGCCACCTGATGCTATTTAGACTGATGTTCAGACAGCATTATCTTATCTCAGATGCAGCTTTGACCATAAACACATAGATGGATCAAGTCACATGGGGGTTGATTTACAAACCTTACTTTTTTTTCACCTTAAAGTGAACCAGAGACGAAGCACCCTCATGTATTTTACCATATATATATCAGTGGGAACATTAGAGAAAACACCTACCCTGCTCTGTAATTTATCCTTCACTGCTCAGCCTGCTTATCAGCCCCAGTGGCGTAGCAATAGAAGATGCAGAGGTAGCGACCGCATCGGGTCCCTTGAGCCAGAGGGGCCTCAAAGGGTCCACCCTCTATCACAGTATTAGCTCTCTATTGGTCCTGTGCTGGTAATAATTACTTCTATAGATACTTTGAATAGTAGTAATCCTTAACACACTGTTCCCCATCCTCTTCTTGCAACTCTGACACTGTGGTTGTCCTTGGCAGGTTTTGGTGGTACGCCATATCAATTGTTATGTATAGAGTGCTTGGAGGGGCCCCATGTAAAACTTGCACCGGGGGCCCATAGCTCCTTAGCTACGCCACTGATCAGCCCTGATAAAATCGCCGACAGAGCATTCAGTCTGGCTTTGCTCAGTAAGTATAGCTGAGTCTGTCTTCTCTGATTTCTTTTCAAGCTCAAGCCTGCCCCCTTCTGGCTCTGCTATAATGACTCAGCTGTAATGATGTCCTACAGTGCATTACCGTGACCAGGAGCACTCTGCGCATGTGCATGACATATTGATTATGTCATTCACATGCGCAGAGCGCCACAAGAGGTGTCTAAAGTTAGGCACCACCAGGAGGGGTTAAGGTTAGACACTTCCAGGGGGGTTACGCACTGCCAAGTGGGTTAAGGTTAGACACAATCGGAGGGGAGGGGGAAGTTAAAGTTAGGCACCACCAGGGGGGTGGGGTTAAGGTTAGGAACTACCAGGAGATGGTTCTGTATGAGATTAGGGAGAGGTTAGGTTACAGTAAAATATCAGTAAGTATTAAAGATGACAGATGCTGGTGTAGAGACAAGAAGGATAAAACTTTAATAGCAGTAGCCCAATGCATTTTTTAGGCTTCAACGGGGTTCATTTAGACTATACTTATTAATATGCTCTAGACTTAACCAGTCAATCCTTAAAGAAATTAACCCTGACTGTTCGTTGGAGGGAGCAATGCTGAAGATAAAGCTGAAACACTTTGCACACACAATAAGAAGGAAGGACTCATTGGAGGAGACCCTGATGCTGGGGAAAATCAAGGGCGAAAGGAAGAGGGGACAGCAGAGACTGAGATGGCTAGACAGTATAATGGAAGCAACAAACATGAGCTTGGACAAGCTGTGAGAGGCAGTAGAGGATAGAGGGGCCTAGTGTGCTGTGATCCAATGAATCGGACACGTCTGAACAGCAATTGAACAACAACTTAATATGCTAGAAAACTGACTATACATATAGGTACATATACAGTGTCGGGACATAACACACATACAGTCCCTACAGCTGCTAAATAATGTTTCCGACTCTACCAATTAAAGTAAACCATCAAGGAAAAAATCTCCAGTAGGAAGTACTCACCTCGACAGAGGGAAGCCTCTGGGTCCTAAAGAGGCTTCCCCCATTGTTCTCAGAAACCTCTTCCACCCCTGGGACCCCCAGACAGAAGTAAACAGAAACAATCCGAGTCAGTGCTGCGTGAAGACACAGTAGCAGCTTCCTCTCAGGCTCCGGTGGAAATAGCCAATGCCCGATCGTTCGGGTCCACTCTACTGTGCAGATACAACCCGATCAGGCTTGGCTATTTCCACTGGAGCCCATTGGAAAGCAGCTACGCGTTGTCATGATCGGTGTCAGCACGCAGAGAGAATCTGATTATTGTCGATCTGCAGTATCACCAAGAATGCAGATATATACCTGATTATTGATGATCGGCAGTATCACCGATAATCCGATATATTGCTAACCTCTGGACACCAGCAAAAGAACACAAAGACAGTAGAATATCAGATGGTGTGGAAATGTCTACCACACGGTAATTCCTCAGAGGTGTGGTTACCTCTGAATGGGAACCCCGTGAGTGAGATCCTCTAACCAGGCTGAGTGAGGAATCTCGACCCCCAGCAGTAACAATCTGCTTGGGGCAGGCGTCTCGGAGAGGCAAGCCTCAGAGATAACCCTCCAGTGGGAGACGTTCCACTGAAGGGAGAAAGGTCAGACAGGCAAGGGTTCGGCAACAGAGATGACGGCGGCAGTACAGGAGCGAAAGGCAGAAGAATAATCGTTAGACAGGCAGAGGTCGGCAACAAGGATCAGATAGGCAAAGGTACAAGATCAGCAAGAGATAGAGTAGTCAGGGATAGCCAGAGTCAAAAACACAGATCAATATACAAATAATTCCTAAGCTAAGGTGTGAAATCCTTAGTATCAACACCAGGGCACTGTACTAAGGTCTGAGCGCTAACACATCAAGTGTATTCACGACAGCAGACAAGGAGCAACTGACAGACAGCTCCTTTTATGCTGGGGAACGCTCTAGCAGCGTCCCCCAGCCGCCCAGCCAATCCCTGGCCCTGCTGGAGTCAGCTGACCAGCCTGGTCAGCTGACTCCTCTTCGGGAACGATAAAGTTCCTGTTTCCTCACGCGCGTCAAGCGCCGGGTGAGTGCCGGCGACGGAGACCCCCTGGAAGGCAGCTGCGCAGCGGAGTCCGCCGAGCATACGGACTCCGCCGACCGCACAGCCCCGCCTGGCGGCACGCCGGCGGTGGAAGTCTGGGAAGCGGAGCCCACTGCCTCATGCCTGCTGGCAGCGGGTCCGCTATCCCTCACACGCGTACATCATAAAAGGGCGTCGGGGAAAAAAGGCCGCGGGGTGTGAACGATAAGCAGTAATACCGTTTGTAAAAATATTGTGTTGTATTTCGTTTACAAATAATGTTTTACAAATTTATAAATCATTAAATAATGTGTGAAATCAGCAGTTGTGAAAACGTTAATTTTCCCTGTTTCAAAAGTGAAACTTATAATTAAGTTTGTTAAAAAAACGATAATATATGTTTAATCGTTATAATTGTATATTATTGTGAATAGCCTTCATTTATCGTTTCTTCTTATAATAAAATCTGAAAATATTGTTTATAACGATGATATAAATATAACTACGTTCGTAATAAGTGTTGTAAAACATTAGTAAGTATTATTAAAATGTTACTAAAACTATACCTAACCCTACTCTCACACAGAGCCCTCCCTGTACCTATCTCTAACCCCTAAACCCCCTGGTGGTGCCTAACCCTAAGACCCCCTGGTGGTGCCCAACCCTAACCACCCCCTTGGTGGTGCCTAACCCTAACCACCCACCTGGTGGAACCTAATCCTAACCACCCCCCTGGTGGTGCCTAACCCTAACCACCCGCCAGGTGGTGCCCAACCCTAAGACCTCCCTGGTGGTGTAACAAACGTGGAAGAGACAGCTGCGGTGAACAGCGATACCACCACAGCTGCCTCCATCTCACTGCCTAGCGATTTATCCGTGCCTTGGGCGTCTAGCACACCGAGGACGGGTTTGTCAGCAGCACATATGGTCGCATTGTCGCCTGCGCGCGCGCACAGAAAGGACCTTTATGTGGGGAGGAGGTGCGTCAGCTGACCGGCCGGTCGGCTGACGTCAGAGGAGACGCTCGCCGCTCCTCATTGGTTGATGGGAGTGGGCGTGCCGGAAGGCTCTACTCTGCTTCTTAAGCCTTGCTGAATCACTCGCAACTTGTCTGCTGTTGCGAATACTTCGTGTTAGCGCTCAGACCTTAGATAGATCCGGTGTGCTTTGATCCGGGAGGAAACCGGGGATTTCACACAGAGATAGGAATTGTTTGATAATTATAATTGAGATACTGTTTATTATCTGTGTATGACTCTGGCTCGTTCTGACTACTCTTCCCCTCAGTGATTCTGTACCTCTGCCTATCTGATCTTGCTGCCGACTCTGCCTATTATACCTTCCTGCCTTTGCCTTCTGATTTTGTACTGTATCTGTCTGTCTGTTGCCAACTTAGTCTGACCACTCTACTCTCACCAGAGGGCCCTTGTCTCTGGTGAGGGGCTCTGTACTGTGAGTACTCACCAGCTCCTCTGGTGAGGTATAGCTAACCTATCAGTACTACTGTTGCACCAAGCACTATACTTTGCTAGTAGCTATCTCATTAGCTGTCTAGTATACTTGTATTATTGGTGATTCTGCAGATCACCATATAATCAGGTATACATCTGTATTATAGGTGATACTGCAGATCACCTAATATTCAGAGCTCTGTTACTTGCTGACACATATCGTTACAGGTGGTGCCTAAACTTAAGACCTCCCTGGTGGTGCTTAACCCTAACCACCCACCTGGTGGTGCCTAACCCTAACCACCCCCCCTTACTGATCACTTTATTATGTGGATAATAATGTTTTACAAATAGTGACTGTAAAAAATATATTGCAATTTACATTACGTACTAATCACTTTATTTTGTGAATAATAATGTTTTACAAACATTAAGGAATAAAAATTTTAAATAATTTTATTGTGTGGATAATAATGTTTTAGAAATAGTGACTGTAAAATATATATTGCAATTTACGTTACGTACTAATCACTTTATTTTGTGAATAATAATGTTTTACAAACAGTTAGGGATAACATTTTAAATAATGTTTTAGTTAAATACGATAAATATGTTTAGTATTTTTATAAACGTTATTCGTCACGGCGCATTTTCTAAACGTAAATCATCACAAGCACAGTTATAAAACATTAAAAATCTCCGGGCGCCGTTTGTAAAATGTTAATCATCTCCCGCGCCCTTTTTTCCTGTTCGACGCACACTAAACGATATTTGTAATGGGAGTGAATGGCGGCTCCCTTTTTGTCCACTAGCTGCCGGCGCTCTTTTTTCCTGCACCTGTGGGCACCGCTGACAAACCCTTGTCAGCATATCTTTGGGGATCCCAGCACTGGATCCCCTCTGGTAAGGAGGACGGGGAAATCCTCTCTGGGATCCAGAGTATTCCCCCTCCCAATGAAACTACCCCCAAAAGCACCACTTTTTTTCCCTTTCAGGTACACTTTAAAGTTGTGTATGTCCGCCAATACCCTTGAAATAATCATGTCTAATCTGACAAAATGTCACCACTGGATATTTTATGTTTAGTCTCGGATGGGAAAGCACTAAGTGGAGGTGAGTAGAACAGACAAGCAGGCAGAGTAAAACATACTGAGGAAGATGACAGGATTGGAGGAGCACAGATTGGGATTGGCAGAATACATATGTGGGGCACACTGTGGGAAGAGTAAGGAGAAAAGATATGAGATGACATATTGGTTGTGGTTGAACAAGAGAAAGGAGAGGCATCTGCATGGTATTAATACCCTACCTACACTCACCTAAAGGATTATTAGGAACATCTGTTCAATCCAATCACATGGCAGGTGCTTCAATGCATTTAGGGGTATGGTCCTGGTCAAGACAACATCCTGAACTCAAAACTGAATGTCAGAATGGGAAAGAAAGGAGATTTAAGCAATTTTGAGCGTGGCATGGTTGTTGGTGCCAGATGAGCCGGTCTGAGTATTTCACAATCTGCTCAGTTACTGGGATTTTCACGCACAACCATTTCTAGGGTTTACAAAGAATGGTGTGAAAAGGGAAAAACATGCAGTATGCGGCGATCCTGTCGCTGAAAATGCCTTGTTGATGCTAGAGGTCAGAGGAGAATGGGCCTACTGATTCAAGCTGATAGAATATGGGAGGGGGACTCCGAGAGCCCAATATGGTGTAGTAGGTACTGAGTTAAGTGAGGTGGGAATTGATTGTAAGATTATACTCACAAGCAGGGGTGCTCGGATACCCCTTTTTAAAATTCAAATTGATCCGAATCCGGATACCCAGATATCCGATCGGATATCCAAATCCGAACTTTCAGATATCCGCGTTCATTCGGATATCCAAACGCATTATCCGGGCTATCCGGGTGGATTCGGATATCCGGATAGAAAAAACAGAAGTGCCCTTTAAATTGCTTTAGAAACGTTTTTTAGGGTAAATGAGGTATGTAGCATCACTATTTTTTAAAGGGGAACACTAATTGATGATGTGGGGACTTAAAATCCCCCCCCCCCCCCTCCAAAAAAAATGGCTGTCAATTAACATTAGGCCTAGGTTCCAGACAGCGGTTGTGCAGCCCACATTATGTCCAAAGTCCAACCGCACAAGTGTGACATGACAGTTTTCAGCCAAGACACCTCCAAAAAAATTACGCAGCAATTTTGTTTTGGGTTAAATATAGGTGGTATCAGTGGCCTGTGGCACCCTGGCCTGGCAACAACAGGAGCAGGACAATGCAGCAGCAGCAGGTGTAATGTGTGCCAGGAGCATGCCGGACGTGGCACGTGGCAATTGGCACTTATCACGTGTCACTTGGCAGGTACGTAGAGTATTGCAATGCCTCATGGGACTTATAGTTCCACCACAGCTGGAGTGCCAAGGTTAGCCATCACTGGCCTAATCGCTCCAATGCCATTCTCCTCCATCTCCTGGATCCTCTGCATTTTGTCCCGGTAACTTCAACCATTGAAGTCCAGTCGGTGCAGGCACAGTCGCACTCCCACAGACGGGGGTGTTATGCACCTATGTAGTAGTACTGCGCAGCCAGAGAACACTCCCTGTGACTGAAGCGCGACAGGGTGCGGGACACGTGTTGCCGGGCTGCACATGTGCAGTAAGCACCAACTCCCAAAGTTGCTCCCATCACCTGCACTCTCGTCATGGTGCGCACCAGTCCAGCATGGCCGTCACTACACAAACAGCTGCTTGCAGTCACTGCATACCTTTCACTGCATCTGTGACTGCACATTGTATTATACCTGGCAGTCAGTGCATACCTTTCACTTGAATGGATGGCAGACTTGCCCTCCATAACAGATTCTCGTTAAAGGATTTAAAGTTGATTCACCTCACATATAACAGCAGGGCCTCGAAATTCATCCTGTATCGTTATTTTTGGTCACTACCTCGGGACGTGCATGCCATGCCTGCTGCCTTCCTTGGATGTGTGGTGGTGGTAGCCGACGCAGTTTCTTAGGCTCCCACTCTGGACCAGAATCGAACCAGGATTCCCCGGTCATTACCCATGGTCACTCGCAATGGCAGACTCGCCCTCCATAACAGATTCTCGTTAAAGGACTTAAAGTTGATTCATCTCACATATACAGCAGGGCCTCAAAAGTCCTCCTGTATTGTTATTTTGGTCACTACATCGGGATGTGCATGTCATGCCTGCTGCCTTCCTTGGATGTGTGTGGTAGCCCTTCCTGCTCCTTTGCCCACAGCGTGCCTGCTGCCTTCCTTAAATGTGTGGTGGTGGTAGCCGTTTCTTAGGCTCCCACTCCGGACCGGAATAGAACCAGGATTCCCCGGCCATTGCCCGTGGTCACTCGCAATGGCAGACTTGCCCTCCATAACAGATTCTCGTTAAAGGTAATAAAGTCGATCAGTGTCATATACAGCAGGGCCTCAAAAGTTCTCCTTTTGGTCACTACCTCAGGACGTGCATGCCATGCCTGCTGCCTTCCTTGGATGTATGTGGTAGCCGTTCCTGCTCCTTTGCCCACAGCATGCCTGCTGCCTTCCTTGGATGTGTGGTGGTGGTAGCCATTTCTTAGGCTCCCACTCCGGACCGGAATCGAACCAGGATTCCCCGGCCATTACCCATGGTCACTCGCAATGGCAGACTTGCCCTCCATAAAAGATTCTCATTGCAGGTACTGAACAGCAAGCAGAACAAGTATTTAAAAAAATAGATGTAAGCTTTAACAGTGGTAGAGAAAGAACCATTGAAAGTTGATAAGGCAGTCAGACATTACCTGACATCACTGAGTGAGGATGAGCAATCTCGCCATGGTGCACCCCAGTCCAGCACGGCCGTCACTATGCAAACTGCTGTTTGCGGTGCGTTACACAGTGAGTTTGGTGTGTCAGTGTGAAGCAGTACTCTAATTACACTCCCTGATTGATGTATACACATGCAAGATGTTTTAAAGCACTTTAGGCCTGCAATTTAGCATTCAATGTAATTTTTGCCCTTAAAACGCTGCTTTGCATCAACTCCAGATTTTTCCCCGGGACTTTTGCCATGTTTTGCAGTTCGCGAAAGTTCGCGCGAACTGAACTTTTGTGGTAGGTTTGCGAATCGAAAATTGGAGGTTTGGGCCATCTCTACATGTTACCATAGTGTGAGAACTCAAACTGCGCTAGAGGGATAATACCCTAATTGTCAGCTCACTGTGTTTACAACTAGGAAGATGCTTAACAAATGATTAAAATACAGCAGCAGAAAATTGAATTGATAAAATGAACATACAGTGCTAGATTCTCAAGGTTTAAATCACAACTGAATGATATATCTCAGACGAGTAATAGTGAAATCAATGATAAACACAGAGATACAGACTAACCAGCAAGCTCTTGGTGAACCAGAACTCAATGGAGTGTGGAAGGGGCTACAATGGTCCAAATTGCCCTCTTACTAAAATGCTATGGAAAAAAAAATGTGCTTTCTTAAAACAGAAAGTATTTGCGATAATTCAGGTTGAGTGAGATGTCTCCCAGTCCATTACTGCTGAAATATGCAAATCAACCATTGCTGCCCTTGGAAGCTAAACACACCTCCAGATCCGCTGAAATGCAATGATGTGTCAGCTTGTTATTTGTACAGAGCCATGATAATCCAACATGCATACAGTCTGGAGGAGTGTTCAGATGGACAACAATGGGTGATTTGCATATTTCAGCAGTGATGCACTGGGAGCCATCTAGGAGCTCACTCCAACCTGAATTATCGCAAATACTTTCTGTTTTAAGAAAACTTTTGATATACACAGCTGATAATGAAGATACACAAAGCGGATAATACAGCACACTCACACACTCCTCACATTTACTCACACTGCAGTAAAAAAATATAGTGTCCACACAAAAAAATAAATAAATAAAAAAGATACAAGTAAAATATAAAAAATTTACAAAAATTAAAATTGGGTTATCACTTGAGGATAAATCGAGTTCCAAAAATATCCAAAGTGTTGTCAGCAAAGTTCAAAGTGATCCTGTAATGGGGATAACAATGTCAGATGTCTCCAAAGTAAATGTGGCTAAATCCACTGCCAAGATTACTGCAGCAATAAAGTGCAGTGTGCAATGTACAAATAGTCTCACCTTCTGTGATTAATGGAGCAGGGTGAGACTAGCATGTGGGTTGAGATACTGCAGTGATGTCAGAGAGTCAGTGTGTTGGGAGTTCCTGCCTCGGTGTCCCCAGCTGGTGTTACAATAGCAACACACCTGCTACTTAGGTAAAGCAGGTTGTGCAGAATGCACAATGCACACCCCCTAACTGGGGTACCAATGAAACTGCCTTGAGCTACCTAAGCACAGCAATTTAAACATACTTTTGGGAATCCGCCCCCGTGTTACACATGACACCTAGCCAATGTAGTGCATCAATTTGTTTTTCTTTGACTGAGTATTTCGTTTTTTGTTTGTTTGTTTTTTTAAACAACTGACTTGTTTGTTATGTTTTTAACCACTTGCCGACCAGGGGATTTTGCAATGATCGGTACTGCGTGGGCTCTACAGCCCGCAGCACCGATCAGGAGTGCAGCAGGGCGATCAGACTACCCCCCTTTTTTCCCCACTAGGGGGATGTCCTGCTGGGGGGGTCAGATCGCCGCTGGCTGCATTTGCTTAGCGGGTGGGGGGCTCTTCAAAGCCCCCCTCCGCAGCGTTCTCCGCCGTCTCCCCGCTCCTTCCCTCTCCCTCCCCCGTGAGCTGCGCAGGACGGATTTCCGTCCTGCGCATTGAAGGATAGGCTTCAGCCTATCATATGCCGGCGATCCCCGGCCAATCAGAGGCCGGGGATCGCCGATCTGGCCCTACGGCGCTGCTGCGCAGCAGCGCCGTATGATGTAAACAGCGAGGATTTCTTCCCCGCCTGTTTACATTTTGCTGGCGAGCCGCGATCGGCGGCTCTCCGGCTGTTCACGGAGACACCCTCCGTGAACTGACATGGAAAGGCCGCTCGATCAAGCGGCCGTTTCCATGGTAACCCGTAGACGACCAGTTTACGCCATTCGGCGTTAGCTGGTCGTCAAGAGGTTAAAGAGCAATGAGGAAAACAGAAAGGGAAAAAAAAGGTTCACCTTTTCTCAGGTGTCATCCATTAGTGTTTTAAAATAAACATTGCCACTGTAGATGCTCTACCTAGACCTCCATCTTGCTGGAGGACCTTGTCCCAACTCTGTTCAGAATCACCATTGTATATGTCTCTCATCTCTTTATAATCCAGATTGTTGCCAGATGCTTTATTAGTAAATTACTGCTTGAATGTCTACACTTACAATAGAGGGCTATCATTTTCAAACATCAATGTTAGAACTGTACACATACAATTTGTTCATTTTCCTCACTTTGACAATTTAACTTGTTGCAGATAGTGAAATAGTTTACAATAAAGCTTTTCTCTTTAGAAAAAAAAAGATAATTTGTATTTTTCAATTTATCCTGCATATCACAAAGCTAAAAATGAACTGGTCAACTTAAAGTGGACTTGAACTCTTGCACAGGACACAAGGAAAACAGAGATAAATGCACCCTGTGTGTTTTTTAGAGAGAACAGCCTGTCTAATTCTTCCTCATTTTCAAGTAATCACAAATGTAATTTGATCTTTCAGCTGTGTTAGCCCAGAGATGCATCAGTCATCAACAGACTGAAAAGAACTGAGGGTAAATTAAAGCAGTGAACTGCCAATCAGTTTACCACCAACTGTGTAAATATACCACCAGCTGCCAGTTAACTGATAGGCAATTTCTGGCTTTGATTTATCCTTTAGAGCAGAAATTTACTATATTTGGTTAATTAACTACTGAACTCTAGTGAAGAGCAGAGAAGGCAGTGAGGTATAAGAATAGCAGGTAGACAGATGCGTGTCAATGATGTCATCATCTCCTGCCTCCAGCTACAATACATAGTCAATGAGAAGACAATTGTTTGCAACTTGTAACTGGGTCAAATGTGCTTCCTGATTCTGATTGGTCCTCTTCCAAGCTGCATACAGCCTGCATGGAATTTGCATGGAAGCTAAATTATATGCATCTCATTGGCCATCTGTGTCCATGAAGAACAGCAGTCTCCAGTTTAATGAAAGGAATGTATATATTTTCTTCTTTGATGTAATGCTTTATTAGTTTAGAATAGTTGTCCATTATTTGTAATCCAAAAAAACATAAAATAAAAAATATTAATTTCTGGGAGTTCCCACCTTCTGGAGATTCAGCTGGCAATTTTTACAAAGTAGCTGAAATATGTAACAGAGTGAAATACAATTACCCGTATTTCGCGCCGTATAAGACACTCCGGAATATAAGACGCACCCAGGTTTAGAGGGCAAAAACCATCGGAGGTCCTCCGGGCTGTGCTGCGCAGGCTCAGAACTACTGAGCCTGTTCAGTACAGCCCGGAGGACGTCCGATGACATCAGCGCGCACGAGTGACATGCACTTTGGAGCGCAGAGACCACCGGGAGCCTGCGGAGCGGAGCCGAGGGCACCTCCTGCCTGCCACGGGCTGGAGGAAGCCCCAGGTAAGTGGATTTGGATTTTTATTTTTTTTATGCAGTCCCTGAACCTTCCCTTTAAGTGGGTTAAAGTCACCACACTGTCTAAATAACTTGATAGTGTAGGATTCAAAAGAAATCTCGTTGGGTTATTGCAAAGAATCTAGGGCATTGCATCACTTCCCCTTTGCTGAGCTCCACTTCCTGTCCTGCTTTGATGTACTGGAATTACTAAAGAAGGATGTTTAAACTGTGTCATTAATGAGATGCTCTGTTTCCCAGCTGCTGAGACATCAGGTGAGAATCTTTGAAATCTGCATTAGTTTAAGATTATGACAAACGAAGCACAGGGAACACCGGTGCTCAGAATGGCAATTTGCATAGCAGATGACATTTTAATTATGTTGCTCAAATATTTCCACCTGAAGTTATGCAGAAACTGAAGCATCATTAGCTGGCTATATGTCACCCAGAGAAATCTCTGCTTTCCGCTCTTATGATTTTTTTTTTTTATCTCAACACCTGACCTTATAGAAATAATCCTGGTGGCTTTTCTGCCCTGTTCTGTTATTAGGTTTGTAAAGTACATTCATTTGAATATGCATGGCAAAGTGCACCAACCGGTTCATGGTCAGTGTTGAATGAATTATGAATACATCACAATTCAAATTCCAGCTTACTCATTCTGTGAAATATAGAGATGTAATTTATGGGTTTGTGAATTTTGGGCACCGTGGAAAACCGGGCGCAGGAACAGTGCTGATAGCAGAATATCGGTAAATTTGCTGATAGTCTATTATTTAAGACACCCCCCCCGACTGGTAGTGCCTAAACCTAAGACCCCCTGGTAATGGCTAACCCTAAGACACCCCTGGTGGTGCCTAACCCTAAGACCCCCCAGTGGTGAATAACCCTAAGACCTCCCTAGAGGTACCTAACCCTAAGACGCCCCTAGTGGTGCCTAACCCTAAGACCTACCTGATGGTGCCTAACTCTAAAACCCCCCTGGGGGTGCCTAACCCTTAATACCTCCCTTGTCCCCGATGTCTTAAAAAACGACAATAAAAAACAGGAAACAAAAGATATTTGCAGGAGCCACTTGTAGCCCAAATTTCTCCTTGGTCAGCAGCTTTGCTGCCTTAACAACAGAGAAAAAAACAGCAATAATGATAGTCAGGTATCACCTGGCGCTACAATTTCCCTTTTGGCACCAGCTTAACAATATTTTCAATCAAAGTGTATGGCGGCGCCAGATTTCTCCAAAAGCTAAAATACCTCCGATTTGCCTGACACCGTATTTTACACCCCAGACATTGATGTAACTAAGAAGCTGTGAGCCTCAATTTGAGCTTTACATTGGTCCCCTCAAACACTGCACATAACAATGAATATTAAGCACCAAAACCTGCCAAGAACAGCCACAGTGCCAGAGGTGTAGGCAGGGGAGGGAAAGTTTACTAATTATTACCACTTTACAAAGTACATAAAAAAGTGATCACTACAAGCATAGGAATAATGAAAAGATAATGCAGCAGTTGAAAAAAGGGCCCTCAAAGGCCCTGGTGCAGTCGCAACCTCCGCATCCTCTATTGCTAAGTCATTGGCCTCTGACCAGTTCTTAAATTGCTCTGCTTTCTTTGCTGTAAATTATTACTATTATTATTTATAGAATGCCAATATATTCCATAGCACTGTATAACATGCAAAACATACATAAATGGGGAGCATACATACTGTATATACTCGCATATAAGCCTACCGCGTATAAGCCGAGGTACCCACTTTTCCCTCAGAAACCAGGAAAAAGGTGATTGGCTCGCGTGTAAGTCCCTTCCCAGTATATGGCCCTCCACAGTAGCCATAAGTGCCCCAAGGATGATACAGCTATGTCTCAAGATGCCACTAGATGGCGTCATAGATATGAGACAAAGCGATTGTCACCATGGCTGGATTTCTGGCAAGGCCACATAGGCCATGGCCTAGGGCACCAGGAAAGCAAGGGGCGGGCTGTAGGCGGCAGGGTGGCATTAGCAGTTAGCGTGCCGAACATTTGTCCTGCAACACAGAGTTTAAACATGGCAGTGGGCATCTACTGACAGCTGGACCTGGCACTCGGAGGATGAAGGGGCAGCAAACAGGCACTAGTGTTCTCTGAGCCGCCTGTCACTAACCAAATGTGCCGCACGCCGAGGAGCTTACAATCTAATCCCTTCCGCCATGTCACTAACTGTCCTCAGAGGACCCTACAATCGAATCCCTGCCGTGTATGTGTGCGGGGGGGGGGGGGGGAGTTTAGGATGCTGTTGGTCTGGGGGCAGCTGGTCATAGTGGGCCTTGGGTGGCAAAAAGTTCAAAAGTTCAAATCCGGCCCTGATTGTCACACAGGAAAAATCCCCAATCATTGCACCGTTGACACATGTCTTGCACACTCTGCTCTACAAGCCAGGGGACACAGGTAGTCTTGAGCAGCGCACTCTGCACACCAGCAATTTTGTGCTGAAAAATTAGGCTTATACGCAAGTACCGTATATATGTTGGAGTCCAACATACCATACAGTCAGAACAACCAGTGACACAAGTACCGATACATACAATTAATGTCTACTTATATATTTAAGTATTTATATAGCACCAACATATTACGCAGCGCTGTACAGAGTATATTGTCTTGTCACTAACAGTCCCTCAGAGGGGCTCACAATTTAATCTGAATAACATCAACAATACTGATAGATGTTCATTTGATAAATTGAACAGAAACAGGAAATGCAAGAGGGAGGTAAAGTAAAGTAGAAAGAGCCACTCTCCCATATTTAATAAACAGTATTTGAAATAAAATGACATATGACTGCTACTTGGATTCAACCAAAAGACCAGCGAGTGAGGAACGTAATGATAGGGATGCTCATTCACATTCTGTGCAATTGAATTTCCTGCATTTCCTATCAGAGATCAGCATTTCCGATTGGAAAACAGAAACTATTTCCATGGAAATCCGCATTACCGCAACAAGGTCATTTTAGCTCAATCACAGAACTCAGAAGCATTGGACCAATCAGAGAATGCAGAATTTTTCTGTGAAAATTGGATTACTACGGTAATTTTTGACCATTCACGAGACTCGGATACTAGTACTGAGTACTCTGAATACTTGTGATTCTGATCACCATGGTTAAATTCTGCATTCAACTCAGTATTTCACTGATCAGAGAATGCAAAACATGACAAAAACAAAGAGTCCTCGGAAATTGGATATTTGTGTATCGGTAACTGTGAACCAACGAACCAATTCCATATAATAGTCGTAACATTTCTTGTAAAGTGCAATGGTGAGACCCAAACTTTACCCGCTAATAATAAGCCTCTGCGGGCCAAAATCTTATCCTCTTTCCTTCTACTTCCCCTGGTTCCCTTCCATTCCACCCACATCATTTACCTCTCTGTTGATTCAATATAACAAGCATGTAGGCAGCTGGGCTCATTTATTTATGAATATCAAACCACACTGCCTGGTAACTGCAATCACAAACAAGCTTACTTGTGACTGATACTGCTGTGCCAGTTATCACCAAGGAAAATAATGCTCACATCATCAATAGTAATTATATAATTTACTTCCTAAGTCGCTTCCTCACACATATCCAAAAAGGAAAAAAATATTTTGTGGTTCTCTTCAGATATGTCCAGCTACGAAGGAGATATGTACAATGGCTTATAGTCTGACACTAATACTGTATCTATAAATATCCATAGTTTTATAGCTGGGGGAAGGGGGGTTCTAGAAAGCTAAGAGCAGTTTAGACTCAGGGTTAGGGTCAAGTGATATGCTTCTTAGCAGTGGTGGTCGTAGTGGCCAAAAAACGTCGTCTCGCAAATTTTGCAAATTTTTTTGCATTGAAAAACTGCGCATTAAACTTCACGTAGTATTTTACGAAATTATAGGTATAGCGTAATTACTTACACGTTAAAATTTGTGTTAAACTTGCCAATGTACATGCGCATACTATATATTAATGCGTATAATCATGCTTATAATGTGTATAAACATACACATTAAACTGCGCATGCGCGTCTATACAGCAACATGTCCGCATGCAGAAATTTGTATGCCTACATCATATCATAATACGCGTCAAAACATACTAAATAATAGAACCGTAATTTCGCAAAATTACGAAGTTACGCAAAGTTTTGATACATTACAGTTCCCATGTAATTTATCAAGCATTCTCCCGTAAATTTCGCATTCTGATTACGATGGAAAATGGCGAATTTCGATGCAAAATTTTGCACACGTGAAATTTCGCAACACCACTGCTTCTTAGTGCCAGGGTCAACTTAGAATTCATGTAGAGACTAGTCATCACTATCAGTTAGGATTAAACAGAGCCGAGCACCATTAGCATCATAGCACCCAGGGCATCTCAATAGCAAATTAAAAATGCATGCTAACACTGTGGCTATTCATCAAAAAATCCTCCATTTTACCTCTTCTTTTTATGTTTAAACGTTTAGCTGAAGCTTTTATTATCCTACTTACAAGTGCCTGCCGACTTGCAGAAATTTCAGGCAGAAAAGGATTGATGTAATTATTTTATTGCACATATTAGCAAAGAGCAAACAAAATCTTTTATCATCAGCCGGGGGGACGATAGAACACTGTTCTTCAAAGGGTTTCCTGAAGTCCCACATGTTAACTTCACACCTGCCCTTGGATAAATAAATGCAGCTAGAAGGGGAGGGGGGCAAGGCAGCTCCTATAGCTATTAGAAATCAAGGAAAAAATGGTGCTTGGTTACCTTTAAAATAATGACACTTGGTTTGGTTAGGATTAACAATGGCTCAAAGGATTGGATACTGTTACAAAAGGGAGGAGCAGAGGTAAGTTTGAAGATGTTGGAATTACTCCTTTTACTATAGCATCCCATCCCAGATGCTTCAGCATCACAATAATATTGCCAAAGTTTAATGGAGATGTTTGGATATCTGGTTGCTAGATTTTAACTCTTTCATTCAGAGTTTGAAGTCCAGGTTTTGGGGCTCATACATACTTTCACCTCAAACCACCTAAAACAATTGATGATATTCTGGCTCCTTTTCAAAGACTGTTAAGATGTCTCCCTATGTCATGTAGGTAAAGAAGAGAACCGGGCACCAGCCAGACTTCAGAAGCACAACACCTCTTTATTTCTTCCTCAGTACCATAAACACAAATCACAGTGTGGAGAACCATGCCTGATCCCTATTGTCTCTACTGCAGCTTGCTTTGGCTTTTCCTGCCCTTAGGCCCGTTACACACCCAAAGCGTGCAGGAGAACGGCTCCTGCACGCGTTGCGGCGTGTTGTCGGGAAACTCCGGTGCGACGCTGAGTAGCGGCGGTAGTAGTTAATTAACCCGAAGGGGAAACGGCGATTCCTGACGATAAAATGCGCCGGGTATGCGTTGTACCGCAACGTATCGAAACGCAGCGTCGGGTGTGAAAGGTAAAAGGAAAGTCTATGGACTTTCCTTTTACCTTGGTTAACGCAAAGTATAGACTTTGCGTTAAAACGCGGAAAATGGGCTCTGGTGTGAAAGAGCCCTTACAACCACTCCCCCCTCTCTTTTTACAGGGCAGATGGTCACCATACAGCATCTATGTACCAGAAATGAACAAGAATGGTCATTTGGGGTAGCTATTGACCAATATAACAGATCTGTAATTATAATTGTAATTATTTAGTATTTATATAGCGCCAACATCTTTCGCAGTGATGTAGAGAGTATATAGTCTTGTTGTCACTTAACTGTCCCTCATAGGCGCTCACAATCTAATCCCTACCATAGTCATATGTCTATATCAAAGTCTAGGGTCAATTTAGGGGGAAGCCAGTTAACTTATCTGTATGTTTTAGGATGTGGAAGGAAACCGGAGTGCACGGAGGAAACCCATGCAGACACGGAGAGAACATACAAACTACTTGCAGATAGTGGCCTGGCAGGGATCCAAACTGGGAACCCAACCCTGCAAAGCGAGAGTGCTAACCACTATGCCAATGTACTCCCTACAAACATAGCATTTAGCAGCGCAATCTTTCGACAACCTTATCAAAATCGGATCAGTGAATAATGGCGCACAGCGCCTATGCATAAAAATGGCGCCACATTAAAAAGATACGCTTAATGCTATTTATTGTTAGTACTGCATAATAATGGCGCACAGGGGAAAAAAGAAAAAAAACAGCACACAGTAATGTTATTTATCAATAGCTAACCTACATAAGCCAAACTGCTATTTAACTGCAAAACGGTGAATGGATTTAATGCAACTCTGTCAAGGTTAAGGTTAGGCACCACCAGGGGAGATTTAGGGCTAGGCACCACCAGGGGAGATTTAGGGCTAGGCACCACCAGGGGAGATTTAGGGTTAGGCACCACCAGGGAGGTCTTAGGGTTAGGCACCTCCAGGGGAATGGTTAGGGTTAGGCACCACCAGGGGAGATTTAGAGTTAGGCACCACCAGGGGGGTGGTTAGGCACCACCAGGGGGGTGGTTAGGGGTAGCACCACCAGGATGGTGGTTAAGGTTAGGCACCACCAGGGGGGTGGTTAGGGTTAGGCACCACCAGGGGGGGGGGGTCTAGGGGTTAGGGATAGGTACAGAGAGGTTTCTGTGTGTTAACGCTAATTTTCAATAAAATAAACAGACCTAAATAACAATAAGGCTTTAACGTTAAATAGCAATAAGTGACAAACGGATTAGCGGCAACACCGTGTGCCATTATTCGCATGCGCCATTTTCAGATGGATCCATATGCACGGCAAGGGCCTATCTTTATCTATCTTTAAAAAATATATTCAATCTTTTTTTTTTTTATTCTTTTTTTAGCATTAAACAAAACGGTACTGCAAAAGTAGCAGTTATACATGACAGATGTTATAAGTCATTATGCAATTGCAATTGTATTGCCAAAGTATAGAAAGAGATATAAAAGGCTATGGGGAAAGAATCCCAAGGTAACCTTGGCAACTATTATTTGGAACTGTACTAAACTCTTCAAAAAGCTTCAAATATATGTTTTAATGAGTAAAATTATGAGAGGAAATAGAAATAATTAGGGAAAGAAGGGAGGTAAAGGGAAGCAAGGAATAAAAGAAAAAGAAGTGGATGAGGAGGATGGAAGGTGAGGGAAAGAAGGAGAGGGGGGGGGGGAGGAGGAAGGAGCTTTAAAAGGATTATGTAAAAAAGCTGTTTTGGTCCAGTGAACTAATAAAGTCTAACCAACTAATCCATCTTTGTGTTTCTCTTCAGACCCTTGAATCCCATTGGGACTGAGGGAATGTTGTCTGTAGTGACAAAGACAAATTTTGTTATTTTGCAGAAGTTATATTGAGTTGCTAAGAAATATTTAACGTATTTGCATATCAATTTCAAAGTTGCACTACCTACTGGGGGACAGATAGGACTTTGTTTTGTCACATATTTTAAAATAGGTTGATTTACTTTATGATCATATCATCAAACTCCAGGGGGAAGACTGCAGAAGGTGAGTATTGATTAGCGCTAGATGTTAGGATAAGAGGGTAGGGTAAGGCATCATTTTAGGGGAGATGGCATTAGGGGATAAGGAGGTTAGATTTACACAAGTATGAGGCTTACACAAGGGATCAGGACTTGATTGAACCCTCAGGTGATGTTGCAGGTCTGAGTCTGTAGAGATGCATCACTAGCCTGTGGGCTAGTGACACATTCTGTTGGTATGCAGGGGGGAGGGGCTGAGGGCAAAAAGAGCAGAGCGGGATTGATGTCATGTGGCAAATGGAGTGAGTGGTGAGAATAATGCTCTCGGTCAGTGCTCGGCTGGATCGATTGGGTTCATCACTGGCCGAAGGGTTGAAGGGCATCGGAGTTGCTGTACACACTAGATTCTTGGTAGAGAAAGTCCTAATTGGCCACTTCGGTAGAATTTCATATAGTGTGTGTACAGAGCTTAAGGTTGGGAGGTTAAAGGACCGCTATCGTGAAAAAAGTAGGCAGTTAAAATCTGACAGAACCAACAGGTTTTGGGCCAGTCCATCTCCTCATGGGGGATTCTCAGGGTTTTCTTTGTTTTCAACAGCATTTCCTGAACATCAATTTAACTGCCAAAATAGTATGATACCAGCCAGACTACCTACTCACTAGCACACCATTTTGTCAGCTAGACATTGCAACTGCTGTTCATGAAATGCTGTTGAAAAACTTGAAAACAAAGAAAACCCTGAGAATCCCCCATGAGGAGATGGACTGGCCCAAAACCTGTCGATTCTGTCAGATTTTAACTGCCTACTTTTTTCGTGATAGTGGTCCTTTTAGATTAGGGATGAGGAAATGGGATAATGTTAGCGGGGAAGGATAGAGATAGCATTCAGAAAGAACCTCATTTTGAGCTGCCTGTAACTGGGTGCTGCAAATGGACTGCACCACTTCTGTGTATGGGGGCTCTATTCTCAGTACGGACTGCACCTGTACTTCAGTATCCCAGCAAGCAATAGCATCACTCAGCTATTGCTTGCTGCAGTACTAAAGTAAATTACAAGTCCGTTTCCATGGTGGTATGGTTACATTTCAACAGGACTGGTAAATGTTGAGTGTGCATTCCCAACATTGGCCTCAATTCATAAAAATGAGTGCAGTAGTTCAGAGACGGGGGGGGAATTACCGCTAGTGGTAAATGAGGGCTTTTGCAGTGAATTCATAAAAAAAATTCCCAGTGTGAAAGCAGTTGGTAAGTGTGTGGTAAGTGTGCAGTGTGGTGCGGAAAGCTGTCGGTAAAATTTGCTGAGTGTGGTAGTTTGCCGCTGACTTCCCAATGACAAGGTGCATGCTGGGTAGAAGTGGGCAGTTTTAGACACATGTGACTTATTTTTAATAAATTATTATATTTTTTATAAATTTATATATATATATATATATATATATATATATATATATATATATATATATATAAAATGCGGTAAACATGCGTTACATTTTATGAATCCACTAACAAAAACATACCATGCGGTAATTTACCGCTTGGGCGATAACGCATGCGGTAATGCTTTATGAATTGAGGCCATTGATGGCCATGGAAATGGGCTGCACCATTGCACTGTGATACTATTGCTTGTTGTTGTACTGAAGTACAAGTGCAATCCATAGTAATAATCAGCTGGTTCAGAGCCTGTATGTTCCAGGCGAATGCCCATGAGTTATATCGCACCAGCATGATGGCGTAAGATGGTTATTTCATCACGTTAACCCCCTTGGCGGTATGAAAAATACCGCCAGGGGGCAGCGCAGCAGTTTTATTTTTATTTTATTTTTTTAAATCATGTAGCGAGCCCAGGGCTCGCTACATGATAGCCGCTGCTCAGCGGCATCCCCCCAGCCCCGCCGATCGCCTCCGGCGATAGGCGATCAGGAAATCCCGTTCAAAGAACGGGATTTCCTGGAGGGCTTCCCCCGTCACCATGGACGTCATTGGGAGACCCGATCCACCCCTTGTCGCTGCCTGGCACTGATTGGCCAGGCAGCGCAGGGGTCTGGGGGGGGGGGCCGCGCGCCACACCGGATAGCGGCGATCGGCGCGTGGCGGCGATCGGGGTGCTGGCGCAGCTAGCACAGTGCTAGCTGCGTCCAGCAAAAAAAAAATTATGAAAATCGGCCCAGCAGGGCCTGAGCGGCACCCTCCGGCGGCTTACCCCGTGTCTAGCACGGGGTTACCGCTAAGGAGGTTAAGCAGATGCTGCTAATCTCGGACATACCAATACCACTCCAGCACTACCATGCGTTGAAGCCCACAGGTATAACCAACCAATGTTGGTCAGCCAACATGACTAAAGGTGGCCATCCACTCATTATAGATTAGCAGCAGATAGATCATCAGATAGATTTCTGATCTATCTGATGTGTTTAGGAAATTTTTTTTACTAGGAACAGATTTCCAATAGATTTCAGTATGAAATCTATTGAAAATCGATCTGATGGCATTTTCTTGCCATCAGATTTCCATTAGGTCCAATGCAAAATGATAAGCAATCAAAACAGATCGACCTAGATTTTCCAGCATGTCAAATCGATTGAAATCGATTGAAATTGTTCAAAATCAGACGCAAATCGATCGATTGGTCAATCGATTTGCGATCAATCGGCTCAGTGGATGGGCCCCTTTAGGGTTTGTTCACACTATGGGCTTGATTCACTAAGACAAATAGCATGCCTTATCAGAGATAACATGTCTTATCAAAGTTAACATGCCTTATCAGAGTAGCATAGTGAGCGCTACGAACTTATGGCAATGACGAGAGCTCCACTCGTCTTTCCCCGAGCCCCTACGGGTGTGTAGCTCTCACTATGCTACTCTGATAAGGCGTGTTTACTTTGATAAGGCGTGTTAACTTTGATAAGGCATGCTATTTGTCTTAGTAAGCAGTGGCGTTTTTAAAAGCGCTGTAGAAGCTCTAGTGCAATGAATGCCAATGTAAGTGTTCTCACATGAGCGATGAGCTTTCTTTCCAATCGCAACAGTGGGTCCTGTACCATTTTCCGAGCATTTGTGCTTCAATGCTTAATGTGAGAAGGCTGCAGCACTTTTGGAGAACTAAGAGCCTCCATTTTGTGTGGCAGTTTTTGTTGCCATGTGTTGCGCATTGCTGCAAGTGCAAGGTTTGAGTATTGATTTGCATATGATTTTGCCATATCGCTTTGCACCACCCTTTTCCCTATTTATGGTCTCTGTAGGCTGAGCACAACTGTTTTGATTTCAAAAGATTTTATTGAAAACGGAAGAATATACAGTAGAGACACAAAAATACAGTACATAAACATACTGCACATCTAAGAAAGGCAGATATAACAGTCTACAATAGCTCTACAGCAAAGTTGAAACTGAGCCCAGATTATGCTAATACATTAGCATAATACGCCCTCCACTGTAAAACAAAAACCACAACGTTTTCATTATAAACCTTTAACCCCCCCCCCCCACACACACACACACACACACACACACACTCTCTCTCTCTCTCTCTCTCTCTCTCTCTCTCTCTCTCTCTCTCTCTCTCTCTCTCTCTCTCTCTCTCTCTCTCTCTCTCTCTCTGTCTCTCTCTCTCTCTCTCGAGCTTTTTCCCCTCTTCAGATTCTCTGTAAAGATACCACAACAGACACGATTTTTTGTGTGTCTGAGGCCTACTGTGCATGTGCGATTCCTGCACTATTTCCTCCATGCATTCTATAAAGTCCATTTACTTCAACCAGTCCTGAATAGTGAGAGCAGCAACATGTAGGGATGGTCACATGAGCCTCAGCCAAAAAGTGTTTCAGCAATTCATTTTTGAATTTCTTAATGGGCACAGGGAGCATCAATAGGAGAACAGCTTCAGCAGTATTGTCTACCTTAACGCTGTACTAATAATAATAAAACCTGCGCCCTTATCTATATATAAGGGTTTAGAGTCATACACATATGAAAGGAGCAATTTATAGTAAATGGAAGGTGATTGCCGGTCAGGAGGCGAGGAGAATACCTGCCATTCAATATCGGTAAGATCTCTGTGAGAGTACCCTTCTTTCAGGCATCGACGGAGGAACCGTGTAAGCTGTAAGAATTCAAACTGTGGAATCGTTACAATTTTTCATCTATCGCAATGTTCCTGTCTAGCGGGCACAACTGATGAAGGCATCAGGTCTCATAGAGTGAGATTGTCTACCAACAGTTTCCTGAGTATTGACAACGGTTCGAAGCCGGTTTAAATAATGGGTTGTTTTGTATGTTTGTGATTCTGGAGGCCATGCTGGCCAGGCTTCAAGCTGTACCGTTCCTATGCTTACGCCCAGAGCTGGATTAACATGTAATGGGGCCCTAGGCAAGGTAGTAGATGTGGGGACCCTTTATGGTTCTTTTGGTAAGCTGAAGTAAAGAGAGGTCAAAGAAGGTGGCAAGTGAGCCCCTTGACACTGCCTAGGTTGCCCTGCTCCTTGTATGACTGTTTGGATGCATATATGTGTGTGTTCCCTTTATTTAACCTACTGGGGACTGCCTGTATGTAGTTTAATCCTACACCACACTTCTGGCTGATTAACTCCGATGTGGCACTGTGCTCAGTGTGTATTTATCCCATAAGTGGGGCTTGCACTCTTTTGCAGGTAAGCACTCATCTGTTTTTAAGTAGCGCTGTTCATTTCTTTGCTATGTTTTAATTTATTTCTGGTCAGCTGCTCCCACTTAACAGTTTTGCCTTTGGTGTATGTGCAGAGCCTCTGTTTGGGTTCAAGGTGCGTTTGTAGTTTCTGGGGGGGCTCAGCGCATCTCTGAGCAGAGGCCATTCAGAGGCGGCCTGGTGATGCGCCGATCCCACTTTTTTGCGCAATTTTCAATTTTACTTGGTAGCGCGCCCAGGCTATGCATATGCATAGGTAGGGTTTAGTTAGTGTTAGGTCCCCTCCCATGGAGGCAAGACTTCTTCGACAGTGGGAGGGACAAGTACTTAACAAGTTGCATGCAAGCTGTTATAGGAAACTAACATCCTTCGAGTGGTAGACAGGTCATGTGTATGCTCAGTGTGTATTTTATCCCATAAGTGGGGCTTGCACTCTTTTGCAGGTAAGCACTCATCTGTTTTTAAGTAGCGCTGTTCATTTCTTTGCCATAGGATTTACACCGCCAGCTCATTTCGCTCCTACCGCGATCGTGCACACCGAGAGGGGAGATTAAGCTGTCACATAACAGCTGACATCTCCTCTCTGTGATCAGGAGCCATGGCGATTGGCTCCTGATCTCATGATCACTATGATTGCCGGTGGATCGTAGTGTTCACTGTTAGAGCAGCGGCGGTAGGAGGGGAGGAAAGGGATCCACTCTCCTTCCTGATGTTCACCCGGCGATCGTCGCTCCCCTCCACTCTGGCCGGCATCCCTGCTCGCTCTGACTCTAATGTCGGGTCCCGGCTTGATAATGTCATCAAGCCGCAATCTGGAACTTAGAGCCAGTGCGGGCAGGGATGCCGGCCAGAGTGGAGTGGGGTAGAGCTGCTCATGCCAGGACCCAGGGAGGTGAGTAAAAGCTGCCGGCTGTATTGAGGACACCTGGCTATACTGGGGACAGCAATGCCTAGCTATCTATACTGGGGATCCGGCTGCCTGACCCGCAAAGCCCCCCCCCCCCCCCCTCCTGCATGTAAAATACAGTCGGCCCCTTGCAGCCGACTGTCCCACGCCGACAGCTCTGCTCCCCGACGCTGTCCTGGTCTCGCTGCACGGTGCAGAGGCCGACCGCGGGGTCAGCCTTACTGCGCCTGCGCGAGCCTCTGCAGTCAATCATCCTCACGTGGTCGCACTGCGCAGGCGCAGTTGTTCTGCGCAGTGCGACCACGTGGCGATGATTGACAGTGGCGGCTTGCACAGGTGGTCAGCCTCTGCACCGTGCAGCGAGACCGGGACAGCGGCGGGGAGCAGAGTGGTCGGCATGAGACAGTCGGCTGCAAGGGGCTGGAGAAAGCCCCAGGTGAGTAAACCTCATTTTTGTTATTTAGCCTGATAACTCCTTTAAGGGGGGTTAGGCTGACGGTCCCCAGAAGGTTAAAGGTTAAGAGTTCCAGTTTCTCCCAATCTAAATTTCAAGTTGTATGCATGCATTGTCTGCTTGCATGGTGGTAGGAGTGGACCAATCTTAAGCATGGAAACTTGAAGAATTTGGTGGGTTGGCTTTATATGAGAATACAGCAGCATTTTTGGAGCTCTAAGATCCCCCATTTTCTTTGGCAGGTTATTTTGCTGTGTGCTATGCATTGTGGCATGTGCAAGCTTTAAATGCAAGTATTAATACTGATTTGGCCACAACTATTTTGCACGTTTAAACTGCCAGACAAGTGTGCAGTTTAACCTTTCATGTGAAAGAGGTCTTATGCTCTAATTATTTAGGAATCCAAGGAGCCCCATTTTTCTGATGTGTGATACCCCTTCTAACATTTTTTTCTGTTTCAAATATATTAGAACATGTTGTTATAATAATACTATTAAAAACAGCCGTAACACAATCTGGTCTCCAAAGGTAATTGCTCAGTGTCAGGAGTGCAAATTGGACAACTGGCACAATGCTGATGGTGGTAAAAATAGAAACGCAGTTGTGCTTAATAGCATAAGTGTCTTGTCCATGCCACTGACAACAATGAAGGTAATAACTCTTATCTTGCCTCTTTAGCAGCAGAGTTGTGTGTACACAGTAAATGGTCTTTAAAAAATACACTACTCTTCGACTGTGTTTATTTCTAGGCCTTGTTATAGAGCCATCCCATTCAGACAGGTCACAATGGACTGCATGTCACAGAACTAATAGGTTCTTTTTATACAGCATACAATGCTGACAATTTAAAATACATACACACATTTATTATGATTGCTCCAGTTGACAGATTACTCAGGATAAATGTATTGACACAATGATGTGGGAATTATGTACTGTATAATTTATATGTTAATTAGCAGTGTATGTCCCTGCAGTTGAAAATTATTATTATTTATTGTATTTTATAAAGCGCCAACATGTTATGCAATGCTGGACAGTAATATACTGTAGGGTTGTACATCATGGTAACAAGGGATGACAGACAGAAAATAGCACAGGTTAATACAACGTTGCTTTGGGAGCTGGTTGTTACAGATACTCAGCAATTCAAGTCCGCGTCAACAAATAGGAAAGGTGTCCAATGATGAGGGTTCATGATCAAGCAGGAAATCAAGTAGGAGACAAGACACAAAGGCTTACAATCTAAGGGGAAGGGGAAAAACACACTACGTAGGGATGCAGAATAAGTGTTCGGCAGGGAGAAAAATCAAGCCCTAAAGCGATATTTCCCCTACCCCCCCCCCCCCCCATTCTGGGAAGCACGGTGTCATATTGATTAGCACTCTCGCCTTGCAGCGCTGGGTCCCCAATTCTAATTCCAGCCAGGGAACTTTCTGCGCAGAGTTTGTATGTTCTCCCCGTGTATGCTGGACTTTCCTCCAGGTATGCCGGTTTCCACCCACATCCCAACAACATATAAATAAGTCAAGTGCCGTGCCCCTAAATTGGCCCTAGACTATCATATGTACACTACACAATACATACATACACAGACTATAGTAGGGATTAGATTGTGAGCCCCTCTGAAGGACAGTTAAGTGACAAGACAATATACTCAGGGATGGTCGTAGTTAGCCAACTTCGCTACGCTGGAAATACGCGTAGTTTTACGCAATTACGCTTCACCAAACTATGGCTTCGAAAACAAATATTCGCTTTGTATGCATTTCATAGACTACACGTTAAAATACGCAATTACGCGTAGTGCGAAGCGTATTGTATGCGGGAGTTTATGCCCGTATGCAGAAAAAATGTACGCATTAATTCCTCTTTAAATGCTTATACCGGGAGCTCTTCTATGCGTACATTCCCCTCTCCAATGCGTAAATTTGTAAGCATACAATCGCACGCGGAAAATTAGAAGCGAGTTAACGCATTCGTAGTTCACTATGCAATACACATGTCAACTACGCATAGTGGGCATAAGCTACGCGTATCGGTACTTCGCTACGCGTAAATTCGTAAGCGTAGTTTTGAAACTTCACCTACGAACTACGATGCGTAGATGCGAACTACAATGCGTAAATTCGCACTGGCGTAGTTTCTGCCCATCCCTGAATATACTCTGCGCTGCAGAAGATGTTGGTGTTATATAAATACTGAATAATAATAAATACAGTATTAAATCCCACCTCACACAGCTTCTACAGTGCTAAATACTTCTACCCCCTTTTACCAAAACCCAGCCTAAACCATAACCCCACCAGAGCAAATACTACTTTATCTAGGGGTTTTTTTTCCCCTCTGTGAATTGACTTTTCATTTTCTCACTCAGTATTTAATTTATTAAATGTATAAAGTCATTTATATATACGTTTTGTAAATTGCTTTTTACACATTCTAACTGTAAACAATTTGTGAATATATACATTGTACAGGAGTATATGGATTTTATACTGTAAGTAGTAAAGTTATCTGCTGCATCAAGCCTAGATGAAAAAGGAAAGTCCTGCTGTCAAGCAAGGTTGTGATTCTCGTGTGCATTTTAAGGCCTAACTTTCAGTTTTTTTATGTTTAAATACAATCAAGGTTGGACTGAGACACTGGGGGCCCACCAGAGAAATTCCAACCCAGGGCCCATGTGCTTCATGATTTGGACCTCGCAAATACTTATATTCTTTTAACCTCCCTGGCGTTCTATTAAAGATCGCCAGGGGGCAGCGCAGCGCTATTTTTTTAATATTTTTTTTTCAATCATGTAGCTAGCCTAGCACTAGCTACATGATGCCCCCTCCCTTCCACATCCCTCCCACCCCTCCGATCGCCGCCGGCGCTGTTAGCCATAAAGAAAATCACGTTCTTGAACGGGATTTCCTTTAGGGCTTCCCCCGTCACCATGGCAACGATCATCAACGTCGTGACGTCATCGGGAGTCCCGATCCACCCCTCAGCGCTGCCTGGCACTGATTGGCCAGGCTGCACAGGGGTCTCGGGAGGGGGGGGAGGCCCTTACGCGGCGGGTAGCGGCGCATCGGTGGCGAGCAGAGGCGATCGTATACAACACGCAGCAAGCAAAACAAAAGAAAAAATGATGAAAATCGGCCCAGCGGGGCCTGAGCGGCGTCCTCCGGCGGTAATGGGCGCAATAACGCTTCCATACCGCTAAGGAGGTTAATAGCCATCGTACTACTGCATATTTGTAAAATATAATATAGTACTAGCAAATTTATGCCCATTGTTAAGCATTGCACAGTTTGTAGGATAGGTTGCTGTGGGAGAGATGGGTACAGACAGACCCATTTCCAAGCCCGTGTGGCCGAGAAGTGCAACTGCCCTGAGTACCGGGCGGTGCAGCAGGTGGGGGGCGCAGCGGCGGGGGAGAGCCGGCGGCATTGTGCTACAACTTACCTCCCTCGATCCACGCTTCTTCAATCACCTTCCTTCCAGGCATCTGTTGCGTTGGTAATAGCGCCCCCCTGTGATGACGTAACCGCATGTCATCACAGGGGGCACTGTTATCTACATCTCGACCAATGCCTGGGAGGAAGGAGATCTAGGAAGCGTGGATCGAGGAAGGTGAGTTGTATGCCTGCTCTCCCCCGCCGCTGCCATATTACTTACACTGAGAGCACCTATGCCTGGCTTTAATGAGAGCACCTATGCCTGGCTATACTGGGAGCACACATGCATGGCTATACTGGTGTAGCCTGTATAATAAAATTCAACTGAATTTCTTATGTTGGCCAGCAGGGGGCAGGCAAAATAGATGGCTGCTGCATGCGTACAAATAAGGGATGCACTCACCCGTCTGGTTGCCAGGCAATGGCGATGCGAGGCAGAGCGTGCATACTTAGCGGGAAGGAGATATATGTAGACTCCTGATAGCCAGAGTTGAAGTGCTTTCCGTAAATCTCTCATAGTCTCTAGGAGGGTGTAAACTAGGGTGGTGTTTTGTAAAGCTCATAGTCACTTGAGTAGCAGACCAAGACAACCATGTGCTTAGGCCCTTAATAATGTGTACTTACTAAATGTATAAATTGTGTGTGCAGTTTGTGAAATATTAACTATAAAAAAATTAAGCAGCATATTTAGATGTCTTTGTATGTGCTTCATGCACAAACCACCAGTAGTCTTGCCGTTTAGAGGCAGTGCACAGCAATATTATTGTTATTACAACCAGCAGTATACCGCATGTTACGAAATTGGCAGTAATACAAGTTAAGGTGGCCACTAATGATCCAATCTTTTTCATCCAATTTTACCAAATCTATGTAGTAGAAGGGTAAATTGAGTCAGTATACTGAATAGATCATTTAGGCAGTTCCCTTATATTACATAGAAATGGTAAGGGCCCGTTTCCACTAGAGCGAATCCGCATGCGTTGTCTGCATGCGGATTCGCATAACCAATACAAGTGGATGAGACTGTTTCCACTTGTCAGTTTTTTGGTGCGTTTTTCTGTGCAGGATTTTTCTGCACGGTAGGGCCTGCAGAATTCGCCTGCGTGAGGAATGCAGGCGATTCGCAGGCTATGTATTTAATAGGGAAAACGCACATGCGTTTTTTGCCGCGATTTCGCGTGCGAATTCGCACGAAAACTAATGCAAATTGAACCAGGCAGTGACATGGTTAAATTCGCATATACCCTGCCTATGCGAAATCGCATGCGAAATCGCGGCAAAAACGCACGCGGAATCGCATCCGCATGCGATTTCGTCAGCGGTGGAATCCCGGTGATTCGCACCGCACTAGTGGAAACGGGCCCTAAGATTGGATGAAAAAGATTGGATCATTAGTGGCCACCTTTACACAAGTAGCATAACATGCATTGAGCTACTTGTGTAACAGAAGCGTTATGCTACTTGCATAGCGTGTTACTGTCATAATGCTCAGGTTACTTATGTACTGTGGGTGGTGCTAAATGCTTAAAGGGGTTCTGTGGCCCTTTTTCTGATTGCAATTTAAATGAATTGATATCATGTATCTTTAATAAGTGCAAATCTTGTTTTTACCTCTCTTGTGTTGAAAAAGCTGGGATATCTCTCTCCAGCTCCTAATTATTCGCCTTGTTAGCTGAATATTGTGCTACAAGAAGAGGCAAACTAACAACAGCTGTTCCTCCTTGTCTTTGTCCATGTCCATGTTTCCCTATGGTTCAGTTGGGCAGTATTACAGTTTAACAGTGTGCTGACCCAGAAGCTGTTACAGGGTTATCGCCATTTTTAAAATGGAGGATGGAGAATACCTTTAATCCCAGTGGGCAAACAGGACACAGGAGAGGAGAAACACATTGATGAGTAGACTACACGGGAGGCAAGTATGATGTGTGTATGGTTTTTTTTACTTTTCATTTTTAGTTCAGGTTTACTTTAAGGTGTGGTATATGTTATAAACTGTTCTTATCACCTTGCTTCGACACCATCGTCTCACAGACTGTGAGATCACTTGACTCTCCACACCGCAAACAGGATATAGACTTTCTCAGGCTTCTTCAATGTTTACGTTATTTATTCAGGAAACAGGAATACAGATAGATACATTCATCATATCCTAGCCATGCCAATCTTCATGTTGCGTGACAAGCTCGTGATTAGACTCCCTCTTGAAGTCAATCAGGTACCTTCTTCCTAACTACGTTACACTAAACTACCTATGTACAGCATACATTATATCAGATTACAGAAAGGAATAACATGCTTAGAGGTCCAAGTCGGCCTTGCGAGCTAGTGCAGAAGGAAGAAGCAGAATGCCCTCTCCATTGCTCGCACCCGGTTTAATACCGACTAGGAAAGAGTTAAATATGACATCATCTTCGCCACCCCCTAGATCAGTCTATTGGTGGACCCACTCGTGGTGTCATCATACACACCTACTTGATTAATAATCAATGAGACATTTGGCCTACATGCAGGCCTGTGGATATTTACATAACATGGCTGATGTTTACTGTTCTGGTGGTGGTACATGCCCAGGTCAGGAAGACCTGCGGCCTTGTATTAGAACAGCTTCTTGGTATGTTCTAGTTCTGCTGACAGAACTGCAGATTTTCTCTCTCTCAGAGAAAATCCCCTTAAAGGGCCAATCTGCACTCCAAGCCTTTTTGACTAACTCAGTCCAAATAACTGAGGCCTACTTAAATTATAACAATCCCCCCTAAAAAGGCTTGATCCGCAGATCCCCACTTCCGAACCTAACCGTACCTGGTTTCTTTCTTTTATGTTTCACTTTTCGATGTTCGTGCTCACACACCTTCTCTGCTCTCGGTGGTTACCCCTTGAAGAGAGGGAGCAAGACCTCTTGGTCTTCCTGTAACCAGGCTCTCTGGGGATGCCCTACTTCTAAGTCCCTCTATACCACATGCTCAGCATTTGCGTCACTTGCGTATCACTCACACACTTGCATGACCACAGAAAAGTGAAACTCGTTTGTTTGTTACTCAATGGAGCAGTGCCAGGTGCCTTCTAAAAGAGCGCCTTTATACAATCAGCTCCATCACAGGTACTACTAAACCTATACCCGTAACCCTGTATATCCCTTAATTTAAAAATATTGGTTCAGGAGATTGTTTATGAGGCACCAATCTCTGGACCAGGTTAATTTGTTTTACGTAATTTTAACACGCAACCTCACCTGGATAATGATGCCTAACGTTGTCATCCCCATCCAGACGACCAGTGGGTGTAGAAAGAACTTTGAAACTGCAGAGGCCCAGTCCGAGTGTCCCTGGAACATCACCGGAACCTTTGTCCCCCAGGTCAGACTGGCACTCACCTGCTCATTTTTGTGTTCTACCTCGTTACGATCACCTGTATCATGGTGAAATCTTACCTCTAACTTAGTGTACTGTTTGTTTAACCTTTGTAACAAAATGTGGTCGTCTTGAATCAAACCCCGTTCCCCTTTGTCCCCTGTCGTGCTTTTTTTCAGGACGGGAACTACCCGTGAAACTTTGACCTTTAGAGTTCTCTTAACAATTTGAGAAACAACGTCATCCAACCTAGATGACTGGATCCATATGGGATCTCCGCTCCCACAATGTGTTCCCCTTGGAAAATCCCCCTTATCGGAACAATTATGAGAATATACCTTGAATGTATCATTAGACCTTATGTTAAAAAACCAAACCTTTCCTTCAGCCACCGGAACTATCGGTTGGGCTTCAGGAGGGATCTTTTGAATGGTAGCCTCGCATTCTGCGTTCTTGAGACTGCAGGCTTCTTCACTAAATTTGACTTGCCCCGGCCAACGCAGGTACTTCTGCAAGAATTGCCCGCATGAGGACAACTCTACTTGTTTCACCTCCCCGTCTAGCACCAAAAAAGGTTGACCTCTCAGGTCCTGGTGTAAGACCTGGGTTGAGGTGGGAACTAAGGAAGTGGCGGTGCCTAAAGGAATGTTGCACCGTTTCCATTTGTTCACCCAAACATCTCGAAGCTGCCATGCAAAAGATCCTTCTCCAGAAAAGTTACTATACCTCCCCTTGTCCAATCTCAGTTGCACCGGATCTTTTTGCCTCTCCCTGACAAAATATGCCCCCAACTGTCCTGATTGGACCTCTTCCCCCCTTATGTCCTGAGGCACAATATGTACCTGAGGTCGGGAAGACTGTACTCTCTGCACTCTTTCAATTAAGAGTACCTCCTCACTTACCCAACTAGCCTGAGGATAAGCTGCTGCATATGGACTGTGTAATATCGTCCCCTGTTGTGACCCGTGTAGTGTGGATGGGGTTCCCTGTGTTGACTTTCCCTCCCCCGGGATCGCTCTCCCCACCCTCTTTGTCACCTGGAAATGTGGCTTGATCTCGATTTTTACTTCTTGTTTCGAGAACCGCCAACCCTCGGCTTTCCAGCCTTTACGTGTGTATAGTTGTTTCAGAGGCACTCTCTGTTGGTAGCTCCAGAGTGTGATGTTGTCCCCTGCGTCTCTCTGGTATGAGAATTGACGCCTCCTGCTCGTTCCTCTCCAATCTGGAACCATCTCACTCTGCATAACCAAGACAAGGTACCCCTGAATCACACACTCCACCTCTTGCATGTACCCATTGTACTGCAATGTACCCTTTAACAAACCTTTGGATCGGTGCATCGATTCTGGGAGTGTGGTATTAAATAGCAGATTTACACTGCCATTCAATTCCCACTGCCCGCACACCTGACCCTTCAGACCTTTCACCCACCTTGTGCCATGAAATTTGTTTTCTCCTGGCACAAGTGCTCTTTTCCTCCGTCCCTGCATGGTCCATCTGTGCCAAGCGGAGGGAGGTGTGAAAGGATCAGTACCTTTTTCACCCAACATTAACATGCTTGGGCCTTGCATTCTCATTAACCCCTTATTCTACATGAGAATGTCCTCTCTTCGTTCTCCTAGGACGGAATGGCAACCTAGGATCACCATCAGCACGGTACTCTTCATTATAAAAGCACCCCCTTGGGAAAGAAAAACATTAGCAATTTGCACTATGCTTTGCTCAGACAGTTCTTTTAGACGTTTTACGATCTCAGGAACCTCGGTTTTTAGTCTCTTCCCAATTTCAGGAATCTCGTGTTTTAGTCTCTTTCCAATTTCAGGAATCTCGTGTTTCTCCAAACTTAGATTGGCATCTGGAACCTTTCGCTTATCCGACTGACATCTCCATCCTTGCTGCCAGCACTGCAGCTGTCTCCATTCCATATTGCCAAACACCTGAAATCGAAATACAAACAAATCAATTCTTATTAATGATTTGGGATTCGCCCTGCGGCTTGTACTCTTTACACTTTAAATTGATCAATATATACCGTAATTGATCTCGTTGCTTTATGGTTCTCATGAACTCTGTTTACTCTTTTTGGTAGATTGGAGTTAAACCTCACCCCCCTACCTCAGTACTATCCTCAGTACTTACCTGTTTAAAATATGCTCCCGCGGACTTCACCTTTGGAAGCTCTCACCTCATTGCAGCTCACTCCACATCCCCCCTTATCTGTCCATGCGCAGCCGTCGCATGCACAGATTACGGATGCCACACCTGTTGCTGCTTTGCAGGTGAGCCTGCAATGCTCTTACTCATTACCGCATTTACTTATCTAGAACTTCATCGCGATACCAGCTCTGCTAGAAGTTCTGTGTGTTGTACCCTCTGATCAATGTTTGCCGTGCCACCACCTAAACTACCAAAAAAAACTGGCTGCCTCCCTGTAGGAAGGAGCACTTTGCACTTAAACTACACAGGGTGCAGGGCTAAGCATACCAGCGTCACATGCCTGTATGCAGATCCCTGAATGCCCACTTGGTAGGTAGCCACATGGCAAACACCGTACTGATACACTGTCACTCTGTAAACGGCAATTCTATCATCTGTATAATTGCCCCATGAACTGCTGTCAGTCCTTGTTCTTTGTGCTACAATTGACAGGAGCTGGAAAAAAACACCTTTGACCAATCAGTGGACGAAAAAACCGCACCAAAAAACAGCCCCAGCCCAGCATAGACCTCTCAGTCAAGCTCTGGCCCTGTCCACGACAAAAACCGGAAAAAAACGTTACCGCTCTGCAGCCGCGGCGACGGAAACCCGGATTGATCAACTCCCTTTTTTCCACCTCCGGCACCCCCTTGATGCACTGTCCCCCCCCCGTACTCTATTGGGAACTCATGCTGCACCACCCCTTAAGGTGCCCCACTTACAGGAATAATCCCGTAAGCAACTCAGTACAGACACTTTCCTGACCTGCACTGCTACGTGTGTCCCTGCACCTAGCTGGGACACTTTTCCTATCCGTGCTGCTCCTGCTAATCTTACAGTAATAGCTTGGCGCACGTATCCTGGCATTCCTTTCCATGGACTCAGGGAAAAACTCTGGGAAAATACTTTGAGACCCGAGACACACAGTAGCCTGTCTCTGTATTTCTATCCCCCTCCCTTTCAGCTGCTCTGCCCGGAGCCACGAGCACAGCCTGACGTGACGTGGATCCCCCAGCCCCTCCTCCCCCCTGCCATGACGTGTGGGGGCCATGACTCTCGGGGGCGGGCTCTCTCCACTGCCGCCATTTTGAGTCCTGGACTGCCAGCTAAGATGGCTGCTCCCATAGCAGCCTCTCATTCCTATACACATTAGGAGAGAAAAACAAAATCAAATAGAACATACATTTTTTTATGCATAGTTACACACAGCATCTATCCACAGTGCACAAAAATCAGCCTCAGCATTCCTTCACGTCTCAGCTGTAATCCGAACTGCAATCAGACATACGGATCCCCAGAGACGTAGGAATCTTTTTTCACTCTATCACAGACATAACTAAGAACCGCCCGAGCGAGCTATACGACTCCAAACCACTGTAACTGTTTTAACTGTTAACATCCCAGCTAGAACTTCAACACAATACAGACATTGAAAAAACATGTTAGCAGCAGCACCGACTGGAAATGCGAGAAACGTGCAGAACATCTCACAAACAGAAAGACACTCGCTTTCCTCTTCTCTCCCTCTATCCCCTCTCTCCCCCCTCCACCTGCTCGACAGCCGCCCCCCCCCCCTATCTCTTCCGCGGGCAGCTCTCTGCTAGGCTAAAACACAGCTGGCATCACTCCCAGTCTCTGGACGGGGAGAAAGAAAAACAAAACCAACCTAGAAGAAGGAACAAAAAAATAAAAAAATAAAACACATAAACTCTGAAAACAGCCTCACCCCTCCCACTACACACGGGAGAGATGAAAAGCCCGCAGCCTCCATGCTGCAATTAACACAAAACACAGAACACATTATCCCCTCCTCATACCATAAAGATAATGCAACATAACAACGTAAATCTTACGTGCCTCTGCAGACTCTTCGCAATTCATCAGCATATCGCAACGGTTCTTCCACGAAACCAAATGGACCCCGGAATTTTCGACAGTGGATCGACCTCTCACAGCACGTTGCCAGCTGGCCACAGAGGCTTCCCGTCCGACCCATATTTAGGCTGGTGACTACAGTGCACAATGTAGTCACAGTGTAACGTCCAAGAGTTTAGCTGCTGATTTCTCGAATTGCTGCCGTGTGCTTGGCTCCCGCACACTTTCCACACCACTTATCAGTATCAGCTTGATAAGCTTTACCGTCCGCTTCCGTCTATTCCGCTTGTTTTGCTGTGGAATATCTTGAAAACTTCTTCTTCGGCCCCGGCCCCTGGCTGCCTGTTTTGCTAGGCAGGGAAGGGTTTTGGCACCACTGTTATAACCTGTTCTTATCACCTTGCTTCGACACCATCGTCTCACAGACTGTGAGATCACTTGACTCTCCACACCGCAAACAGGATATAGACTTTCTCAGGCTTCTTCAATGTTTACGTTATTTATTCAGGAAACAGGAATACAGATAGATACATTCATCATATCCTAGCCATGCCAATCTTCATGTTGCGTGACAAGCTCGTGATTAGACTCCCTCTTGAAGTCAATCAGGTACCTTCTTCCTAACTACGTTACACTAAACTACCTATGTACAGCATACATTATATCAGATTACAGAAAGGAATAACATGCTTAGAGGTCCAAGTCGGCCTTGCGAGCTAGTGCAGAAGGAAGAAGCAGAATGCCCTCTCCATTGCTCGCACCCGGTTTAATACCGACTAGGAAAGAGTTAAATATGACATCATCTTCGCCACCCCCTAGATCAGTCTATTGGTGGACCCACTTGTGGTGTCATCATACACACCTACTTGATTAATAATCAATGAGACATTTGGCCTACATGCAGGCCTGTGGATATTTACATAACATGGCTGATGTTTACTGTTCTGGTGGTGGTACATGCCCAGGTCAGGAAGACCTGCGGCCTTGTATTAGAACAGCTTCTTGGTATGTTCTAGTTCTGCTGACAGAACTGCAGATTTTCTCTCTCTCAGAGAAAATCCCCTTAAAGGGCCGATCTGCACTCCAAGCCTTTTTGACTAACTCAGTCCAAATAACTGAGGCCTACTTAAATTATAACAGTATACTGCTGACAGTAGTAAAGATAATATTGCTGTGCACTGCCTGTGCACGCCAATATTACTGGTGGTTAGTGCATAAAGCCCCTGGGGCTTGATTCACAAAGCCGTTAGCACGTGAAGTGCCGTTCACGGACTTTTGCGGCACTTCACATGCTAACTGTTTAGCACACCCGTGCTAAACAGTTAGCACAGCTTTGTGAATCAAGCCCCTAGTGTTTGTTGTAAATAAAGTCGATTTTACTCTGTGGGTCTGTGAACAGTGGGGTTGGTTTTACTTCCTAGGGACTTTGGGGAAGATGGGAGTCTTTGATATTATAAGAAAAGAAGTGGAGAAGTGGAGAGGCAATATTTGTGAAGAAACTCTTTAAATAAGCCCAAACGGCTGCTAATTCCCACTTCTCCTGCTGGTCATTTTCTTAACTAGTAGATCAATTTCAATTTTCCTACCCAGCAGCAGCAGTCACGACGGTGATGATCTAGCCTTGTAACAGAGTAAACATGAATCAAAACAGTTAATAACAAGAAAACATAAGCTTAGCACTCACAGGCATTAAATTAGCTTAGCAGAAGTAGGAAGAAGCCAACAAGGGCATTTTTTTGATTCATGCCAGGTGCAAAATACCACCTGGTGTGCTCTTGTGTAATCATAGGGGAAGAATTTACATGTACTCCCTATTAGAAGAAATCCTACAGGGCTCCATCCATCTGTAAGATGGCTTGTTAATCTACAAAGGCAGAAGATATACTGTAGTGCAGCAAGAATCCAAGGAAGATGGGTGGTGGGGAGGGAAAAGTCCAACCTAACCAGAGCAGGAAATGTGGGCGTCCATGGCGAATGGACGATTTGCGTGCCCCATAGGAACTAATGCAATTATAAGCTGGATGGCACCCAAAGCAGAAAATTGGGCATGTAATAATTATCATTTTGAAAATTAGAACGTTATAGTTTTTGAAATTTTCTATCATTTTAAAAATGTATCATCGTTTTACAAATTAGAATGTTATAGTTTTTGACATTTTTAATGTTTAGTATTTAGAAATTAATCATTTTTGAAAGTTATCATTTTGAAATGTATCATTTTCAATATTATAAGGAAGGAGGGTTTTAGGGTTAGGCGTACGTAAGGAGGATTTTAGGTAAAGGCATCAGGAAGGGGGATTTTAGAGTTAATCGTCAGGAAGGGGGATTTTAGAGTTAGGGGTCAGGAAGGGGGGTTTTAGAGTTAGGCGCCATGAAGGGGGAGGTTTAGGGTTAGGCATCAGGAAGGGGTGTCTTAGGGTTATGCATCAGGAAGGGGGGGGTTTAGGATTAGGCATCAGGAAGGGGGGTTTTAGGGTTAGGCATCAGGAATGGGGAGGTTTAGAATTAAGTATCAGAAAGGAGGGGTTAGGCATCAGGAAGGGGGGGGTGTAGGATTAGGTGTCAGGAAGGAGGGGTTACACATCAGGAAGGGGGGTTTTAGGATTAGGTGTCAGAAAGGAGGGGTTACACATCAGGAAGGGGGGTTTTAGGGTTAGGTGTCAGGAAGGAGCGGTTCGCCATCAGGAAGGGGGGTGTAGGATTAGGTGTCAGGAAGGAGGGGGGGGTTAGGACTAGGCGTCTAGAATGGAGGGTTCTGCGTGAGACTAGGTTTAGGTTAAGTGATAGGAAAATATCGTTAATATATACCGATATTTTATTATGATAATTTACACTTTTGAAAATGAAGAATATCAGTAGATATTAAAGCGGAATATAACCCTGCATTTCAACTTTGCTCTAAAACATTATTTACAGCATATTATATGCAAAAAGCATTTTTTTTTTACCAGACCAGCATTGGAAGGGTTAAACACAGAGGTTTAAAGTTCCGTGGAGAGATATGCAGAAGTTCAGATTGTTACATTCTATTTAGTTAAATGTATCTATTGAGAAATGTTACACACTCTTTGGCTGTCCTCCAGCTCCTTCTCAGTCAGAGAGAGTGAGTCACATGCCACACTTAGATACATTTATGTAAACAAAATGTATCTATGTCAGCTTCGGATGCGTCTGCAGAAATCTCCAGGGACTTTAAAGCACTGTGTAACTCTTCCAATGCTGGTCTAGTAAAAAAAAAAATGCTGGTTGCATATAATATACTGTAAATAATGTTTTAGAGCAAAGTTGAAATGCAGGGTTATATTCCGCTTTAACGATAATTTTATTAACGAAAACAGGTGCCCATTTTTACTCACTCCCCTATTTCATGCACCCAACCTAACTACATCTCGTGACATTTAGTCTGGGTTCCAAAGGCAATTGTGATGCAACAGTGTGCGTATGAGGAACGTGTGGCACTATGTCCGATGTCCTTCAGCTCAGTTGTCTCTGGTAGGAGGACAAGAAATGACCATTAAGCTGACATATCCTCTTCTGACACCCACCTGCGTTTTTTGAATTGTTACAGAACTGTACATTCTGCACTCCTTGAATTAATAAGCCATGATGCAAACAGACGGTGCTCTGTATGATGTATTCTGTTTGTGAGTAATAGTAAAGGCATGACCACCTGCTTCCCCTTAGCATCACTTAGACCAGTTTCAGAGTGGAGATACAAAGGGATAATTGCTACTGGTTCTCTTTAAGACAAGCTTGTGGGGACCAGCTTAGCTTTCAGAAATCAGAAATGTTTCTATTAACCGTCTTGGTCATAGAACGTCTTGTTATTTACCATATAACACACTACTACAAATTAGCTAAGCACCACACACGGGCAAGACAGCATGCTTCATTGGCTTTCTTCCTGTTCCTTCCCATTATAACAAGTACTGCCTGTACTGGTCTGTATTCATCAGGGAGAGATGCTGAAGTAGCCATTTCCTTAATAGAATGAATGCAACTGCTAATAAAAAAAAATGAAATACTCGCTTTAGCGGCACGATGCGGGATGTACGCGCACAGCCACAGATCCTTTGAAACGCATTCTGCAATTTTGTTTGTCAGCAGATTCATCTACGTTTAGATGACAGGAAATACAATGGATATTGAAAAGGTAACTTAGCTAGTTTTTTGTCTGTATGTGCTGAGTGTGCAGCAGGGAGAGAATACAGACATTTATAGTAGTACTGCTGGCTATCGTACAGTTCAAATGAGGTAGGACTGCTAGATACGGTAGTGTCAGTGGTGTTTGTAGCAATAGGGGATGTACAGATTGTGACCTCACTGGATCTCTAGGGCGCACTAGGAGCCCTCCTTCATCAATCTTATTACATTTTTTATTGGTGCTATGCTGGTAAAGAACACCCCTATATGTGCAATGAATCGTGGTAATCCTTAAAGGAATACTGTAGGGGGATCGGGGGAAAATGAGTTGAACTTACCCGGGGCTTCTAATGGTCCCCCGCAGGCATCCTGTGCCTGCGCAGCCACTCACCGATGCTCCGGCCCCGCCTCCGATTCACTTCTGTAATTTCAGTGTAACGATCGGTGTCAGCACACAGAGAGAATCTGATTATTGATGATCTGCAGTATCACCAAGAATACAGATATATACCCGATTATTGATGATCTGCAGAATCACTGATAGTCCAAGTATAACTAACCTCTGGACACCTATATAGTGTGAGTGTTTGGTGCAACAGTAATGACTTTGAGTTGGACCACCCGAGGAGCAGGTGGTCTTTGGCAGTATGGGCGATACCGCCCTCTGGGAAGTGCAAAAACCTTCCAGCAGCCTGAGACCTCCAAAGAGGTGGAGCCCCAGGCTGAAGGTAGCAAGGACCTGTGAGTGAGTGACACCTGAAGGTGAATGTCACTAGCAGATCTGGAGACTATCTCTAATGGAGAAAGATAGCTCTCAAGGTCGGGCAAGCCGGGTCGGCAACACACGGACAGACAAGGTACAGAGACAGAAGGCTGATTCGGTATCCAAAGGCAGGCAGGGTTGGCAACAGATAATCAGATATGCGTAGGTACCAAATCAGAAAGCAGAGGGATAGTCAGAAATGCAATAGGTCATAACAGATATCAAAACATGCCTAGTCTTGGGTGTGAGATCCGTGGTCTCAACACCCTGTAACTAGTCTGGAGTATAATATGATGGAACACAGTATCCCTAATCTTGGGTGTGAGGTCCGTGGTCTCGACACCCTGGAACTAGTCTGAAGTATAACAGAATGATAACACAGAGTCCCTAATCTTGGGTGTGAGGTCCGTGGTCTCAACACCCTGGAACTAGTCTGAAGTATAACACAATGATACACAGAAGTAATCTGGCTCAGTGTGAATTCCCAGGTCCTCCTGGTTCTAACACACTGTAGGATCTGACTAAGGTCTGAGTGCTTTCACGTAAGTGTTCGCAACGGCAGACAACCTGAGACTGACCAGCAGTAACTATATATAGAGCGGTGCTCTCCGGCGCCACCCATCAATGATCAACCAATAGTCACTTACTCTGAGGTCAGCTGACCAACCTGGTCAGCTGATCCCTCCTTGGTTGTCACAAAGGTTCTGCCTCTGAGCGCGCGCACGCGTTTTCCTCAATCTGTGTGAACTAACAGACCCAGCCCCACCATACGCACGCTGCTGCGTGCAAACCGCAGCGCTGGACGCGGAATCAGCCGCCTTGCTGTCAGTACACGCGGCGGCTTTTCCGCGTTCTATTACAGTACCCCTCCCCCTGAGGAGTGGACGTTTCCCACCAGGCTTTCCAGGGTGCAAGTCATGGAATTCTTTCTTCAATTCCTCTGCGTGCATACGACAGTCTGGCACCCAAGTTCTCTCCTCTATGCCATATCCCTTCCAGTGAACCAGATACTGCACAGAGTTCTGCACAAGCCGTGAGTCCAGAATCTTTTCAATCTCATATTCAGGTTGGTCATCAATCAACACAAGGGGGGGGGGGAGCGGAATCCACGTGCACTGCCGGCTTGAGCAAGGACACATGGAATGATCTCACACCTCGCATGCTGGTAGGGAGATCAATAGCATAAGTGACATTATTGATTTTTCTGGTCACTGGAAAAGGACCCACAAATCTAGGGCCTAGTTTGGGTGACAGTTGCTTTAGAGCCAAATGTCGTGTGGACACCCAGAACAAATCCCCTGGAGAGAATTCCCATTCTATGGAACGTCTCTTGTCATCCTGTTTCTTCTGGTTCTGAAAAGCCCTCCCCAAATTTCTCTTAACCATTTCCCAAATTTGCTTCTGGACCTCTGCCAATTCTCCAGGGCTGGAAATGGAGTAGAAGCCACTGGCAAATGGGCAAACTTAGGTGACCTTCCCGTCACCACCTGAAATAGGGAAAATCCTGAAGAGGAACTTTTCAGATTGTTGTGTGCAAATTCTGCAAACGGCAAAAATTGTACCCAGTCGGTTTGTGCATCTGCAACATAACATCTCATAAACTGTTCCAGGGACTGGTTGACTCTTTCGGTCTGGCCATTGGTCTGTGGGTGGTAGCCTGATGAAAAAGAAAGATCCATGTCTAACTGATGGCAGAATGCTCTCCAAAACTTAGATACAAATTGGACTCCCCGATCTGACACTATATTTTCCGGAATGCCATGCAGCCGGAAAATGTGCTGGATGAAGAGATCGGCCAATTCCTGGGCCGAGGGGAGTCCTTTCAGGGGGACAAAATGAGCCATCTTACTGAATCGATCGACTACCACCCAAATGACCGTCATGCCCTCAGACCTGGGGAGTTCGCCCACAAAATCCATGGACAAATGGGTCCAAGGTTCACTCGGAACTGGTAAAGGCTGCAATGTTCCAACAGGTGCTTGACGGGAGGGTTTGCTCCTAGCACACACTGCATACTCTCTTACAAACTCCTTACAGTCTGTTGCCAATGACGGCCACCAAGCACATCTAGCAAGTAGATCCTGAGTTCTGGTGGCCCCAGGATGCCCAGCATTCTTGTGGGAATGAAACAACTGCAACAGTTGTAGGCGAAAAGGCAATGGTACAAACAGGACCCCCTCAGGCTTCCCCTCTGGAACATCCTGTTGAAATGGACTCAGAGTGACAGTCCAGTCTTTCCAGTTCTCAGTGGCTGCCAGGACCACCTTCTGAGGTATAATGGTCTCAGGGGCTGAGGGCTGTGCTGTCTCGGGTTCAAAACAACTGGATAAGGCATCAGCCTTGATGTTCTTACTACCAGGGGTATACGTGATTACAAATCTGAATCTCGAAAAAAATAACGACCACCGGGCCTGTCGGGGGCTAAGTCTCTTAGCGCCCTCAATGTACTCTAAATTTTTGTGGTCAGTGTAAACTGTAATGGTGTGTTCTGTCCCTTCTAGCCAATGTCGCCATTCCTCAAAGGCCAACTTGATGGCTAGAAGTTCCCGGTTGCCTATATCGTAGTTTTTCTCTGCGGGTGAAAACCTACGGGAAAAATAGGCACAAGGGTGAAGTTTTCCCTGCAAACCAGAACGCTGAGACAGCACAGCCCCTACCCCTACCTCTGAGGCATCAACCTCCACGATAAAGGGAAAGGTGAGGTCTACATGTCTCAATATGGGTGCAGAACAGAACAATTTCTTCAGAGTGGAGAAAGCAGCATGGGCCTCTGGGGACCAGTGGTGAGTATCTGCCCCTTTCTTGGTGAGACTGGTGAGAGGCGAGATCACCGTAGAGTACCCCTTTATGAACTTCCTGTAGTAGTTGGCGAACCCCAGGAATCTCTGGAGTGCCTTCAGTCCTACAGGCTGAGGCCACTCCAAGACAGCAGAAACTTTTCCAGGGTCCATAGAGAGGCCAGAGGTCGAGATTATGTACCCCAGAAAGGCGACAGAGGTCACTTCGAAAATGCATTTTTCCAATTTAGCATACAGCATGTTCTGTCTCAACTTCCGTAGCACAAACCCAACATGTTTCCTATGTTCTGAGAGGTTGGATGAAAAAATCAGTATATCGTCTAAGTACACCAAGACGAATTTGCCCAACACCTCTCTGAACACCTCGTTAATCAGCTCTTGGAAGACGGCCGGGGTGTTACACAACCCGAAGGGCATCACCAGGTATTCGTAATGCCCGTCGGGTGTGTAAAAGGCCGTCTTCCATTCATCACCGTCCCTGATATGCACAAGGTTGTATGCACCCCTCAAATCCAGCTTCGAGAAAATCTTAGCATTGGTGACCTGGGTAAACAAATCATCAATTAAAGGCAAAGGATAACGATTTTGTACTGTAATCTTATTTAAGCCCCGATAATCAATGCATGGACGGAGGCCTTCATCCTTCTTTTTCACGAAAAAGAATCCTGCCCCTGCTGGTGACCGAGAGGGACGAATAAAACCTTTAGCTAAATTTTCTCGGAAGTATTCTTGCATAGCCAATTTCTCTGGCCCAGATAAATTATAGAGATGACCTCTAGGGGGCATACAACCAGACCTGAGATCGATGGAACAATCAAAAGGACGGTGAGGAGGAAGTTTATCTGCTGACTTGGGACTAAACACGTCTGCAAATTCTGAATACTGGCTTGGCAAACCTTCCACCTGAATCTTGGTGTTACCCAAGGTTACCTTCGCTAAACAATGATGATGACAATGGGTAGACCAGCTCGTTAGCTGACCTGAAGCCCAATTGATCTGAGGAGAGTGAAGTTGTAACCATGGCATGCCAAGAATGATCGTGGAAGTTGTCATCCGCAAAACCAGAAACTGTAGACTCTCTTTGTGCAACACCCCCACCGTAACCCTTAAAGAGAACCAGAGACGAAGCACCCTCATGTATTTTGTTACATTTATCAGTGGGAACATGACAGTAAACACCTACCCTGCTTTTAGTTTCATTGTTATCTGCTTAATTAGTCTATTAGCAGCTGTGATAAGAATGCCCAACTGGCTCAGTCTAGGTTTGACCTGGAATCATTGTAGCTGAGTCACTCTTCTGTGGAGTCTTTTCAAGCCCAAGCCTTCCCCCTCCTGGCTTAGATTTCCTGCTTTGCATACTGAGAGCTGTGATGAAATCAGAGGGGCTGCTCCTGCTGAGAGAGAAGCTCTGTGGCTGCAATATGATCCCTGTGTGCTCTGTGTGCACTAGATAATGATGATGACTGCAGTTTCATTCCTATGAGAGACACTTCCTACAGGCAGCTGTACATCATACCAAAATGAAAGCACATAGGTGAAAGGCTGCATTTAGCCTAGATAGCAGCATAGTCTCATATAGCCTAGACAGCACATCCAGAACAACTCATAACCCGGAAGAAGAAGGGATATGAGCCAGCGGCCATATTGGATATTTCCTGGAGCAATAATGGATAAAAAAGGCACACCAGAGCGGCGAAATTATCAGGTAGAGCATTTATTCTTTACAAGCTATCAACTGATATGTTTATTTTGTGTGAAACGTTCATCTCTGGTTCCCTTTAACTCTGGGGTCTGAGACAGAGGGTATTTACTCTGCAGAGGAGAGTCGTCCACTGCAGTGACCAGAATCCGTTGATTCAAAGGGGAAATAGGAATCCCTAATTTCTTTGCAAATTCGTAATCCATAAAGTTGGCTGCTGAGCCGGAGTCTAGGAAGGCTCAGTGGCCACTGTTTGATCTTCCCAAGATATAGTACAAGGGAGGAGCAAACGTTTATCATCTAGAGGTAAAGACTGCGCTCCTTGGGTATTACCTCCGACTACACCTAGGCGGCAGCGTTTCCCGACTTCTTGGGACAATTCTGCACTCTGTGACCCTCCTCTGCACAGTATAGACAGAGGTGTTTAGTTTTTCTGCGATTCTGCTACACCCGGGACAATTTTGACCGACCAATCTGCATTGGTTCTGGTGGAGGTGAAACGGGTGGAGGAGAGGCGTAGGAAACATATCTCACATTGTTTCTACTCCAAGTCTGTTTCTGGTAACGTAGACGATGATCAACCCTGACTGCTAATGAAATGGCCTCATCAATAGACTTTGGCTCAGGATGACCCAGCATTAGATCAGATACCGCGTCTGACAACCCTGACAAAAAACAGTCCAGAAGTGCGAATGAACCCCATCTAGCTGAAACTGCCCATTTTCTGAACTCAGCTGTGTAAACTTCAACCGGATCCCTGCCCTGCCGCAAAGTCTTGAGCTTCCGCTCAGCGGTAGAGGCAATGTCCGGATCATCATAAATTATAGCCATAGCTTTAAAAAATTCCTAAACCGAGGCCAGGGCCTCATTCCCTGTCTGGAGACTATATGCCCAGGTCTGGGAATCCCCTGACAGCAGAGTCTTAATGAATGTAATTCTCTGTGCCACGGTTCCCGATGAATTAGGTCTCAACTCAAAGTACGATAACACTCGATTTCTAAAATTCTGAAAGTCAGATCTGTGACCAGAAAACTTTTCAGGCACAGGCATACGTAAGTCTGTACCTGGAGAAGATCGCACTATATTCACAGCCGTCTGTAGGACTTGTGCAGACCCAGACAAAGTGTTGATCTGGGTCTGATGACGGTCCAGCACTTGGATGAAATTCTCCACTGAGGTGGTGAGTGCATCAAGACGGCTGTTAAGTGCGTCCATTTGGTTTTGGTGTGCTGTTCTGTAACAATCGGTGTCAGCACACAGAGAGAATCTGATTATTGGTGATCTGCAGTATCACCAAGAATACAGATATATACCCGATTATTGATGATCTGCAGAATCACAGATAATCCAAGTATAACTAACCTCTGGACACCTATATAGTGTGAGTGTTTGGTGCAACAGTAATGACTAAGTTGGACCACCCGAGACACAGGTGGTCTTTGGCAGTATGGGCGATACCGCCCTCTGGGAAGTGCAAAAACCTTCCAGCAGCCTGAGATCTCCAAAGAGGTGGAGCCCCAGGCTGAAGGTAGGAAGGACCTGTGAGTGAGTGACACCTGAAAGGTGGATGTCACTAGCAGGTCTGGAGACTATCTCTAATAGAGAGAGATAGCTCTCAAGGTCGGGCAAGCCGGGTCGGCAACACACGGACAGACAAGGTACAGAGACAGAAGGCTGATTCGGTATCCAAAGGCAGGCAGGGTTGGCAACAGATAATCAGATATGCGTAGGTACCGAATCAGAAAGCAGAGGGATAGTCAGAAATGCAATAGGTCATAACAGATATCAAAACATGCCTAGTCTTGGGTGTGAGGTCCGTGGTCTCGACACCCTGGAACTAGTCTGAAGTATAACAGAATGATAACGCAGAGTCCCTAATCTTGGGTGTGAGGTCCGTGGTCTCAACACCCTGGGACTAGTCTGAAGTATAACAGAATGATAACACAGAGTCCCTAATCTTGGGTGTGAGGTCCGTGGTCTCGACACCCTGGAACTAGTCTGAAGTATAACACAATGATACACAGAAGTAATCTGGCTCAGTGTGAATTCCCAGGTCCTCCTGGTTCTAACACACTGTAGGATCTGACTAAGGTCTGAGTGCTTTCACGTAAGTGTTCGCAATGGCAGACAACCTCAGACTGACCAGCAGTAACTATATATAGAGCGGCGCTCTCTGGCGCCACCCATCAATGATCAACCAATAGTCACTTGCTCTGAGGTCAGCTGACCAGCCTGGTCAGCTGATCCCTCCTTGGTTGTCATAAAGGTTCTGCCTCTCAGCGCGCGCGCGTGTATTCCTCAATCTGTGTGAACTAACAGACCCAGCCACACCAGACGCACGCTGCTGCGTGCAAACCGCCGCGCTGGACGCGGAATCAGCCGCCTTGCTGTCAGTACACGCGGCGGCTTTTCCGCGTTCTACGTTGCAGTGTCCTCGCTCCCGCTGACTTCACCAGGAGCATACTGCACAGGCACAAACCATACTGGGCTTGTGCTATACACTCCTGGTGACGTCAGTGGGAGCGAGGACACGGCAACACAGGCACAGTGGATTTCAGAGTCTGAAATTCTAGAAGTGAACTGGAGGTGGGGCCGGGGCATCGGTGAGTGGCTGCACGGTCACAGGATGCCTGCGGGGGACTATTAGTAGCCCCGGGTAAGTTCAACTCATTTTCCCCCGACCCCCCCCCCCCTGCAGTATGCCTTTAAGAAAGTGTTTCCTTACGCTGATTACATGCATAGATCAAATAAGGGCGCCAGGAAAAAGGGGCACGAAGTATAGCCGAAATTTTAAGATATTGTCTATAACATTTTTTTTATCGTTTCTTCATCTTAATCTGAAATAGAATAATAAATATGTTAAAATAACGGAATAAAAAGGACAAAATATTGTCTAGAACAATGAAAACAAAAAGGTATTTACAGTTGTAATGAGCATAGTAAAACATTGGTAAATATTACAAATAATTTACTACAACTAAGTCTAATCCTACTCTCACACAGAACCCTCCCCTGGTGGTGGTGCCTAACCCTAAGATCCCCAAACCCCATACACTGCTGCTAATAACGTTAAAACAAGAAAATATACATTTCTAAGATATTACATTTCCAAACAATCATTTACAAACTTATAATTGTGAAAATGAATTTCAAAACACTAATTCTCTAAAGGAAAAATGTTGCTTGGACGGGCCAATAAATATTTATTTATTTATTTATCGGGCACCAAAATTTCTTCCTTGGCACTCAATAGCCAATATTTTGCATTAGTGCCTATGGTGCGCCCAAATACTCCATTAGCCCCAGGTGCCACAATTTCCTGATTCTGATTATACCTCTCCGACACTGCAGCTGTCCTTGGAAGGTTTTGGGGTCCATATCAATACAGTGGTTGGGGCTCCATGTAAAATTTGCACTAGGGCCAAAAGCTCCTTAGTTACGCCACTGGGTACAGTTTAAATAAAGTAGGACTCATGGATACAGTATGTAATGGATTGCGGAGACACCGCCGCGCAGTCTGACAGCGAGGCGGCTGGTTCCGCGTTCAGACCGGCGGTTTCTCTGCAGCAGCATGCGTCTGGTTTGTCTGAGCCTAGTAGTGCACACAGATGGAGAGCTGCGTGCGCTAACAGGCAGGCCCTTTATGCCAATAGGAGAGGGATCAGCTGATCCCAGCGCAGTAGGTGATTGGCTGAATGGGACTGGGCAGTGCGGAGGAGCGCTCTGCTATATATACATCTTGCCTGTCAGTTGCTGGTTGTCTGCCGTTGCAAATGCTTATGTGTTAGCACTCAGACCATAGTCAGATCCCATAGTGTGTTAGAACCAGGTGGACCTGGGAATTCACACTTAGCCAGATTACTGTGTTATTACTGTGTTATACTTTAGACCAGTTCCAGGGTGTTGAGACCACGGACCTCACACCCAAGCTTAGAGACACTGTGTTATTATTGTGTTATACTTTAGACCAGTTCCACGGTGTTGAGACCACGGACCTCACACCCAAGCTTAGGGATGCTGTGTTATTATTGTGTTATTCTTTAGACCAGTTCCTGGGTGTTGAGACCACGGACCTCACACTCTAGACTAGGCTTCTGTTCGATATCAGTTATGACCTATTGCTCTCTTGACTCTTCTCCTGCTCTCTGATTCGGTACCTACGCATATCTGATTACCTGTTGCCAACCCTGCCTGTCCCTGGTTACCGAATCAGCCTTCTGTCTCTGTACCTTATCTGCTCGTGTGTTGCCGACCCGGCCTGGACGACCCTTCTACCTGTGTCACCCCCCCGGGTGGGGTGTCCAGTAGCTGCAGGGACTCCCTGTCCCTCAGAGGGACCCTTCTGCATTCCAGTCAGGGACTCTATCTCATAGGAGTCCTTTGACTGCAGTAGAGTCTGACTCCCAGCAGTTCAGGGAATCATTGGCTCTCTGGTTATCTCCAATCCTGTCTAGGAGATACTTGTTATACGGTCTAGGGTCACCAGCTCCTCAGGTGGTCCAGGCTCATATACTGTTGCACCAAACACTTACACTTTATCAGGTGTCCAGAGGTTAGTTATACTTGTATTCTTGGTGATACTGCAGATCACCAATAATCAGATTCTCTTTGTGTGCTGACACCGATCGTTACAGAACGGCAGACCTGAAAAACAAAATGGATGCACTTAACAGCCGTCTTGATACACTCACCCCCTCGGTGGAAAATTTCATCAGAGTGCTGGACAGTCAACAGGCCCAGATCTCTGCTTTATCTGGGTCCTTACAGGTCCTTCAGATGGCTGTAGATTCAGTGCAATCTCCTCCAGTTACAGACTTACGTATGTCTGTACCCGAAAGGTTTTCTGGTCATAGATCTGACTTTCAGAATTTTAAGAATCATATAATGTCGTATTTTGAACTGAGACCTAACCTGTCAGGAACAGAGACACAGAGAATTACATTTATTAAGACCCTGCTGTCAGGAGATGCTCAAACTTGGGCATATAGCCTACAGACAGGGCACGAGGCGCTGACATCAGTAGAGGAATTTTTTAAATCCATGGCCATAATTTATGACGATCTGGACATTGCCTCTACTGCTGAACGGAAGCTTAAGACCTTGCGTCAAGGCAAGGATCCAGTAGAAGTCTATGCAGCTGAATTCAGAAAGTGGTCTGTGTCAGCTAGGTGGGGACCTTTTGCACTGTTAGATTGTTTTTTATCAGGGTTGTCAGATGCAGTTTCAGAGTTGATGTTGGGACACCCTGAACCAAAAACTATTGATGAGGCAATCTCTTTAGCAGTACGGGTTGATCGCTGTTTACGGTATCAGATGCAAACCCGTGGTAAGAACATGGTCAGATATGTCTCTTACGCCTCTCCTCCACCCATCTCACCTCCGCCAGAACCAATGCAAATTGGTCGGTCCAAGTTGACACGGATGGAGAGGAATCGCAGGAAAACAGAACAGCTCTGTTTGTACTGTGCAGAGGAGGGCCATTGTCACGGTCAGTTACCTGTCCAGGTGAGGCGGCTGGCACATGCGGATGCTGGCAGTCGTTCTGGGGGGTCTCGGCGGGCCTCCCGGCAGGGTGTTCTGTCGGGGCTCTCCAGCGCGCGTGGCGTTGTGCGGCGAAAGTGTTGGCACCGCAAGGTGTGGGCATGATTGCTGTGCACGCGCGCGCGCAAAGACGGCTGTTTTATGCATCTTCTTCTTGTTGTGCGTGCGTGTGCACGGGCGTGCGCGTGTGTATCGCGCATGTGCGTGTCCGTGTTTGCGCATGCGCGCGTGACGCGTTGCTCCGTGTGCGCGTGACGCACTACGTTGTGTGCGCGTCGCGCGGTGCGCGCCAAACGGCCTATTTAAGCCTGGAGAGCCCAGACCTCTGTGCTGTGGTATTGCAGCAAGTTTGCTCCCGTGACGTGACACTTTGTCTGCCTGATTCCTGACCTACTCCATGCTGAACCTTGCCTGTCTGATAACCCGCTCTGTTGCCGAACCCTGCTCTGTACGACTACCCGCTCTGCTGCCGAACCTTGCTTGTCTGATAACCCGCTCTGTTGCCGAACCCTGCTCCGTACGACTACCCGCTCTGCTGCCGAACCTTGCTTGTCTGATAACCCGCTCTGTTGCCGAACCCTGCCCGTCTGACTACCTGCTCTGCTACCGACCCCGGATTGCTCAAGGATCTGCGGTTCTACCAGTCTGTTACAGAACCTGCGTGGCAACATCATCTCTGGTGTACGGGTCATTGCAGTACCAGACCCGTCCTGCGGGAGTCTCCAGTTCCTGCTCACTCCAACGACTGGATCTGCGAGCACTCCTGCCCCGTGTTAACCCAAGGCACCTGTTTCCAGTTCAGGGCTTGGGGTTGATAAGCCGCAGGGGTTGCTGTCCTCAGCACATCGGTCTCCTTACCTTCAGGTACGTGACAGCCATAGAGTGCAGAATTGCCCCAAGAAGTCGGGAAACGCTGCCGCCTAGGTGTAGTCAGAGGTAATACCCTAGGCGCGCAGTCTTTACCTCTAGACAACAATCGTTTGCACCTTCCCTGTTCTGTCACATGGAAGGGTCAGACTGTCACCACTGAAGCGTTCGTTGACTCTGGTTCAGCGGCTAACTTTATAGATTACGAGTTTGCAAAAAAATTGGGAATTCCTATACTCCCATTGGACCAACCGATTTTGGTCACTGCTGTAGATGACTCTCCTCTGCAAAGTAGACATCCTCTGTCCCGTACTCCGAATTTAAGGATCAGTGTTGGGGTACTGCATGAGGAGAATCTGCAATTTCTGGTCTTGCGTATGGCAACCTCCACCGTCATTCTTGGCATGCCCTGGTTACAGCTTCACTCCCCTCAGATAGACTGGGTTTCAGGTCAGCTAACGAGCTGGTCGACCCATTGTTATCATCATTGTTTAGCGAAAGTAACCGTTGGTAATACCAGCATGCAGGTTGAAGGTGTGTCAAAACAATACGCAGAATTTGCTGATGTCTTCTGTCTCAAGTCGGCAGATAAACTTCCCCCCCACCGTACCTTCGATTGTCCCATTGATTTGAGATCTGGTTGTATGCCTCCCAGGGGTCACCTCTATAATCTGTCTGGGCCTGAGAAACTAGCTATGCAGGAATACATCAGAGAAAACTTGGCTAAAGGGTTCATCTTCCCTCTCGTTCACCAGCGGGGGCAGGATTCTTTTTTGTTAAGAAAAAAGATGGAGGCCTTCGTCCTTGCATTGATTATAGAGGCCTAAATAAGATCACGGTGAAAAATCGCTACCCTTTATCTTTAATTGACGATTTGTTCACTCGGGTGACCAACACCAAGATTTTCTCAAAGCTAGATCTGAGAGGTGCATACAATCTGGTGCGTATTAGAGATGGTGACGAATGGAAGACAGCCTTTAACACGCCCGACGGGCATTATGAGTACCTAGTGATGCCCTTCGGGTTGTGTAACGCTCCGGCTGTCTTCCAGGAGTTAATTAACGAGGTATTCAGGGAGGTGTTGGGGAAGTTCGTCCTAGTCTATCTGGACGATATACTGATCTTTTCGTCCAATCTTTCTGAACACCGCAGGCATGTTAAGTTTGTGCTAGAAAAGTTAAGACAGAATTTGCTTTATGCCAAACTGGAGAAATGCCTCTTCGAAGTAACCTCGGTTGCCTTCTTGGGGTACATTATCTCCACCTCTGGCCTCTCAATGGATCCAGGGAAGGTTTCCGCTGTCCTGGAGTGGCCTCAGCCTGTTGGACTGAAGGCGTTCCAGAGATTTCTGGGCTTTGCCAACTACTACAGAAGGTTCATAAAGGGGTACTCTACCATCATCTCGCCCCTCACCAGTCTCACCAAAAAAGGGGCTGATACTCATCACTGGTCAACTGAGGCTCATGCGGCTTTTTCCACACTAAAGAAACTGTTCTGTTACGCACCTATATTGAGACATGTCGATGCCACCTTTCCCTTTATTGTGGAGGTTGATGCTTCAGAGGTGGGGGTGGGAGCTGTATTGTCTCAGAGGTCAGGCTTACAGGGCAAACTCCCCCCATGTGCCTAATTTTCTCGTCGATTTTCACCCGCAGAGAAAAACTATGACATAGGTAACCGGGAGCTTTTGGCCATCAAGTTAGCTTTGGAGGAATGGCGACACTGGCTAGAAGGTGCAGAACACACTATCACAGTTTATACAGATCATAAGAATCTGGAGTACATAGAGGGTGCTAAGAGACTTAGTCCCCGCCAGGCCCGGTGGTCCCTGTTCTTTGCAAGATTCAGATTTGTAATTACGTATACCCCTGGTAGTAAAAGCATCAAAGCCGATGCCTTATCCAGGTGTTTTGAACCTGAGACGGTACAGCTCTCTGCCCCTGAGACCATTCTACCTCAGAAGGTAGTTCTGGCAGCCACTGAGACCTGGAAGGATTGGACAGTCACTCTGAGTCCTTACCAACAGGATGTTCCAGAGTGGAAGCCTGATGGGGTCATGTTTGTACCACTGCCTTTTCGTTTACAACTCTTGCAACTGTTTCATTCCCACAAGAATGCTGGTCATCCCGGGGCCACCAGAACTCAGGATTTACTGGCCAGATGTGCATGGTGGCCTACATTGGCAACAGATTGTAAGGAGTTTGTAAGAGAGTGTGCAGTGTGTGCAAGGAGTAAACCCTCCCGTCAGGCCCCTGTTGGCACCTTACAGCCCTTACCAGTTCCAAGTGAACCATGGACCCATATCTCCATGGATTTTGTGGGTGAGCTCCCTCGGTCTGAGGGAAAAATGGTCATTTGGGTGGTAGTGGACAGATTGAGTAAGATGGCTCATTTTGTCCCTTTGAAAGGACTCCCCTCGGCCCAGGAATTAGCTGATCTCTTCATCCAGCACATTTTCCAGCTGCATGGCATTCCGGAGAATGTAGTGTCAGATCGGGGAGTCCAATTTGTTTCAAAGTTTTGGAGAGCCTTCTGCCATCAGTTAGACATGGATCTTGCATTTTCATCAGGCTACCACCCACAGACCAACAGCCAGACCAAGAGAGTTAACCAATCCCTGGAACAGTTACTCAGGTGTTATGTTACAGATGCGCAATCCGATTGGGTAAAGTTTTTGCCATTTGCGGAGTTTGCGCACAACAACCTGAAAAGCTCTTCTTCTGGGTTTTCCCCATTCCAGGTAGTGTCAGGAAGATCACCTAAGTTTGCTCCTTTGCCGGTGGCATCGACATCATTCCCAGCTCTGGAAGACTGGCAGAGAGATCTAACGGAGATTCGGGGAATGGTTAAGAGGAATCTGGGGAAGGCTTTCCAAACCCAGAAAAGACAGGCAGATAAAAGACGGTCGATAGAGTGGAAGTTCTCTCCTGGAGATTTTGTGTGGGTGTCCACTCGACATTCGGCCTTGAAGCAACTGTCACCCAAACTGGGCCCAAGATTTGTAGGACCATTTCCAGTGTCCAAGAAAATCAATAATGTCACTTACGCGATTGATCTCCCAGCCAGTATGAGAGGTGTGAGATCATTCCATGTGTCTCTTTTGAAGCCAGCAGTACACGTGGATTCCCCCCCCCCCCCCTGTGTTGGTGGATGACCAACCAGAGTATGAAATTGAAAAGATCCTGGACTCTCGCTTGGTGCAGAATTCCGTGCAGTATCTGGTCCACTGGAAAGGATATGGCATAGAGGAAAGATCTTGGGTGCCAGATTGTTGCATGCATGCGGAGGAATTAAAAAAGGAGTTTCATGACTTACATCCTGGGAAGCCTGGTGGGAAGTGTCCAGAGTCCACTCCTCGGGGGGGGGGGGGGGGTACTGTAATGGGTTGGCGGAGACACCGCCACGTGGTCTGACAGCGAGGCAGCTGGTTCCGCGTTCAGACCGGCGGTTTCTCAGCAGCAGCATGCGTCTGGTTTGTCTGAGCCTAGTAGTGCACACAGATGGAGAGCTACCCTTTATGCCAATAGGAGAGGGATCAGCTGATCAGGATGATCAGCTGATCCCAGCGCAGTAGGTGATTGGCTGAATGGGACTGGGCGGAGCGGAGGAGCGCTCTGCTATACATACATCTTGCCTGTCAGTTGCTGGTTGTCTGCCGTTGCGAATGCTTATGTGTTAGCACTCAGACCATAGTCAGATCCCATAGTGTGTTAGAACCAGGTGGATCTGGGAATTCACACTTAGCCAGATTACTGTGTTATTACTGTGTTATACTTTAGACCAGTTCCAGGGTGTTGAGACCACGGACCTCACACCCAAGCTTAGAGATACTGTGTTATTATTGTGTTATACTTTAGACCAGTTCCAGGGTGTTAAGACCACGGACCTCACACCCAAGCTTAGGGATGCTGTGTTATTATTGTGTTATTCTTTAGACCAGTTCCTGGGTGTTGAGACCACGGACCTCACACTCTAGACTAGGCTTCTGTTCGATATCAGTTATGACCTATTGCTCTCTTGACTCTTCTCCTGCTCTCTGATTCGGTACCTACGCATATCTGATTACCTGTTGCCAACCCTGCCTGTCCCTGGTTACCGAATCAGCCTTCTGTCTCTGTACCTTATCTGCTCGTGTGTTGCCGACCTGGCCTGGACGACCCTTCTAAGTGTGTCACCCCCCCGGGTGGGGTGTCCAGTAGCTGCAGGGACTCCCTGTCCCTCAGAGGGACCCTTCTGCATTCCAGTCAGGGACTCTATCTCATAGGAGTCCTTTGACTGCAGTAGAGTCTGACTCCCAGCAGTTCAGGGAATCATTGGCTCTCTGGTTATCTCCAATCCTGTCTAGGAGATACTTGTTATATGGTCTCGGGTCACCTGCTCCTCAGGTGGTCCAGGCTCATATACTGTTGAACCAAACACTTACACTTTATCAGGTGTCCAGAAGTTAGTTATACTTGTATTATTGGTGATTCTGCAGATCATTAATAATCAGGTATATATCTGTATTCTTGGTGATACTGCAGATCACCAATAATCAGATTCTCTCTGTGTGCTGACACCGATCGTTACACAGTACAGTTTAAATAAGCACATTTCATTCAACTTTACAGAGAATGTTCTGTTTATGAAAATAAATAAACAAACAAGTGGTACTTTTATTATATCCAACGCTCCTCCTCCAACTTCTTCCTTTTTTTTCTATATATTTTGGGGTGGAGTTCTCCCACTTATGTGAGGTTAGTAGCTGGTTGAAAATATTTTACATTCCCTACGGGTGCAGCACCATTTACTCTCCCATTATTATTACAATATTCTATTTTCAGTCAATAACTTTCTTAAAAAATTCACACATTTAACAACATAGATATTTTTAAAATGTAGAAGAAAGTGCTTATGCTTTCAGAAGGAAAGGATATTTATTGACAATAAGTGTTAGTGTTCAAATTCGGCATAGCCTATTTGTCCACATTTTTAGAACCAAAAAAGTGTTCCAAAAGTGTGTGTGTGTGTGTGTGTGGGGGGGGGGGGGTGACTTAAACTCGAGTCAGGTCACAGGACACATACAGTGCAAACATACCAAATGTGTACTGAACATTATACCCACACTTTGATTGGCCCAATTGACAGGCATCCTATTGGGCCAATCAAAGTGCGGGGAGAATGTCCTTTAAAGTGATTGGACCTGCAGGGGCTCAGTGCAGGATGAGTGGAGCTCTGGTCATTGCCAATTACCAGGCATAAGTTCTTAGCGCTCGCTATGCTACTCTGATAAGGAACATTAACTCTGATAAGGCATGTTAACTCTGAACAGTTTTGGGAAGCAAGGATTAGTTACTGAGTGTGTACTGGGGGATTTATATTAAAGTCATTCTTTTTTATTTTTATTCATCTGTATGTCAGATTTAATAAAATATTTATTATAAAAACCCATCCAGACGGGCTGTGTACTGTATACTAGGGCCCACACAGCACCAGCAGCAGGGGGAGGGACATGGAAGGAAAAAAAGGGGGAGGTGCTTAATCGGCCACAGCCATACCCAGTCTGATTTGGGTGAGAGAAAGAACACCGACACCTGCACCAGGAAGTAGCTGGGGCGTCTGCATCGATGCTGCAAGGTTAAAGGGAGCAGCGCCGTATAAGATTAAGACGTTTGAGGCACTACCATGCCCTGACATCTGGGGCACAGTGTGTTACCCCTCCCTTTATTTATTCCCCGGCTGTACCCCATAGGTATGACACATATCACTGTCTCACTGAAATCGGTCCCGAGACCGGCTAACATCAGCTCACTTCCTCCTTGCATCAAGTCTCTTCTTAGCTCTGGTCTACTGGTTTCATCAGTGAACTGACTCCTCACCAGGGACTAAAGAGCATGGGCATAACCTAGATATTTATAGTTACCCATACGCCCTTTCTCCTATTATGCATAACCCGTCCTTTTAGTGATCTAATTAGTTAGCCAAGCGCTCATACTTCCATCATTTGTTTATGATGATGTTATCCATTCAGTCGTATCCGACTCTTGGTGATTTTATGGGTTAACTCTCTCCATGCTGACCGATCTTGTACTATTTCCACCAGTTGCCTTAAAGACATTTGTTTATCCCTCCCCTGTAATCACCCAATTGGTCAATTATCCTGGCTGTCTACATATAGCCTGGACCGGGATCCTTCCAAGGCACAGTAGTAAAAAACATTTGCATAATAAAAACATATTACCCTGCCACTCTGACCAAACAGCCTAAATAGTATCCCATTGTACACCTCTTCCACCGGGTAGTCTCAGCCATGAACTATTGCCCGAGGTATTGTGCCTGATCCTTGCTAGCTGACAGTGATCTAAAGTTCCTTTCAGGGTAATTTCAGCTGATCCTAAAAGCATCATGCTACTTCCAGGGTCACCTACTGTGAAGGTGAAAAAACTAATAATGTCGCTAAACTAAAAGCAGTCAAAAGATGCTAAATTTGTATAGGTGTACATTGGCGCCAAAAGAGTCAAATATGCTAAAATCGTTTAAAACGTTCAGGAGGCGGTGGTGGACCAGTCGCTCCACAAAACAGACACGATGCTGTCGATTGAGGTAGTAACAATTTATTCACATACTCCTAGAAACATCTGGCAACGCGTTTCACGGGCATGGTCCCGCTTCATCAGGCAATAAACAACAGGAGTATCACACAGCAAGGGGTCCAATATCAGCTTGGCACCTCTGTGTGAGCATCAGAAAAGATGCGAAATGCTTTTCTGCACACTTGCAGAAAAGTATTTAACCTGGATGCTGCCAGAAGCCTGTGTAAACTTTCCCTTAGTGTTTTTTAAAGAGCTTATTACTGTATTTTTTCCTGATTAGTTTGCAAGTATGAACAAGCATTTCACACTAAATTATTTTTACCGTAAAGGAGTACATTCAGGTTTTTTAAACTTTGGTAAAACAATGGACAGCTATAAAAGTCTTCAGTGCCCCTGTGGATCCTCATTTTTATCCTAGATTCCGCCAGGTGCCAGCTCACCCTTTATACTGTACACTTATGAATGCGACAGACTTCGGTACGAGGTCCGTATAACACACAATTCATCAGTGTACCCATGAGAGAATTCACGCTATTAGATCCGACTTAGCTGTGGGTACAGATGACTGATTAAATCCAAAAATAGAGGAGAGAGAGAGAGAACAGCATGTATTCTGGGATGTGATGTGATAGCACTTTCATAATTTAGCTTACATCATCTCTGTTTTGGTGTCAGAATTCCGAAGACAGAGAAAGAGGACAGACATTCTGGATTCGCTCACAGGCGCAGCACGTCCGTCAGAATTTGTTTATTCTCTGTTCCCTGCCACAGCATTGAAGATGCTAGACATTTGTTTGCTACGTAGCAAAAGGATTTTTTTTATCACAGTGAAAATTGGGTTGTCTGTTCCAGTTTTCAGCATGTTGTCAAATAAACTGTTGTTGTTGCATTGAGCAGCAGCATTTAAGAAAATGTTTTATTTATATTGCAATGCAGTTACTAGGGTTGTAATAAGCCTTACAATGAACCTGAACCGAGTAAAATTATTTAAAATTAACACATGATGCCCCTTAAATGAATATTTCATACTTAACTCACTGTCAGTTCCACAGAGAAGCTCACCATTTTCTTACAACAATGATTCCATCCAGTTCTGACAAGATTTTGTCAGAACTAAAATATATCAGTTGCTGTCAGTTATAACTGAAAAGACAACTGATGTGCAAGGTAATGTCCGTATGGCTCAAGAGGGTGATATTACAGTTTAACAGTGAGCTGACGTGGAAGCTGTTTCAGGGTCATTGCCTTTTTTAACCACCTTAACGGTATGGACGAGCTCAGCTCGTCCATTACCGCCAGAGGGTGCCGCTCAGGCCCTGCTGGGCCGATTTGGATCCAATAAAGAGCAGCACATGCAGCCGGCACTTTGCCAGCCGCGCGTGCTGCCCGATCGCCGCCGCTCTGCGGCAATCCGCCGCGAGCAGCGGCGAAAGAGGGTCCCCCCAGCCGCCTGAGCCCTGCGCAGCCGGAACAAATAGTTCCGGCCAGCGCTAAGGGCTGGATCGGAGGCGGCTGACGTCAGGACCATGGCGACAGGAGAAGCCAAACACGGAAGGCTGCTCATTGCGATCAGAAGAACGCCTCCGGAGCGCCATCTAGTGGGCTTTCATGCAGCCAACTTTCAGTTGGCTGCATGAAATAGTTTTTTTTTTATTTACAAAAAACCCTCATGGAGGATGAAGAATTTCACTGATCACAGTGGACAAGCAGGAAGCGGTGGAGGAGAAAGAGATTGATGAGTAGACTACACGGGAGGTAAGTATGACGTGTGTATGTTTATTTTTACTTTTTATTTTCAGTTTAGGTTTGCTTTAAAACTATGCATTAACTTGCCAAAAAAAATCACTCGGAGATCACTCTCAACTCAAAGAACCTTCTGTGCATGGCATCATTATTCACACTACTGACATGCATCAAGCACTGATTGGCCCAAACGAACTGTACATCTATTATAAAGTGAATTGAGTAAAGTAGCACTTTACCATTATGGCAATAGAACATTTTAAAGGACACCTCAATTGGGAAGAGTTACCAAACCCTTTAGATTGTAATCATTAGATTGTAAGCTTGCAAGGGCAGGGCTCTCTCACCCGTTTGTGTTTGGAATTTTGTTACACATTTATTCATATTAATTCTGTCACTGTTATTACCAATTCTGTACTTTGTACTGATTCTATTTTTTGTACTTAATCTGTATTTTGTATATTGGTGTATATCATTGTCTGTATTATTTTGTACCCCACGTTTGTGTCTTACTTTGTACAGCGCCACAAAATATGTTTCCGCTTTATAAATCAAAATTTATAATAATAAAAATAATTAAAACTCAGTGCAAGATAAACTGGAGCAACACTGGTGCAGATGATGAGCAGTTGTCCACATCAAGTATTCTGGGGCAGATTTATCAAGAGCAATGCAAGGAAAATTATAGCATATCTGGTGCAGAGCAAGTGCAAAAGTGGTGCAATTGCCAAGAGTGACCAATCAGAATTTTCTGATCTTGACATATACCGTATTTTCCGCTGTATAGGATGCTCCGGAATATAAGATGCACCCAGGTTTAGAGGGCAAAAACCAGGGGGAAAAAATACTAAACCTGGTATGTCCTTATTCCAGAAGCGTCTTGTACATGTTATCCCTCAAATGGTAACCTCCTGTGTCCCCCAAGTGTTCCCATGTCTTCCCCATGTGTTCTCCTGTGTCCCCATGTCTCCCCCATGTGTCCTCTATGTCTGTCCCATGTCTCCCCCTGTGTCCCCATGTCTCCCCTATGTGTCCTGCAGTCTGCACCATGTGTCCTCCAGTCTGCCCCATGCGTCTTCCAGTCTGCCCCATGCATCCTCCAGTCTGCCCCAATGCGTCCTCCAGTCTGCCCCAATGCGTCCTCCAGTCTGCCCCATGCATCCTCCAGTCTGCCCCATGCATCCTCCAGTCTGCCCCATGCATCCTCCAGTCTGCCCCAATGCGTCCTCCAGTCTGCCCCATGCATCCTCCAGTCTGCCCCAATGCGTCCTCCAGTCTGCCCCATGCATCGTCCAGTTTGCCTCATGTGTCCTCCAGTCTCCCACATGCGTCCTCCAGTTTGCCCCACATGTCCTCCAGTCTGCCCCATGCATTCATCAGTCTGTCCCATGCCACCTACTGTCTCCCACATTTGTCCAGCAGTCCCCCTCATGTCTCCCCCACCATGCCTGTGTGTGTACCTGTCTCCCCATGTGGCCTCCACCATGTCTGCCGCATGTCTGCGCTGTGTGCTCCCTCCGCATGTTGCCTTGCCCCCCGGGTGTTTAGCGGCATCTGCTTACCTCCTCCATCATGCCCGCAGAGACTGCAGACCTCCGTTCTCTATACGCGGCTTCTTCTAGTGCCGGGCTTGTAATGATGCGTCATCAGCAGCCCGGAACTAGAGAAAGCCGCACACAGAAGACAGAGGTATTCAGTCTCTGCGGGCATGACGGAGGAGGTAAGCAGCTGCCGCTAGAGATGTCCCGAATGGTCCGCCGGCGAATGGTTCCAGGCGAACTTCGGTGATTCGCGTTCGCCTACCAATGGCGAACTTTCCCGGAAGTTCGATTCGCCCCATAATGCTCTATTGAGCAAAACTTTGACCCTCTACATCACAGTCAGCAGGCACATTGTTGCTAATCAGACTGCACTCACGCCTGGAGCCCCCCCACCCCCCCCCTTATACATCCTGACTTCCTCTCCTGGGAAAGACAGTGCATCTTACCAATCGCACAAGGGAGCTAACGTTATGTGTTCATGTGCACCATGCGCATACACCAGCATAAGCTGTCTGCATGCTGACAAACATACAGGGGAAGGGGGGAGTGCACCGAATTGGACCCTAGCCACAGGGGTCAATGATAAGAATAAACATACATATATCCAGGCACATCGCCTCTAGTTAGGACATTAAATAAATTATTAGGGAAAGGGAGGTGCTGAAGGGGGTGTGGCTAAAAACAGCAAAAATCAATTAACCCTTCGCACTCTCACATGCAAATGTTCAAACAAATGCATTTACAGATTTACTCATCCAGGCACAACTGTTATCCCTACAGCTAAATTAAAAGCCAGGGTTTTAGTTCACAGAAGAATGCATTCTTATGCTTAGTCACCTATACTGCGTAGAAGTACCCAGGTAAACATAGGTGTCCTAACTCTGGCCCTGTAACATGCATAGTGCAGACATGCAAACACATCCATTGCATCAAACCTATCAATGGATTAGGAGCACACATCCTGACTTCCTCTCCTGGGAAAGACAGTGCATCTTACCAATCGCACAAGGGAGCTAACGTTATGTGTTCATGTGCACCATGCGCATACACCAGCATAAGCTGTCTGCATGCTGACAAACATACAGGGGAAGGGGGGAGTGCACCGAATTGGACCCTAGCCACAGGGGTCAATGATAAGAATAAACATACATATATCCAGGCACATCGCCTCTAGTTAGGACATTAAATAAATTATTAGGGAAAGGGAGGTGCTGAAGGGGGTGTGGCTAGAAACAGCAAAAATCAATTAACCCTTCGCACTCTCACATGCAAATGTTCAAACAAATGCATTTACAGATTTACTCATCCAGGCACAACTGTTATCCCTACAGCTAAATTAAAAGCCAGGGTTTTAGTTCACAGAAGAATGCATTCTTATGCTTAGTCACCTATACTGCGTAGAAGTACCCAGGTAAACATAGGTGTCCTAACTCTGGCCCTGTAACATGCATAGTGCAGACATGCAAACACATCCATTGCATCAAACCTATCAATGGATTAGGAGCACACATCCTAACTTCCTCTCCTGGGAAAGACAGTGCATCTCTGGTAGGAGGGAGGAGGGTCTCATCTGCCAGGGAATTCCAGTATTTCAAAAACCAGCTTACATACCGTGACTGGGATTTGAACCCAGGTCTCAGTGTAGGGTAGGTAACTAACATATTCATTATACCACCAACACTACTAGCTGAAAGTAGCTGAAAGTATCCTAGCATGTACCGTTTATGCTCAATGCAAGAGAAAAATTAAACAAGACAAATAACATTTATATCACACTTTTCTCCTGGCAGACTCAAAGCACCAGAGCTGCAGCCACTAGGGCACACTCTATAGGCAGTAGCAGTGTTAGGAAGACTTGCCTAAGGTCTCCTACTGAATAGGTGCTGGCTTACTGAACAGACAGAGACGAGATTCAAACCCTGGTCTCCTGTGTCAGAGGCAGAGCCCTTAACCATTAAACCATGCAGCCACTGCTTACGGATATGTAGCCAGACATGGCCTTGTCTTTTGTGTTCAACAGTTGGATTCAACAGTTGTCTAATTTTTCTCTTGACAACTGTTGAACACAAAAGACAAGGCCATGTCTGGCTACATATCTGTAAGCAGTGGCTGCATGGTGTAATGGTTAAGGGCTCTGCCTCTGACACAGAGGAGACCAGGGTTCAAATCTTGGATCTGTCTGTTCAGTAAGCCAGCACCTATTCAGTAGGAGACCTTAGGCAAGTCTTCCTAACACTGCTACTGCCTATAGAGTGTTCCCTAGTGGCTGCAGCTCTGGTGCTTTGAGTCTGCCAGGAGAAAAGTGTGATATAAATGTTATTTATCTTGTCTAATTTTTCTCTTGCATTGAGCATTGAGCTAGGCTACTTTTGGCTACTTTCGGCTACTTTCAGCTACTTTCAGCTAGTAGTGTTGGTGGTATAATGGATATGTTAGTTACCTACCATACACTGAGACCTGGGTTCAAATCCCAGTCACGGTATGTAAGCTGGTTTTTGAAATACTGGAATTCCCTGGCAGATGAGACCCTCCTCCCTGCAGTAGGAGGGAGGAGTTAGAAGTCTTGAAACATGCTTTCCATCAAGATTTTAGCCAGTAAAAATGTTTCTAAATTTTAAAGTTCGCCTCCTCATTGAAGTGAATTGAACTTACCGCGAAGGTTCGCAAACAGGGTTCGCGAACCGAAAATCGGAGGTTCGCGACATCTCTAGCTGCCGCTAAACACCTGGGGGAGCCAGGCAACACGTGGGGGGAGCCGTGCACACAGCACGGGTGCAGACAACATGCCGAGGAGCCGTGCACACAGCGCAGACATGCGGCAGACATGGTGGAGGACAAATGGGGAGACAGAAGGTCGCACACAGGCAGGGAATCCCCAACATGGCGGCGGTCCCGAGCGTTCGGATGTCGGGGATTCCCTGCCTTTTTTGAGGGAGAAAAAGTGCGTCTTATATGGCAAAAAATATGGTACCCCATTTTTTGCACCAGTTCTGCTCTGGCTTTCTAGCAAAAACATTTATAAATCTGCCCCTCTGGTTCTGAGCAACTGCTCCACATGTGCACCCGTTTTGTTCCATTATACCTTTACTAGGTTCGCTAAATCTGTTTCAATGTGCTTCAAGCTTTCAGTACTCTCTTGGCGGCAGAAGTAGTCATTTAAAATAACAGAAGGTCACGTCAAACACAGCCCAGTGCTGCATTCTGCTTACATTTTGGCACATCAAAGCTCAATAGAAAGCCAGTTCTTTATGCAGGTATCAAATGATGTCCCACGCAGATCAGAAACCCATAAATCCACCTGCCAATGTGATTTGTTGTACACATGCTAAGAACCACTTTACCATCTGTCACCTGATCTCCCCCTCCGCCCATACGTTTACACTCATTCCACAAACTAGAAATCAAGTGCACAGAAAGTTTACATTTTATGTACTGTATACATTTTTATGCATCAAAATGCATTACATCCAATTGCAATATGAATTTGTCTCTATATTCAATTTCGAATTTTCATGTTAGCTTTTGTAGAAGTCGTCCCCTTTAGTGTTACCATGGATACCATTTAAGTGGTAGATACTCTGATAAAAAGAAACCCATTCTCGTGCCTGTCACATAAAAACATTGACATTTGCAGAGCGCACCTTTCCTTATCGAGATTTTCTGCCTATTGTTTATTTTGCTTTTTAATATATGCAACAGAGCATGCAGTGTTTGCTTATTCTGTCCTTGTCGCAACAAAGCATTCCTTTTTGTAATTATTGTTAATAATGTTTTGGAAAATAAATGCAATAATAGCTCTTAGAGGAAAATAAACTGATAATAAAACAGCGGGAAAAATACTGTAATGTAAATATGTTGCTGGCGATTAGACAGCTTCATTAAAATCGTATTGAGAAATGTTTTTCAAAGTGATTCTGCGTGGGTGCGATAAAAACAAAACTGCAGATGTAGGGAGTCCTGTCAGGTCCTCCTGAGGTAGGTTTAACATGTTTTTGATTATGGAATGCTGAAAGTGATAATTGTAGCCAAACCTCCCAGTGTCATAAACTGGTCTTTAGCCCAGCATAGAGGCTAGAGAATGCTCAAGAGGGGTTGAAAACTGACGATACTCAAGTACATTTAACCACTTCACAACTGAGGGGTTTTACCCCTTGAGCACCAGAGCAATTTTCACCTTTCAGCGCTCCTTCCATTCATTCGTCTATAACTTTATCATTACTTATCACAATGAAATGAACCATATCTTGTACTTTTCACCACCAATTAGGCTTTCTCTAGGTGGGACATTATGCCAAGAATTATTTTATTCTAAATGTGTTTTAATGGGAAAATAGGAAAAAATTTGGGGAAAAAATTATTATTTTTCAGTTTTCGGCCTTTATAGTTTTTAAATAATGCATGCTACTGTAATTAAAACCCATGAAATGTATTTGCCCTTTTGTCCTGGTTATAAAACCGTTTAAATTATGTCCCTATCACAATGTTTGGCACCAATATTTTATTTGGAAATAAAGGTGCATTTTTTTCAGTTTTGCGTCCATCCCTAATTACAAGCCCATAGTTTATAAAGTAACAGTGTTATACCCTCTTGACATAAATATTTAAAAAGTTCAGTCCCTAAGGTAATTATTTATGTATTTAAAAAAGAATAAAAAATTGGGGAGTGTAGGAGGTAATGAGTTATTTTTTAGTGTAAAAGTAATGTATTTGTATATTAAAAATGCTTTAGGGTGTAGTTTTACTATTTGGCCACAAGATGGCCACAGTAACTTTTTGTTTATGCGACCTGCAAGCGTACAGGAAGTACGCTTGCAGGAAGGGTTAGGAGGCTGGGAAACTTTTTTTTTCTCACAATGATCACTGCTTCTCGTAGAAGCAGCTGATCATTGCAGGGGCAGAGATCAACAAACGGGGAAGGTTTTTCCTTGATCACCGGGCGAGCGGGCGACGGCGTGCACGAGCCTGGGGGCGCGCAGACAAGCGAGCGGGAGTGCGGACAGCGGCGGGAGCGGCGTCAGTTACGGATTTTTCCGTCCCTTGGTGTTAACAGGGTGGAAAAAGGGACGGAGAAATCCGTACCGCTGGGGGTAAAGTGGGAATTGTAACCCAGGATTGAACTCAGTATCAACTGAATCAGTAGGCTGATATACCCTGATATACCCTCTTTTCCATGAGAAATCTTTACCTTTTCTCGAATAGATCATCAGGGGGGGACAGTGTGGCTGATATTGTGGTGAAACCCCTCCCACAGTGAGATGTAATGACCATGGTCGTGACAGCTTCCTTTCTGTGAACCTTGTTGCATTTTCAGAATGAACTACTGTTTCAAACTGCCAAGAAACCAGTATCTCCCTCTGTGAGTATGTATATCTATAAAAAAAACATTTTAACTTATCTCATTGTTAGGGGGAGTGGTTATAGGTAATGGTAGTCGATGCTGTATAGTTTTTTTTGTCTGCCAGGAGTCAAAATGATGATGTGCAGGCTCATTGTGGATCAAACAACATAAACAAATTATATGGTGAATATTAATAATTTCTTGATCTTGCTTCTGTTTTTTTAATTTCTCACTTTGCAAATTATTGATCTTTTCTTTCCTCCAGCTACTATTTTTCGGTAAAGTTCCTCTATAAGGTCCCTTTCTTACCTGATAGAATGCAAACTTTTGCATCTTCCACAGTTGCACAAGGTAATTTATGGAACTTGTATGGTGTGGACAGAAAGCAATGTTCTCTCAGCTGTTTTTCTGGGCAAAAAAACTTGCATCCAATGGAAACAGCCCATTGTTTTTTAGAGTCCAGAAATATGCTGACAGCAGGATGTCTTTTAATGCCTCGAGGTTTGCAGTGCATTAGAATAGCATTTTATTTGTGTTTGAAGAATGTTTAGCCTCATCCACTCAGCACTCACTGATTTTAAAACAATTAGGGAAGGAAGGACTTCAAATGCAGGAAAGTAACAAATGCTGCATTTAGATGTGCAGAACACAAAGCAATGAGAATCAAATGCAGAGAAACAATAGAGATGGGTCTCTATTGTTTCTCTGTGTCTCTGTATATATGCACGGGGGTACATTTTTGTAGGTCCATGTTACTTGGACCTTTTAACTCTGAATGTGTAAATTATGTTGTTATTATGGACTGCAGTTGGGCCTTATATCATGTATTACCACGGCATGTACTGTGCAGATATTTAATTCCACTATTACACATGATTCACTAATGGCATGTTAGACTATGGGGGGCCATGCGACACTTTGGTGATTCCTCCTATGGACATTTATTGTAGTTAACGTGTTTGGCTTGGTACAGCAGGCCTTACTGTCATTTTTATGTATTATCTTTAGATTGCGGGTTTTCCCTTCTCCCTCTGTTGGACTGTTCGGTCTAGACTGATAAGATAACTTTGCTTAGGTGGGAATTACTCCCTTCCTTTTTGTACGCAGACATGTGATACAGGGTAGGTGTATTGACAACAATTTTTGTACGAATTATGCATTTTTAATAGTCGCACTTGTTTGCCTCTGAGGAAGTGGCCTCTTGCCATGAAACACGTGTCAGGCATATTATGGTTCTGGGATTGGATGTCTTACTCATATGACTGCACTCAAGGTTATGTAATATTTATGAAGTATTAAAAGACTGATGCTGTTTGTTTAAAAATCCCTTGTGGACTGTGTTGTATATATCTAAATATTGAGTGGGGTGGAACCAATTGGATACTTTTTTATCTGTCCTTTATAACTTATCTGAAGATGTGATACAATCTATTAAAAATTGTATGGCTACCATTTAAAGGAGTACTGTAGGGGGCTAGGGGGAAAAAGAGTTGAACTTACCTGGGGCTTCTAATGGTCCCCCGACGATGTCCTGTGCCCACGCAGTCAGTCACCGATGCTCCGGTCCTGCCTCCAGTTCACTTCTGCGCCTGCGTAGTATGCTCCCAATTACGCCAGTGAGAGCGAGGATGCAGCCACACAGGCGCAGTGAGTTTGAGACTTTAAAATTGCAAATTCCCGAAGTGACTGGCTGCTTGTGCACAGGACGTCTGTGGGGGACCATTAGAAGCCCCAGGTAAGTTCAACTCTTTTTCCCCTAGCCCCCTACAGTACTCCTTTAATATTTTAATTACATTTAGGTTGACAAATTTGCATTTAATCTAATATTTAATCTACTTAAAGTGGGATAAACCTCTGACATAATATTCAATAAAAATGTATTTTCTTACTTTTTACTACCCATGCAGTTATCTTATTTGCTTTTGTGCACAAGTAATATTGTCTGTTTACAAATTACAAATTCCCAAAGTACAGTTTATCAGCTCTGAAAGCTGCCATTGTATTTGATTGCATAGCTGCTGTATTTATATATTACAATCTGTCTAGTGATCACTTCTCAGCTCTTTCTGCTTCTCAGCTCAGTACAGATCACTACACAGTTTGCTAATGTTTACTAAATGTATCTGACAAAGGAATGTAAACAAAAGATACTCTTTGGATGGGAACAGAAGCTTTCCATTGAAGCTAGAAGATTTCGACTGAATAACAAAGTGCTGTGTTTAACTGTTTGAATGCCACTCTGCTACATTTTTTTGTGGTAGTAGATTTTATGCTGTAAATACACTTTTAGAACAAAGAAGAAATGTTGACTTTCATACCACTACATGATGATAATTTTAGCTGTTCTGATCACATTATAGTATATACCAGAATTACACACAGGTTTATTTTTATCTGGCCGGCACACAGTTGCTGCAAGGCTCAGTGACTTCGTAAAATTAATAGGCTATAAGTGTATGAGTGAATGATTGGTTCTGGATGTATGCCTGGCTTTTCAGGCACACCAAGAAATGATTTGCATTTCACTCACTGTCCTGAGGTGATGTATTATGAGAATGACGTCAAGTGAAGTGTGGTCTGTTGTCATTGTTCCTGTGAAGCTGAATATTTGTGAATATGCTCTGTTTTAGGAAGGCAAAAACGTACAGCTTTTTCAGTAGGGGGACTTTTTGATCCCTTTTTACCCTGTACAAAAGTCTGAATGCTCTGGCTTTCCATTACTTAAAGTGGGCTAAAGCTCCATGTTAACTGAACATAAATTATCCAATAAGAACTTATTTGTTTAGCTTACCTATTCTGTTGTTTTTAGTGTTCACTGTCAGAGTTAAGAAAAATGTGGTATGAAAAAAGCCTTGGAGCCAAATTTAAAGATGCTTTTTACTAAGTATAGCTAGAGCTCCGCTCTGTCCTCCCTCCTGCACAGCCCCTGCTCTCCTCCCCGCCCACTGCACCTATAGCGATCACCCATGCCGCCACCCTGGAGCGCCCACAGCACTCAGGGTAAGTATAACCAAACAAAATTTGTATTTTTCATCTACAGTAGCACTTTTTATTTTTAAACTGGAATTGGTAAAATTGAGAAATAATGTGTTTTTTCTATTTTTCCCTTGCTTTCCCATTAAAATTCATAGAAAACAAAACTGTTTGTGGGAAAAAATGGTATACAATGAAAGCCTAGTTTGTCTTGAAAAAAATATGTATTTCATTTCTGTATCATAAGTAGGGATAAAGTTATTTCTGATTAAATAAGGACATAGCTAAACTGTCAAAACTGCTCTGGTCCATAAGTGGGAAATGAGGTCTGGATGCGAAGTGCTTAATAGACCAATGGGAATCCTCTAGCCAAATTTAAAGAGTGCTTTTGCTCTAGCTATACTTAGTATAGCTAGAGCTGCGGCGAGAGCGGCGATGTATGGAGGCGGCCGGTGGAGATCTTCAATCAAGGTCGCAAGTTTAGAGGATATTGACGTGGGATCATTTTCGAGGATATTGGCATTGGAACTTTTTTTAAGGTAAGTATTTATGGTTAATTTAGACTAATAAAATACTTTACTCATGATTTCTATTTTGTTTCTTTTAACTCTTTGTGGAAATTGGTAAGGGGTACTATGTACCCCTATACTCATTTCTCATGTGGAGGGGACTGGCATCTGGGGGTCCCCTTCTTAAAGGGGATGCCACTATGAACCCCACCAGGTTTCCTCCTGGGGCACCAGAGGTGGGGAAGAGCCCCTTGTTCATTGATTGGACAAGGGCTCTGTGGGAGAGGTGGAGGGTTGGCTGGCCCTTTCCTCCAGAGCCCCCCATACCGTGGACCATGCGGAATAGCTCAGGGTGCCAAGCATCAGTCTGCATGGGGGTCAAGGGATTTAAGTGGCTCGGGAATGGGGACCCCGCATAATTTTTTTTATTTCCTACACTCTGAACATATACAGTATATATATGTAAAGAAAAAAAATACATTTATATGCTGTACATGTTGATACATTATCTCATTTTACCACATTTAAATAGCGACTTTTTTTCCTTTTCAACATCGATTTTCTCAAAAACTACAAGGTCGTTTTGAAAAAAAAATTATTTCCTCTTGTTCCCACTATCCTCCTTAACATGCCCTGCAAATGTGGTGTTTCTTGCACGTACGGGGGCTTTGCTATGAACCAATTTCCCACACTCAGCACATAAAATTTAAAATCAATTTTCTCTAAAACTACAAGGTCTTTTTGAAAAAAAAGCCCACTTGTTCCCACTGTCCTCCTTAACATATCCTGTAAATTTGGTGTTTCTAACGTGTTTGGGAGCTTTGATATTAACCGCTAAATTTGATGGCCATTAAACTTTCAAAATAAGCATTAAAAAGGTGTTTGCGCAAAATACGTATTTTTAGTAACTATTTCGCACTTGATCCTCCTCCACCATGCCACTCTCCAGGTTTTGTACACATTCTTCACCTTTTTTTAAGAAAAATGTGGCTGCAGTGATGCCTTGAAAGTTTTAGACATTCGTCTGCCATTAAAGTTTATGGACCCCGCCATGGTCGGTTGGCAAATTTCCATGGTAAATTCATATTTGCATTTTTGAGCTCAAAATTTGATGTTTGCTCCATCACTATTTCTCAACCAGGGTCTCCTGGATCCCTGGAGTTACTAAAGAGAGGCTCCCTATGCTGAATGGCTTTTTTCCAATTGGCACTGTTATTGGCCTGAGGAAGCGAGCTTAGACCAGCGAAACGTGCTGCCCATGCTAAATGTAAGCCACCTCATTTTTTTCTGATTTTAATTGCTGTCAATTCGTTTTATATACTCCAGGGCACCTCCATCCATATTGTGCTAAAATACCCCCCACAGTATCCTGTTGAAGGGGTCGAGACAGGCCACATGTGTTTTTTATCACGGTGGATATCTGTCACTTTTACCTAGGAGAGCGAACACATCCAGGTCCGGCTGGGCCATACCGAGTGGAGTCGGGTTTGTTGTCTCCACCTGCTTCCCGTGGTCGGTTGCCCCTCTGCAATTCGCTTTTGTGAGTAGTACATTGACTTCACCTTTTTAGTACCTTCTGCATTTAAACATACTACACCATTGGACTCCCGTTTTTCTGTTTCCTGTGTCTTTTTTTTCTAAGGTGTCAAGACACATTCTATACATAACAATTCATATGGTGCAACAAAACCTGCCAAGGACATCCTTGGCATGAGAAGTATAAGCAAAGGAGGGGAGGGAATTTGCTAATGATTAGAGCCTATAAAGAAGTGATCATTACCGGCATAGGACCATAGAAGAGCTTGGACCCTCTAGTCCAAGGGCCCCGGTGCAGTCACAACATCTGCATCCCCTATTGCTACATCCCTGAGTATCTGACACCAGCACAGGAAGCCATCCAGATCTTAAACAAATGAATAATGCAAACATTGATCATTGTGCATTGCAAACGTTGATATGTTGCACACAATGGCGTTGATTCATAAAGCATTACAGCATTCGGTAATGCAGAAAATAGCTGACTTTACCGAGCACTTAGGAAAATGTCAATTCATACAAGCTGTTACTACATGAAAAGCTGAAATTACCGGGCAGTGAGGTAAATTAGCGCCTTGTGCGGTGAATACCTCAACACATGTCAGTAAATGTCAATTCATAAAGCCTACAACATGCGGTAAAGGCACAAAATAATACCGTCTAATTTGAAGTGGTGAAAGTGTGGAGTCTGTGTGAGGAGACTATGAAGGGAGCCGTGACTCACAAGCAGAAGCAGAGGCAACTGTGACTGACAGGAACAGGGAGCCAATAGAAACAGCCCCTGTTCTCCTGAAAGTCTGAATGATGGAATGTTATAGGACCCGCAGCCTTCTCAGGTGAGGCAAGCTTTTAAACCCCCAGGCAGCAGCAGAGCGAGAATGGAACAAAACCGGCTTTCCCTGAATACCTTAGGCTGTGTGGCTGTTTAACCTCTTGGGTTCCTATTTTGAAGATGTGTAGGAGCTAGTGGAGAAAATCACTAAGCATGGCATGTGTAAAGTTCCTTAACCACTTAAGCCCGAAGGGTTGAATTTTTTTTACATCCGAGCAACTTTCACCCCCCATTCATTTGCCAATAACTTTATCACTACTCATCACAATTAATTGATCTATATCTTGTTTTTTCCGCCACCAATTAGGCTTTCTGTGGGTGGTATATTTTGCTAAGAGCCACTTTACTGTAAATGCATTTTAACAGGAAGAATAAGAAAAAAATGGAAAAAATTCATTATTTCTCAGTTTTCAGCCATTATAGTTTTAAAATAATACATGCCTCCATAATTAAAACTCACGTATTGTATTTGCCCATATGCCCCGGGTATTTCACCGTTAAAATTATGTCCCTATCACAATGTATGGCGACAATATTTTATTTGGAAATAAAGGTGCATTTTTTCCATTTTGCGTCCATCACTGTTTAGAAGCCCATAGTTTATTAAATCATATTGATATACTCCTTTGACATGAATATTTAAAAAGTTCAGACCCTTAGGTAACTATTTATGGTTTTTTTTTTTATTATTGTAATTTTTTTTTTTTTTAATTTAAACTTGTATGTGGGTATTTTTTGGTGTGGGAGGTAAACAGGTTTTTTTTTAATATATTTATGGGTTAATTCTTAAAACTTTTTTTTGTAGGTGTAATTTGCTATTTGGCCACAAGATGGCCAGAATCAAAAAGTCCTGGGAGCGATCGATCTCGCTCCCAGGCAGAAGAAAGGAGACCAGAGCTCAGAAAAGCCGCAGCGTCTGAAGAGACACTGTCGGCTTTTCTCCGGGGGGGTCCGATCAGCGAAAGGGATTTATAATCCCTTTCACTGATCGGTGGGCTAGCGGGCAGCAGCGGGGGGCGCGCACGGGGGGGCCCGCGGGCGCGCGCGCAGCCCAACTGAGTGCGCGCAGCCCAACTGGACGAGAAATCTCGTCCAGTTGGGCTTAAGTGGTTAAAGTTCTTCTAACTGTGGCAACTAAATAGAATGTTAAGAAAGACTAATAGACAGATTCAGTGCAGGTTCAGAGCAAGCAGAGGCAGTATAACAAAACATGCACTTCTAAAGGGATGTCTTCTATTGTAATGCCCTCATTGTAAGAGCTGGTAACGCTCTCCTGCTGTTACTAACAGGTTTTTGCCAATGGGCTTCGGTTATTCACCGAACTTTTAACGCACCTGTGAACATTTTTTTGATTTAGCGCGCAAAAGTCTAAAATACCGAATGCTATATTTTCCCGGACAGATTTTTTTTTTGCACAGCCTTTTATAAATCAACAACTATATGCATTAAAAAACCTGAAAAAGGGCTTTACCCGTGTTCTCTGTAGCAGCATAGATGAAAAGCCAGGACTCAATAAAGGATACATTGGCCCTGCTTGCATGAATACATTGTCTCAGCAGGCAGAGCTTTCAGCTAGAGAATTCAGCTAAGGTGACTTCTCTGCATGGCGCCTGCTGGGCAAATTACCTGCTTTTTAGCATTTTGACTTTTACAGCAGTAAGATATGAAGCCTAAATCTTTCCTATGGCTTCCAGGCACTTTGCTTTATCACATTACAGTGATGGAAACTAGTGATCAGAAAACCCGCTGAAGATTTCTACAGGAAATATAGTGCGGCGAGTCTGTTCTGAAAGCAATATGGAAGTTACCATTGCTGACACCTTTCTGAAAGTGCATCTCTGGCCACAAAAATGAGATTGGTGAACAGGCGTCCATCCAATTACCTACTGTTACATGTAATTGTTTTAGTTAGATTTTGCAGCTGTTGTGTGAAATGTGTTGGCAATAACATTATTACTGTAACCTGCAGTACAGTAAAGTAGACACAAGATGTCACTGTAAAATGTAAAGTCTCCTGATGAGTCATGTGATGTATGATGAAACTAGTAGATCAGAGTCTGACGGCGATGTCTACAAACCAGAGAAGCAAGTGAAGCAAGAGCGGGTGGCGTGGAGGAGGACTTCGGCGGTTATACCAGGAGACCGCGCGGGGGAGAGCCCGTTGTAAAAACTCGATGCTTTATAATGCTTCAGGACAACGTGAGTGCAATATTTGAATAAACTTAGTGTTTTTAATGGCAAAGTTGTGCGATGATGTGTCATTATCATTCCTCTGAGGTTATGTACTGATGAGTGCATATATAAGAAGAGGAAGGAAGGTGTCTGGTCGAGAGGCAAGGGGAGCCCACTGAATGCTCCACATGCGAGATCAGACCACTGTAGCAATGGTCTGTAACACTGGGTGAGTGCTTCACTGAAGGGTGTTGGTGAAGGTGGTAGTGAAGCATTTGTTAAATGTGACAACGAGAGCGCCCAGGAGACAGAATCTGATTTGTCTAAAATGTAAAGTGCTGCAATGATCTCTATGGTATTGCGACTTTCTGTGATCCTCTCCTTTCTAAGTAAGCTGCATTACCGGATGGTGGTATATGATGTATCTCTGCATGTTTTTCTTTAGTATAGAGCTCTAACTTGTTATACTGGGTGCCTATCTGCGTGTAGAGACCACTCTGCTCCATCAAAATGTGCTACAGACATTATTCTATGCTAAGCACTCTGATACTAGTAGTAGACAACATCCTATGCTGAGCAAATCCAGGCACACCCAAACAGTTAAAGTAGAAGACTAGCCTTCAAGTATGAGGGAGGTAATCAAGAATACTCTGTTGCAAAGGAATATAGGCCAGGTCCGATACTTCCACAGAGTCAACTGGGCAATTGCCTAGGGCCCCAAGCTTTGAAGAGGCCCCACAGGTCAGGGACTGTATAGGTCATGAGTAGAGATGAACCGAACGGTTCGCATGTGAACGGTTCCAGGCGAACTTTCGGTAGTTCGCGTTCGCCAGCGAACATGAACTTTTGCAGAAGTTCGATTCGCCCTTATAGTGCACCATTAGGGTCAACTTTGACCCTCTACATCACAGTCAGCAGGCACATTGTAGCCAATTAGGCTACACTCTCTCCTGGAGCCACTCCTCCCCCCCCCTTATAAAAGGCAGGCAGCCCCGGGCTTTACACTCACTCGTGTGCCTGCATTACTTAGTGAAGGGACAGCTGCTGGCAGACTCTCATAGGGAAAGATTAGTTAGGCTCGTGTAGGCTTATTAGCTTGCTCCTGGCTGAATGTTATTGCTAAAATAGCACCCCTTAAAAGCTCTTTTGAGAGCTAATGTTCTCCTGATGTGTTTTTTTTTTGTGTTGCCCACTGACACTGACATTCAGGGGTGTAGCAATAGGGGGTGCAGAGGTTGCAACCGCATTGGGGCCCTTGGGCCAGAGGGGCCCCGAGGAGCCTTCCCGCAACTGCAGTATTAGCTTTCTATTTGTCCTGTACTCATAATAATCACGTCTATAGATACTTTAAATAGTGGCAATAATTAACAAGCTGTTCCCCATCCCCTTCTTGCACCTCTGACACTGCAGTCGCCATTGGCAGGTTTTGGTGCATCATATCAATTGTCATGTATAGAGTGCTTGGGGGGCCCCAATGTAAAACTTGCATCGGGGCCCACAGCTCCTTAGCTACGCCACTGCTGACATTATACAGCCCTATCTGTTGCAGCTGTACCTTGGTAATTGTTATTACTGTGCCAGCTAGGCCCTGCCTAACTATCTATACTGGGACACCTACCTATGCCTACCTACCTACCTATATTAAGGCACCTACCTATGCCTACCTACCTATACTGGGTCTCCTACCTACAAATATACTGGGTATCCTACCTACAAATCCCTAAGCAAGCTCATTTTTCCCTTGGGTATATCACAATGGTACATGCTAGGCTGGCTTCAGCATGCAGTGTTGGTGGTGGTATAGCGGTGAGGAGAGCTGCCTTCCAAGCATTTGACCTGGGTTTAATTCCTGGTCAATGTATGTGAGTTGGCTTTTGACGTCCTACAAATCCTTGGAAGACAAGAGAGGAGGAGGAGGAGGAGGGAGGAAGGAAGGGCGGAAATGTCATAGCGATGGAATTTAGCGCTGGCGGAATCCGCAATTTCTGGCGGAACGGAATTAGCTGGTTATTATTATTATTATTATTATTTAGTATTTATATAGCGCCGACATATTACACAGCGCTGTACAGTGTATATATATATATATATATATATATATCTTGTCACTAACTGTCCCTCAAAGGAGCTCACAATCTAATCCTTACCATTGCCATATGTCTATATTATGTAGTGTAAGTACTGTAGTCTAGGGCCAATTTTAGGGGGAGCCAATTAACTTATCTGTATGTTTTTTTTGGAATGTGGGAGGAAACCGGAGTGCCCGGAGGAAACCCACACAGACACAGAGAGAACATACAAACTCTTTGCAGATAGTGCCCTGGCTGGGATTCGAACCAGGGAACCAGCGCTGCAAGGCGAGAGCGCTAACCACTACGCCACCGTGCTGCCCACGATCATCCCTATACATGGTTCCGATCATCCCTATACATAGACATATGACTATGGTAGGGATTAGATTGTGAGCCCCTCTGAGGGACAATTAAAGGGGGTTGCAACATCAAAAATAAAAACAAGTCTAAAAAACAATTTTTGCCCTCAATACTATGTATTGAGGACAAAGTATACATACATAGTATACCCCTTTAATTTTTTAAATGGGGGTACAAATATGTCTCCCCCTCATTCCCCCCCCCCTAACTCACCCATGCCTGTGCCATTGCCTAGTCACTGGACTGGGAGGTTGTGGGTAAGCCTGCTGGATTGTGGGGAAGTTTTTTTTCCCTCCTCCTCCCTTCATTTGCCATTTGAAAGTCTCCCATGTAGGGTATGGGAAGTCCAGATCTTTTCAATGAACCGGTTCATTCAAATCTGTACTTTGAATCATTAAATCAAGAAACTGTTCAGGATCAGTTAGGAGTCAGAAGCTGCTACTGTAATCTGATCCCTGAGTGAGCTGGGAGGAGTTCCTTCTCTCACTGCTCACTCCTTCCAGCTCAGCACCTGCATTCCTGTTTCATCCACTAAACTGTTACAAATTAATCGTTCAGTGTGATGAATCGGATCACTCGGCTCACAAGGAAGAACCAGTTCAAATGAACCAATCGTTCATGAACTGGACAACACTACTTTTTTACTACGATGCTTCGTTTGCGTCTCTTTATTTTATGAATTACGATCTCGTTGCAATCACGCTACATTCCCGGCAGCGGTACAGCACAATGTGGACAGTGGAAAAAAAGCAGCTTGCGCAATTACAAGCGCAGGTGATTTACGTTTGCGATCGCGCTTGCTAGTGGAAAAGGGCCCTTATGCCTCATTCACACTATACGCACTACTGTGCGTATTTCAGCAGTGCATATAGTATGCAATCAGAAAGAACTGATACGTGGGATGGATGGTCTCGCTTACCAAGAAAGGTTAGATAAACTGGGTTTATTTAGTCTAGAGAAAAGACGCCTTAGAGGAGATCTAATTAACATGTATAAATACATCAGAGGGCAATATAATAGCTTGGCGGATGAGCTTTTTGTCCCTAGGCCTTCTCAAAGGACTAGAGGACATGATCTGCGCATGGAGGAAAAACGTTTTAGCCATTTATTTAGGAAAGGGTTCTTTACAGTAAGAGTTATTAAGATGTGGAATTCATTGCCACAGGAAGTAGTTATGGCAAACTCTATACCTGCATTTAAAGGGGGCTTAGATGCTTTCCTTGCGTTGAAAGACATCCATGGCTACAATTACTAGGTTATGCCTAATGATGTTGATCCAGGGATTTTATCTGATTGCCATCTGGAGTCGGGAAGGAATTTTTCCCTTTTGGGGCTAATTGGACCATGCCTTGTAAGGGTTTTTTCGCCTTCCTCTGGATCAAAAGGGATATGTGAGGGAGCAGGCTGGAGTTGTACTTTGTACTGGTTGAACTCGATGGACGTATGTCTTTTTTCAACCAAAATAACTATGTAACTATGCGTGCTGCACAGCAGTGCAATCAGCAAGAACTATGCAGCAGTGCAATGTGCTATCGCACTGCTGCACACATTTTTGCAAAAGCGCATCGCTGATCCCATTCAATGCAATGAATGGGATCAGCAGCGCAACGCATATGGCTTGGGATCGGGTGTGCTTGCGTCCCAAACGCATATCCATACGTGTTGCCTAATGTGACAGTTTACACATTGATGTAAGCTTGTTGTCAAGGTGATGTGTGCTGTGGGAGGGTTAGCAGGGAGGGGAAAATAAAACACTGGGCTGGGTTAAAAAAGAAAAGGGCAGAAGTGATATCCCTTTTGGCATCACAGAGAAGCAGTAAAATGGAAACCAGCATAAAAATGTTTCTTTTTTTCAGATTACTTTTTTACTAAATTCTGCCAGTGAACACTAAAATCAATAGGAAAGGTAGGCTGAACAAGTAATTTCCTATTGAATTATATTTTATTATTTTTTTAACTTAAAATGGACTTGCAATCCACTTTAAAGAGGAGCTGTTAGGTATAGGGTCTCAGAGAAAAAAAACACATATATCAGTAGCTAAATATTGGCTCTACTTACATAACATATGCATTTCGCTGTCCACGTTTGGATTTTACAGAATTTTTATACATTATTTGCAGAGAATGATGCTCCTGACAGCTCATGGCAGGTTCCATGTTTGTCTGTCTCGTATTAAGCCAATTGTGATGTCATATCCTCCCTGCTTCCTGATGATTCAACTCACAAAAAAGATCCTAATGGACAACACTACGGTGCTCAGCAGAGCTCGAATATTCGAGTAGCTCGAATATTCGAGCTCTTTTTCAGCTATTCGAGCTCGGTATTCGAGCTCCGAATAGCTGCAGCTATTCGAATGGGCTATTCGAGTAAACGCGAATAGCCCATTCACTATTCGAGCTATTCGAGCAAACGGCGCTATTCGAGCTCGGGTACCGAGCTCGAATAGCGTCATAGCCCAGATTGATGTCCTTAGAGCCAATCAGAGGGCTCCCAGGCCCTCTGACGGCAGCCAATCACAGAGGGGGACCCTGGCCAGCCCCTACCCTATAAATAGCGACCGCCATGTTAGGTTTCTCCATCCTTGCCTGAGACTTGCATAGAGAGAGAGTTGCTCCTTTGTGCTTTGGCTTAGCAAGAGCTCTATTGTGGTCATTTACCTAGCGTTTTTGCTCACATACACCTCCTATACACACCTATATTGTTGTTAGTTAGATAGACATTGTATTTTAGTTAGTAGCTTTTGTGTTACATAGACAGAGACAGCTGCTGCAGGCAAGCTTACAGCTTTAGGCCTCAGGGCCTGCCTGTGTGGGCAGCTGTTCTCTCCTGTCCTCTGTTAGTATATTTCTCTCATCTATACCAGTATTTCTGCTGTCCTTTACTACTGATTGATTCTGTATTTAGTATTGTAGTTATACTGTACTAGGACACTCACTGTCACTGTTCATAGGCTAAGGCTAAGGCTACTAGCTCCTGCGTGTGTGCACTCACTGTCTTGTACACACACACTCTATTTCCTTCTGATTACTGATTGATTATTGTAATTAGTTGTACTTACTGTTACTACTTACTCTTACTGTACTAGGAGTCTAGGACACTCAGTCACTGTTCATAGGCTACTAGCTCCTGCGTGTGTGCACTCACTCACTGTCTGTGTACTGTAGTGTACACACACACTCTATTTCCTGATTACTGATTGATTATTGTAATTAGTTGTACTTACTGTTACTACTTACTCTTACTGTACTAGGAGTCTAGGACACTCAGTCACTGTTCATAGGCTACTAGCTCCTGCGTGTGTGCACTCACTCACTGTCTGTGTACTGTAGTGTACACACACACTCTATTTCCTTCTGATTACTGATTGATTATTGTAATTAGTTGTACTTACTGTTACTACTTACTCTTACTGTACTATAGGAGTCTAGGACACTCAGTCACTGTTCATAGGCTACTAGCTCCTGCGTGTGTGCACTCACTGTCTGTGTACTGTACACACACACTCTATTTCCTTCTGATTACTGATTGATTATTGTAATTAGTTGTACTTACTGTTACTACTTACTCTTACTGTACTATAGGAGTCTAGGACACTCAGTCACTGTTCATAGGCTACTAGCTCCTGCGTGTGTGCACTCACTGTCTGTGTACAACACACTCTATTTCCTTCTGAAGTTCTGATTACTGATTGATTATTGTAATTAGTTGTACTTACTGTTACTACTTACTCTTACTGTACTAGGACACTCAGTCACTGTTCATAGGCTAGCTCCTGCGTGTGTGTGTGCACTCACTGTCTGTGTAGTGTGTACACACTACACACACTCTATTTCCTTCTGATTACTGATTGATTATTGTAATTTCTAGTTGTACTTCCTGACTCTTACTACTTACTTACTGTAGTAGGGACACTCACTCAGTCACTGTTCATAGGCTAGCTCCTGCGCGTGTTTGCGCGTGCGTGCACTCACTGTCTGTAGTGTACACACACTAAATTTACTTGTGATTACTACTGATTATTGTAACTGCTAGTTGTACTTCCTGACTGTTACTACTTACTTACTGTACTAGGGACACTCACTCAGTCACTGTTCATAGGCTAGCTCCTGCGCGTGTTTGCGCGTGCGTGCACTCACTGTCTGTAGTGTACACACACTAAATTTCCTTGTGATTACTACTGATTATTGTAACTTCTAGTTGTACTTCCTGACTGTTACTACTTACTTACTGTATTAGGGACACTCACTCAGTCACTGTTCATAGGCTAGCTCCTGCGCATGTTTGCGCGTGCGTGCACTCACTGTCTGTAGTGTACACACACTAAATTTACTTGTGATTACTACTGATTATTGTAACTTCTAGTTGTACTTCCTGACTGTTACTACTTACTTACTGTACTAGGGACACTCACTCAGTCACCTCACCCACCAACCCACTCCATTAAAGTACCCCACTTTTAACCCGCCCTTTTAAAAAACTTTTGTCTTTACGCCCAAAACATCGAAGATGTCTGGAAGTGGCAGCCAGCGCGGTTTGGGCAAGGGGAAGGGCAGCAAGGGAATCAGGAGGAGAGGGAGCAGCATGGGGCAGGCCGCGGCCGCGCCACCATGCACAGTTCCGCAGCAGCAGCAGCAGCGTCAGTGGCTAACATTCCTCCCATAGCCACTGGCCGTGGACGCCTTGGGCACCGCCCAGCAGGAGCATCTGCAACTCACGCTGCAGAGACACAGCAGCAGCAGCGTGTAGCACCTGCTCCGATTTTCCTCCAGCCGGGTCGGAAACGTCCCATTGAGGAAAAGCATGCAGACACTGTGGTGCAACTCATGACGGAGGATGAGCAGCCCGCCATCAGCTCTGCATCCGAGGCCTCCACCCTCACCACCACCACCACCACCCCTGTTCGCAGCAGCCGCCCAGCAGGGTCTGGGGAGGAGGCCAGTTCACCGTCACAAGTTGGCGACCTGTCACTCAGCAGTATTTTTACCCCAGGCACCATCAGGGTATTGTCTGCTGTTGTTGGCGATTTGGAGGAGGAGATGCTGATGGGCACTTTGGGGGATGAGGGATTGGACAGCAAGACTGTGGCGACAGTCAAGCAGCCCATCCATGCATCAGGAGAGGAGTTTGGGGGGTCATCATCCCAGCAGGACATGTTTCAGGAGGGGGAGGATGATGATGACCCGGTGACAGACAGAGACTGGGTGCCACCACCTCCAGGGGATGTCGTCCTCAGCAGCTCTGAGGAGGAGGAGGAGGATGCGCTTGTGGGCCTTGCAAGGAGGCGCATCATTGCAAGCATTGGCAGCAGTAGGCAGGTCCCACAGCCTGCTGGTGTCTCAGGCTCAGCAGCAGCAGCAGCAGCATCTGCCAGTACCACCACCAGCCGCACCCAAGCCCCCCCCAACCACCACAGGGAGACAGGCGGCAGCAGCGCTTCCATGCCGTAGGGGGATGTTTCTGTCACCAATCTGGCGATTTTTCACCATGCCCACTGTGTACAGCAAGTACGCCACTTGCAACCACTGTCAGCGGAAGTTGAGCAGAGGTGCAGACCCCTTAAAGTTCAGCACCAGCTCGCTCATCAACCACCTTGCTGCGAAACATTTCCACCAGCATGAGGAGTTCCAGAGGCTGAAGGCATCTGGTGCTGGCAGTGGCACCACACCCATCACTGCACAGCCTTCAGCTGCAGCAGCAGCAGCAACAGCAGCCACCCGCCCTCCTGCTCCTCCAGCAGCACCAGCAGGAGTGCGGAAACGCACTGCTCCTCCCCCCTCTGCAACTCCTGCCGCCGACACTGAGGCCTGTTCTGGCAGCCAGTCCTCAGTGGCCTCCTCCGCTGTGTCTGCTGATTCCCGTGCCAGCAAAAGGCCACGCCAGAGCCTTTTGAGCGAGTCCTTCCAGGGGGTGGTTAGGGCTCTGCCTCCCAGCAGCCGTCGCGTGCGGCAGCTGAACGGCTTGCTGACACGGGCCATGTGCTCCCAACTCCTGCCGTACACGCTCGTGCAGGAGGGGAGCGACATTCGTGCGCTGCTTGCTTGCGCAGCCCCAGACTGGCAGCTCCCCAGCAGACACTTCTTTGCCCGCAAGGCCATTCCTGCACTGCACCGCTTTGCGATGGCCAATGTGGAGCGAGGGCTGGAGCACGCGGTTGGTGAAAGGGTCCACGTCACCATGGACTCCTGGAGCAGCCGCTTCGGGACAGGCCGCTACCTGTCCTTCACTGTCCACTGGGTCAGCTTGGTGGAAGGGGGTGAGGATGGAAGAGCAGCAGCGGGCACAGCAGCAGCAGCAACACAGTGGGTGGTGCCACCCCACAGGGTCAGGGGAACTGCAGCAGGTTCCTCCGATCCTCCGCCATCCTCCGGCACACCTGGCCAAACCCCCCGCCTCAGCAGCAGCGTGAAGGCCCGCCACTGCCAAGCGCTGCTGCACTTGGTCAGCCTTGGGAAGACCAAGCTGACGGCAACCCATGTGTTGGCCAAACTCCAGGAGCAGGAGAGGATTTGGCTGACCCCCAGAGGCCTCAGAGTCGGAGAGGTGGTGGCCGACAATGGGGCCAATCTGGTTGCCGCAATAGACAGGGGAAACCTGACCCACATCCCCTGTCTTGCCCACGTGCTGAACCTGGTGGTGCAGAAGTTCTTGCGCACCTACCAGGGGATGGGCGAACTGCTGGAAACGGCAAGGAACGTTGTGCGTCACTTCCGGCGCTCGGCTGCAGCCTGTGCGAGCCTGGAAGACGTGCAAAAGGAGCTGGATCTGCCACGCCATCGGCTGATCCTTGACGTTCCGACTCGCTGGAACGCCACCCTGGCGATGTTGGAGCGTCTGGTTGAACAGAAGCACGCTGTCAACCAGTACCTTGCCCTGGCCACTGTTTCCGCCGCTCAGAGAAGGGACAAGACCAGCAACATCCCGTCCATCGTCCCCGATGATGACTGGAGGCACATGCAGCAGGTGTGCTTAGTGCTGGCTCCCTTTCTGCAGGCCACTAACATGGTGAGCAGGGACCATGCTATGGTCTGCGAGTGGGTGCCCCTGGTTTGTCTGCTGAACAGGGCCCTCGATGCTTTGCTGGAACAGGGAGCGGCAGCCTTGGACCAGCAGGAGCGGCAAGCAGCTGCACAGTCCACCTCTGAGGGGGAGGAGGAGGAGGACTTGGTGGAGGTCCCTGACCTTGCTGCTGATGAGGGGGAGCAGCACAGTGCAGCTGAGTTGGTGCGGGGGTGGAGAGAGGATGAGGCTGACGAGGCAGAGGAGGAGGATGAGGACAGCAGCACTGCCGTCGATGTGCCAGCAGACGTGGCCCGCCTCTTCCCAATGGCAGCGCACATGCTGACGTGCCTGCGCAGGGACCCCAGGGTGATCCAGATGAAGCAGAGGGAGGACATCTGGATCAGCATGATGTTGGACCCACGCCTCAAGGGGAAGTTGAGCCAGTTCCTGCCGCCTGCAGGAGGAGACCCAGCGCAACAAATAAGCAGGCCCTTGTTGAGCGCTTGGAGGAAGCCTTCCCCCAGCCTTCCACCCCCACTGTCCAGCAGCCAGCACAGAGGCAGCAGCAGGTGCCTGCATCCAGCAGCAAGCGCCCCACAGACCTGCTGTCTCTCAGCCACGAGCTCTACAGGACTGTAGAGGCTCCGGCAGCAGTGACTAGAGAGGAGGTGCATGCAGCATCCTCCTCCTCCGGTCACAGCCAGCGCCTGACCCGCATGGTGGCTGACAACATGGGGTCCTACAGCGGGCTTGACAGCGATGCCCCTGTTGATCCCATGGAGTATTGGGTCAAGCGCCTGGAGATCTGGAGCGAGCTGGCGCAGTACGCCCTGGAAGTGCTGTCCTGCCCCCCTTCCAGCGTGCTGTCCGAGCGCTGCTTCAGTGCAGCTGGTGGTGTGGTCACCGAGAAACACTCACGTCTGTCTCACAAGTCTGTGGACAGACTGACGTTTCTCAAGATGAACCAGGCGTGGGTGGAAGGCGAGTTCCTGGCCCCTGTTGTCGGCGAGAGGGGGACATGAACTGGCTAAGAACCATTGTTAATGTGCCTTACCACCCTTTACCACCTCCTGGCTCCTGCTCACTAAGCCAGCCTGGTTCACTTTGACTATTACGTCGCCTGCAGCCACACATTTTACACCTACAGTGGGCTGCTGTGTACTGCCCTTCTGCTGTCTGTCTGTGTTTCCCACTGCCAGGGTACACAGATTTACCTTCTGCTGCCACTCTGCCACCAGCTATTACGTCAAACAATAGCTATATATCTGTGTAATTTGTTTTACAAACAAAACCAAAAAACCATAAAAAAAAAGGTTTAATTTTTCTGAGGTGCCCGGGTTGAAAACTGTGTTGTCCCAGTTGTGTATTGGACACGATGTGGGCTGCACGACCGCTGTCTGGGACCTCCTGTTGTGTTCATTTACGGCCTGGTATCACCGCTAGGTACCAGGGCTATTATGTCACGCTGCCTGCCTGCTGCCACACTCACACTACTCCTCCATTCCTCCTGCTGCTGCTGTCTGTCTGTGTTTCCCACTGCCAGGGTACACAGAATTACCTTCTGCTGCCAGTCTGCCACCAGCTATTACGTCAAACAATAGCTGCACACATAATTACTCCTCCATTCCTCCTGCTGCTGCTGCTGTCTGTCTGTGTTTCCCAATGCCAGGGTACACAGATTTACCTTCTGCTGCCACTCTGCCACCAGCTATTACGTCAAAAAATAGCTATATCTGTGTAATTGGTTGTAAAAACAAAACTACAAAACCATTACAAAAAAAAAGGTTTAATTTTTCTGAGGTGCCCGGGTTGAAAACTGTGTTGTCCCAGTTGTGTATTGGACACGATGTGGGCTGCACGACCGCTGTCTGGGACCTCCTGTTGTGTTTATTTACGGCCTGGTATCACCGCTAGGTACCAGGGCTATTATGTCACGCTGCCTGCCTGCTGCCACACTCACACTACTCCTCCATTCCTCCTGCTGCTGCTGTCTGTCTGTGTTTCCCACTGCCAGGGTACACAGAATTACCTTCTGCTGCCAGTCTGCCACCAGCTATTACGTCAAACAATAGCTGCACACATAATTACTCCTCCATTCCTCCTGCTGCTGCTGCTGTCTGTCTGTGTTTCCCAACGCCAGGGTACACAGATTTACCTTCTGCTGCCACTCTGCCACCAGCTATTACGTCAAAAAATAGCTATATCTGTGTAATTGGTTGTAAAACCAAAACTACAAAACCATTACAAAAAAAAGGTTTAATTTTTCTGAGGTGCCCGGGTTGAAAACTGTGTTGTCCCAGTTGTGCATTGGACACGATGTGGGCTGCACGACCGCTGTCTGGGACCTCCTGTTGTGTTTATTTACGGCCTGGTATCACCGCTAGGTACCAGGGCTATTATGTCACGCTGCCTACCTGCTGCCACACTCACACTACTCCTCCATTCCTCCTGCTGATGCTGCTGTCTGTCTGTGTTTCCCACTGCCAGGGTACACAGAATTAGCTTCTGCTGCCACTCTGCCACCAGCTATTACGTCAAACAATAGCTGCTCACATAATTACTCCTCCATTCCTCCTGCTGCTGCTGTCTGTCTGTGTTTCCCAACGCCAGGGTACACAGATTTACCTTCTGCTGCCACTCTGCCACCAGCTTTTACGTCAAAAAATAGCTATATCTGTGTAATTGGTTGTAAAACCAAAACTACAAAACCATTACAAAAAAAAAGGTTTAAGTTTTCTGAGGTGCCCGGGTTGAAAACTGTGTTGTCCCAGTTGTGTATTGGACACAATGTGGGCTGCACGACCGCTGTCTGGGACCTCCTGTTGTGTTTATTTACGGCCTGGTATCACCGCTAGGTACCAGGGCTATTATGTCACGCTGCCTACCTGCTGCCACACTCACACTACTCCTCCATTCCTCCTGCTGATGCTGCTGTCTGTCTGTGTTTCCCACTGCCAGGGTACACAGAATTACCTTCTGCTGCCAGTCTGCCACCAGCTTTTACGTCAAACAATAGCTGCTCACATTACTCCTCCATTCCTCCTGCTGCTGCTGCTGTCGGTCTGTGTTTCCCACTGCCAGGGTACACAGAATTACATTCTGCTGCCACTCTGCCACCAGCTATTACGTCAAACAATAGCTATATATCTGTGTAATTTGTTTTACAAACAAAACCATAAAACCATAAAAAAAAAGGTTTAATTTTTCTGAGGTGCCCGGGTTGAAAACTGTGTTGTCCCAGTTGTGTATTGGACACGATGTGGGCTGCACGACCGCTGTCTGGGACCTCCTGTTGTGTTTATTTACGGCCTGGTATCACCGCTAGGTACCAGGGCTATTATGTCACGCTGCCTGCCTGCTGCCACACTCACACTACTCCTCCATTCCTCCTGCTGCTGCTGTCTGTCTGTGTTTCCCACTGCCAGGGTACACAGAATTACCTTCTGCTGCCAGTCTGCCACCAGCTATTACGTCAAACAATAGCTGCACACATAATTACTCCTCCATTCCTCCTGCTGCTGCTGCTGTCTGTCTGTGTTTCCCAACGCCAGGGTACACAGATTTACCTTCTGCTGCCACTCTGCCACCAGCTATTACGTCAAAAAATAGCTATATCTGTGTAATTGGTTGTAAAACCAAAACTACAAAACCATTACAAAAAAAAGGTTTAATTTTTCTGAGGTGCCCGGGTTGAAAACTGTGTTGTCCCAGTTGTGTATTGGACACGATGTGGGCTGCACGACCGCTGTCTGGGACCTCCTGTTGTGTTTATTTACGGCCTGGTATCACCGCTAGGTACCAGGGCTATTATGTCACGCTGCCTACCTGCTGCCACACTCACACTACTCCTCCATTCCTCCTGCTGATGCTGCTGTCTGTCTGTGTTTCCCACTGCCAGGGTACACAGAATTAGCTTCTGCTGCCACTCTGCCACCAGCTATTACGTCAAACAATAGCTGCTCACATAATTACTCCTCCATTCCTCCTGCTGCTGCTGTCTGTCTGTGTTTCCCAACGCCAGGGTACACAGATTTACCTTCTGCTGCCACTCTGCCACCAGCTATTACGTCAAAAAATAGCTATATCTGTGTAATTGGTTGTAAAACCAAAACTACAAAACCATTACAAAAAAAAAGGTTTAAGTTTTCTGAGGTGCCCGGGTTGAAAACTGTGTTGTCCCAGTTGTGTATTGGACACAATGTGGGCTGCACGACCGCTGTCTGGGACCTCCTGTTGTGTTTATTTACGGCCTGGTATCACCGCTAGGTACCAGGGCTATTATGTCACGCTGCCTACCTGCTGCCACACTCACACTACTCCTCCATTCCTCCTGCTGATGCTGCTGTCTGTCTGTGTTTCCCACTGCCAGGGTACACAGAATTACCTTCTGCTGCCAGTCTGCCACCAGCTATTACGTCAAACAATAGCTGCTCACATTACTCCTCCATTCCTCCTGCTGCTGCTGCTGCTGCTGTCGGTCTGTGTTTCCCACTGCCAGGGTACACAGAATTACATTCTGCTGCCACTCTGCCACCAGCTATTATGTCAAACAATAGCTATATATCTGTGTAATTTGTTTTACAAACAAAACCAAAAAACCATTAAAAAAAAGGTTTAATTTTTCTGAGGTGCCCGGGTTGAAAACTGTGTTGTCCCAGTTGTGTATTGGACACGATGTGGGCTGCACGACCGCTGTCTGGGACCTCCTGCCTGCTGTGTTTATTTACAGCCCTGGTATCACCGCTAGGTACCAGGGCTATTATGTCACGCTGCCTGCCTCATTGACTGCCTGCTGCCACACACTCATCCTCCTCCTCCTGCTGCTGAATTTACCTCCTGCTGTCTGTGTGTTTCCACTGCCAGGGAGCACATACAATGGCGCTTCCAACATGTGTGCGCCACCAGCTATTTGTTACGCTCAAAAATAGCTGCATTTCTTTAAAAAAAAAATTGAAAAGAGAAATAAGTGAAGAAGAAGACGATATAGAAGAAGATGAAGAAGATGAAGAAGAAGAAGAAGATGAAGAAGAAGAAGAAGAAGAAGAAGGAGAAGAAGAAGAAGATGAAGATGAAGATGAAGAAGAAGAAGATGAAGAAGATGAAGAAGATGAAGAAGAAGATGAAGAAGATGAAGAAGATGAAGAAGAAGATGAAGAAGATGAAGAAGAAGATGAAGAAGATGAAGAAGAAGAAGATGAAGAAGAAGAAGATGAAGAAGGAGAAGAAGATGAAGAAGAAGAAGATGAAGAAGATGAAGAAGAAGATGAAGAAGATGAAGAAGATGAAGAAGAAGATGAAGAAGATGAAGAAGAAGAAGATGAAGAAGAAGAAGATGAAGAAGATGAAGAAAAAGAAGATGAAGAAGAAGAAGATGATGATGAAGAAGATGAAGAAGAAGAAGAAGACAATATAAAAGAAGAAGAAGAAGATATAGAAGAAGATATAGAAGAAGAAGATATAGAGGAAGAAGATATAGAAGAAGAAGAAGAAGATATAGAAGATAAAGAAGAAGAAGAAGAAGTATATACAGTACTGAACAAAATTCTGGACACAACTTCTCTTTTCACCTTTTTTTTTTTAAAGGAACATCCCCACATAATCACTTGCTGTTGTTACTTGGAAAAAAAGATGTTTCTTGCATCATTCACCCTCAAAACAAGTGTAGGAAGCTATTTAAGGCCAATTCGAATAGTCAGCTCGAATAATGAGCTTGAATACCGACTCGAATAGTGAGCTCGAAGTCCGAGGTCGAATCGAATAGTAAAATTTATTCGACTCGAATATTCGACTGACCTCGAATAATTTACTATTCGAATTCGACCAAATTCGAATTTTGAAAAGGGGTATTTGAGCACCACTGCTGTACAGTGAATATTAATTAGCCATGTGGCTAGGAACAATAGCGGACTCATGCAGTATACTCTAACGGAACATGTGCCCTGTGATTTTTCAGTGCTGTGAGTTTAGGCTGCTGTTAGAAGCTGCTGTAACATGAGCCTGTAACTTCTCACAACAACAACAACAAATAACATTTGTAAAGCGCTTTTCTCCCATGGGACTCAAAGCGCATAAGCATGGCTCCGACCATCGTGGTACAGTGGAAGAATTTTATAAGTCTGGAAATGCCAGGCTAAACAGGTGACTTTTCAGTCTGGATTGAATAGCTCCAGGGATGGTGCTGTCTTTACTGGGTGTGGCAGGGAGTTCCAAAGAGTAGGGGCAGCATGACAGAAGGCTCTATCTCCAGATTTTTTGAGGGGCACTCTGGGAGTGACCAAGTTTATAGAACTTGCTGATCTGAGGTTGTGAGAGGTGTGGTGCAGCTTCAGCAGGTCCTTCATGTATCCAGGGCCCAGATTGTGCAGGGATTTGAATGTCAGTAGTCCAATCTTGAAGAGTATTCTCCATTCTATTGGTAGCAAGTGCAGTGAGCGAAGGATCGGTGTAATGTGACAGTGGCGAGGCTGGTTTGTTAGCAGTCTGGCAGCAGCATTCTGCACAAATTGCAGGCGACACAGGTCCTTTTTGGGGAGGCCAGCATAAAGGGCATTGCAGTAGTCCAGCCGTGATGTGATGAAGGCGTGGACTAGGGTTGGAAGATCCTCTGGGGGAATCAGATGTTTAATCTTTGCAATGTTCTTCAGATGAAAGAAGGAAGATTTAACTACAGATGAAATTTGGTTTCTGAAACTCAATTCCCCATCGATTAGTACGCAAAGGCTGCGCACAACGTTGGAGCTGTTTATGTCTGAATTCCCAATTGGTGTTGCTTTAGGATAGAGCTGTTTTGATGGCGAGTGCTGGCTTTGGACAAACAGGACCTCAGTTTTGGCAGCATTCAGTTTCAACCAGTTATCATTCATCCATGCCTGTAGCTCAGCTAAGCAAGAATTTATTTTTGGGGTAGGGTCTGTTCCACCAGGTTTGAAGGACAGGTATAGCTGTGTGTCATCGGCGTAGCAGTGGTACGTCAGGCCATGACGTAGGATAAGTGTACCGAGTGGCAACATGTAGATTGCAAACAGCAGAGGGGATAGGATTGATCCTTGTGGCAGTCCGAATTGTAGAGGTGCAGGTTTGGACATTATAGGACCTAGGGATACTCTCTGTGTTCTGTTAGTCAGGAATGATCTGAACCGGAGGACTGATCCACTGATGTCACAGTACTCCTGCAGTCTGTTAAGCAGGATTTCATGGTCAACTGTATCAAAAGCCGCTTAGAGATCCAACAGGATCAGGATGGAGCATTCCCCTCTGTCCCTTGCCATGATCAGATCGTTGCAGACTTGGATGAGGGCTGTTTCACAGCTGTGGTGTTTCTTAAAGCCAGATTGTAGAGGGTCCAGGATGTTGTTTACTGACAGCCTGGTTTCAAGTTGCAGATAGACAGCCTTTTCAATAACTTTACCTAAGAAGGGGAGATTGGAGACAGGTCTGTAGCTGCTCATAGCATCTGGATCCATGGAAGGTTTTTTAAGAAGGTGCTTGATGATTCCTTCTTTTAGAGAGGTAGGAAACCTCCCTGCTTGCTGAGAGCAATTTACTATTTTGTGAAATGCTGGACCAAGCAGGTCAGGGCATTTCAGCATATGTTTAGTTGGTCCAGGGTCCAGGTCGCAGGTTGTCTGGCGGAGGCGACGGAGGATGTCTGAGATCTCTTCCTCACTAATACTTTTGAAGTCAGTCCAGGGTGTTAGGTTGTTTTTGCCACTATTTCCAGGAGCTGAATAAGTCTTAGGTGCTGTGGACTGAATAAGAGACCGAATAGAGGATACTTTGTCAGCAAAGTAGCAAGCAAATTTCTCGCATAGCTCCTTTGAGGGAGTTATAGTAGGTTTTAGACAGGATGGGTTACATAGTCTATCAACTGTGCGAAATAGTTGGGCTGGCCTGTTGGCGGCCTTAGCGATCTCCTGTGATAGGTAGGAGGATTTTTTCTTGGTGATCGCATTTTGGTAGCTTTCCAGGTAAGAGACAAGGGTGTGTTTATCTTTTGAATTCTGAGATTTTCGCCACTTCCTTTCTAGTCTGCGCACTTCTTTCTTTAGGTCCTTTAGTGAGCTGTCAAACCACCGTGCATGGTGAAGTGGTGTAGACCGTTTAATGCGAACTGGAGCAAGGGCGTCATAGGCAGATGACACTGCATGGTTGTACATCAGGACCATGGAGTCTGGGTCTGCGCAATGATTGATTAATGTGTCGAAGTTGAGGGTATTCTGAACGTACTGGGGTGAGACATCTTTCAGAGAACGGTATTTTATGAGTTCTTTCCCTCTGTGTTTTATCGCTGGTGCTGTCAGAGAGAAGTGGATGGTGTGGTGGTCTGACCATACCACTGGGTTTATATCCATGTGTGATATTAAAAGTCCGGAATGAAATATAAGATCCAGGGTGTGCCCTTTCTTGTGGGTGGGGAGGTTGACAGCCTGAGAGAAACCCAGTTCACTCATAATTATTTCACTTTTGGACAGGACCTCTATTTACAGCAGATGGGCGTGGCAATGGGTTCGCGATTCGCACCACAGTATGTAAATCTCTTCATGGCCAAAATCGAAGAGGAATACCTCAATGCATGTGGCATAAAACCCATGGCCTACTTCCGCTTCATTGATGATATTTTAATCATCTGGTCCGCAAGTGAGGATGATCTTCTCCAGTTCCACAGGAACTTCAATGCCTTCCATCCTACAATCAAATTGAAACTTACCTACTCTCAGGGCTGGTGCACACCAAAACCCCGCTAGCAGATCCGCAAAATGCTAGCAGATTTTTAAACGCTTTTTTTTATTTTTATGAGGCGTTTTGCTAGCGTTTTGCGGATTGCTGCTGCGGTTTTCAGTATAGTAGATTTCATATATTGTTACAGTAAAGCTGTTACTGAACAGCTTCTGTAACAAAAACGCCTGCAAAACCGCTCTGAAGTGCCGTTTTTCAGAGCGGTTTGCGTTTTTCCTATACTTAACATTGAGGCAGAAACGCATCCGAAATCCAAAAAATGCTTCACCCAGGCATTTTTCGTTTCTGCAAAACGCCTGCCGCTCTGGTGTGCACCACCCCATTGAGATACATTGACCAAGCAGATCCGCAGCCGCAAGCGGATCTGAAAACGCCCAAAAAGCCGCTCGGTGTGCACCAGCCCTCACACAGAGATTAACTTTCTGGACACCACCATGTACATCAGGGGTAACAATATACAAACCTCTGTGTATCGCAAACCTACAGACCGTCCCACATACCTAAGATATGACAGTTTTCATCCTAAGCACATTAAGAACTCTATAATTTACAGCCAAGCAATAAGGTACAACCGGATTTGTTCTGACAGGATGGACAGAGACAAGCACCTGGATCGCCTTAAGAACACTTTCATTAAACAAGGTTACAGTCCTCCTATGGCTGAGGCCCAAATCAGGAAAGCCAGCAACATCCCCAGGACTGAACTCCTGAAATATAAGCAAAACCAGAAAGAGGAACGTGTTCCTTTGGTTGTCACCTACAACCCACACTTGGAAATCTTAAAGAGGATTGCTAAGGAACTACATCCCATTTTACACAAGGATCACAGACTGAGAAAGATATTCCCTAAACCTCCCCTCTTGTCATATCGGCAACCACACAATCTAAAACAGTTGATTGTCAGGAGTTCTTTGAATAGGCCTCAACAAAACGGAACATCACCCTGCCGACAAAAAATATGTGGGACCTGCAGACACATTTACTCCACTGACAGGGTAACGATACCAGGTTCGCAACAGGAGTACAGAGTACAAGGTACATTTTCCTGTGGTTCCACCAATCTGGTATATCTGATAATGTGTGTGAAATGCCCCAATGTTATGTACGTGGAAAAAACTGGACAAACGTATGAATGGACACAGGCACACTATTAATGATACCAAATCTGGACTCCCAGTTGCTACACACTTTCGGTCCAACGGACACAGCATGTATGATCTTCGTGTCACTGCCCTGAAGGGGGGCTTCAAAACGTCAAATGATCGATTAATAGCGGAAACAAAATTTATAAATTGGTTCAAAGCTGTGCAGAACGGTTTGAATAAGGACAACAACTTTCTATATTGGTATGAGATTGATGATATTTGAACTTTCTCAGCCATTATAGCTGATTGTGAACTAAGAATTTACGATACCTCTGTGTCAGTCCAACTCCCAGGTCTGTGAGCAGGTGTTAAACAAGGATCCTTATCTTAGCTTACAACCTCTAACCCCAGGTCGATGGTCTGTGTGAATTAAGGCATCTTAATGACATGTATTTATGCTTGAAAAAATATCTGTTTTCCCTTTTGATGTTGCATGTATATAAGCTGTCTGTACCACCAGTTTGCAAACTAACAGGATGTAAGCCACACGAAGGCTGCAAGGCCGAAAGCTTGCTTATTTTTATTCATTTTTAGTTAGCCAATAAATGGTATCATCCTGGTTTAAAATTTCTTGCTTATGAGAAGTAGTTCACTTCCTAGGCGGGAGTCGTGATCATCCACCCATGCATTAAAATCTCCCAGGATGATCCATCTAGGGTGTTCCACTGTTAGGCAGGATAAGAGTTCAGATATTTTCTTAAGAAAGGCTGGACCATTTTTGGGGGGGCGGTATATGAGCAATATGTTGATGTTTACTTCTGCTGACAGTTGGGCTGCAAGACATTCAAAGGTTTCAGTGGGGCCTATGGGTAGGGGCCTTATGTTCAAAGACGATCTGAAGCATATGGCAACCCCCCCACCCTTGCAGACTTGTCTCTCACAGTGCAAGACTGAATAATTGGTCGGCACGGTTGCTTCAAGAGTTGGGCCTGCATGTTTCCCAAGCCAGATCTCTGTCAAAAAGGTCAAATCAGAGAGCTCTATTAGGTCATGTATAGTTGCAGTCTTATTTTTTATCGATCTGGCATTGCAGAGGGTAGCTGGGATTGAGTTTTCCTGGGGGCAACTATGTTTTTTATACTTGGATCCACTACCTCTCCTCCCCCTTCTGCTTTTCTTCAGTATCACAAAGGATTTTAAGAGGAGAGCTAGCGAGGTGTTAATTTGTAATTGTTTCTTGGGAGGGAGAGCAGAGAGAAGATCCTTTGATGAGTATTTGTATGTTGACATTAGAGACAATAGACTTGTTTAGATAGCTTTTACTTCTGGAGTCCTGCTGAGATCAAAGGGGATCTGAGCAAAATCCTTTCATTCCTACACAGAGTTGGATCATAGATTTATTTTAAGTAAAGTTCCTTGTTAAAAGCCGCATCTACACACGTAGATGCGGCCGCAATGCTCCTTATCAATCGAGCCGCTGATGCAGCTCGATTGAAAAGATCCAACAGGACGGATCTTGCTTCCGCCGATTCCCTGCTCGCTCCCCTCGAGGGGACAATGGCAGGGAATCGAGCGGAAGATAAGCGGTGCCGGCGGGGACGAGCGGGGAATCGAATGCGGCACACGCTCGGCGAGCGGGGACGCGGCGGGCACGCGCGGGTACGCGGAAGAGGCGATCCGGTGGCTAATCGTGTGTAGATGAGGCTTTAGAGTTAGATGATAAATGATAACATAAATGTGGAAAATAGTCACTTGGTGCATATGCCTTGGATAATGGATAAAGGATTATTTACAGGGTGGAGTGAGGGCAATCACAGGCAATCAAGTCTTCAGAGAGGTTGAAGGTCTTGTTTGAGGTCAGCTGTTAGAAGACTTGGTGTGTTCAGCAGTGGTAAGCTTCATGGAGGATTTCAATCCAGTTTAAATCTCTGCCATCCAAAGTAATCGGATTGTTCTGGTTGGTTGTAGTTGTAGCCTTGGTCGTGGTGGGTGGAATTCCTCTGTATTTTGGGTCCAGTTTCAGCACAAATAGGTTTAAAGGTGTAGAAATCTGAGACAAGGTCTGGAGCAGCTTAAGAGAGCTGCAGCCCGGCTGGGCGCGCTCAGTAGTCACCCACTGTGACTCACTCACTGTGAAAGCAGCCTTAGGGCGTGATAGGGAAATGAAGGGGATGACCCAAGGTAGTGCAGTGGGGAGAAGAGGCAGCCCCAGAATGCTTTGCAGTATCTGTTATGCGTCCTGCCGGCCTCCTTACGAGCTTGGGAATAACAGCCTTGCTGTTCAGCACACTTCACAGTAAGAGAGATTTTTAACTTCAATATTGCCTTTTTGGCTTCCTTCTAAACTGTTTAACACAGGAGAATAGAGGTTTAAATTAGCTTCTGCAGCCTGACAGTTACTCTTTAAGTGACAAGACAATATACTCTGCACAGCGCTGCTGAAGATCTCGGCACTATAAATAATAATAATAATAATACCCAGTTTTGCTAGGGTTTCTCACCAAACATCCAGTGACTTTAATTAGGAAAAAAGATAATGCCTGGAGATGGAATAATTTTAAGATCTTTGTAAAATGGCATGTGTACCATTGATATATGTTACATCAGTTTTTTCACGTTACTTTTTTAGTTTTACAATTATTTTTCCAGCCACCATCCTTCTATATCAATGACCAGACAGATACTGTCATGTACAACGTACATTTAGAAACCTTCTTTAGTCCTTCTTGTGTTACCTAAAACTACCATACTCAGGGATCGATCGCATAATGTTTCACTCATACTTCATTCTGCCTTCATTTTGACGTGTTCATCTAGATGCCAGGTGGTAATTAATAGACATCACTGTGCTTTGACAAGCTCATTAATTCACCCTATCACTACAGCTGTTGCTGACTCTGTCCCAGGCAATGTATTTATTGTATTTCATTATCTACTATTAAATGCCTGTCGAGACCTCACAGTTCATACAACCCTACCTCTGACTGATACTTTTTCAGCCTCTGGTTCAACTTTCTTGTGGCTCCCCATCCATCCACAGCAGCCCCACACTTTCATGTACAGCTCCCATTAGCAACAGCTTCCCTCTTCCACGTGCTGATCCCCATTTGCAGCCTTCCTTTCCAAATGCAGCAGTTCCTCCTCTTCCATTTACAGTCACCTCCTTGAATGGCGACTGCCCCAGGCCTGGACCTTTGTGTCCTTTCCAGAAATCTGTTCTTGCCTGCATTATGGTATATACCTTCTTAACCTCCTTGGCGGTAACCCCGTGTGTGACACGGGGTAAGCCGCCGGAGGGTGCCGCTCAGGCCCTGCTGGGCTGAATTACATAATTTTTTTTCAAACATGCAGTTAGCACTTTTCTAGCTGCGTGTTTGGTCTGATCGCCGCCGCCTGCCGCCGATGTGCCGCATCCCGCCGCGATACATGCGCCCACCCCGCATACCCCTTGCGCAGCCTGGCCAATCGCCGCCAGGCTGCGCTATGGGGTGGATCGGGATTCCCTGTGACGTCACGACGTCGGCGACGTCGATGACGTAACTCCGTTCGTCGCCATGGCGATGGGGGAAGCCCTCAAGGAAATCCCTTTCAGAACGGGATTTCCTTATTGGCAAGCGGCGCCGGCGGCGATCGGAGACTACGGGGGGATGCCGCAGGGAGGGGGGAAGTATGTAGCTAGCGCAAGGCTAGCTACATGCTAAAAAAAAAATTGAAAAAAACCCTCCAGCGGCCGCGCAGCCGCACATATCATACCGCCAGGGAGGTTAATAACATGCGTAGATGAGCGCATAAGATATATATTTTTTTAACTGTCCTGCAGTACAGCTTCTCTATGACAGGTGGGAACTTTGTATCCCATTAAACTTTCATGCGAACCATGAATGAAAAATGAGGCTGTAATGATTTCACTATTTCCTAAAAATGGTTTTCATTTCAATTAGAGAAAATGATATCATCCGCGGTTCTAATTCTAAATGTGACCGAGGCTACCGCAGTCTTGTCTTTAACTTCTAGAAAGCTGAATAAAAGTAAATTGAATGGGAGAATATATGATCCATGTGAAGGTCACAGCCTGACTCATTTGGCCCTAATCCCAGCTCAGAATGTACAAATGGAGTTCAACCTGGAATTCTGATATTGTACCGCTGCAGCGGCTGTGCAGGAAGAGCTGAGTAAAAAAGTGACTAGCAAGGGATTTCACAATTGTAAATCACTGCAGTGAGGACCTGAGCTGAGTTTAATTTATGCATTTTCAGAGTCAGAGCCCTCTTTATTCTTTAGTGTTCTTTACAGTTCCAATTTAAAGCAGCAGAGACAGCCATACTATCCCAAGAAAACAAGAAATGTATGTAAGTAGATAAATACTTGTTCTACTTATATAACATATGTACTGAACTGTCCACATTTTGAATTCAGTGAATTTTATATAGTAAATAAAAAGAAAACTGTTTCAGGCAGTTTTCCTCTTTACTGCCTCTTACGGAAGCCAATCCTGATGTAATTTCCTCCCTTACTCTTTTTTTTCTCCTAGAAACTGCACTGTCATATCTAGCTTGCTTTGTAAACATGTGAGCACAAAATAAATTGCATTTCTTGCTTCTCAGCTTCTGCAGAGGGGTGAGGTGTATTTTCCTTCTCAGTCTCATGTCGCATTGAACTGCCCTCAGCCAATCAGTGAGGAGCAGGGGTGTGGGAAGGAAGATAACAAGCTTCCCTCTCTTCGGCAATGTACCAAATAGAGTCAGGCTGACTGACATAAGATTTATTACAGCAGAAACATTTATGATTATATTAGAATGCTTGCAATGCAGGGTAAGGTTGTAGACTGCATAAGAAACACAGAGCAGTGGGTAAATGGATTTTGATTTTATGGCTGACAATCCCGCTTTAAAGCCCCAGTTCAAACACATTTCATGGAATACAATTTTTTTTTCTAAAGTGTATTTTATCATTATCATAACAACTGCTAGAGTATGCACATGAATAAAGGTGATCAGAAAACAACACAGTGAAAAAATCAGGTGGTGCACACTTATTCACTGTGTGTGACAATATTCCATAAAAAAAGTAGCTACATAGACAGGCCCACTATTGAGCTAAATCTTTTCAGCCCATGTGATCAATATTTTTAATCGATAGCACATGGAAATCAATCAAAATTATGATCGGGCAGTCATGATGTGGCATTGATCAGGAAAATCAACAAATGTATAGTCCCCTCCAGGGCTGAAATAAAATACTGCTCTTTTACTTAACTTGGGCTCTTCCAGCCCCAGTAGGTTGTATGTCCCTCTCTTTCCTACTGTTCCTGCACCTTAACTATTCAGCCAGCTAGATCAACCAAGTTGACCAAGTTGCATAGTGTGGCGCATATCCTTAATAGTGCCTACTATGTCAGTTACGTAGCTGAGCATGAGCAGATTGTTCCCAGCAATGGAAGCATGGTTAACGATACCCGCTGCTGGGCCAGTGCATGAGCAGTAATACGCGACTTGAGTAACTTGGCTGATCTAGCGGGGCAAACAGCTGAGTGAGGAGGGGGACTGGGAGGACAGCAAGTGACATACAAGCCTTGGTTGATCTAGACAGCTAGATTAACAAAGTTGACCAAGTCGCCTAATGTGCCGCATATGCTTAACCCCTTCCCGACTGCCTAACGCCGATAGGCATCAGGAAGGTGCCTCCCCAGGACTGCCTAACGCTGATTGACGTCAAGTCCCGGGGAGGAGATTATCGAGGATCGCGCACGCCAATGCGGAGCAGAACTCTGTTCTGTCAACAGTCTGCCATCTGCGATAGCCGCTAGCAGACAAAAAAAAAAGAAATGGCAGTTTCTTTTGCTTGTACAGCACTGTGATCTACTGCAGTGCTGTACTAGGGACAGCCCTGTCACTCGGCTGTCCACCCGGGTGGCAGGGAAAGGGAAACCTCTCATAGGCTGATGCCTATGAGAGGCGATCTCCTGTAATTGGCTGTCACGGGAGGGAAACATTTTTTTAAAAATACACGTATTTATTAAAAAAAGAACAAATAAATGAATTTAAAAATACTGTGTGCAGCAGTGATCAGAGCCTACCAACAGAAAGCTCTGTTGGTAGGCAGAAAATGGAGGATCTGTTTGTGTTCTAAGTTGTATGGCTCTGCAGCGAGCGGTTAAAGCTGTAGAACTGGTTAATAGTGCACACTATGTCAAGTCGCGTAGCTGGGCATGAGCAGAAGGCGCATGAACATAATTAATAACTTTGGGGTCTTGGATGATCTAGCGAGTCAAACAGCTGAGCAAGAAGGGGGACGGGGAGGACAGTATAGGACATAAAACCCTTCATGGGCTGGAGGAAGTGCCAGTTAAGTAAAAGAGCACTCTTTTATTTCCGTTTTGATTTCAGCTGTGGTTTCCCATAAGAAAGTACATAAGAAGCAATCTCTCCAGATTTAGCCTGACACAGTTGCTTTTATTGCACCATCTAAAGCTAAAATAAATCATATTTGGGTAGAATTGCACTATACTTTTTAGGCCCCCTCTCCCGGACTATCAGTTATTACGTTACAGATTGTGAAACACATCTAAAACAACAGCCTAAATACAATATAGTATAAACATGGTTACAAAGGTCTAGTTGTGTTTTTATTTCAGCCTGGGTCTTATTATTTTATCTCCTATGGAGAATCACAATTTAAATTAGATGGGCACAGAATCAGAATTGGTTTTATTTTGCCAAGCATGAATTGGATTTGCCTGGAATTGGATTTGGCAACAGCAGGGCACAGTGAAAACATTACAACAGTGGAAGGAAAACACAGATTTACAGAAATACCAGCATGTTATAGAAAACAATGCAGGTATACAGAAACACCAACATATTACAAATGATAACAGAATAGTAGAACAACTGTAGCAAGATGGTAACATTGAACAGTGCAACAAGAACCGTAAAAGATAGCAGTTAGCTATGGCCTAAGGGGAGGGGGTGACCGAAGGGAGGAGAGGGGCGTGGACAGAGTTCAAGAGTCTAAAAAAGTGTTTCTTCACCTTCTGGTCCTGGCAGAGATGGCCCGGAACCTCTGGCCCGATTGGAGCCAACTGAAGAGGCTATGGCCTGGGTGGGAGTGGTCGCCAGCAATTATCATTGTTCTAGAGCACATTCTGGTGTAGATAAGGTCTTAAGAGGGAAGGGTTTCCTGATAATTTTCTCCAATGAGCTGAAGACCCTCTGAATTTTGTATCTGTTGCTGGTGGAAAAGCCAGCATACCAGACCAGGATGGAGAAACAACAGAGAACCAACTCGATGGTGGCGGAGTGGAAGGACCTCAGAAGTTCAGAGGACATACCAAACTTCTTTAGTTGGTGAAGGAAAAAAGAATCTTTGCTACGCCTTCTTCTGAGTTAAGATGGTTTTGACCCTCCAGGTAAGGTCGTCAGAGATGGTCATGCCCAGGAGGCGGACACTGGGTACCCATATGACTTCACTGCCATCGCTATAAATCAGAGTTGGGTTAGTGGCATGCTTTCTGAAGTCAATGACCATCTCAATGGTTTTGGTTGTGTTTAAGACTAGCCTGTTCTCTCCACAACAATTGTAGACTCTGTCTACCTCTTGCAGTTATTGCATCTTTTATTGGAAAGATAAAATGATTATCATGCCGTTAGGGAAACATCAGCTAATCAAACCTTTTTTGCAGCGTGAAGAACAATTATAATCCCTGGCAGATTTTTCCCAGCTTGCTTTCGGATCATATACTCCAATCTCCACCACAACCTTCACCTATAGACAAGCTCCTGCTTAAACAGGAGGCTAGAGAAGTCTACCTGACGTAAACTGTCCCAGAATCAGACATAGGCACAAGGCCAAAGGGCAAACACGGGAGCTCAGTTGACTTACAGTCAAAAGGTCAGGCAAATTCAAGGTCAGAAATTAGCCAGGGGGTCATGCACAGTAAATCATGCAGCTGGACAAAGAAACCAGGGAAGAGAATGAGACAAGACCATAGGCAGAATGAAGAGGTAGCTACAGAAGACAAACCAAAAAACTGGTCAGAAGGTCAAGCAAGATTGCTGTGAAACAAAAGCCCAAATCCAAAATTAAACCATTTCAGCTTAGCATACAGCAACTAAATGTTATTACAGGTGGCAAAGTACTGGGCAGGACAGACCTGTATTTGGACAATGACCAATCCCATGGGACTACAGATCTATTTGCCACTCACCCACCACTTTTGATTTCCTGAAATCACCAGCGGCTGCATTAGCGCTAACACTGCTGCCAGAGAGAGTAAGATGAGCTTATAACTGCATGCGCCTTTCTATGTGGCTGCCTGTTAAAGCAGATGCCAAAGAAGAAGCTGGACACTGAAGCTGGCTTTCAGCTGGAATGCCGACAAGGTGAGTTCATGAAAACTCTGTTATTTCCTGTCTCGGCGGCGTACAGAGCTCATCTTAAACCCAAGGATGTGTCAGGAAAAGGAAGGAAATTTTCTCCAGCAGGGATACAGTTAGCACTAAAACTAGTGAATTTGGCATGAAAGGTGGAGAACAAAGTCATATTAGGATGCATTAAAGATGAAACAGTAATGCACAGGTAGTGTAAAAGTGGTAAAGAGATGCCCATTGGTTTGAGAAATTTTCCCTCCACTCTTTATGGTGGTTGCCAAGTGGCAAAAATATTTCTCCATTTGCTTTTCTTTTTTGGGGGGGGGGGGGTTTACCACTTCCGGACCCTGGTCATTGAAATCTACGCCCTGTTTGGGCCCTGTTATCCCTGCCAGAGTGTGGATTTCAATTAATGCGCCGCACGATCCCACTACTACTTCCGATCACACCGCTTTCCCATCGCTGCAGCTCACTCGCTCTAAGGTCAGTATGACAGCTGACCTCCGTTAGCCAGTCAGGAGCCGATTTCATTGGCTCCTGACCCTGTGACTATTGTGATTGGATCAGAGTGAGACGGGAGAGTGGCACGAATGGTGAGAGTGACAAGTCAGTGCAGCTTGACATTGGTGAGCTCAATTTTTAACAAAAAAGTCTCGGTCCTTAAGGGGCAAGAGATTACTGGTAAGGAAGTGGTTGATAAGGGTGTTTGCCTTTTTTATAATCATGGCAACATGCACAAACAAACTTGCCAATAAAACATGTGCTGACCATTTTAGTACCAACAACATAGGAGTGTAAAGGTGGCCACACACCATACAATTTGTTCAATTTAAGAATTGCAATCAATTTTTCTGACTGATTGTAACATTTCAAAAATATGACCAATGTACCACACACCTATGTTACATTTTTTTCCTCAATTATGATAAAACTGATTGGAAACTTAGAGAAAATTGCTTGGGTGTATATATTAATAAATTAACAATCCAACACACACCATACAATCTTTAGTAGAAATTGAAGAGACATATCTGGCATTCCGGATCGATTTAAATCGAAAAAAACGGGAAATCCGATCGGATTTTTGAGTCGAATGAAAAAAAAGCTTTCGATTTTTTCGAGAGATACGATCGTTTTTATCGAATTACTGTAAAATCGGATCATTTTATTGTATCGTGTGTGGCCACCTTTAGTCTTAGTACCATTTTTATTCCTGTGGCATTTCAGCCTTTGCCAAAAGAAGCTAGAGCCTCTATATGTATGCATTGCTTGTATACTTTGATGCATAAGGTGCTTCCCCCATGACATTTAGATAGAATTTTTAATATACAATCTCACTGGAGCAGCCATACATGAAGCACCATTCATCTATCCGAGACATCAGCCTTAAATGTAAAAACAATGCACTGCAGTATTCATCTATCATCCCTACATTAGCCGAAGCTAAATAGCAACACAATTTTATTTTTTGAAAACGGTGATAAGCACACGTTTGGCCTCATTTTGTATCAAAAATTAATTCACTGACCCACTCTGTCTTACCATGTTTACCGCCATTAAAAAATGTTTATCTGAAAACTTCCATGAATCCTATTTTTACAATAGAATGCTATTACAAATCAGTTATTTTTGTCTAAGGTAGAAATAGCGTTGAAAAAATATCTAGTATATAAAAAATGTATTTATTAACCTTTTAGCAGCCAAATAAAGTAAAAATGTATTTGGCTACAGGGAAAAAATGTTCCTGCTGCTGAGGAAGTGTGCCTACCCCAGCCTGACAGGGTATGCAGAGCGGCGCATCCTCTTCTGACTTCCAATCACATGTTATTACATGTGATTATGGCTTATAGCAGGGGTCCCAAAACTTTTTGGGTTGAGGGCCGGGTCAACATACTTCAGACTGCTGGAGGGCCGGAGTATACATAAAATGATTTAGAAGTCTTTGTGGGCCCAGACAGTGAAGCATACCCAGGTGACAACCTGCAGTCCAATTGGACAGCAGTGTCACCTGATGTGGAATTTGATTGGAAACCAGCGAATTACTGCTTTCTGGATTCCATGTGGAAGGGTGGTGCTAGCACTGCTATTCTATTTGCGGACCACCAATATTTAAAGATGTAGAGGATCTCATATACCGTGTTTCCCCTAAAGTTAGACCTACCCCGAAAGTAAGGCCTCCCTTATATTTCAAGCGTGCTTGAAATATATGTCCTACTCTGAAATTAAGACCTAGCTGGGGGGGGCGCTTTGTGTATGGGGAGGTGTGTGGTCTCTTACCGCAACTCCCTTGTGGCTGCATCTCTCTCCGTTCCTAGTAATTCCTCCGGTGGAGGCGGCGGCGGCATTATAATTAATCTGTGAGGGCGCTTTTTGACCCTCACGCAAGTACGCTAGTTCGGGCTCTGCGCTGGCGCTCTCTACCCTGTCGTCATGTGCGCCCAGCTGATGCGTCCCAGGTGCACATTGAATCAATGTGCGCATGGGACGCATCAGCAGGGCGCACATGATGACAGGGTAGAGAGTGCCAGCGCAGAGCCCGAACTAGCGTACTTGTGCGAGGGTCAAAGGGCGCCCTCACAGATTGATTACAATGCCGCCGCCACCGGAGGAATTACTTGGAATGGAGGGGGACGCAGGCACAAGGGAGGTACGGTAAGAGCCTCCCCATACACATAGCGTCTAGCCCCTCCCACCCCCGAAAATAAGCCCTAGCACATATTTCCTCCCCAAAAAGAATATAAGACAGTGTCTTATATTCGGGGAAAGATGGTATAAGTAACACATTTTGTGGGGGGGGGGGGCCGGTAAAAAAGCCTCAGGGGGTCACATTCAGACCGTTGGCCTTAGTTTGAGGACCACTGGCTTAGAGGATAGTGTCAGTGGTGCAGTGCCACCCAACGGTAGAAGAGGGGTAATGGAGGAGTCTCTTCCATCACCCCTCTTCCACCACCAGGTGGCACTGCACCACTGATACTATCCTCTGAGCCCGAATGATCGGAGTCAGAAGAGAATGTCGAGAGTGTATCGCCGCAGGTATATGATGAGGAAAAGCCGGTCCAGCATCCGGAATAGGTAAATATAAAAATGCTCCCTGTGCCACTCTGTATGACCTCATTAAGCAGAACAATGAATTCTGCCAGCTGAGGTTAAAGAGGAACTCCAGTGAAAATAACATAATAAAAAAAGTGCTTAATTTTTACAATAATTATGTATAAATAAATTAGTCAGTGTTTGCCCATTGTAAAATCTTTCCTCTCCCTAATTAAAAATTATCACATGGTGACATTTTTACTGCTGGCAGGTGATTTCAGTGGAAGAAGCTGCTGCTTGCTTTTTTAGCAGTTGGAAACAGCTGTTATTTCCCACAATGCAAAAAGGCTCCTACAGTGTGATGTCAGGACCATGGTCTTAACATCACACTATGGGAGGGGTTTCACCTCAATATCAGCCAAACAGAGCACCCTGATGATCCGTTTGAGAAAAAATAAAGATTTCTCACAGGAAAGGATGCATCGGCTACTGATTGGGATGGGGTTCAATCCTCGGTTACGATTTCTCCTTATAATGAGTGCTCATGCTCATCTTCAAACAAAATATTTCATTTGAAGATGCTAACTGGTTCAATAGAGAACAGGTATTTTGCAGGTAATCTAGCCTGGAAAAGAGGTGAAAGGGATTGAAAAAGTACCATAAATGTCCTAAAGTGGAAAAAAAATGCTGAAATTGACTAGAAGTTAATGGCAAACAATTAGTGTGAAAATGGTGAGCAGAAACCCTACTGGCTTGTAGTGAAGTGACCAATAATATAAACAGCACTCATAGCACCACACAGCAGAACATGAAAACAATATTCAGGATACCCTGGTTCCCTAATCAAAAAAGCTTCTTGTATCTATATAGTGCCCTTGAAAAACATAAAGCAATTGAGAGCCCCTGATCATGTCATATGTTAACCTTCCTGGCGGTAAGCCCGAGCTGAGCACGGGCTATGCCGCGCAGGAGGCTATCTCAGCTTCTGGTGGGGCGATTTGCCCCATTTAAAGTGCTGTGCGTGCAGCTAGCACTTTGCTAGCCGCGCGCACAGCTTGATCGCCGCCGCTGTGCGGCGATCGTCCGCATGCAGCGGCGGAACAGGCCCCCCCGCGCCGGAGCCCTGCGCTGCCCGGACCAATGAGTTCCAGGCAGCGCTATGGGCTGGATCGGAGGTGTCTGACATCAGGACGTCGGCTGACGTCCATGATGTCATTCCGATCGTCGCCAAGGCGACAGGAGAAGCCAAACAGGGGAACGCGTTATATACGCGTTCCCCTGTTTGCTATTGATGCCGGCGACGATCGCACTAGAGGGACACATGCGCCCTCTAGTGTTGTTTCATGTAGCTACCACTCTGGTAGCTTTACATGAAACAAAAACATTTTTTAAAAAGAAAAAACGTATTTCTGCCTATTTGGCAGAAAAAAATCAGCCGCCAGGAGGGTTTTAATATAGATTTGAAATCTCTTATATTGAATGAAAAGGTACTCACAAGGGTGGGTTACCACAAAGGCAACCACTGTGACAGCAGGTGGGAGAATAAACCTGATCTCAGGGCTGGTGCACACCGAGCGGCTTTTTGGGCGTTTTCAGATCCGCTTGCGGCTGCGGATCTGCTTGGTCAATGTATCTCAATGGGGTGGTGCACACCAGAGCGGCAGGCGTTTTGCAGAAACGAAAAATGCCTGGGTGAGGCATTTTTTGGATTTCGGATGCGTTTCTGCCTCAATGTTAAGTATAGGAAAAACGCAAACCGCTCTGAAAAACGGCACTTCAGAGCGGTTTTGCAGGCGTTTTTGTTACAGAAGCTGTTCAGTAACAGCTTTACTGTAACAATATATGAAATCTACTATACTGAAAACCGCAGCAGCAATCCGCAAAACGCTAGCAAAACGCCTCATAAAAATAAAAAAAAGCGTTTAAAAATCTGCTAGCATTTTGCGGATCTGCTAGCGGGTTTTGGTGTGCACCAGCCCTAACTGAGGATTTCTTAGATGGTGTAGGGACCAATATAACGGATTTATAATGATATGGTAATTAATGATAATAGCCACTTATGAATAGATGTATGATTGATTATGTGACACTGATAAACTTTCTAGTGCCATTAAAATGAATTTTAATAGACATTATTTGATTATGTTTTTAATGTATTTGTGTTGGTGACACTTTGCTTGGCATATAGTTAGCCCTTCTGGGATCATAAATGACACATATGTATATATTAACCACCTTGGCAGTATGATTATTTCTGGATTTTAGGGTCTAAAAGCGCTTTTCTGCACGCTGTTCTACCCTAAACCCAAGAAAAAATCATACGGCAGTGAGATCTGCAGCAGCCCTGCACTTATTTGCCTCCCTGGGATCGTGAGATGCAGCAGTAATCCAGGTGTGATAAGCCCTGAATTTGCGTGAAAGGGGCGCCCATTGTCATGGTGATGGCGCCGCATGCCAGTCCCGCTCTCTCCAGCCCAGCCTGTGCAGTCAGGCGGACACAGTTCAGCAACGTCAGCCACGTTGAGCACGCTGACTGCACATTTAAAAATCGCTAGTTATTTGCAATTTTAAGCAAATCGCTCTCAGTGGAAAACAGCCCTTAGCCTGTTTATTTGATCCTCCCAGTCACTCCTACTTATTGCTTGTGGAAGCAGGTAGATGCTCTTGAAACGCACTGCACTTTTTGGAGTATATAAAGAATTTTTCTACTGGATTCTGACTATTTGAGTCTAATTGGGGAGGTAAGTCTACCACTATCTCACTTTTTAAACTGTTTTAATATATTTTATAGTGATGTAGCGAACATCAAATTTTCAGTTCACAAACGCGATTAGGCAAATTGGGTAAACCTCCATAGATTTCAATGGGCAGGCAAATTTTAAAACCCTATTGGGACTGTTTCTGGCCACAAAAGTGATGGAAAAGTTGTTTCAAGGGACCTAACACTTGGACGGGGGCATACCAGAGGGGGATCCATGGCAAAAGTCCCTCCAAAAATCACGTAGTTGACCCAGAGTCGTGTTTTAATCTCTAATGGGCAGAAATCACAGTACATTCCTAAATTTGTGGAATTAAGTGCTTTAAATCGTCCAGCGTGTGTACACAGCGCTAAGGTAGTGTAAGGGTTAGGCCCAGTTCACACTGACAGATGAAACACCGCGTGTAACGCACCACAAGCAACCGCAAAGAGCTTTAGTGATAACGTCAGGTAAGCAAATCATAGTTTTTGCTAGTTTACATCTCCAGGACATAAATGTTAGTCCTCTCAGCGGATATCTTTGTGTAGTGGTGTGTAGTGGCCACTTTGCTTGTGCGCACATTCGCTGGAGTGCAGGTGATTGCGGTTATCCAGCCCCTATGGTTAGGCTGAGGTAGTTCAATGATAGTTAAGTGACCAAAAAAAAACACTGATTCTGCACTGAGGCCTTATACAGGGTGCAGTAGTGGATATTAGATACCAGTAATGGTTGTGAAGGATTATTATGTTAACGTCGGTGCACTACTAGGACCAGCAAACCTGTCAGACCTGTCAGCTAATGGGTGCACTGGACACAGAGAATTGCAATATAACAATAGCAAGAAAAAGAAAAACAGCCCTTAGAAGGATGAACTACTGAAGCACTCAGCACTGACTGCACCTGTCTACAACAGCTAAAGTGCACTTTGTGGACACAATGAACAGCAATATCACAAGATCAAAACACAGCCTTTAGAAGGCTAGGTTATGTAGATGGCGAATTGTTACTGTAGCAGCAAGAAACTCCACTGGGGTCACAGAACACAGGCCTAACTAACGCTTTTCCTAATAGCAGTACAGCATTGTCCCTAGTCTCCTTCACTGCAGCCACAGTCAGTGTGTAAAGTGGCTGCTGTGCTGGCTTTATGATAGGTGGGTGGGGAGGCAGTCCTGGTGGGAGGGATAGCTGATTTGCTGCTATCTGTCTGCTGACTCTTAGGTGGAGGGTCAATTTTTGGCTCCATTATAATGTATAGGGGGCGAATCGAACACGCTATATGCGAACACACGTTGTTCGCTGTGAACTAATAGTTTGGGTCATCTCTAATATTTTACTCTGTTTAAAAACTACTAATTATATAGTGCTCTGTATTGGTATGTTAACCTACCTTCCCAGTGATGTTTAGCCAAGGCTATAATGTCACACAATCTTCTGCTCCAAAGCACTCTAAGGGCCCATTTACACTAGAAGCGTTTTTCTGAGCGTTTTGCGATTGATCAGAGTTTTTTAAAATCGCTCCCAATTACTTTCATAAAAATCGCAATAAAGATTGCAGAAAAATCGCCTGATTTTTGAGTACGCATTCGCGAAATTGCGATGATTTTTACCGTGATTTTAATGAAAGTGAATGGGAGCGATTTTAAAAACCGCTAATCAATCGCAAAACGCTCAGAAAAGCACTTCTAGTGTGAATGGGCCCTAAGAGATCAAGTGGCATCCCTACTCACTACACAGAGGGGAAAAAAACATCCACCAGTGAGTCACCTTGCCAGCATTAAACATGTCTGCATCACTGATAAATTTAAGAGGGTAAATCAGGGTAAGAATATTCAATGAGAAAATATTGTCTGAATCATTTATAAATGAATAGTATAACAATAAGCAATTGTATTCATTAAGTTATATTAGTAAAGTTTAGTGATGATCGTAATCTGCTAATTGCGATTACGCGAAATTACGCGTAATATTTTTGCAATTACGCCTATACATATTTACAAATTCGTAATTTAATTGACTTTGTATAAACATTCATATGAATTTACGAGTAATTTACGTGTAATTTCGTGCCAACTTTGGTGGTAAATTGCAAAGCCCCATACATGCTATAGCTAGTTAGCTACCTAAATTACTACATATGTTGAAGGGAGGGTAGAGACCCAATGACGTCACGAACACCACGTGACCCGCGCCGTGGAGCGCACATGAAGCCGACTTGGAAGCCGACCTGGCGAGGTCTGCTTCTACAACGCAGGACACCGCGAGTGAGAGGAGCTGTGGCGAGGGCACAGATCAACTGGCAGGGGCTGGAAGAAGCCCCAGGTAAGTGGAGTTTGTTTGTTTTTTTTCAGCGCGGACCCTCCCTTTAAAGGGGCACCACAGCGAAAAACTGTAAAATTTAAAATATCTGCAAACATATACAAATAAGAAGTACGTTTCTTCCAGAGTAAAATGAGCCATAAATTAATTTTCTCCTATAATGCTGTCACTTACAGTAGGCAGAAGAAATCTGACAGAAGTGACAGGACTAGTCCATCTCTTCATAGGGGATTCACAGCAAGGCTTTTATTCTTTATAAAAAGATTCCCTAAAAAAGATTTAAACAATGATGCTGGCCAGCTTCCCTGCTCGCTACACAGTCTTTTGGCAGTTGGACGGAGCAACTGCCATTCACTAAGTGCTTTTGAAAATAAATAAATCCTTTGTCAGATTTGTACTACCTACTGTAAGTGACAGCAACATAGGAAAAAGGTATATTATGGCTCATTTTACTTTGGAAAAAACGTACTTCTTGTTTGTTTATGTTTGCACATATTTTAAATTGTACAATTTTTCGACATAGTGCTCCTTTAACCATTTCCGCCGCCTGGACGTGAAGCTCATGTCCGGGCGACAGATCTGCAGCTCTCCCGCGATCGTGGCCGTGCCCCCGCGTCCCCCGGTAGCCCTGGGATCAGTGAAAGGGAACATGGTTCCCGATCACCGATCCCTTTCCCCCGCAGAAAAACCAAAGCGCTCACCTGTGAGGCTTCAGTTCTTCTGCCCGGACAGATTTCCGCATCCCCCTTGTACTTCCGCTTAGCGAGAAGTACAAGGAGAAACAAAAAATGAAGGTGGCCATCTTGTGGCCAAATAGTAAAACTACAACTACATATTTTTTACATTACAATCTACACATTTTACAACATTAAAAAGTAACTGTTTATGTCCCACACCAAAATATTACCCAAATAAAATTTTTAATGGTAAAAAAAAAATTACAATAAAAAAAAAAAGACATAAATAGTTACCTAAGGGTCTGAACTTTTAAAATATGCATTTGAAGGGGGTATACTACAAACATTTTTTAAATTATAAGCTTGTAAATAGTGATGGACGCAAAACGGAAACAATGCACCCTTCATTCCAAAGAAAATATTGGCGCCATACATTGTGATAGGGACAAAATTTAAAAGGTATAATAACCGAGACATACGGGCAAATAAAATACATAGGTTTTAATTATGGTAGCGTGGATTATTTTAAGGCTATAATGGCCAAAAACTGAGAAAGAATGACATTTTTTTCAATTTTTTTCTTATTAATCCTGTTAAAATGCATTTACGGTAAAGTGGCTCTTAGCAAAATGTACCACCCACAGAAAGCCTAATTAGTGGCGAAAAAAACAAGATATAGATCAATAAATTGTGATAAGTAGTGGTAAAGTTATTAGCGAATGAATGGGAGGTGAAAATTGCTCCGATGCATAAGGTGAAAAATCCCCACGGGCTGAAATGGTTAAGGAGGAGGTTAAGATCTGGACTGTGCATGCTTTACCTTGTAAGAAACTTACAACAGTAGCATTGTTGTATAGCCCATTTTTTTATTTTATGCTGAACCAGAAGGTCACAAAATGAGACACAAATATAAGTATATGAAAGAATACTGATATAATGCCATCCTCACCATACTTTGTATATGTGTGTCACAATTGTGGGCCCGGTCCAATTTACTTCTTCTCCCATGTTTCTCATAGGAGATATTTTTCATCTTCTGTTTAATAACCTTTCTAGCACTCTGCAATTGAAAAAGTAGCAAAAAGTAGGTGAAGAAGTACTGTCAAAATTATTTTGAGTAATTTTTTGCTTGCTGGTGGCTTAAAAGGCAATGTATTAATGCATGAAAGTATCACCTGGGAGAAAACTTAGGAGAAAAGTGAACTGGATCCGGTCCAATATGTCTTGTCCAAGCACTATAAAAATATAATAAAGGATATACTTTTTTTTCTTTCCTTTTTTTTTTCTTTTTTTACAATGCATTAACACAGCGGTTCCCAACGCATGTGCCGCGACACATTCATGTGTCAGGGCAGCCGCTGGTATGTGTCGCCGCAGTTTCCATGTCCCCGCTCTGGCTCCTATTTACCCTCTCAACTGCTGCTGTAACTTCTCCTCTGCATTTTGTCCCTCTTCTCTCCTCTGCTCTGTCCCTTGCGATTGGCTGCACACTAGTTCTCAGACACTCTCTCAGCTGCTCACTCGGGTTCCCTTACATCCCAGGCGTGACGTCACTCCCAGATGCAGCACACAGCTGTCAGTGCAGGAAGATGGTGGAGGGCGGAGTGGTGGATCTGGAGACTCAGAGAGCAGAAGTGTCAGCGCTGCTGAAGACCCCGCTGCGGAGAGGGGACACTTGGTGAGTGGACTACGGCCAGGAAGGGAGCGGGACAGGCGATGGGGTTCAGATGGGAGGCTGCATGGTGTCGCTCACGGGCTCAGGAAGGTGGCTGACACCGGGAAACATCTGTATCATGCCCGGTAGCGTTTAGCCGGGCATTGGAGTGACCTGCTCATTGCCACGCATGGTCACCCAGCCTATGTGTGTGGCCGGGGAGAGGCCATGTCATTTGGGTAAGGCACAGCGGTCTCCGTGCGGGCCTGCAACATGGAGAGCTGTCACCCCTGCTGGCACCTGTCACCGGTGCCTCTGCTCATGCAGATCATTTCCAGGCATGCCCTGCACTCAGCTCCTTAGCCTGCTGTCCCTTCACTGTGTGCTCCGGCTCTTGGGGACAGCAGTGCAATGCACTCACTAGTATGGCCATATCTTCTCTGAGTAAGCTAGAAAATAGAATTCCTTATAGTACGTTATATACATTTTATAAGGGTGTCCAGCTCAAGCCCTTTTATGGGCACTGTAGAAATCCCTGGGGTATGATGTTGCTAATTCCCCTTTGGGGAAAGTTATCCATTGCTTCCTGTACCCTGTGGTGTTCAGCAGTAGTAGATGACACTGATTAGCAGCTGCAACTATGCCTATTAGCAGTTGCCAGCAATAGCGTGTCACGGAGTTGTGAACGTTTGGCGTGATGTGTCCCGGCTTGAAAAAGGTTGTGAACCACTGCATTAACATGTTCAATATTTGTAGGAGATACAATTACAGGTATTAATGATACTAAGATGAAACTGTGTCTCATCTTAGGGGAAAAAAAAGAAAAGTTAACTGACCACAATGATAGCCAGCATGTAACATATAGCTAGCATAACAAATGTAATGGCGATGCATCATCATAGTTTAGCTTTAAAGTGTCAAGATATCAAAGCATCAGAGCATCAAAGCTTCGAAGCATTCAAAACATCACGCACTAATATCATATGGTGATATAATATAATATACTAATGTAATATTAGAGTATTCAGAGTTTTACTTTTCCTGTATTTCCAAAGGGGGTGGGGGTAATTAGGAAATATTTGCTGTATGAATGTCTAGCTGTATTAGGAAGTTTTCTTTGGATAAAGGAGATACTTTTCAATTGATCTCAGCTGATGTCTGCGATGAAAGAAAATAGTGACTATGCTCCATATGATATACCATCAAATGTGTCAGAGAAGTATGGACGCCATAGAAGAAAATCTGTGTACGGTTTAGACAGGCAGAACAAAAGTTTGAAGAGCAGGTCACAGCCTCTGAGCGGCTATCACTCAAATGTCAACAACAACAACAGTAGAATCCTGCAGCACAAATCAATACATTCTCTAGGGATTAATGATCTCAACTTCTTTTATGCTGGGAATACACCATACAATTTTCTGTTAGATTTTTCTGTTAGATTTTCTGTTAGAATGCATAATCAGATTATTTTCTGTAGAGACTGGTCATTATCTCTGGTGCACTGTCTTCTGTTTATCTCCTGCTGAGTAGAACAATGCCTAATTGCTCAGCAGATAGATCGTAAGATAGATACATTTCCAACATGTTGAACTTTATCTATCTGGCAGGTAAATCTAACAGAAACATTTTTGGGGGTTATGCTGGGCATACACGGTTAGATAGTTCTTATCAATCAAGCCATCAGTGGCTCGATTGATAAGATCCAACCTGTCCGATCACCGCGGCGGATTGATACCGCGCTTGATCCCCGCGGGCGGACGATAGAAAAAACCGAAGGGCTGATAAGAAGCGCCCGTGGGGACGAGCGGGAATAGATCCGCACGTACGCGTGGGCGAGCGGTGATGCGCCCGTGTATGCCCAGCATTAGGCTCCATTCACTTTTTGCAACTGGATCCTGCTGTTTTTGCCCATGTTTGGGGAAACAATGCCCTTTAAAGGGAACCAGGACAGCCAGGCAACTGGTATTGCTTGAATGGAAATAACTATGGCAGCCTCCATTTCCCTCTCACTTCAGTTGTGCTTTAAAGGGATACTGTAGGGGGGTCGGGAGAAAATGGGCTGAACTTACCCGGGGCTTCTAACGGTCCCCTGCAGACATCCTGTGTTGGCGCAGCCACTCACCGATGCTCCGGCCCCGCCTCCAGTTCACTTCTGGAACCACTGTGCCTGCGTTGCCGTGTCCTCGCTCCCGCCGATGTCACCAGGAGTGTATAGCAGAAGCCCAGTATGGTCTGTGTCTGCGCAGTATGCTCCTGGTGCCATCAGCGGTAGCGAGGACAGGGCAACGCAGGCGGAGTGGTTTTCTGACTTTAAAGTCAGAAATTCCAGAAGTGAACCGGAGGCGGGGCCGGAGCATCGCGGCGGATTGATACCGCGCTTGATCCCCGCGGGCGGACGATAGAAAAAACCGAAGGGCTGATAAGAAGCGCCCGTGGGGACGAGCGGGAATAGATCCGCACGTACGCGTGGGCGAGCGGTGATGCGCCCGTGTATGCCCAGCATTAGGCTCCATTCACTTTTTGCAACTGGATCCTGCTGTTTTTGCCCATGTTTGGGGAAACAATGCCCTTTAAAGGGAACCAGGACAGCCAGGCAACTGGTATTGCTTGAATGGAAATAACTATGGCAGCCTCCATTTCCCTCTCACTTCAGTTGTGCTTTAAAGGGATACTGTAGGGGGGTCGGGAGAAAATGGGCTGAACTTACCCGGGGCTTCTAACGGTCCCCTGCAGACATCCTGTGTTGGCGCAGCCACTCACCGATGCTCCGGCCCCGCCTCCAGTTCACTTCTGGAACCACTGTGCCTGCGTTGCCGTGTCCTCGCTCCCGCCGATGTCACCAGGAGTGTATAGCAGAAGCCCAGTATGGTCTGTGTCTGCGCAGTATGCTCCTGGTGCCATCAGCGGTAGCGAGGACAGGGCAACGCAGGCGGAGTGGTTTTCTGACTTTAAAGTCAGAAATTCCAGAAGTGAACCGGAGGCGGGGCCGGAGCATCGGGGAGTGGCTGCGCCAACACAGGATGTCTGCGGGGGACCATTAGAAGCCCCGGGTAAGTTCAGCTCATTTTCCCCCGACCCCCCTACAGTATCCCTTTAAGTCTTAATAACCCTGAACCATTAGGATTTTGTAAGGGACTATAAGAAACCTAAAAGCCCCCAACTAAAAAATGTTTTGTTTTTTTAAAATTATGTTTAATATAAATGTACCTTCTTAAAAAAGAAGTTAATAACAATTATTCAGCTTTAGTATGAGCAAAGAAGAACTCCCATGATGCATCACCCCTACTGAATGAATAAGAAAATCATTACTTTATGTCCCTAAAAAAAGCCAAGCACACATCCAAAACCTCGGATTATAGTATCTTTTTATACACTGTTATATCTGCGCAAGAGATCTCAAATAGTCCCCCAAGCTGCCACGAAGTATAAGTCCTCAGATAGACTCCATCAAGCTGCATGCTTGTTCAGGGTCTGTGTCTAAAAGTATTAGAGGCTGAGGATCAGCAGGAGAGCCAGGCAACTGGTATTACTTAAAAGGAAATAAATATGGCAGCCTCCATATACAGTACCTCTCACTTCAGTTGTCCTTTACTTTGACACAATGGCCTCAATTCACAGAGCTTTATCAAACACTTTATCAAACGTTTGATAATTTTCCTCATGGGCAGAATCTAATTTTGAATTCACTAAGGTGTTTACAGATTTATTGAATGTTTTATCGATGAAATGATCAATAAATCTATAACACCTTAGTGAATTCAAAATTAGATTTTACCCATGAGGAAAATTATCAAACGTTTGATAAAGTGTTTGATAAAGCTCTGTGAATTGAGGCCAATGTAAGTGTAGACATTTAGGGATGAGTGCATGGATTTCGTGGCATTAGAAATTCCAACTTTCATATTGGCATTTTGCAATTTTGAGTTTAAAGTTGAAATTTACCAGCAGGAAGCAAGTGGTTTGTTCATACTGCAGGCGTTTTCGGGGTTTTTTCGTCCACCTGCGTTTTTTAAAAACGCCCCCGACCGTGTGGTCAATGAATGTTTATGAGAAGGTACATATCAGCGCGGGTCGTTCGCAGTGTGGTTAGGAAAGCAGTGCGTGTTCCATTGTCAGGGCGATTCCGCATCAATGGAAGGTATAGGAAAATCACGAACAAAAATGCACATTAAGGTGATTGCGTTCACGTTTTTAAGAATAAATACATTGTATTTACTCTTTTCCAGGCCAAACAGTTCACTTCCTGACTTGTGTCAGGGAGTAAATTACAAAACCGCTCAGAAAAATGCTTAGAAACGAATCGCCCCCCCCAAGCCCCGGGAATAAGAGAAAAAAGACGCCTCAATAAAAAAAACCAACGCAAACAGACACGCGAACGGAGCGCAATGTGAACAAGGCCTTAGGGTACCCAAACATTACTCTATTTTTGGTGTCAATATCTGTGTGATTCGATCATAATCATCAAATCTGAAAGATATCAATGGCTCACATGGCCACCCAATCAATTGTTTCAATCAATTTCTGGATGAAATCGGTTTGAAAGATTGATCAAGCATTGATTGCATGTGCAACAGTAACGACATTCGATTTCTTGACGAACAAGTGTATTTGTTATACTCCCTTCAGGCCCGGGGTGAGTGTTGCATGCTCACCTGTCATGCCGATGCAACTTCTCGACTCCTTCTAGTGCCTACCATCTTTTTGAATTGTATGTGCACACAAGGAATGGCATCCCAGCACTCGATTGTCACTGATGTGGGTGACTGATGTCTATATAGTGAAAAGTGACAACAGGAGCGCTTCAAATCACATATACTATCTCAAGCAGCTGACCACGGATTTCAAAGCTTTGTGTAGCTCATAAATTTAAAAACCATATGAACGTAAATAGTGCTAAAAAAAATAGTATAATTTATTAAAATACACAAATTATTGCACAATCAACCAATAGTCATTAGTCGCAAAGAGGCTAGCATGACAACAATGCCACCATCCACACAACCACACTCACATGGAGTTTCTCCTTAAAAAAAGGGGGGGAGGTGCTGATAAATATCTTCTCAAAAAGTATTTTTGCAAAAACACTTTTTGAGGACTTGTTATCACTTGTTAACACTTCTTATCATGGTAGCCTCTATGTGACTAATGACTTATTATACCTATCAGGCTGATTGTGCAATAATTTGTGTATTTTAATAAATTATACTATTTCTTAGCGCTACCTACGTGAATTTGCTCTATAGTGCTCAGCCTGCTGTAGTGCAGTGGATAAACTCATGGGGTGTGCTCGAGCCCAGAACAAAACACATTTTTCAATTGAAAAGAGAGAGAGGAAGGCTGGCACATCGTTTAAAAGCACTTTGGCTGGATAGGACTATGAGCGGCTAGGTGGGCGCCAAGTTTGGAGATCGCAGCAAACGCCAGTTTCGCACCACGGGCACTTGTGATCAGCCCTATCCTGGCAACACAACTGAAATACTGTTATCTGCTTGAATAAAGATTTGAATGGCAGTGCCAGCTTTCCTCTCTCTCTGTTTAAGCTTTTTGAATTGTCACCACAAGTGCCTGTACCATGTAAAACCGCCGCATGTTCTGATTCTGAAAAAGATACCAGACACAGGAGGAAGCAAGGTTCATGCCATACACTGGGGTGGGGGGCAGTCTGGCAGGCGGCAGTGGCACTAGGACAATGGCCTCAATTCACTAAGCTTATCTCCTGTCTTTACTAACGTTTCTAGAGTTATCACCATGGTGATAAGGCATGTAGTATTCAGGAACCATTTTACCTCAGGCAAACCTAAAAGTAAAGGGGCCCATACACTCAGCCGATGTTCTGGCCGATCGATCGATCCAAATCGATCGATCGATTGATCGATTGCAAATCGGTTGCCCAATCGACCGATCGACGGCCGATTTCAATCGATTTCGATGGATTTCCATCGAACTGGCAGGGTGGAAAATCTAGGTCGATCTGTTGAGATTGCTTATCATTTTGCATTGGCCCTAATGGAAATCTGATGGCAAAAAAAATGCCATCAGATGATCGTTTTTCAATAGATTTCAAACTGAAATCTATTGGAGTTCTATTATAGTAAAAAAAATTTCCTTTTACACATCAGATAGATAAGAATTCCATCTGATGATCTATCTGCTGCTAATCTTACGAGTGTATGGGTACCTTAACTCTTCAATCCTTAAAATAACGACAGAATTCTAAAGTTAAAGACAGCTCGTTAATTAACTTAACTACAGAGGAGGTAACGTAACTACAGAGGAGGTAACGTAACTACAGAGGAGGTAACTTAAAGGAATGAAGAGATAAGATAGCTCTCTCACTGTGTAGAGGTAAGTTTTTTCTTGCCTTATTAACTCCAGCATGAGGTTAGTGAATTGAGGCCATTATCCGATAGGAAATCTGTCTGGAGTATGTGGGTGGCCAATAAAGCCTTCTCTAAACAGATTCGATCAGAGAGAGATCTATCTCATTGGTTGATCTGCGGACAGATCAACAGGTATATGGTCACAGTTAAATGATACTGTACAGCAAAGCTGTGCTTTTGTCCTGTAAAATAAATATTGCTAATTTTGGATTTATTTCTCTTATTACCAATAAATACATGGGGAAATGAGCAGGTCCAATACAGCAGTACATGAATAACAATTCCATTCCCAGACACCGGGGCAGGGCTGGTAATATCAGGTCTGCTTAATACACCAGGTGTTTTGCTAGTTGCTGTGCCTCCCATCTGCCGGCCACTGAGAGACTTACAGCTGCAATCAGATCGCAGTGTTTGTAACCATACGTCAGCCCAGAGCCAGGACAAGGTCCTCCAGCACCCAAGGCTGAGACACTAAAGTGTGCCCCTCCATCCCTCTCACCCTTGCCATCACCCACTGATTGCTATTAGACTAAGAGGCGCTCCGGGCCAGGACCCCCATTACCTTAATCTCTAGTTATCTGTCTTGCAGTCACTGCGATGTATCCCTTTTTCTAATTTCTCACTGTTTTGAACACAATAGGGGAACGATAGTTGAGTGAGTTGTGCACCCCTCCTACACTGCGCCCTGAGGCTGGAGCCTCTCTCGCCTCTGCCTCGACCCAGCCCCATGTCAGCCCTTGACATGCAGTACAGTTACCCTACATCCAAATTAAGCATGATGTCACATCTGAGTGTGGCCATGCTTAGACGGATGCCTGTGCACCCTTTGTTCCCAGTGCTAACAAGTGCATCACCAGTAGACAGGAGCAGCTGATAGAGGATGGATTCACTCCCTTAAGTCTACGGTGTGAAAGAGGCCAAACCTTTCCTGGAAAGACAACTACCCCACACAACTAATTCAGTCTGCCACTGTTGACTTTTTTGCACAAGAGGCTCCCATGGTACAGACAATGCTGTGTTCCCCTCAAATAAAAGCTAGCAACATTTGCAAAATGAAAATCAAAACTACACAGAATGAATTCTAAGTTAATTTAAAAATGAATATTCGTGTGCAATAATTTAAAGCACCACTATCGTGAAAAGTTGTCAAATTTAAAATACATGTAAACGCATAGAAATAAAAAAGAATGTTTTTTTACCAGAGTAAAAGGAGCCATACATTACTTTTCTCCTATGTTGCTGTCACTTACAGTAGTTAGTAGAAATCTGACTAAACTGACAGGTTTTAGACCATTCTATCTCCTCATGGAGGATTTTCAGTATTTCATTTATTATTCACAAAAGTACTCCCTGGAGAGGATCTGTACAAAGATGACAGCCGTCCCTCTACCTGTTTGCGCACCATTCTGGCAGTTGGACTGAGCAACTGCCATTCACTAAGTGCTTTTGAAAATAAAGAAAACCCCGAGAATCCCCCATGAGGAAATGGGCTAGTCCAAAACTTGTCAGTTTTGTCATATTCCTACTACCTACTGTAAGTGACAGCAACATAGGAGAAAAGTAATTTATAGCACATTTTACTCAGGGAGAAATTTACTTTTTATTTACAGGTGAAATTCAAAAAATTAAAATATTGTGCAAAAGCCCATTTATTTCAGTAATTCTTAAACTTAAAAGGTGAAACTAATATATGAAATTGACTCATAACATGCAAAGTGAGATATTTCAAGACTTTCAAACTCTCAGACGATTAAAATATTGTGAAAAAGTTGAATATTCTAGGCTCAAAGTGTCAGACTCTAATCAGCTAATTAATCTAAACACCTGCAAAGGGTTCCTATTTCATATATTAGTTTCACCTTTTAACTTGAATTACTGAAATAATTGGACTTTTGCACAATATTCTAATTTTTAGAGTTTCACCTGTTTGTGTTTTTATGTATTTTACATTTTACAATTTTTCGGGATAGTGGTTCTTTAAAGAATGATAAAAAAAATAATTTGGTTAAGAGTTAATGGGCCTGATGCTATTCAAGGTGATAAGTAGCTTGCAGATGTGAGCTACTTATCCCCTTGCCATCGCATGAGGATTACCGGCAAATTCTATTGCCCATATCCTTCGCCCGATGGCCGATCGTTAGGGAGCATTACTCAGGCGAAAGCCTGAGCGATGCTCCCTTGTCACGGGCGATGGGGAGCGAGGTTTTACACTGTGGTGCTGTCCATCAGCACCACGGACTCCCCACACATGCGCACAACTCGCCGAAAATCCGCCGCTGCATCTGGGGGTCTCCTTTAATAAGGAGACCCCCAGAGCTCCCTGCCGGCCGCCACTCGTCTCTTCAACCCCACCACGTAGTTGCACAGATACTGTGAAGCAATTTCCCTCCCACCGCTTAACACCCGCCGGCTGCCGCATCTCACCGCAAGTTCCGCCGTGTAATTACAGTGTACGAGTCACTGTAATTACTTTATAGCAGAGTTCCGGCAAAGCATCTTTGAATCAACCGCTGGGGCTCCCCATTGGTTCACAGTCTGAGCTATTTTCATTGGTCCAGCCTGTGAACCAATGGGGAGCCCCGGCGGCTGATTCAAAGATGCTTTGCTGGAACTCTGCTATAGAGTAATTACAGTGACTCATACACTGTAATTACACGTCGGGGACTTGCAGCGAGATGCGGCCGGCGGGTGTTAAAGTGATCCTTAAGCTTCCCTCAGCCCCCAGCAGCCGATCGGTGCCCTCGCAGCTCCGCTCCGTTGTCCCAGGACCCGCCGGCGAGCACTTCCGGTTTGGCCGTCACCGGCCGACAGGCATGGGAACGCGAGTGATTGTTCACGTTCCCAGCCTGTATATCGCCCCCTATGCTGCTATTGCGGCCAGCTGGACATCGGAGCGGAGCTGCGAGGGCACCGATCGGCTGCTGGGGGCTGAGGGAAGCCCCAGGTGAGTAAATCTAATTTTTTTTAGTTGGCTTAAGGATCACTTTAAGCGGTGGGAGAGAAATTACTTTCAAGTATCTTTGCAGCTACGTGGGGGCTTACACAGACTAGCAGCGGCCGGCGGGGAGCTCTGGGGGTCTCCTTATTAAAGGAGAGACCCCCAGATGCGGCGGCGATGACATGCGTTAGCATGATTAGACCTGCTTTTTGCAGGTCTAAGCTAACGCTCATGTCTGCTGGGAAGCATCACTTCCTGGAGGCATGCAAAGTGTAATAGTATAGGGTGTAAGGAACTTCTGGGCGATAATATCACCCAAGCAAGTTTTTTTAACACCCTGTCTAGGGCTAAATGCAATTGGATCAGGCGACTTTATTGTCGCCTGATTATCGGACTCACCAGCGTTTAACGCTGGCGAGTCTGACAATTGCATCAGGCCCAATATGCATTAATAAGTCCTGTAAAGGCATTTTTAGAAATATGAATATAGTGCAATATAATATGGAATGCTGTGTGTTAACGAGCACTTCTAATGGTTGAAATTTCTCATTATCACTGCTGCATGTCCCTAAATTGCCTGATCCTTACTCATATGTCATTCCAGCAGTCACACTGGGGGTGGTATCAGGGGTAACAGGAAAAAAGGGCACAGGCAGCTAGTGGACAAAAAGGGCGCCGCCATTCACTCCCATAATAAATATCGCCGAACAGGAAAAAAGGGCGCCGGAGATTAAGAACGTTTTACAAACGGCGCCTGGAGATTTTTAATGTTTTATAACTGTGCTTGTGATGATTTACTTTTAGAAAATGCACCCGTGACGAATAACGTTTATAAAGATACTAAACATATTTATCCTATTTAAGACATTATTTAAAATTGTATCCCTTTGTTTGTAAAACATTATTATTCACAAAATAAAGCGATCAGTACGTAACGTAAATTGCAATATATTTTTTACAGTCATTATTTGTAAAACATTATTATCCACATAATAAAGCGATCACTAAGGGAGGTGGTTAGGGTTAGGCACCACCAGGGGGTTCTTAGGGTTAGGCACTACCAGGGGGGTCTTAGGGTTAGGCACCACCAGGGGGTCTTAGGGTTAGGCACCACCAGGGTGTCTTAGGTTTAGGGTCTTAGGTTTAGGCACCACCAGGGGGGTCTTAGGGTTAGGAACCAACAGGTTAGGGATAGGTACAGGGAGGGTTCTGTGTGAGAGTAGGGTTAGGTATAGATTTAGTAAAATTTTAGTAATACTTACTAATGTTTTACAACACTTATTACGAACGTAGTTATATTTATATCATCGTTATAAACAATATTTTCAGATTTTATTATAAGAAGAAACAATAAATGAAGATTATTCATTTACAACGATTAAACATATATTATCGTTTTTTTTAAGAAACGTAATTATAAGTTTCACTTTTGAAACAGGGAAGATTAACGTTTTCACAATTGCCGATTTCATACACATTATTTAATAATTTATAAATTTGTAAAACATTATTTTTAAACGAAATACAGCACAATATTTTTATAAATGCTATTAGTGCTTATCGTTTACACCCCGAGCCCTTTTTTCCTGACGCCCTTTTTTGACGTACGCGGTATCAGGCCATTTATAGCCACCCTATTAGCTTCTACAGTTTGCACTGCAACAGGAATTGCTTAACCATTTCCGGACCGCAGTGATAGAGATCTACGCCCTGTTTTGATGGGCTCCTGGCTGGCAGGGCGTAGATCTCTATCACCGGCGCCGCCGCTCCCCGCCGCGATCGCGCGCACCGAACCGGCTGCACTTAGCTGTCTTATGACAGCTAAGGCTTCCGGGTATCGGCAGGAGCAGTCACTGATTGGCTCCCTGCCGTGTGATCGCTGTGAGCCAATCACAGCAATCACCCTCTGAAAGGCAACATAGTTGCCGTTCCGCCTCCCTCTCCGCCTCCCTCTCCCTGTCACTGTGGATCTTGTGTGACAGAGAGAGACGCACAGCCTGCAGCCGTGACAGGCTGTGCGATTTTAGTGTAAAAATAAACTTTTTTCCAGCTCTCCCCCCCCCATGTATCCCTTGATCCCCTCCCAACCACCTATATATAGATCTATATATATATATATATAGATCTATATATATATATATATATATATATATATAGAGAGAGAGAGAGAGAGAGATCTATATATATATATATAGATCTATATATATATATATCTATATCTATAGATATATATATATAGATATATATCTATAGATATATATATATCTATAGATATATATATATAGAGATATATATATATCTATAGATATATATATATATATATTACTGGATTGTGATTTTAACCACTTGCCGACCGCCCCTACCTAGGGGCGGCGGCAAAGTGGAGCCCGCAACGACCGCAATACGCCGATCGTCGGCGGCTCGTTGCGGACTAGCTGGCCGGGGATCGCACGCTGGATGTGCCCACCCGCGACGTCAACCCGCCAGCCAATTAGCAGCGGCGGCGGGTTGTTAACCCCCGATCTGCCGCATGTAAAGCGGATAATACGCTTTGTAATGTATACAAAGCGTATTATACAGGCTGCCTCCTGCCCTGGTGGTCCCAGTGATTGAGGGACCACCAGGGCAGGTTGCAGCCCTCCTAGTAAGTACCCAAGCACACTGATCCTGCCCCCTGATCGCCCACTGCACCCATCAGACCCCCCCTGCCCACCCCTCAGACACCTGTTTGCACCCAATCACCCCCCTAATCACCCATTAATCACTCCCTGTCACTATCTCAACGCTATTTTTTAGATTAGGTCCTAAACTGCCCCCTGGGGGCTCCTGAACACACCCCCCCACACCCTCAGATCCTCCCTAGACCCTCCCCCCTGTGTACTGTATACATCTATTCTTCCCTATAATCACCCACTGATCACCTGTCAATCACCCATCAATCACCCCCTGTCACCACCTGTCACTGCCACCCATCAGATCAGACCCTAACCTGCCTTTTGTGGGCACCTGATCACCCACCCACACCCTCAGATTGCGTGCAGACCCACCCTCAGATCACCTCTGAAAGTGCATTGTTTACATCTGTTCTCCCCTCTAATCATCCACTGATCACCCATCAATCACCCCGTCACCACCTGTCACTGCTACCCATCAGATCAGACACTAATCTGCCCCTTGCGGGCACCCAATCACCCGCCCACACCCTAAATTAGCCCCCCAGACCCCCTCTGATCAACTCGCCAGTGCATTGCTTGCATATATTCTCCTCTGTAATCACCTACTGATCACCTATCAACCACCCCGTCACCCCCTGTCACCACCTGTCACTGCTACCCATCAGATCAGGCCCTAATATGCCCCCTGCGGGCTTCTGATCACCCGGCCAAACCCTCACCCGCCCCACCGCAGTGACAGAAATTTTTTTTCTGATCACTGCTGGTACGACTTAATTGCCATGTCCAGGTCACGATTTGAGAACATTCCTGCACTTCAGTGCCAATACAACCTGTCATCTAAGAAGCCACCCTGCTTATGACCGGTTCCACAAACTTCGGCCCCTCAAAGACCACCTGTCATCAAAATTTGTAGATGCTTATACCCCTGAACAGTCATTTTGAGGCATTTGGTTTCCAGACTACTCCTCGTGGTTTTGGGCCCCTAAAATGCCAGGGCAGTATAGGAACCCCACAAGTGCCCCATTTTAGAAAGAAGACACCCCATGGTATTCCGTTAGGTGTATGATGAGTTCATAGAAGATTTTATTTTTTGTCAAAAGTTAGCGGAAATTGATTTGTATTGTTTTTTTTCACAAAGTGTCATTTTCCACTAACTTGTGACAAAAAATAAAATCTTCTATGAACTCACCATACACCTAACGGAATACCTTGGGATGTCTTCTTTCTAAAATGGGGTCACTTGTGGGGTTTCTATACTGCCCTGGCATTTTAGGGGCCCTAAACCGTGAGGAGTAGTCTAGAAACCAAATGCATCAAAATGACATGTGAATAGGACGTTGGGCCCCATAGCACACCTAGGCTGCAAAAAAGTGTCACACATGTGATATCGCCGTACTCAGGAGAAGTATTATAATGTGTTTTGGGGTGTATTTTTACACATACCCATGCTGGGTGGGAGAAATCTCTCTGTAAAGGGACAATTGTGTGTAAAAAAAATCAAAACCATTTAATTTACAGAGATATTTCTCCCACCCAGCATGGGTATGTGTAAAAATACACCCCAAAACACATTATACTACTTCTCCTGAGTACGGCGATGCCACATGTGTGACACTTTTTTGCAACCTAGGTGCGCTAAGAGGCCCAACGTCCTATGAGTACCTTTAGAATTTCACAGGTCATTTTGAGGCATTTGGTTTCTAGACTACTCCTCACGGTTTAGGGCCCCTAAAATGCCAGGGCATTATAGGAACCCCACAAGTGACCCCATTTTAGAAAGAAGACACCCCAAGGTATTCAATTAGGTGAATGGGGAATTCATAGAAGATTTTATTTTTTGTCACAAGTTAGTGGAAAATGACACTTTGTGAAAAAAACAATAAAAATCAATTTCCGCTAACTTGTGAAAAAAAAATGAAATCTTCTATGAACTCCCCATTCTACTAACAGAATACCTTGGGGTGTCTTCTTTCTAAAATGGGGTCACTTGTAGGGTTCCTATACTGTCCTGGCATTTTAGGGGCCCTAAACCGTGAGGAGTAGTCTGGAAAATAAATGCCTCAAAATGACCTGTGAAATCCTAAAGGTACTCATAGGACTTTGGGCCCCTTAGCGCAGTTAGGGTGCAAAAAAGTGTCACACATGTGGTATCGCCGTACTCAGGAGAAGTAGTATACTGTGTTTTGGGGTGTATTTTTACACATACCCATGCTGGGTGGGAGAAATATCTCTGTAAATGGACAATTGTGTGTAAAAAAATCAAAAGAAATCTCATTTACAGAGATATTTCTCCCACCCATCATGGGTATGTGTAAAAATACACCCCAAAACACATTATACTATTTCTCCTGAGTAAGGCGATACCACATGTGTGACATTTCTTTTGCAGCCTAGGTGCGCTAAGGGGCCCAAAGTCCTATGAGCACCTTTAGGCTTTACAGGGGTGCTTACAATTTAGCACCCCCCAAAATGCCAGGACAGTAAACACACCCCACAAATGACCCCATTTTGGAAACTAGACACTTCAAGGTATTCAGAGAGGGGCATGGTGAGTCCGTGGCAGATTTCATTTTTTTTTTGTCACCAGTTAGCAGAAATGGAAACTTTTTTTTATTTATTTTTTTTGTCACAAAGTGTCATTTTCCGCTAACTTGTGACAAAAGATAAAATCTTCTATGAACTCACCATGCCTCTTAGTGAATACTTTGGGGTGTCTTCTTTCCAAAATGGGGTCATTTGGGGGGTATTTATACTATCCTGGAATTCTAGAACCTCATGAAACCTGACAGGTGCTCAGAAATGAGAGAGATGCTTCAAAATGGGAAAATTCAATTTTTGCACCATAGTTTGTAAACGCTATAACTTTTACCCAAACCAATAAATATACACTGAATGGGGTTTTTTTTAGCAAAAACATGTTTGTCCACATTTTTCGTGCTGCATGTATACAGAAATTTTACTCTATTTGAAAAATGTCAGCACAGAAAGTTAAAAAAATCATTTTTTTTGCCAAAATTCATGTCTTTTTTGATGAATAGAATAAAAAGTAAAAATCGCAGCAGCAATCAAATAGCACCAAAAGAAAGCTGTATTAGTGACAAGAAAAGGAGGTAAAATTCATTTAGATGGTAGCTTGTATGACTGTGCAATAAACCATTTAAGCTGCAGTGGTCTGAATGGAAAAAAGGCTCTGGTCCTTAAGGGGTGAAAAGACTGCGGTCCTTAAGTGGTTAAGATAGGAAAATGAGTCAAAGCAAAAACATGGAAAGCATAACTGAGAAACAAAGTGGAAATTCATTGATGGAAGTGAGATGGGGACACCAGAATCAAAGTGGGCAATTCAAAGCAAAACACACAGTGTATCAAGTAACAAACCAGATACCAGTCTCATGAATCATCCTTGTCAGAAATTATTTCTGTTCTCCGATTTCTAGTAAAAAAAAGACTGACTCATTTCCTGGTTGTAGTCACTTGATTCCTCTAGTGGGAAGCCATAAGCTCTCATTTATGTAAAAACTTGTAAAAATGTTTTTCAGTTTAGTCAAAGACTTTTCTGGTATTTTTGGAAGGCTTTAAAACTTCAGTTCATGTACAAAACATAAGCATGTATTATGTTTTTTTTTTTTTATTATTATTATTTAGATATAATATTTGAATATACCGTAGTTATTCATTAGTTTAAAAAGAAACAAAAACAACAACAGTTGTTAAAGTGACACTGAAGTGAAAAATATATGACATAATGAATTGCATTTGCAATATATACCGATATTTAATAGAACATTAGTAGCGAAGAAAAGAGTCTTATATTTTTATTTTAGGTTACATAGTTTTTGTTTTGTTTTTTATAACATAGAATCATTCTATCATATTTTCAATTGCAAACCACACTCTGCATTTTAAACGATGAAACAGAGCTACTGACCCTTTGAACTTCCCTGCAGTTAAACCTTATCTGATGATGTCTTTCACTGTTTCCTTGATGTATAAGTGCTTCAGAAAACAGAACTGTTTTCAACCCAAGTTGGGTCAAAGAGCTCAGAGAAGCTCTTTGGCATAGATAATGTGAGAAAACGCGGAAAAGCCGCCGCGAGTACTCAGAGTAGGTGGCTAATTCCGCGTCCAACATGGCATCCACTAGCCTGACGGAGCGCGGAGAAACTGCCGCATGCCCAGTGAACAAGGAGGCGGATTCCGCATCCGACACGGCGGTTTGCACGCATGGGCCTACCACTAGCAGTATGGCTGAACGCGGGGAAACCGCCGCACGCTCTGACAGCGGTGCGGCTGGCCCCATGTTCAAACCAGCAGATACATTACAACACATGTCTGGTGTGGCTGGGACTGATAGTCCACACAGGTTCAGAAGGACGCGCGCACGCGTTGAGAGGCAGAGCCTTTATGACAGTCAGAAGGGTGTCAGCTGATCCAGCCGATCAGCTGACAATTCTATCAGGTTTCATTGGTCCAGCACTTAGGGGAGGCGCCGGAGAGCGCTTGTGTATATATACTGGGTGCTGGTCATTTCTCTGGTGTCTGGCGTTGCGATCACTACGTGGTAGCACTCAGACCTTGTCAGTATCTGTGATATTTTCTGTGTTATTACTTCAGACTAGTTCCAGGGTGTTGATGATCAAGGAATTTACACACAAGGCTATGGAACTGTATTATCACTCTGTTATATATCTAGACCTCACACCTCAGTCTAGGGAAAACTATATGTGCTAGCTCTCAGACCCTAGCTAGATCCGACAGTGTGCCAGAACCGGCTGGAGCTGGGAATCCACACTGAGTCAGATTCTTGATAGCTTAAAGTACTAATTGCATTGTTTATCTGTTATGACCTTCTGCTCTCCTGACTACTCTTCTGATCTCTGATTAGGTACTTCGCTATATCTGATACTCTGTTGCCGAACCCTGCTTGTCTTTAGATTCCGCATTTGTCTCCTGTCTCTGTATCTGATCTGTCTGTCTGTTGCCGACCTGGCCTGTCCGACCTCGAGAACTATCTTCCCTGTTTGGAGATAGTTCACAGACCTGTCAGTGACACTTCACCATTGGTGTCACTCACTCTCTGGTCCTTCCCACTCTCAGCCTGGCTCCGCCCCTTGGGGAGCATCAGACCATTGGAAGGAACCTGTTCTCTGAGCAGTATCTCTTACTGCCTGGCACCCTCTATACGGGTGCTCTCCTCAAAGTATTACTGTTGCACAAACACTCATAGTACTTAGGTGTCCAGAGGTTAGAAATATATCTGATTATCGGTGATACTGCAGATCATCAATAATCAGGTATATATCTGTATTTTCGGTGATACTGCAGATCACCGATGATCAGATCCTCTCTGTGTTACACCGATCGTTACAGATAACAACTGAAGTTTCTTAACTCTTCCTGTATTGGAAAACAACATGAGACTTTTCTTTGCTACGTATGTTCTATTTCTTAGCTGTACTACAGATACAATTCATTATATCCTAAGTTTATTTTCTCTTTAGGTTTGCTTTAAAAGTACTTGGTGCGGTAGTTTATTGGTGCTGCTTGCTTGCTGAACTCTTTCCTTTCCCTCCTTCAGTTGGAACCTATATCTCATGCAAAGATGCATGAGCCGTGTGGCCACCAGAATCACCAGGTTTGGGTACTGGGAGGATGAGGGAACAGCTCACTGCCCTGCCATAGTCTACCTGACAAAATAGTGTGCAAGAGAGTAGGGAGGCTGGCTGGTATGTTACTATTTTGGCAGTTAAATTGCTGTTCAGGAAATGCTCTTGAAAACAAAGAAAACCCTGAGAATCCCCCATGAGGAGATGGACTGTCAGATTTTAACTGCCTACTTTTTTTGCGATAGTGGTCCTTTAAGCTTGAATAACTTAACATTTTTAACCAATGAGGTTCCATGAAAGTCTTAGGGCCCTTTTACACTGGTGCAGCGAGTCGCGGCAATTTACCACACTGCTACCAAAAGGGAATGAAAGCCAGGTGGGGTGTGCCAGAAGCGCTTCCAAAACGACGTTACTGCACGTACCTTCATCGACCTGAGTCAGACCGGAAGTCGTGTAAGTCTATGGCGACGCAGGGATTTTAAAAATATTGGTGGCGGATGTGCGGCAACGTTGAGATGCGCATGCATGGAAGCAAATTTGTACAATACGCTACCGTGTACTTCCGTATGAAACAGAAAGTGACCACAAGCGCGCATCACTTCCTGTTTGACTGGATGCCAGAAGGGGAATACCGCATAGTAACATGGTATTCCCTGAAGGCCAATTTTTTTTTTGTGATGCAGGGCAGCACGGCCGCTGCACCGCTGATCAGGGCCGGCCCGCTCATGAGGCGGGGTGAAACATTTGCCTCAGGCGGCAAATCTGGGGGGGGCGGCACCCGCCTCTGCATGGACGCTGGGGCCGCCCGCCGAGCTGGAGGGGTAGCGGGCAGAAAGGGGGTATTGGGCCTAGTGGCGGGGAGGGGGGTTGGACCCCCGCTCCCTCGCCTGGGTCCCCCGATCTGCGCTCCTCCTCCAGCGTAAAGTACCAGGCAGCCAGCGTGCATATGACGAAGAGGCAACGGGCGGGGGAATCACTCACCTCTTCCGCGTTCCATCGCGTGCTCCACTGATGTCACTTCCGGCAACGCCGCCCACTGTATTGTAAGTGGACGGCCTTGCAGGAAGTGACATCAGTGGAGCGCACGATGGAATGCGGAAGAGGTGAGTGATTCCCCCGCCCGCTGCCTCTTAATGATATGCACGCTGGCTGCCTGGTACTTTACGCTGGAGGAGGAGCGCAGATCGGGGGACCCAGGCGAGGGAGGGGGGAGTCCGACCCCCCTCCCCGCCGCTAGGCCCAATGCCCCCTTTCTGCCAGCTACCCCTCCAGCTCGGCACTCCCCACCCCACGGCTGGGGGGGGGGGCGATTTTTTCGAATCTTGCCTCAGGCGGCAAAAAGTCTAGGGCCGGCCCTGCCGCTGATGCCAATATATAGTGTGAAGCCGGCCTCACTTAGGAGGAGTACCGTAGATACAATTGTTTATCTCATCAGTTTATTTTCATTTCAGGTTAGCTTTCATTTTCAAGGGTCACTAACACAGATAACACAGAGAAAGTAAACCACTAAAGACTGGTCTGAGCCTTGCTTATGCACTTTGAGTCCTACGGGAAAAAAGCACTTTACAAATGTTGTTTGTTTGTTGTTGTTGTTGAATGTAATGCTTTTACTGTAGCAAATATCCAGAAAAACAACCAACATAACGCAGTCTACAGAAATGGCTTCAGCCACGGTTCATAATTAAGGACTTTCCTGTGGGCTGCTAAGCCTGAAATGAGTTGGCTGTTTTGCTCGATGTTTACTACAGCAAAAGCATTATATTCATTAATTCTGGCGAGTCTGCCGGGATTTTCTCCATAGAGACAACAACAACAAAAAGTGGAGAGTAAGGCCCGGTTCACATTAGCGTTTTTTTACGGAACCGGACATACGGATCCGGACATCTGGATCCGGTGAAAACGGTCCGTTTTACAGCCAGTGTGTCATAAAACCTCTGTTTTCATTGGTTCCGATTTGCTGCAAAAACTGCTGTTTCCGTTCTGCCGAGCGTAACGGTCTGGAAAATTAGGGCCTGCCGCATTTTTTGGGCCCGCTCAGCAGAGCATACCATAGAACCGTACGGCCGGTTCCTTTGGCAAACGCTAATGTGAACCGGGCCTTCGACAGTAAAGTTGGCCAAACATGTCACAGTTTTTATGTTAGATTTTACCACAATTCAACGAAAGCAATTGGTTGTGGAGAAAAATCGAAGTGTTTTTTTTTTTTAATATTCGATTGAGAAATTTTATTTAATTTCCAGGAAGGGGAGAATTTATTTTTTTTTGAGACTGGATGTGTTCTTCCCCCCTACCAGGCATTTTTGTCCCCCATGCAGCTGGTGGTTATTGATTCCCCAAGGAACTAGTCAGAACATGCAAGCATGGGGTTTCACACCCTGAGCACTACCAACCCACATACAGGGCCGGTTTAAGCAACAATGGGGGGCCCCCCAACATATACCCCGGAACAAAAATCGGCATTAGGGGACCTTTTTTGCAGCTGGTATAGTCAGGGTGTGAAGTCCCAATCGGTCAGAGCTCCACATTCTGGCTATCCCAGCCTGCATGGGGGACAAGGGGTTAAAAAGTTTCAGGAGGGGGGACTACACATAATTTTTTTTGTTTTTTAAATTCCCACACTCTAAACATTAAAAAAAAATTGGAAAATTGAAAAAATGCCGGGGATCTTCATACAGCCATATTGCGGCTGTATAGCGATCCCTGGCCAAAGCGCTGCGGCTGCGTATAGACCCCCTGAAAACCCCGTCGGGAAATTTATTGCGCTTTCGTTTGATGCATGTAAAATTATACTACCGTTAGCTTTTAGTTTGCTACTAAAAGTGACATTTACGGCATTTAAAACTATACTTTTTTCCTTTGAAACTTTAGAATCGATTTTCTCAAAAACTATAACATCTTTTTGAAAAATGATTTTTTTCCTCTTATTCCTAATGATCTCCTTAACATATCCTGCAAATTTAGGGTTTCTAGCATTTAAGGTGGATTTGCTATCAACTATTAAAGTCGGCAGGTTTTTAAATGTGTATTTTTTTTCCTTTGAAACTTTAAAATCGATTTTCTCAAAAACTATAAGGCCGATTTGAAAAATTTTTTTTCCTCTTGTAGCCACTGGGGGCCCCTACAAGCTCTGGGGCCCTGGGGCAGCTGCCTCCTCTGCCTCTATGGTAGCGCCGGCCCTGCCCACATAGTCCATAAGATTGGTGAGTACCCTGTGAAGAGGATTTGCCAAAGCTCCTTTCTCCTTTGCAGAGCACCGTTGTTCAGTTTTATGGACAAGGGGAGCCTACTTCTCTCTCCATCCCAAAAACACAGAATAGAACCGAGAATAGTATAAACTACTTGCTTCCAACCCCGGGTCACATCTGCTCTCTCTCTCCTCACAGCACACACTGATGTGCAGCCACATTGCCCCATACAGCTTCTATCCTAGATGACATGTGACAGAACACTTGAGAGACATATGAAACTATGAGGCTACACACTGGCAGTGCTGTGAAGAATGAATAGCTGTGACCAAGTGCTGGACACAGTTCTCCCTGTGCTTCTCTGCGAGTATGGTGGGCTCACTTGGTGGGGAGGGGGGGAGGTTGCGGTTCAGAGAACAGCCCATCCAATTTTATACAAGAGGGGGCTGGGAAGCCATTTGTATTATGCCTCCAGCTGTGGGAGATGAACCTGCCAGCAGCTCCCTGCTCCATCCACCACAACAACATAGATACTGACTAAAGCTAGCCATACATCTAACGATTCTGATTCCATCGAAAAAGCGATCGACTTCATTAAGGAATTGATTGCAGTATGGTTGATCCAAAGTCGATCGACTAGTTGCCCACCCATTACAAGCAATATCCTCTGCGATTCACCTTCTCTAATAGATCTGAACGATGTTGTGTCTCCATGCTCTGAATGCAAAAATCGATTCAGAGTTGATTGAATGACGTGAACAGTAGCCAATTCCTGTGCGATTGACCGATATCTTGAATCCCGCTCAATCGACTAAACTAGTCGATTCGACATGATATCAGACACTTTTCGTCGACTGGGAATTCTGAAACACACTCGATTCTTTCTCGATTCTATCAAATGGTTGATCGTATAGCCAAATCGCTAGATGTATGGCTACCTTAAAGCTCCAGCCTTCTCGCTCGTAACTGATAACAGGTATTCAAACTTGTGTTTAGTTGTGACAAACAATATTGACTACAGAAAAGAGATAAGGGGCTCGATTCACAAAGCGGTGATAACCCAGTTAAAGACTTTAGGCGTGATAACCGTTTTTATCATGCCTAAACTCAGTTTAGGCATGATAAGTTTAGGCATGATAAGTTTAGGCATGATAAGTTTAGGCATGATAAGTTTAGATAAGTTTAGATCGCACGCAAAGTCTCGCACGCAAAGCAGCGCCATTAAACTCTATGCAAAGTGCACCAGACTTTGCTAGCACAAAACTTTTGATCAGCTGTGCACTGCAGTGCTAACCCAGTTGGTGCTTAAACTTATCACGCCTAAAAACTTATCACACCTAAACTTATCACACCTAAACTTATCATGCCTAAACAGAGTTTAGGAGTGATAAAGGGCTTTTCACTAGCGTGCTAACTGTTAGCACCGCTTTGTGAATCAGGCCCAAGAAGTTCAGTAGGTCATCATTACTTTGTATCAAGCGGAACAAACATAATAAAAGTAGCAATAGATATCAATATGACAGATTAACCTTTAAAGTGGAACTGAACTCTTGCTTGAGACAGAAGGAAAACATTGAGAAAAGGCACCCTGTATGTATTTAGAGAGTTTAGCCTGTCTAATCCCCCCCTTCTCTGTGACTTATCACCTGTGTAATTTGATCTGTTCAGTTGTGTCAGCTCAGGAATCTCTTCTACCTTGGCAGACCTGCTAATTTGTAAACACAGGATGTTAACAATTTGTTAACAATATGTCTGCTTCCATGAAAGCAGGAAGTAGATGCACTTCAGATTTATTGCAGGATTTCTATCTGCTGTAACAGAGAAATGTTTTTCTTTAAAGGTAATTATGCTGCTGCATATCATTTAGAGCACAGAGGACTTTGGCATGGACCCAGACTTGTACTAGTTTTTACTCCTTTGATTGCCTGATGAAGCGAGATAGAACCTGTGAAATGCGTTGCATTATGGAGTACTTAAATAAAAGGTGTCTTTGTTGAAACATTAATCGACACAGTCCATGTTTTACTTGTTGGGGAGGTAAGCCCACCACTGACACCCTTTTTAAACTGTTTTTAAATTTTTTTACTCTATTCTGGTGCCTTTGTGTCTGCCTTTCTTTAGAGCAGAGAGGATGTTAAGTTCAGGTCTGCTTTGAACCTACATTTTAACCCTTAAAGCATACTTGAACTGACATTTGACATTGGGGTACGTACACTAAACTGCGATAAACTGCGATAAGCATTCGACCAAAAAGTAGGAGAAAAAGTACGATCAAAATTATTCTGAGTATTGTCTTGCTGGTTGGCGGTGTAAAAGGCATTTTATTGACAATGTGTGAAAATATCACCTAGGAGAAAACGTTATTTGCCTATGGGCAAAGAGTGGAGCAAAATGCATTGCATGTAATCTTTTTTATTACGCTCTACTCATCGTACTGTAAGACTTTACACACTTTATCCTGCTTACTGCGGTTTAGTGTCGATACCCCCTATGTGAATTATGATAATGTTCACATCTCTGGGAACGTCACTTGCTGCCCTCTTATAAGGAAGTGTAAGAATTCCCTGGATTCAACTTTTAACCACTTAAGTCTATTCTGGACAATTATAGTCGTTCAGATAGAAGCTTCTCAAGTCTAATTGGGCGTGCTCCTGTTGCTCATTCCCGGCAGCATTTACATTCCAGACAGAGCGAGTGTTCCCCAAGCCAGTCGCAGTGCTTGAAATGACCCTAGAAAAATTGACTTCCTGTTAACTCAGGATAGTGTTTGCAGTGCCATCTAGTGGTGAAAAGTAAAATTGCAATTGAGATACATTTTAAATGAGCAATCAATACAATTAATCTCTTCCAAAGCCCCCCCTTAATAAACAAACACTTGCAAAAAAAAATAATAATAATAACAACAATTAAAAAAAATACATTAATAGTTGCCTTAGAGAAAACCGAGATCCCAATATAGTGTAGTATGTATTGGAAGAGGAGGAAAATTATGAAATGTAAGTATTTATACTTACAAACCTTGGTTACCGCAAATACAACCCCTGTTAAGGCAGGTGGGGAGTTTAGGCCTGTCCCCACTCAGGAATAAGAAGTCGCTCTCTGTGTACAGAAGAAAGAAGAGGGTGTGACACCCCTCCACCAAGGGTGGACTTGTATTATGGTAGAGATGTACAGAGGCGCCAAAAGGATAAAATTCACTAAAATTGTTAGAATTGATTGGGAGGCGGTGGTGGCCCAGCTCACCCAAAAATATTTTTAAATATGTATGTCATGAGGGTATATTTCTGTTATTTTAGTAAATATTGGCTTGTAATTGTAGACCACATACAAAAAATGGGTGGGCTATATTTCTAGCAGCATTGCTTATTTTAAAACTATAGGGAATGGAAGTGGAGAAATCGTGTATTTTTTTTTTCATTTTTTTCTTGTTTTTCCCTATAAAATGCATAGAAAATAAAGTAATTACTGAAAACAAGTATCACTCACAAAAAGCCTAAGTTGTGGCAAAAAAAAAAAACAAGATATAGATCATCCAGGTGTGAAATGCAGTGATAAAGTTATGGTCAAATGAATGAGAGGAGTGCTGACAGGTGAAAATGGCTCTTGGCAGTAAGGATAAAATGGTCTGTGGGCTGAAGTGGTTAAAGTGGCATGATAAGGTGCTTGTATCCTTCTAGCTTTCCTCTATTTTTGCTTATTTATAATGCTGCTGTTCTGCTGGGTAATTAGCGATTTTTGTTTTTTTTAAATGAGTTCAAGTCCATTCATTTATTAATGGAAATTATTTTCCTACTTTCAACTTTATCGCTTTATCTTTAGAGGTTATTCGATTTTTTTTTTCTTCATCTTTATGTCTAACTCTAAAATGTTTTATGCATTATTTAATGTTTATTAGGTTAATATAAAGTGTGATACATGGATACTTCTCATATAACATCACTGCACTTAGCAATAGTTCTCAGCTTTGTACAGAACTGTACAGCAGCCAACTAAGATCAGATAACTTCACACTTCAGACCTCTAAGAAAAAATACCCTTCCCTCCTAAAGCCACCTCCAAACACTAGAAGGCTCTCAGCCAGAACAGCTAGAACACATACAGAATTCTCCACATTCCTCTCCTTGTTCTTTCTGGTCTCCAAAATAACTCCTTGAAAAATGTCACTTTTAGCTAAACACATCCCAAATTTACAGACAGGAACAGGCAGGCTTGTGTGGTGATGTTCCCTCCTATCACCCTCCTATTCCCTCCTGTTTCCCCAAGTCAAACTCATTAAAAGTCCACTAAACAAACTGATAGATTACTGAATTGCTATACTACAGACAAATGGTTCAATTGTTATTACATGAAAATCTTATTTACTGTATTTTTTTTGACTATTTAAACTCACTCCCCTCCCCCCCCCCCAAAGTGTGTGTGTGTGTGTGTGTGTGTGTGTGTGTGTGTGTGTGTGTGTGTGTGTGTGTGTGTGTGTGTGTGTGTGTGTGTGTGTGTGTGTGTGTGTGTGTGTGTGTGTGTGTGTGTGTCTGCGTGCGTGCTTGCGTGCGTGTCGAGGGGAGTCACTGTGTCGTATAGTCCAAATGCAGGGAGTTCCTGAGTTGTGAACACATGCCAATACGAACCTCCAACCAGAGCCGGATTAACCCTCTGGGGATAATCCCGAGCTGAGCTAGGGGTAAGCCACCACAGAGGATTTCTCAGGCCCTGGTGGGCCGATTTGCATAATTTTTTTTTTGTTGCACGCAGCTAGCACTTTGCTAGCTGCGTGTATATGCCAATCGCCGCCACTGCACGCTGATTCGCCACTACCCGCCGTGCCGCGCCGCCCCTCCCCCCAAACCCCGTGCGCAGCCTGGCCAATCAGTGCCAGGCAGCGCTCAGGGGTGGATCGGGACTCCCTCTGACATCACGATGTCGTTGACGTCGATGACGTCATCCCGATCGTCACCATGGCGACAGGGGAAGCCGAACAGGAAATCCTGTTCTGAACGGGAATTCCTGTTTGCTTTGATCGCCGGAGGCGATCGGAGGCGATCGGAGGGAGTGGGGGGATGCCGCTGCACAGCGGCTATCATGTAGCTAGCGCTAGGCTAGCTACATGATTAAAAATTAATGATTAAAATTCTGTTCCCCAGACAGAATTACATAACCACCCCCACCACTGAACAACCGATATCCTCCCAAACTAGACAGCCACCATGCAGCCTCCATCCCAGTGAATACAATAGTCCAGCAGAGAAGGCAGCCGCAGCGGGGGAGAATGACAGCACCAGATGACTTACATTCACCTATTGCGATCCAAGCAATAGAGGTCCCGTCATCCGGAGCCCATCTGTCTCCTCTAGAGTGCTGCCGCTCTGTTACTACTACTATTACTACTTCCTACTTCCTGTCTGATCTGAGAATCAGGAAGTTCAGAGCGAGCGGCTGCACTGTAGAAGAGACAGATGGGTTTCAGATGACGGGATCTCTATCGCTTGGATCATGGATAGATGAGTGAGCGTTTGCCATCTGCTGCTATCATTCTTGCTGCAGCTGTGGTTCTCTGTGGAAAGGGAGGAGTGGGCAGCGGAAGAGCGCACAGTAGCAGGAGGGGGACCTAGGAGGAGAGCCTGGCTCTGAAGACAATCAGCAGCGCACGGCATCATTTGACAAGACAAGACAAATAACATTTATATCGCACTTTTCTCCTAGCGGACTCAAAGCGCCAGAGCTGCAGCCACTAGGACGCGCCCTATAGGCAGTAGCAGTGTTAGAGAGACTTGCCTAAAGTCTCCTACTGAATAGGTGCTGGCTTACTGAACAGGCAGAGCCGAGATTCGAACCCTGGTGTCCTGTGTCAGAGGCAGAGCCCTTAAAGGGACTCCGAGCAGTGCCTGTGGATATGCCTTTAACCACCCTGGCGTTCTATTAAGATCGCCAGGGCGGCTGCGGGAGGGTTTTTTTTTAATAAAAAAAAAACTATTTCATGCAGCCAACTGAAAGTTGGCTGCATGAAAGCCCACTAGAGGGCGCTCTGGATGCGTTCTTCTGATCGCCTCCGGCGGCCAGAAGTAACACGGAAGGCCGCAATGAGCGGCCTTCCGTGTTACGCTTACCTCGTCGCCATGGCGACGAGCGGAGTGACGTCATGGACGTCAGCCGACGTCCTGACGTCAGCCGCCTCCGATCCAGCCCTTAGCGCTGGCCGGAACTTTTTGTTCCGGCTACGCTGGGCTCAAGCGGCTGGGTGGACCCTCTTTCGCCGCTGCACGTGGCGGATCGCCGCGCTGCACGCGGCGGATCGCCGTGCTGCGGCAGCGATCAGGCAGCACACGCGGCTGGCAAAGTGCCGGCTGCGTGTGCTGCTTTTTATTTGATGAAAATCGGCCCAGCAGGGCCTGAGCGGCAGCCTCCGGCGGTGATGGACGAGCTGAGCTCGTCCATACCGCCCGGCTGGTTAAGAATACAAACAACTAATTAATTACATCTTCACACCTACCAGCATGATGTTTGTAATTATATCCCCATGGGTTCTTTATATTTCATTGCATTATGCTGAATCGAGCTACAGACTTTGGAGAAAAGTCGTCCTGTGTAATACAATGTAACTAGGGAAAGATGCATATCATTTTGAAGCTGTCTTTCTCCTCTTTCCAAGGATAGATAAACTGCCACCCTATGCGTTTTAGTTTTCGCTGATTTCGCAAAATTGCTGTGGCCGCGATTTCGATCGTGAAAATAGCGAAAACTAAAAGGCATAGGGCGGCTGTTTATATATCATTGGAAAGAGGAGAAAGAGAGCTTTAAAATGATATGCATCTTTCCATAGCTACTGCACTGCTCAGAGTCCCTTTAACCAATATACCATCCAGCCACCGCTGACAGGATGGCGAGGGCTGGTTTATGTGCTGATGGGGCCCCTTTGACTCTGAATGGGGCCCCAAGTGACTGCTTTTGTTGCCTGGTCGGTAATCCGGCCCTGCCTCCAACCCACCACAGTGGGGCGAACTCCTTGTACTGTACCTATGCAGAGAAGGACACAGGTGGACAAACAGAGGACACGGGGACACAAACGGGCATGAAGGAGGACACAAGGGGGGACACAAAGGGGCATAGAGGAGGAAACAAGGTGACAGAGGCGGACACATGGGGACACAAGGGGGACAGAGGAGGACACAGGGAGACACAAACGGTACAAGAGGGCATGAGATATTAAGGGGGCACAATCCACAAGATGCCCCTTCACCATGGATGCAGGTTTAGTATATATTTTTTCCCCTGGTTTTTGACCACTAACCCTAGGTGCGTCTTATGGTCATCGATAGCATCCTATCGTCTAAAAAATACGGTAATTGTTTGTACTCTGATGCTCTATATGTATAAAAAACAAAATTAAAACATTAAAGGTAACATTAAAGCGGATGATGCAAGATGAAAAACTAACTATAACAAGTAACATGCCTATATATCTTATCTAAAGTTTAAATAGTTTACACAGCAAATCTAGCTGCAAACCGCTTTAACAGAATATGATTATTTCTTCCTGTGATACAATGACAGCAGCCATGTTGTTTGTACACATTACACACAGGCAAGCTTATCTGCTTCTTCAGCACTCAGCCTGTGAAAAAAACCTAATCCCCCTCCTCCTCCCTCCTCCCCTCTGCCTCTGAAATCTCTGGTAAACCTAATCCCCCTCCTCCTGCCCAGACTGAGCTCCCATGAGCCCTTGCTACTATCTGAAAATGGCAAGGCTCTCTGAAAAGCTGTGGGCAAGGCTTGTTTAGTTTATAGGGAATTAGAGTATTAAAACAAAAACAAAAAAGTATTTGGCTTGAGGAATGCCCTATAAACAATAGGAAAGGAACACAATTATGCAATGAGTAAAAGTTAATCTCTGATCCACTTTGAGTGACATGTGACATGACAAGTCTATGTACTGTGGCAAGCTTACAAATACCTATGCTATGTTCATTTTCTTCTTTCTCTGCCTGAAAGAGTTAATATTTAGCTATGCAATTGACAGGTCTTCTCCAGTCAGGACCCAGTCAGACTATAGCGTCCCTCACTGATAAGGAATTACTGCCATAAAACACTTTCCTAGCAGTGAACTTGGCTTCTGAGAGCAGAGGATAGATAAAAAAGGTTAATAGTTCATGTAGTTCTGTTTTATGAGACACGCGACAGACTGTGTCATTGAGCTGAGCCAAAACAATAAATCCACTTTTTAAAATTAAGCATAACATCATTTTTGTACAATCGTTCTTCTCCTCAGTTTATTTTTAGGTTCACTTTAAAGAGGAACTCCAGTGAAAATAATGTAATAAAAAAGTGCTTCATTTTTACAATAATTATGTATAAATTATTTAGTCAGTGTTTGCCCATTGTAAAATCTTTCCTCTCCCTGATTTACATTCTGACATTTATTACGTGGTGACATTTTTACTGTTGGCAGGTGATGTCAGTGGAAGGAGATGCTGCTTGCTTGCCAGCTGTCATTTCCCAAAATGCAAAAAGGCCTGACATCAAACTGGGGGGGGGGGGGGGGGGGGAGTTCACCACAATATTAACCATACAGAGCCCCCTGGCCCTGATGATCCATTCGTGAAAAGGAAAAGATTTGTCACGGGAAAGCGGGTATCAGCTACTGATTGGGATAACGTTCAATTCTTGGTTACGGTTTCTCTTTAAGTATTAGTTATAATTTCCCAAACATCTTTCCAGCTTCCAATTAATTTCCTGAATTAGCATTTCAGTCTTTTCATTTGAAATGCCTAGCATGCCTTCCAAATCCAGCTGTAGAAATAGAAATATATGGCTAATTAGCCTAAGTAAGCTACCCATCATAATAACCTCCTTCCAGGTCTTCCGTCATCACCATCAATATTCCACTCTAGCCTTTGTCTGATTTCCTTCTAGACAGCAACTTCTCTCCAGAATGCCGGGGGTTAAACCGAGCCAGTTTGTTGATAAGTGGGCAGAGCGGAAGACCTACGTCAATCGCCTGTGATATTCAAAGCAGCTGTTACAACTTAATGCTGTTGTTTCATGTTGTGCTTAATAGTTATGTAAATTAATTGATGCTAATCTGATAAAAATGGATTTATTTTGCTTTTAAGATCATTGATTATACAATCTCTCCCTTATATCTGTACAAATGTGGTTTCAGGTTTGCAAAGAGTGCAGCATCGATATAGAGTTTTCCACTTAAGTATTACAGACATATAAGAAATAATCAATATTTCTTATGATCTCTCTGTTATGTGGTTTTTAATTTAACTTAAATTTGATGTGTGATAACTAAATAACTAAATATTTGATGTGTGATATACGAATATGTTGTTTTTGATTTCGTTTTAGGATTGATCTGTACAGTGTTGATGACTAATTACTTGGCTTTGAAGAGGGGGCATTGCCCCACCAAAATGGGCTGACCTGTGAACTATAACTAATAATAAAAAACGTTAAAGGAATACTATCGATTGAAACAACGTTTTTTTATTAATACTCTATATTAGTGTACACATTACCACTAGTGCTAGGGGCACTTTATTTATTCACCCAGGTCTCTCTCCCTCTATCCCTGCTTAAAAATTCATTTCTCACACAGCTCACAAATATATTTCACTGTGTCACTCACAGCATGCAGGAGACATGAGGAGAAACAGGCTGATCTGAGGTGGTAACAGGTAACTAAATGAGCTGTAATATTGCTGGAATGTAACTAGCTATAACACTAGTCTGTGTTTGCCTGGCTGCCTGCTTGTGGTGATTCACTCCAGGCTGCATCCACAAGCTGCTGAGAGGGGCAGACCACTGTTTACAATTAGCATTATTAGTATCTTTATCAGTCAAGAGAAGCAAAGATAATAAACACACATTGCTAGAATCTTTAACCCCTTACCACCATATCAACAACATTCTTTCAGCAAGGCGATAATTAAACTATAAACTGAGGAGTTGATAGCAACTCCCCTGTGCAGAGACATGGTCTAGCCCTCTGGGAGCCCAGTATTTAGATACATTTTGTATCCAACACTGACGCCAAAACTGACGGCGGATTTGGATTTTACAGCTGAGAGGAACAGCTGTCTGAGAAATCAAATTGCTCCTAGTACTTGTCCTAATGTGTGCTACAACATACAGCATTTAAAAATAAATGCATACATCGATAGTATTCCTTTAAATGTAAATGTAATAGGAAAAGCCCATCAGGATAATTGTAATAGGGAGAGCCCACGAGAATAATTTAGACAGACAAAACAAACACACTCCGACATGGGCGTAACTAGAGGGGAGAATCCCCAGCGATCACAGGGGGCCCAAAGCTATGGGGGGCCAAACTACTAACCTTCCCTTCCTCTGATACAGGAGACAATACTTCCGATCAGGTGTTTTTGTTGCTACACTTGTTATGGGTGTGAAGATCATGATGGATGGCCCCACTTGTTTTATGACCTTTGTGAGATTGTCTCAAAGGCCGTGAAGGGTACCAAGGGGGTGGCAAGGGAACATTGGGGGGCCCCATCAAGGGTGTGCTGAGGGGGCCTATGAATTGTAGTTACGCCTCTGCTCAGACATGCACTTATATTTATTTTGACAATATCATTCTCTATGTACTGTATGACATTGGGTTCTCAAGCACAATAGTAATGAAAACAAAAAGTTTTTATAATCTACAATGGTTAATTGATTGATTACTGTGGTAATCAATCAATTTGCAACCAATCCTGTAGGTCAAGCCTGGGTTCAAACTGATGAACTTCTCCTCAAGTTAGATAGCCAGTATAGCCAGTACCGGGGTCTTTTTAGCCAGATTGCAGCAGCAGCTCAGCCTGGTTACAAACATACTCAAAAATGAGCAATGTTTGTAATTTTCATCTGGATTCTGCAGCCAGCTGTAGCAGGGCTGGCTTCCGTCTTAGGAGTAGTATGGCAATTCCTGTTATTTCTGGCAAGCTTATCTGCAGTGCATGTCCTGCAATTAAAGGAACCGGTGGGAGAACCATGGTTAACACATAGTTACATAGTTATTTGGGTTGAAAAAAGACATACGTCCATTGCGTTCAACCAGAAAACAAAGTACACCAGCCTGCTCCCTCACATATCCCTGTTCATCCAGAGGAAGGCGAAAAAACCCTTACAAGGCATGGTCCAATACGCCACAAAAAGGAAACAAATTCCTTCCCGACTCCAGATGGCCTTCAGATAAAATCCCTGGATCAACATCACTGGGCATTACCCAGTAATTATAGCCATGGATGTCTTTCAACACAGGAGGCTTGTAAGTGTCCCATCACTTAACCACTTTACCCCCGCGCGTACGGATTTCTCCGCCCCTTTTTCCATCCTTTCACCCCCAGGGACGGAGAAATCCGTACTCTGCGCACTCCCGCCGCTGTCCGCGCTCCCGCTCGTAAACACGCCGCCCGCCGCTAGTAAACACGCCGCCGCCCGCTCGCCCGGAGATCAATGAACGGGAAAATCCATTCCCGTTCGTTGATCTCAGCCCCGCAATGATCTGCTGCCGCTCGGCTGAGCAGCCCGATCATTGTGAAAAAATAACAAAGTCCCAGCCTCTTTCTACTTCCTGCAAGAGTCCAGAAGGACGCTTGCAGGTCGTATGAAACAAATTGGTAATGGTGCCATCTTGTGGCCAAATAGTAAAACTACATCCTAACCATTTTTTACACACAAATAAACTTGTTTTACACAAAAAATTAACTCCTTACCTCCCACACTCCCCAATTTTTTTTTTTTGTAATTAAAAAAAAAAAAAAAATTTACAATTTAAAAAAAATACATAAATAGTTACCTTAGGGACTGAACTTTTTAAATATTTATGTCAAGAGGGTATAACACTGTTACTTTATGAACTATGGGCTTGTAATTAGGGATGGACGCAAAACTGAAAAAAATGCACCTTTATTTCCAACTAAAATATTGGCGGCAAACATTGTGATAGGGACATAATTTAAACGGTTTTATAACCGGGATAAATAGGCATATACATTTAATGGGTTTTAATTACAGTAGCATGCATTATTTAAAAACTATAAAGGCCGAAAACTGAAAAATAATAATTTTTTTCCCACATTTTTTCCTATTTTCCCATTAAAACACATTTAGAATAAAATTATTCTTGGCATAATGTCCCACCTAAAGAAAGCCTAATTGGTGGCGAAAAAAACAAGATATAGTTCATTTCATTGCGATAAGTAATGATAAAATTATAGACGAATGAATGGAAGGAGCGCTGAAAGGTGAAAATTGCTCTGGTGGTCAGGGGGTAAAACCCCTCAGTTGGGAAGTGGTTAAACGTGCTAGTGCAATTTCATGTGAAAGTTTTCTCTTTATTTACTATATAAAATGCACTGAAATCAAAACATGGACAGTACAACAGATATGTTATGTAAGTAGAACAAGTATTTATCTACTTATATATGTGTTTTTTTTGGTTGTCCCTGCTGCTCTATAACTAATCGAGAGATGGACTGTTGCAACCAGCTTAGAGAGAATTGCAGTCTCTGTTTATGTTTAAGTGGGGCTTGATCTGGGTATCGCCCTCAGCCTGATTATAAGCAATCTCAAAAATTAGCAATGCTTGTGATTAAAATGATAATTTCATTTGAATTGATCTAAAAATAGATTCATGAGATACTAATATATTGGCCTATTAACTACTCTGTGACTACCTACTGGCTCCCCCAGTACCGCCTAACGCCAATTGGCATCAAGAGCAGTGGGCGGAGGTTAGCGGGGAATGCTCCGCTCCATAATAAACAGCCAGCCAGCCTCGATCGGAGCTGGCAGGCTGTAAAGCATAAAATAAACTGTACAGCACAGCGCTGTATTGGGGACAGCCCTGTCTCTTGGCTGTCCCCTGGAATGGCTAACAATCTGATCCCTCTCACAGGCTCATGCCTATAAGATTCTGAGTGGAGAGGAAGTACAAGCTTCCAGCACTCAGAAGTACTGCAGCAGGAGACTGGACTCGTCTGTAGAGATATTATGATTGTAAGGAAGCTGGTCCCTCCGTTTGAAACTCCCACCGCGTGAGACTTCAGAAGTCTTCAGAAGCACTTGGGCTCCCAGAGAGGGTGCTCACACGTGTGCAGTACAAAGTGGCCCATCTTTGGAAGCCAGAGTGCTTCCGAAGACTGCTGAAGCCAGCCCAACGCAAAAGAGAGCACAGGAAACGCAGACACCATAAGGAGAACGGGTAGGCTCTATAGGACCCAGAGCCTTCCCTCTCTTTAGATAAGTATCTGGGTTTTTTGTGCGTTTTTTTGCTTCAGAATCCCTTTAAGCTGTGTCCCTTGCTTAAAGTGAACCTCCGGAATAAAAATCTACTCAGCAGAACTGAAAAGGCTTGGTGTTTCTTTAACAGTTTCACAGCATCAGAACTTTGTTTTTCTTACCAAAGCATCATTTTCATCATTTTTAGCTTTATTTTTAGCTAAGCTCCACCCATCAAAGAAAACTGCCTGGGATTTTTTTCCCTGATGCTGTGCAAAGCATGATGGGATTTCCTATTTTGTTATTCACGTTGCCTAGCAACTGGGAGGGGTGATCAGCACACAGGACAGTTGGAACTGTGTCTCATGCACTCTGTCACCTCCTTTCAACCAAAAAGATGGCTGCCCTCATGAAATCAAACATTTGCTTGTTCTTTTAAGGGGGTGAGTAAGAGATTATATTACCTATCTATTTTTATTAACATAACTAATGTAACTTAATGAAAGTATGTTTGTTTAGGCTGAAGTTCATCTTTAAGTGACCTCCTGGTTACTGTATTAATAGGGGGCTCCAAGTCACATAGACAGAGACTAATATCAGCAGGGATTCAATTTATACATTGGTTCAAAACTGTAGCTAGAGGTTTATGCTGGTATGATGTTGATGGTTTGTAATTGTCATATTTATTTTCAGCATAGAATAAGTATGTTTCTAAAGTAACTTCCGAACTTTTTTTACGATCTCTCCATATCAGCCTGAATATTAGGATGTGTTACGTAAATGACGAATCTTATCTATTTGCCATAAATACTTCACAATTCTGGCAAGAATCCATTTGATGTTGTGTTGTAATTTGTATATGTATTATTTATATTTGCAAACAAAAAACCTTTGTACCCCCTTCTGATATACAAATGTATATAAGCTGCGTGTTCTAACACAATGAACAGGAATTGTGTCTGATGAAGGCTTACTAGCAACAAACTTACTCTTTTTCTTTTAAGTTAACCAATAAATGGCATCATCCTGATTTAAAGCTTCCTCCTCAAAAAAGTAATGTCAAGCTTTATTTTAATCAATAAAACTGATTTTGTGATTTGCTTGCTGGATGCCGAAATTATATCACATAGATAAGGAATATAGGATAGCGAGGAGAGTTTAGGGATGCGCAGCCTTCCACCCCCCCCCCCCCCCCCCCCACCAAGGAATATAGGATGTTTTTCCCACTTAATGTGAAAACAAGAACATTCTAATTTGACCATTTTCCTGCAATTAGATTCAAGAGAATCAAAATAACATTTTGGAGCCAAATTAATCTATGCCATGCACTGATGAGGATCAAACAATCCGAAACAGTCTGTATGCATGTTGGATTATTATGGCTCTGTACAAATTAACAAGCTGACACATCATTGCATTCCAGCGGTTCTGGAGGTGTGTTTCGCTTCTAAGGGTAACAATGGTTAATTTGCATATATTCAGCAGTGATGCACTGGGAGACATCTCAAGCTCACTCCAACCTGAATTATCGCAAATTCTTTCTGTTTTAGGAAAGCAAACTTTTGTTTTTCTTAGCATTTTAGTAAGGGGGCTTTTAGGACCATTGTAGCCCCTCACACACTCCAATGAGTTCTGGGTCACCATGGGCTTGCTGGTTAGTCTGTACATTTTAGAATCATGAACTTTTGATTTAATGTGGTAAAGCTGTTAGATGGAAACTGAAAAAGTATTTTATTAACCACTTGCCGACCGCACATTCATACCGCGCGTCGGCAAAGTGGCAGCTGCAGGACCAGCGACGCAGTTCTGCGTCACCGGCTGCAGGCTAATTAATCAGGAAGCAGCCGGTCGTGCGAGTGGCTGCTTCCTGTCAATTCACGGCGGGGGGCTCCGTGAATAGCCTGCGGGCCGCCGATCGCGGCTCGCAGGCTAAATGTAAACACAAGCGGAAATAATCCGCTTTGTTTACATTCGTACAACGCTGCTAACAGTAGCAGCGTTGTACCAGATCAGCGGTCCCCGGCCAATCAGCGGCTGGGGATCGCTGTCACATGACAAGCAGGAGCCTGTTAGAGGCTGCACAGGACAGATCCGTTCCTGTGCAGCCTCGGATCTCCGGGGAAGGGAGGGAGGAGAGGGAGGGGGGAATTTCACCGCGGAGGGGGGCTTTGAGGTGCCCCCGCAACACACAGGCAGGCAGGAGCGATCAGACCCCCCCAGCACATCATCCCCCTAGTGGGGAAAAAAGGGGGGCGATCTGGTCGCTCTGCCTGCACCCTGATCTGTGATGGGGGCTGCACAGCCCACCCAGCACAGATCAGCTAAAACAGCGCTGGTCCTTAAGGGGGGGTAAAGGGTGGGTCCTCAAGTGGTTAATAACTTTCCCAAAAACGTTCCATGCAATTTTGAACTGAAAAATAAAAGTTAAAACAAACATACACACATCATACTTACCTCCCTAGATAGTTTACGCCTCAATCTCTTTCACCGCCTGGGCATTCTGTTTGTCTACCATTAAGATAAAAGTCTCAGCCCCACATTTTACAAATGACACTGACTTTCTAACAACTTCCAGGTCAGAGCTCCATGAACCTGTGATATCACCCTGATGAGTGTGGAAGCGCATGAGCACAAGGTGGGAGGGCCTGAAGAGGAAGCTGGTGCACATGCAGGAGACCTGTAAGGCTCCTGGAGTGACAAGTATAACTAGATCTAGTTGGAGCTGGAAGGCATACCTCCCAACTTTTGGAGCCAGGAAAAAGGGACACTAAGACACGCCCCTGCCACACCTTTAACCACTCCCCCATTTTTCAAAACCACGCCCCTCCCTTATACAGTTTCCCCCTCCATCCTATGCAGAGATTGGCGCATGGAGCGATGTTAGGCAAGCTATTTAAAGAATAATGACAGTACACATAAGTGACAAAGGATATAAATTAGAGTAAACAGCTCTACATGAAGAATTATGACTATATTAAATAACAAAATAAAGACTGAAATGTGCAAAATATTAAATTCTTTATTTCTGGCAAAAAATTTCCATATCAAAAATGTTAACACATTGCCTAGAAGTTCATAACTCAAGTCCCAGGACTGTAAATGCATAAAATCACACAACTATGCCTAATTAAGGATCTTGTATCACAATATGGGTTATTAATAAGAGCAATAGCACAGAGGAATGCAACCAATATGATTGATAAGTACAGGATTTCTAGCACTTCACAAGCATATTGAAAGATAAGATATCCACCTCACTATTCAGATGCTTTGTAACCAGATAGCCAGGGTAGAGATCACTATCTCTCACTCTCTCTCTCTCTCTATCAAATTCAAAGACATTACTTGCTGAGCCTGGAGTTTATGTTGTTGTGCTGTTGATGAAGTTCAGCGTGAAGCAAGGCTGCAGAGTGTGATGTGATGCATGTATTTTAATGTTCTCTGTAAAGACTCTGGGCAGTGAAACAGTTAACTGCAAACTCTCCTGCGCTGTGAAGAGGCCGGGACATTTGACCAGTGCCCGTGATCCCGTAATAGAGGCTGCAAATCGTTAGTGCCACGGCGAAACCGTGACACTTGGCCGGTCTGGGAAGGGAATGTTGTTAGAAGAAAATGGTGAGCTTCTGAGAGAAACTAGTGGCAATGTAAGTATGTAATGCTCATTTGCAGGTACATCATGTGCTTATTTTAAATTATTTTACCCAGTTCAGGTACCCTTTAACTAAAGTAAGTGATTAAACCTCTCTGTACAGTATGGCAGGTTTCTTTTACGCTGTCTTGGCTGGACTCCAGATGTAAGCCACTATTTGGATTAGGCTAATTGCAGCAAGAAGCAACGAAGCCTCTACTCTCCATACCAAAATGTAATTTAATGTATTTAAATTATTTGTTTTATGTTTTCTCTACTTCCATGTTCCCCGGCAAGCTGGTACGGCTGCAGAGACATGTTACCTGACTTTCCTGATTGGACTCTATCAATATTTATTTTTCTGTGGGATATTGTGCAGAGCGATGTGATAATTGAAGTACATACAGAGTGTGGGGATTGTTCATTTTTTCCCAGTGATTGAAATTATTTTATTATTTCATAAAGTGGAGAAGGCAATTTTCTCCCATCCATCTGAACCTAATACATGCTAAATGCAAATTACTTGCGCAGGCAGAATAAGAATGACACATTGGGAAAGCACAAGCATCCTCTGCATGGTACTTGTATGTATAATGCAGCATATATCAGCACCGCAGCCTCTGATGATAGATGTCTGACCTATGCATTAATATACTCTGATCATAAAATGTATGTGCCGGTACTGGCTGAATTTTAAAATATTAGATTAAATAACTTTCTTGATTGAAGAGATAAAGTTGACAAGATTCCAGCAATACATCACTTTGTGATGTGAGTGAAAAGAGCAAAGGAGGGCGGATTTCTACAAATTCAATTGATGACTGTTTTAATAAAAACTGAAACTTTTTTTTTAAATAAAAATTATCTTTTGAATATTGCTAAATCAAAATGAATTAACTGAAAAAAGGAAAAGTTTCCTTTTGCTCATGTACATTATTCATTTCCTAACTTGTTATTTTAAAGCACTTTGAATGGGTCTTAAAGGAAACCAGTGCTGACATAAAGTAAAAGTTTTATACATACCTGGGGCTTCCTCCAGTCGCGGCCAGACTGCACAAGAGAAAATGCACTCTTTACGCATCTCTCTGGCGGATGCACAAACCGGCCGCGACTGGAGGAAGTTATGGGACCCGGTACCGAAGAGGGAGAAGACTGAGGACGGCGGCATGGGAGCGATCCGTGCGCATGGGGCTGGAGGAAGCCCCAACTATGTATAAAACTTTTAATTTATGTCAGCTCTGGTACACTTTAAATTGCGAATCAGGTAAAAAGGGTGCAAGAGCCGTTATGGAAAAAATGTTTTATGAAAGCCTGTTATGAAAGCAGTGAGTAGCATCAAACAACAGTAATTTGGGCCCGCTATCAGGCGCTTGCAGGCGCTGAAATGTACAGTTTTTGCAGCACATTGGGCCTTTTATGATGTAGCAAAGAAGTTACATTTGAGCGCCCGGAGACGCCTGATTACCGGCAAGCAAGGTCAATATCTACACCTGGAGGCGACGGATAGAATTGCGGGCACGGGGGGTTTGCAGAAATGTAAATTGTGGCATTGAATTGCGCCCTGCGGGCACCCAAATGTTCTTCTTTGATGCATATCACGGCTTTGCGGTAGAGAGTGGGTTAAGGTTTAGGAGAGGTGGTAGGGTTAGGCGCCACAAGGGGGGGTGGGGGGTTAGGTATCAACAGGGGACCATTTTAGAGTTAGGCACCACCGAGGGTGGGGTCTGGGGTCCTAGGGTTAGGCCCCACCAGGGTTAGGAATTGGTAGAGGGAGCATTCCATGTGAGCGTAGGGTTAGGTTTAGTCATGGTAAAATAGGGGTAAACCTTAGTGATATTTTACTATCGCTATCCAGCAGCACAATATTGCTGTATCTATGTATCTGTGGCTCATAGTAGTAATCAGCTTGTCCAGCTTAGATTTTTGGTCACTGATTAGTCTGGAGGAGGGAACAAGATGTGTGGTAGTGCAAATGAAAGAGGAGTGAAGCCTCTCTCTTTTCTATCTTTTCCTCCCCTAACGCCTACTTATTAAGCTTACTTATTATTCACACTTCCTGCTTCTGAAGAATGCTGCAGAAGCAGATAAGCAGCTATACTTTATTCATATGCATGTTAACCTCTTCTGCACCACATTTGAAATCTACGCCACGTTCGCACATGCCTGTCGCGATCACCGATCCAGCAATGCTGCAGCCTGGTCACTGCGCTGTTACACTCTATCTCCTGACCCTGAGATCACTGTGAGCCCATCACAGTTATCACAGCTCATTTTGGACAAAAAAAAAAAACCCTGGTACTTAAAGAGACACTGAAGCGAAAAAAAAAAACTATGATATTATGATTTGTATGTGTAGTACAGCTAAGAAATAAAACATTAAGATCAGATACATCAGTCTAATTGTTTCCAGTACAGGAAGAGTTAAGAAACTCCAGTTGTTATCTCTATACAAAAAAGCCATTATCTCTACGACTTTCAAAGTCCTGGAGAGGGCTGTTTTCTGACTTTTATTATCTCAACTGTTAGATAACTATTTACTTTTCCTCTGCCAGAGGAGAGGTCATTAGTTCACAGACTGCTCTGAAAGAATCATTTTGAATGCTGAGTGTTGTGTAATCTGCACATATTAGAGAATGATGCAATGTTAGAAAAAACACTATATACCTGAAAATAAAAATATGAGAATATTTTCTTTGCTGCTAATCTTCTAGTAATTATTCATAGTACACAACCAATTCATTATATCATTTTTTTTTTTCGCTTCAGTGTCTCTTTAAGGAGCCAGAGACACCAGGTAAGCAAGTGGTTTATTAATCTTCTGTGTATGCTATTTAGATTTTTTGGGGTGTTTTTTTTTTCAGAAAGCTGCAAACAATAGATGAATAAGAGTGGGAGAAGATTTGTTCTGCCTCAAGCCTACCCAAGACCAGAGCCTGAGCTGAACAGCGTGTGATACCCCTATAATACAACTAGCAAGACAAGAACTGCTAATACATACACGTAATACAGGCTTCTGGAAAAAAGGGCGCAATTCCCGATATTCTATTACTTCATTCTGATAGTAAAATATTAGTAATTTTTACCAATATTTTACTATGACTGAACCTAACCTTACTCTCACACAGAACACTCCCTCTACCAATATCTAAACCTTAACGGTCCCTTTACTGATACCTAAACTTAATCCCCCCTCTACCTATACCTACCCTCCCTCTACTGATACCTACCTCCCCCCCCCCACCACCACCACCACCACCTATACCTAACCCTTAACTCCACCCTGGTGGTGCCTTACACCCCCCCCCCCCCGATTGGAGCCCCGCCTCCTCATGTCACCTAAACCTTAACCTCCCCCACCAAAAAGGCCGCAAATTGCTTTAGCTTTTAGCAGCTCCATTTTCCTGCTTTTTAATTGGTATTGAACTGATGGATGTGATTGGTATTGAACTGATGGATGACAAAAACAGCCACCTAAATGGAAATAAAAATCCTTTATAAATACAAATCAATATCATAATCATTTTATTCGCCATGACTAGGCCATGCCCAGAATTGCATGTGGCTCAAATCACATACCCGTATATACTCGCATATAAGCTGACCCGCATATAAGCCGACCCCCCAACTTTTCCATGAAAAAACAGGGAAAAATGATTGACCCCCATATAAGCCGGGGGTAGGAAATGCTGGATTGGTGCAGGCCACGTAATCCCCCCAGTGTGTCCCAGTATAGCTAGTATAGTGCCCAGTATGGGTAGGTAGTGCCCCAGTATAGCTAGTATAGTGCCCAGTTTAGCTAGTATAGTGCCCAGTTTAGCCAGTATAGTGCCCAGTATAGGTAGGTAGTGCCCCAGTATAGCTAGTATAGTGCCCAGTTTAGCTAGTATAGTGCCCAGTTTAGCCAGTATAGTGCCCAGTATAGGTAGGTAGTGCCCCAGTATAGCTAGTATAGTGCCCAGTATAGCTAGTATAGTGCCCAGTATAGCTATTATAATGCGCAGTATAGCTAGTATAGTGCCCCAGTATAGCTAGTATAGTGACCCAGTATAGCCAGTATAGTGCCCCAGTATAGCCAGTATAGTGCCCCAGTATAGCCAGTATAGTGCCCCAGTATAGCTAATATAGTGCCCCAGTATAGCTAGTATAGTGCCCAGTTTAGCTAGTAAAGTGCCCAGTTTAGCTAGTAAAGTGCCCAGTTTAGCTAGTATAGTTCCCAGTATAGCTAGTATAGTGCCCAGTATAGGTAGGTAGTGCCCCAGTATAGGTAGGTAGTGCCCCATTATAGCTAGTATAGTGCCCCAGTATAGCTAGTAAAGTGCCCAGTTTAGCTAGTATAGTGCCCAGTTTAGCTAGTATAGTACCCAGTATAGGTAGGTAGTGCCCCAGTATAGCTAGTATAGTACCTAGTATAGTGCCCAAGTATAGCTAGTATAGTTCCCAGTTTGGCTAGTATACTGCCCAGTATAGGTAGGTGGTGCCCCAGTATAGCTAGTATAGTACCCAGTGTAGGTAGGTAGTGGCCGGTATAGTGCCCTGCTCCCCCCGCTGCGATTACCTGCAGCGGCTTCCTCATCCCCAGCGCTTCCTCTTCCCCGCTCTCATGCCTGTATGAAGAGATCACAGCAGCGCGCCCGGCGCTGCTGCTGTGACGATGCAGAAGGGCAGGAAAGAGTGCGGCTCCCTGTAGCGGCGATCTGTATCGCCGTTACCAGGGGAACCGCTCTTTCCTGCCCCCTGCATCGTTACAGCAGCAGCGCCGGGCGCGCTGCTGTGATCTCTTCATACAGGCATGAGAGCGGGGAAGAGGAAGCGCCGGGGACGAGGAAGCCGCTGCCTAAACAAGTAATAGCAAACACGATGGAGGCTGGCACTTCCAAAAATATAAAGCTCTTTATTGTGACATCAATAAAAATGGCTATGCGGCCATTGATGTCACAATAAAGAGCTTTATATTTTTGGAAGTGCCAGCCTCCATCGTGTTTGCTGCAACTGTGATCTGGAGGTGTGAGGATCTATTGAGGCTTGGGCACCCACTTTTCCTGTTTTGAAAGAGTGCCACTCTTTTTACCATTGGATCTAAGGCCTAAACAAGTAATAGCAGCGGCGGCGGGGGGAGTGGGGAGGGGGTAGCGGGGGCCGCGGACCACGGACCACCAGGGAAGACTCGCATACAAGCTGACCCCCCAACTTTTGACCCCCTTTTTGGGGGTCAAAAATTCGGCTTGCATGCGAGTATATACGGTACATGTCTTGAAGTCAAAATACAGATATAACAACAAAGCTATACAACAAAGATATACAACAAAGCTAAAAAATGTACCAAAGTACATAAAAAAACAGTTTTTCACTAGACCAGTGATCTGCAAACTTGGCTCTCCAGCTGTTAAGGAACTACAAGTCCCACAATGCATTTGCCTTTATGAATCATGACTGTGGCTGTCAGACTCCCGCAATGCATTGTGGGACTTGTAGTTCCTTAACAACTGGAGAGTCAAGTTTGCAGATCACTGCACTAGACATGACAACAGCCAGCGGCCAAACCATGGTTGGAGGGGGGTTGGAGGGCAGGGCCGGCCTGAGGCGAGAGAGGCTCCAGCCACAGGGCGCAGTGTAGAAGGGGGGCACAACTCACTCAGCTATCATTCCCCTATTGTGTTTGAAGCAGAGAGAAAAAAGAAAATTGGATACATGGCAGATACTGCCAGCCAGATAACCAGAGATTAGGGTGTTGGGGGTTTGGGGGCCCTCGGGCACCTCTTAGTCTAATAGCAATCAGTGTGTGACGGCTGGGGTGCGAGGGATGGAGGGGCGCACTTTGGTGTCTCAGCCTTGGGTGTTGGAAGACCTTGTCCCGCCTCTGTTGGAGGGGATGACAATGATGGAAGGGGGAGGGCATGGAGAGAGTTTAAGAGGTTGATGGCAAAGTGGGGAAAAGAGTAGCAAGGTCTTGATGGCCCAAAACCTGCAGCCTGATGAACCCCATTTTCCAAAGAAAATGAAATGCTCTTTGAAAACAAAAGGACTGCCTATTCAAATGCTAAGTAAACACTATTCAAATATATATTAAATTCAAACATGTATGTACGGAAGCTTTTACAATAAAGGTTTATGTCTATTTTTACTTTGAAAGTGTCAGAAGACAATTTAATTGCTTTAGAAAAACATAATTACAGTTTTAAGACATATATATATATACATTTATTAGGGGCTATAGTGTAAAAACTTTCCATGCAAAGTGCCACGCTATCTACTATGATGTTATGGCCTGGTGGTATTTAGTTACATCAGACCATGGCAGGAAAATCAATTAGTAAATCTGTGAAAGGCAATTGTGTTTTCATGCATGCAAAACTGCACACGTCCTTTTTTTCTTCTAAATGGGCAGCAATCATCAGTTTCATAGGATAACCTTTCATCAGAATGGAGGTCAACCTCAGTAAATCCTCTAAACTGCTGTTATTCTAAGATCTGTTATACAACAAAATGAAGATGCACTGTGTGTTAATTAAGACAGTTGCTGTAATAATAGCTGTTTCAGGGGAAGTGTGACACTGTGGATCTCTTGGGACCATTATAGAAAAATCATATGCTTAATTGTTATCGTACACGACAACAGCAATCCGTATGCAGAGACAGCAGCCTGCACCCAACAGACGTCTTTATTCAATGGTGCAGACCTTACTATTTCAATCTTTTATTGGGGACAAAAAAAATCAGGATTAGTGTAGGGACTCCTAATTCTTAAATATATGAACTTTAATTTTTTATAACCCTGACTTTTGATGTCTACTCTTTAGCAGAGGCTCCTATTGCACTGGTACAACAGAGTTTTTGTGGTAGCTGTATCAGCCCCATAATCTATACCAGTTGGGCACACCGGATAGACAATACACAATGGGCCTGATTCACAAAGCGGTGCTAACAGTTAGCACGCTGGTGAAAAGCCCTTTATCATGCCTAAACTCAGTTTAGGCATGATAAGAAGAAACTCGCGCGAATTTTCCGCGCGCGAAGCTACCATTAAGCCCTATGGGACTTTGCGCGCGCACGTACGCGCGTACGCGCGGAAACTTCGCGCGAGTTAGAGCACAAAGCGGTGATAACTTTGCCGGTGCAAAGGTTATCACGCCTAAAGTCTTTTAGGCGTGATAACTGAGTTATCACCGCTTTGTGAATCGAGCCCAATGTGTTACCTTGTTAAAGCAAAATAACTACTCACCAAAACTTAACATTTTATTCAACCATTACAAATCTATTGAGAAGCTGCCATTCTTGGCAGCTTTTATTGCTGCAAGTGTATGCATTGAGTCCAAGGGTTAATATTGATTTGTAGCTGTATCTATCTGTCAACTACATCTACCAAGCAACAGTATCTGCCTTAGAGTAGTGCTGTTTTTGCATACATGTGGTATCTACCTGTCAGTAGTCAACACTATTTGCTAGTCAATGATCAGACTTTACATGCCATCAGTCCCAGTTTGGTCAGAGCCTCTGTTAAAGAGGAACTCCAGTGAAAATAATGTAATAAAAAAGTGCTTCATTTTTACAATAATTATGTATAAATGATTTAGTCAGTGTTTGCACATTGTCAAATATTTTAAATCCCTGATTTATATTCTGACATTTACTACATGGTGACATTTTTACTGCTGGCAAGTGATGTAGCTGCTGCTTGCTGTTTTGGCAGTTGGAAACCGCTGTAAACAGCTATTTCCCACAATGTAACAGGGTTCACAGACAGGAAACTGCCAGAAGTACCTCGGTACTCAGAGCTTCTTGTGGGAGGGGTTTCACCACAATATCAGTCATACAGCGCCCCCTGATGGTTTGTTTGTGAAAAGGAATAGATTTCTCATGTAAAAGGGGGTATCAGCTACTGATTGGGATAAAGTTCAATTCTTGGTCGGAGTTTCTCTTTAAAGCAGAGAAAACAGTTATAATGTGTGAAACATGGCAACGGTCATTCAGTCTCGTGTAAATTGTGTGGCCCTTCCTCTGTCTCGGATAGAGGAGCGCCATGGCACTCTTGTGCAAGGGGGTAAGGCTACATGCCAGAAGGCGGCAGACATCTTTTTTTTCCAAGAAGATCTACAGAATGTGTAATTTTGACTGAATAGTCAGTAGACATGTGCCCATTTGTAGTACAGTAAATGGTAATATTTTCAATAAGATCATTCAAATTAAAAGAAAATATTGTATTAAATCAATCCACAGCATTAAAGAATAAAAACTATTCCTGTTTTTGAAACCAGATTGTTTAGATGAAAAAATCCACCACGCTGATTGACCAATTTAAAGTGTACCTGAAGGGAAAAAAGTGCCCCTACTTGCAGTGGCGTCAGGGTTGGCGCTACCATAGAGGTAAAGGGGGCAATTGCCCCAGGGCCCCAGACCCTGTGGAGGACCCCAAGGTGCCCCTCCAGCTATGGTAACCCATAACAGAGGCTGGAAGGGAGAGTCGACAGGGCCCCCAAGTTACTTTTGCCCCAGGGCCCCATTGTTGCTAGAACCAGCCCTGAGTGCCGTAACTAGGAATCACAGGAAGCCCCTGCGGCACTCTGGGAACCAAACTAACAGATAAAAACAGACAGAATGACATTAGGTTTTGTGATAAAATGTGCATGTTTTCACACCTACAGACACACATTGGGCTTGATTCACTTAACCGTAATAACTCAAATATCACAGCTTCTCAAAGATATCACACCTTATCAAAGTCAACACGCCTTATCAGAGTAGCATAGCGACCGCTACAAACTTATGCCTGCTAATTGGCAATGGCACGCGTACTGCCCTGAACCCCTGTGGGTTCGTAGCTCTCGCTATGCTACTCTGATAAGGCATGTTAAGTTTGATAATGTGTGCTATCTTTGATAAGGTGTGATATTTGAGCTATCATGGCTTAGTGAATCAAGCCCATGGTGTACAGAAAATGCATACAGAAAACTAACAGACGAGTGTGCTCCTAGCGTCAGCTTATTACACTCACTCTGTCCATCTCTGAAGGAGCAGAACTAGCTCTGCAGACTTCTCTGGCATCACTACAGTACAAAGAACTTGGGGAGTGGAAGAGAGCTTGGGGGCTGGGCACTGTACACAAGACCCTGCTCCACACTGAATAGGGACTGTCTACAAATGTTTGTCTACAAAACTTTGTATGATTTCTTATCAGTGGCTGAGCAGATACAGTCATTAGAACAATTGTGCAGAGAGCAGAAAGTTCTTTTCTCTCGCCCTTTGTTGTCAGTCTCTCAGGATGGGTTCCCCTGTGGCTTCTGGGCTCCCCTGAGGCTGCATACCTTGCAGGGTCTATTGTTATGACCCTGCCTACTGGGTACTCACCTCGGGAGGGGAAGACTCTGGATCCTAAAGAGGTTTCCCTATCCTCCTCCGTAGGCTTGTTCTGGTGATGGGACCCATGAAAAAGATCTTGTCAGCGCTTGTTGATACCTTGTGCATGCGCATTACTATGTACCCACTCTGGCGTAAAAACCCGAGCCACATCGGATCCCTGACACTGCACGTGAGTCACCATTTTCCACCCTAGCACAAGGTGGTCCATGCTACAGCGCAGGTGCAGTGTGCCTGCACTTAGGGGTTCTCATTGCTGGGTCTGCCTGGCTGAGGATGACGGGAGTAAGTCTTTTTAGGATCTAGAAACGTTCCCTACCCGAGGAACGTATAAAAAATACTGCATTACAAACCTCACAGGTTTGCTTTAAAGGGGAACTTCAGCCTAAACAAACATACTGTCATCAAGTTACAATAGTTATGTTAATTAGAATAGATAGGTAATATAATCTCTTACCCACCCTGTTTTAAAAGAACAGGCAAATGTTTGTGATTCATGGGGGCTGCCATCTTTGTCATGGGGGCAGCCATCTTTTTGGTTGAAAGGAGGTGACAAGGAGCAGGAGACACAGTTCCAACTATTCTGTGTCCTGATTACTCCTCCCAGCTGCACACGCTAGGCTAAAATGTCAAATTCAAAATGTAAAAAAAAAATTTGCACCAAAACAGCAGAACGAGAACAACAAAATCAGAAATCCCATCATGCTTTGCACAGCATCAGGGGAAAAAAGCCCGGGCAGTTTTCTTCTGTGCAGCTAAAAATGAGGCTTGTATAAGAGAAACAAAGTTCTGATGCTGTGAAACTGTTAAAGAAACACCAGGCCTTTTCAGTGCTGCTGAGTCGATTTTTAGTCCGGAGGTTCACTTTAAGGAAACCATCAACAATGTGATTATTCAGGATCGATTGGGCCTATCAGCTTCTCTGTTTTCATACAACAGGATCTGAATAATCTGATAAAAAAAATGATAGTTGAGATAATGGGTATTATGAGAAGGGTAAAGGTACAGAATAAGGTGAAGTTGATTATTATAGTTCTATTTATGTTCTATTTTTCTAATTCATTTTAACTGAAAATCGCACTGAGTATTCCCAAAGAAAGCTTATCCTTACCTTGATGTTGGTGCATGTAGCTATGACAAAATTTAGCACATGTGAGAAAACGCGGAAAAGCCACCGCGTGTACTCAGAACAAGGCGGCTGATTCCGCGTCCTACGCGGCGGTCTGCACGCGTAGGCCTACATCCAGTAGTATGGACGAACGCGGAGAAACCGCCGCATGCCTTGATAGCGGTGCAGCGGATTCCGCGTCCAGCGCGGCGAGTGCTTTGCAACACATGTCTGGTGTGGCTGGGACTGATAGTCCACACAGGTTCAGAAGGACGCGCGCGCTGAGAGGCAGAGCTTTTATGACAGCCAGAAGGGAGTTAGCTGACCAAGCCGGTCAGCTGACAATTCCACCACTTCCCATTGGTCCAGCACTTAGGGGAGGCGCTGGAGAGCACCTTGCTATATATGCTGGGTGCTGGTCATTCTCTGGTTGTCTGCCGTTGCGATCACTACGTGGTAGCACTCAGACCTTTTGTCAGTATCTGTGTTATTATTCAGACTAGTTCCAGGGTGTTGATGACTACGGAGCTCACACCCAAGACTAGGAATACTGTGTATTATCTGTGTTATTATTCAGACTAGTTCCAGGGTGTTGATGACTACGGAGCTCACACCCAAGACTAGGAATTAGCTTAACCATCCTGTTATACTTCAGACTAGATCCAGGGTGTTGATGATCAAGGAGCTCACACCTAAAGACTAGACATTGTTGATTATTTGTTCTGACCTTCTGCTTTCCTGACCTATCTTCTGATCTCTGATTGGTACTTCGCTATATCTGATACTCCGTTGCCAAACCCTGCTTGCCTTAGGATTCCGTATCTGTCTCCTTCCTCTGTATCTGATCTGTCTGTCTGTTGCCGACCTGGCTTGTCCGACCTCGAGAACTATCTCCTCTGTTTAGAGATAGTTCACAGATCTGTCAGTGACACTCCACCATTGGTGTCACTCACACTCTGGTCCTTCCCATTCTCAGCCTGACTCCTCCCCTTGGGGAGCCTCAGGCTTTTGGAAGGAGCCTGTTCTTTGGGCAGTATCTCTACTGCCTTGCACCCTCTATACGGGTGCTCTCCTCAAAGTATTACTGTTGCACCAAACACTCATATTACTCAGGTGTCCAGAGGTTAGAGATATATCTGATTATCGGTGATACTGCAGATCATCAATAATCGGGTATATATCTGTATTCTCGGTGATACTGCAGATCACCGATAATCAGACCCTCTCTGTGTTACACCGATCGTTACAGCACACTTACTATTAATTTACATAACCAGAAGAATAATACATGAATGAGCTTTGTATATTCACTAGATGCCATGGCTTGCAGCACTAAGATTCCTCTGAATCAGAAAGCTCTAACATCTTCCAGATCTTCCAGATAAAAAGATATATTATAAGAATTGTGGTTTAAGACGGGGTCATAGTTAGCATTAAGTGCCTGATATTGGCGTTTGCTTCAATTTACAGCTGTAGAATTGATCTGTGAATCACTTGTTCTTTACCAAGGTTGTACTCTCTATACTACATCCATTCTCTATCCTTTACATGAAATTCAAATGACTTCTAGGTGTGAAAGGCAATGTATATTATAAGCAGTTTTCCAATCAAAGCTTTATGTTCCTGTCATGTTGTACAGAAATGCTTTGCCTGTTTGTTGTATCCATACAGAAAATAACAATCGCAGCACTACTGACATTGAAAAATCATTGTGAGAAATATTAATTTCACAGACGCAACCAGTAAATCGGAACTTAATGGGAGAGATTTATCAAATGTATTGCACAGCAAGAAGTTTAAAACTACAGTATAACAGTGTGAGACAGATTGACTGCATAGTAACACTGCTGCATGATTCCTAGATATCTCCCTCTATTGCTCAGAAGTAGCACTACAGCACAATAAAACTTGTTCAAGACCTGGTTGTTCCTAATGTAGGACACTATTATTATGTGGTGGTCATCGCTAGGATTGTGCACCGATGCAGAAACTTTAAAGAGGAACTCCAGTGAAAATAATGTAATGAACAAAAGTGTTATGTAATTATGTATACATGATTAAGTCAGTGTTTGCCCATTGTAAAATCTTTCCTCTCCCTGATTTACATTCTGACATTTATCACATGGCAACATTTTTACTGCTGGCAGGTGATGTCAGTGGAAGTAGCTGCTGCTTGCTTTTTTGGCAGTTGGAAACAGGTGTTATTTCCCATAATGAAACAAGGCTCCCACAGTGCGATGTCAGACTCAGCACCATGGTCCTGACATCACACTGTGGGAAGGGTTGCACCACAATATCAGCCATACAGAGCCCCCTGATGATCCATTTTAGAAAAGAAAAATATTTTTTATGGGAAAGGGGGTATCAGCTACTGACTGGGATGAAGTTCAATCCTTGGTTACAGTTTCTCTTTAAAGACAATCAATGGGCAGGTCTGGAGGGAGATATTTCCTCATACCCTCTCAAGACTCTACAATAGGCAGCTAAGGCGCCAACTATGAGCTGGAATATTCCACCACTCACGCTACACACATTGAGAATAATGTCGAGAGTGAGAATTTATGGATATGTCTCCTTGGCTATCCCTCTTAATTACTTTGGTAACACATTCAGGTTTTAATCAGGAACAGTAGGATAAGGGGTGACCTGGTGGATTTTCCTTTTGCTAAGATGTGCAAAGGGGGAAAGTGGTCAACGTTAGAAGAATTAAGTATAAAGATGGGTAGACCAGATCTCTACTGGTGAGCGTATTGCCAGCTCCGCTATTTCCTGGTGAATTTGGGGGCACACCCATTGCAGTTGAGCACACTATCTGATTTTGCTGATTTTTAAAATGTAGGTAAAGGGGAAGAGCCACTTAAGAAAACCCTATCCATTATGTATGTGCTGCTCAGTCCCAAGGTTAACCCAACCTTGAGTTGGGGCACACTCTCTATGGTTTTCTTAAAGTAAACCTAGTGCACAGTGACAAAAATATGTATATTTGTGCATAAATCTTCCTTATCCTCCTGAATATGGTTAGAATCCAACACATGTTCTCTGGGAGGGGAATGACAAATGCTGGCACTGCAGCAGATCCCGAGGCTTGCTCCATCATATTTTGTGGACCTGTCCTCTTTAGGGCAGCTTTTGGAAAACACCTGGTCTATGAAGAGCTACAAAGAATTCGGTAGGGAGGCACATTCTAAATGCGGCCAAATGTATACTAAAGACCCTATGTCTCTAGCAAAGGATGAGTTATTGCAAGAACTGGACCATTAGAGGAAATGGAACAGCTGGCCCACATTGCCCAAAATAGACATGACAAATTTATGAAAACAGGGGCCTTCTGGGTGGTGTTTAGGAACTCAGAGGAATTCAATATGATTTTAGAGGGAACTAAAGAAGGACTAGGAGACGTCTGACATCTCAAAGGGAACCAATTATGTTGAAGTAGATGCACTATGGGATTTTAATCAATACGCAATAAATTTATCAGCAGGAGTATACCATGGACAGAGACAACTGGAGAGACCACCTTATGTTAATTAGATAGTATGCTTTTTGATGCTGTAGTGACGTTGGGCCATATGCTAATTGCATATGGCCCATATGGCTTTTTCACCTAATTTTTCTCCTAGGAGACAATTTTTGATCTAACGCTTAGATCACTGGCACTTTGCAATTGAGAAAGTACCAAAAAGTAGTTCAAAAAGTACTATCAACATTATTTTGAGTATTTTCTTGCTTGTTGGTGGATTAAAATGCATTTTATTGACAATTTTGAAAATATCACCTAGGAGAAAACTCAGAAGAAAAAGTTAATTGCATATGGGCCATTGCTTCTTCCCAACAATAAAATGTTTGCTATAATAAGAGGTAGAGGTGAAATATTGTAGGCACTTACCGTCAAAGTTTTACAATGTAACCTAGAGGTATGATATTATGCAATCCCTTTTGACTTATATTATAATTAGAGGCTTTGAACATATTTATTTTGATTGGATGATGCTTTCATGTATCCTTAACAAAATCCAAAGGGTCCGCACACTCTTGCAAGCACCAGTGTAGTTTACTCACCTAGCACTAAAATGACAGCATTCCAGTCCCCTTTGTCAAGGAATCAGACAGAATGACAACATATCCTGTATCCTTATCATGTATCCTTAGACATGCTAATTCTATAGGTGCCAATCAATATGTATTTGTAGACACCCTTCATAAGGCTTCTCATGGCATCCAAGCTGGAATTAGCTCCTGTATCAAACCTAAATTGTCCCACAAGGTGTCTACTGATAACCTTTATGAAGAAACTCAACTGTTCTTGCTTGCCAACAGCCAAGACCTTTGCCTGAAAAGCCCAGCACCTTTTCTGTCATCTGTTCCCACATTATAAAATTCCTGTTGACCTCACATGGGCAAATATGAGTATGGTGGTTCTAGCAGTAAAGTTTCCAGGGGTCAGTAGAGTTAATGGTCGTTCATCCCTAGTGGGGTACTTTGGTAGAAAACTAGGTGGCACTTAGATTCCATGCTTTAGGTGGGCCCAGGTTTCACATTGTGCCAGTGGAGACCCATAACTCATGTTGTGATGTGTGGTTTTCTTCTATAATAAAACACTGAATGATGCTGAGCCTACATTGCCAGTGTTCTTCAAATAATTTAGCCATGCCAGTATAGAAGAGATCAGTGACAGTGTAGCACCAGCACTATCTCTGAAGAGCAATCACTTCTTGTGGCATGCTGTTTCTGATCAAAAGTATAAGCACTTCCTTATTCAATTCTATTCAATTTTAGATAACCAACGTTTCGAGACCTCACATGGGGTTGATTCATCAACAATAACGCTCTGCAGCAGCGCGAGTTAAATGGCCTTACGCACGCTAATTATACTAGCATGACTTGAATCTCCCACTGGCACACTACACGCGCTACTGGCAGTGTAACGTGCGTTTCTTAGCAATGCCTGATACTTTGAAAGTCTGCGTGATAGAGACTTCACTAGTGCCGCCGCTACTATGTTAATTAACATAGAAGCGTGGTCACGCTAATGCACTACTGCACGGCATTTAAAAATATCGGGTATTGCTAAGGAACGCACGCTACGTTGCCAGTAGCGCGTGTAGTGTGCGCGCGGGAGATTGAAGTCATGCAACTATAATTAGCGTGCGTAAGGCCATTTAACTCGTGCTGCTGCAGCGCCTTATTGTTGATGAAACAACCCCATGGTCTCTTTATTAAGGTAACATGCTCAAAGGCATCAACCTCAGTTCAAAGACCTCTTTTACGAGCAGCTTCTGCATGAAAACTTATTATAATCAGCTCCTTGTAAGTGCTATTTCATTTACTATTGTGTATGTATTTTCTTCCCCCATACCCCCCCCCCCCCCCCCCCAAAAAAAAAAAATAGCATGGAAAACTTGTATTTAGCACAGACCAGACAATTCTTATCTTCTGTCACATTTAATAAACTGGGTGATGGGCTGTTAGGATGGTACAAGCCTGGTAACCAAAGAAACCAATCCAAAATTACACATCCAATGTATAGGATAAGGATCATCTATATTGTGGTGGCCTTTCTTAATGATTCTTACATTACGAGGTTTGTTCACATCATATGATAGAGATGCAGAGGGCCTATTGTGTTAATAAGGATTGGGGGAAGGGTAAGACATTATCGAAATACTATGGTAGGTACCATATCATTCAATAGGCTTTAACTATATCTCTCACATTTGTGTAAATATTTTACAATATCTTTTCATGCAACAGCACTGAAGATTTGTCTCTTTGATATGATGTAAAATAGTCAGCACCTATTCAGTAGGAGACATTGGGCCAGTCTCCCTAACACTGCTATTGCCTATAGAGCACATCCTAGTGGCTGCAGCTCTGGCGCTTTGAGTCCGCCAGGAGAAAAGCGCGATATAAGTGTTCTGTGTTTGTTGTTGTTTGTTTAATAGGACAGGATTGACCAGGGGCGTCGCTAGCCCTATTTTGGGGGGGCACGTGCCCTCAATCTGTCCTGGGGTGCCACGGATCTCCGCCCGGCCGCCGCTCACCCCCTCTGTCAGCGGCTCCCTCCAGCCGCCGCCTCTGCGTCACTCAGACCTCAGGATCAGGCGGCGAGCCGGCGACCAATCGTGCGGGCGCTAGGACCCAGCGCCCGCACTGAAATGCGGAAGTGACATCAGGACTGGTACTGGTCGGGTCGCCGCTGATCATGAGGTCTGCTGCAAGGTAAGGGGGGGGGGGGGAGCGGCGGCGGCTAGAGGGGGGGCCTCCCTGTCACTCACTCACTCACTCCCTAAAGGGCCTCCCTGTCACTCACTCACTACCTAAAGGGCCTCCCTGTCACTCACTCACTACCTAAAGGGCCTCCCTGTCACTCACTCACTCCCTAAAGGGGCTTCCTGTCACTCACTCACTCCCTAAAGGGGCTCCCTGGCACTCACTCACTCCCTAAAGGGGCTCCCTGGCACTCACTCACTGCCTAAAGGGGCTCCCTGTCACTCATTCACTCCCTAAAGGGGCTCCCTGGCACTCACTCACTGCCTAAAGGGGCTCCCTGGCACTCACTCACTGCCTAAAGGGGCTCCCTGGCACTCACTCACTCCCTAAAGGGGCTCCCTGTCACTCACCCACTCCCTAAAGGGGTTCCCTGGCACTCACTCACTGCCTAAAGGGGCTCCCTGTCACTCACTCACTGCCTAAAGGGGCTCCCTGTCACTCACTCACTGCCTAAAGGGGCTTCCTGTCACTCACTCACTCCCTAAAGGGGCTCCCTGTCGCTCACTCACTCCCTAAAGGGGCTCCCTGGCACTCACTCACTGCCTAAAGGGGCTCCCTGGCACTCACTCACTGCCTAAAGGGGCTCCCTGGCACTCACTCACTGCCTAATGGGGCTCCCTGTCACTTACTCACTGCCTAAAGGGGCTCCCTGTCACTCACTCACTGCCTAAAGGGGCTTCCTGTCACTCACTCACTCCCTAAAGGGGCTCCCTGTCGCTCACTCACTCCCTAAAGGGGCTCCCTGGCACTCACTCACTGCCTAAAGGGGCTCCCTGGCACTCACTCACTGCCTAAAGGGGCTCCCTGGCACTCACTCACTGCCTACAGGGGCTCCCTGGCACTTACTCACTGCCTAAAGGGGCTCCCTGGCACTCACTCACTACCTAAAGGGGCTCCCTGGCACTCACTCACTGCCTAAAGGGGCTCCCTGGCACTCACTCACTGCCTAAAGGGGCTCCCTGGCACTCACTCACTGCCTAAAGGGGCTCCCTGTCACTCACTCACTGCCTAAAGGGGCTCCCTGTCACTCACTCACTGCCTAAAGGGCTCACTGTCACTCACTCACTGCCTGAAGGGGCTCCCTGGCACTCACTCACTACCTAAAGGGCCTCCCTGTCACTCACTGCCTGAAGGGGCTCCCTGGCACTCACTCACTGGCTGAAGGGGCTCCCTGGCACTCACTCACTGCCTGAAGGGGCTCCCTGGCACTCACTCACTGCCTGAAGGGGCTCCCTGGCATTCACTCACTGCCTGAAGGGGCTCCCTGGCACTCACTCACTGCCTAAAGGGGCACCCTGGCACTCACTCACTGCCTGAAGGGGCTCCCTGGCACTCACTCACTACCTAAAGGGGCTCCCTGTCACTCAGTATCGGGGTCCCTGTCACTCACTACCCAACTGGAGGCGCCTGTCACTCACTAGCTAACCTGGGGGTCCCTGTCACTCACTACCTAACTTGGGGGGCTACCATATTAAGGGGGCATTCTGCCTATTTATGTGAAATGCTGTCTATTTATGTGCCTCATGACTGCTGAATTTGTCTTGTTAGGAGCCTTATGATTTGTTGGGGGTCTCAAGATACTGAATTTGTCTTGTTGGGGGCCTCATGATTTGTTGGGGGCCTCATGATTGCTGAATTTGTCTTGTTGGGGGCCTCATGATTTGTTGGAGGCCTCATGATTGCTGAATTTGTCTTGTTGGGGGCCTCATGATTTGTTGGGGGCCTCATGATTGCTGAATTTGTCTTGTTGGGGGTCACATGATTGCTAACTGCGAGACTATGGGAAAAGCTGAATCCTTATCATATGAGACAATAGCATTAACCACTTCCGGATTCTCGGAGCGTATATACACGCCCCTGAATCCAGAAGTGTATACCATGTTCCATGTCAGCTCACGGAGGGTGTCTCCGTGAACACCCTGCGAGCCGATCGGCGGCTCGCAGGGTAAATGTAAACACACGGGGAAGATCTTCCCCGGTGTTTACATGTATACGGTGCTGCTGCGCAGCAGCGCCGTAGAGGAGATCGGCGATCCCCGGCCTCTGATTGGCCGGGGATCACCGGCATCTGATAGGCTAAAGCCTATCCCATCAGGCGCAGGACGGATTTCCGTCCTGCGCCGCTCACAGGGGGAGGGAGAGGGAGGGAAGGGGAAGGAGGCCAGGAAGCGCTGCGGAGGGGGGCTTTGAAGAGCCCCCCCCCGCAAGCGCAAGCAGCCGGCGGCGATCAGACCCCCCCAGCAGGACATCCCCCTAGTGGGGAAAAAAGGGGGGAAGTCTGATCGCCCTGGCTGCTAGCTGATCTGTGCTGTGGGCTGGAGAGCCCACGCTGCACAGATCAGCATAAAATGTCATGGTGTGGAAGTGGTTAAACCTACTTTTTTAGCTTTTTAAAACAGAAAATAAAACTGGGAGGTCTAAAAAATTATATACATTTTTCAGGAGTAGGATGGATGAAATTGTTTATCTTCACAGTTTATTTTCAACTTGGATTTTCCATAATGTTCATGTATGAGTTAAAACGTTTGTACAGTATTTAGTTTAAATTGCTGTTGCCACTTTGCGATAGATAAGTGACTTTTGGGTTGCAGTTTGGGCACTCGGCCTCCAAAAGGTTCGCCACCACTGTCATAATCTAATGTCCCACCATTGCTAGGTTCATGTAAATTTGTCTCCACCCGTTACCACACCTATATTCTGGTCCCTGGCCTACCCATTTTTCAGTGCGGCGCGATAAGCACGCCGCACAACGTGATCCTCATATTTTTGGCACGCTAGCTGCAGTGTGCTGAATTCTGCTGCCTACAGTATGTACAGTATACGCTGTTCTCTAGTGCCTGCACTGTGTGCTGATTTACCTCCAGTGTGTACAGTGTAAGGTGTTACTCTGTGCCTTTACTGATTGTAAACCAGCTATATTGTATGCTGATCCCTGCTACTTTCAGTATGTACAGTATTAGCTGTAAAGCCTGGTACACACATACAATTTTGATTAGCCAATTTTAGCTCTGTTCATAATATTCATTGTCTGTTGGCCCACTTACTGCACGGGGGTGGTAAAATTGGGGGTCAGTGATTGACCAATCAAAATTGTATGTGCGTATACATCTTTGATCTATGCCTATACTGATTGTAAATTATCCAAATAAAGGACAGGGGGCTCCATCCAATATTTCGATGGGCAGGCCCGTTATCTGTAGCTTACACTGCTGCTAAGTTCATGTACATTTGGCCCCACCCATGGCCACGCCCACTCACAGCATGGCCACGCCCATATACCTCCCCGCCTGGTGCCCACAGGTGCCACCGATCTCCAAGGACCCTAGAAACGCCCCTGGGATTGACTTAAAACAGGCATTGCCACGGTCGACTAAAGAAGCATTGCTGCAGAGTTTGATGGAGTGGGTTGGGGGCCGGGGGGTATTGTCAGCCTGTCCATGCTCAGACCATACGCCGCACACTGCCTCAATTTCGTCTGCATGGCTGTCATCCTAGAAAAAAGCCTCTTCTAAAGATGATGCACTAGAAAGCTTGCAAACACTGTGGAAGACAAGCAGACTAAGAGCATTGATTAGTGGAAACATTATTTGGTTCATATGGTGTCAAGCCTGTGTGGCGGCAACCAAGTGAGGAGTACAAAGACAAGACTGTCATGCCTACAATCATGCATGGTGGTGGAAGTAACATGGTTTGGGGCCGCATGAGTGCTGCTAGCAAGGGGGAACTACTGTTTATTGAGGGAACCATGAATACCAAAATTTACTGTTACATACTAAAGCATGATCCCCTTCCTTTGAGCCTCAAACATAACTCCAAGATTACCACAGCCACTGGGGAGCTTCTGTTCACTGAGGGAACCATGAATGTGAACATGTACTGTGCCATGCTAAAGCATGATCCACTCCCTTGGACCCCCAAAACACCTCCAAGATGACCACAGCCCTGTTAAAGAAACTGAGAAGAAAGCTGCTGGTCTGGCCAAGCATGTCCCCAGACCTAAACCATATTGAGCATCTGTGGGGCATCCTCAAATTTAAAGTGGAGGAGAGCAAGGTCTCTAACATCCACCAGCTTCGTCACGGAGGAGTGAAGAAGGATTCCAGTGGCAACTTGTGAAGCTCTATTGAACTCCATGCCCGAGAGAGTTAAGGCAGTGCTGGAAAATAATAGTCGTACAAAATGTTGACACTTTGGTTACAATTTGGACATTCTTCACTTGGGGGTATACTCACTTTTGTTCCCAGTGATTTAGACATTAATGGCTGCTGTGGGTTGAGTTATTTTGATAGGACAGCAGATTTACACTGTTATAAAAGCTACACTGACTATTTTACATTACATTGAAGTGTCATATTTTCAAGTGTACTCACTTTTGTGAGATTCTGTATATACATGAGAGTCATCCAGAAAATAACAAGGTTTCCAATTCCTTTTGTTGTAGTAGCATCACACTCTTCACCAATGAGTTGAAGGAATGGGGGGAGGGGGGGTTGGGCTGTTGAGCAAACAGGTTCCCGTGTTCTGCATATATATTTTATATTACGGAAGCAATAGTGCAGGCTGTAGATAGACCAATATCCAAATTATATGAGCGTCTCAGGAACTCCAAATACAGTTCCCTCACAAAAGAAACCCAGGTTTCATATATAAATAAATGCCTGTGCCGCAGACACAAACAATGTCTGATATACAGGTATAAATACATAAAGTACAATATTTGACACCGTGCATCAGTATAAGAAATACCTCAAAGGTTGAAAAATTAACAATAATCTAAAATATGTAATAAATGCACTCGATGGAACAGCATATGTATGTGGAAGAAGCCATGTCAGTGCCAAGTGCACAGTGGCAAATAAAGTCTACTTTACCCAGGAAGGAAAACACACATTTCTTTTTGTTTTGTTCCTGATTATGGCTTGCTTTGGTACATCATGCTGAGGAGGAAGAAAGTCCACACAGGTCATACTATATTTAGTACCCCTGAACCAAGTTTTCAATGATGTTTTATGTGGGGTGCTGTGACATTTGTCACAGCACCATCCTCACTCTCTAGCAACCCCTGTGGCCTCTGCACTGCTGAGCTGTAATATTCAACTGAGCAGAACATCGATTATGGGCGGAGAGGAAGTGGCAGCACCCCCCCCCCTCCCCCCAGCCTGTCCTTAGGAACGCCCCAATTATTGCTCCCAACACTGTGTCACTGCACACAGTGTGCAGGAGAGCTGCGATGTATGTGCATTTTGGGATTGTTGAAAATACTTGTGCAACATAGTTCCTTATGGTCAGATGGTCAGAGCATAAGGAACTATGCTGTGCAACTATTTACAACTATCCAGAAGTGCACACATGTTGCAGCTCTCTTGCGCACCGTCTGCAGTGACACAATATTGGGAAAGATAAGTGGAGAGTAAAAGGGGCGTTCCTAAGGACGAGCTGGGAGGAGGGGAACTGTCATTACCTCCCCGCCCCAAATTGACATTCTGCTCATTTGAATATTATAGCTGAGCAGTGCAGGGGCCACTGGAGGCACTGGAAGGTGAGAATAGTGATGTGACATATGTCACAGCACCACAGATAAAACACAATTAACTGCTTGCAAACCGCATCACGCTGATGGGCGTGGCCGCGGTGGCAGCCCCAGGACCGCCTATCGCCGATTGGAGTGAACTCCTTGGGGCTAGTTTTGCAGGAGATCACGTGCGCTAATGCGCTCACATCTCCGCTTGGTAGGCGGAGGTCTGCTCCGCATTCAGTTTCCCAGCGGCGATCGCCGCTTGGAGACTGTTTACTTAGTACAGCACTGTGATCTAAGACAGCGCTGTACAGGGGACAGCCGTATCACTCGACTGTCCCCTCCAGAGGCAGGAAAGTGATCCGCTGGGATAGGCTGACAGGGGGAGGGAGGGGGGGAGGGAGAGGGATAAAAAAAATACAGAAATTTGTTTAAAAATAAATAATACAAATATTGATAAAAATATAAACAAACATCTGGGGGGAAAATCAGACCCCACCAACAGAAAAATCACTTGTGTGCTGAGTTGTGCGGCCCTGCAGCTAGCCCTTAAATCTGCAGTGGCCAATTCAGTGAAAAATGGCCTGGTCACTAGGGGGGTTTAACACTGCGGTCCTCAAGAGGTTAAACATCATTGTAAACAAGAAAAAAAATTGGTTCAGAGGTACTCTAAGTTCTTCTACATGTGTATGCCTGCTAGAGGTATAGGAACCTCCTTTCAAATAAAAAATCGCATTGGTTATGTTGCGGTATCAGTCTAAATGCAAATAGATGCAAAATGGACAATAAGAACAACATGTTACTGCTACAAAACAAGCACTTACATGTTTCCTGTGAATTTCTATTTTAAACTACAAGCGCATGATGCCATAAAAACATACATCATCGCTATAGCCTACTGTTTCCCAGTGATATTAAACTATAGGTATTATCAAGCTCTGACATGCAGCAAATAAATCACGTTTGAAGTGACCTTTTCCAGGACCTGTATTTGAAGTTTTTCATGCTCTGGCCATGTTAAGTCAGCATGATTGATTGCTGATTCAATCTGTACGTCACTCAGTATGGCTCCAGAGAGAGCAGTCTTTATGTGACTATCATTTTTATTCATTTCTAGGTAACCAGATTGAGCATATTCATTTTGCTTTTGTTCTGTTGAAGATAGCATTTAAAGGGTTACTCCACATTAGTACACGAATCTACATAGCATATAACGTTAGTATTATTATTGTGTGTTTATAAAGCATGGACATCTTATTCCACAGTGCTTTACAGCAGTGGTCCTCAACCTTTTTTGACCCAAGGACCACTTCAGCATCAGCCAATTTTTCCATGGACCGGGCGTATGCAAGCTTATGCGGGGGTGTTATTGCAAGGGGGAGGGGGGGGGGGGGGCGACTTGTTCTACAGGCAGGGTCATTAAATAAAGAAGTCCTGGCAACACCAGCCCTACCGAACCACCATCTTCATCACCCTCAGCACTTTGGAAAAGATGTCTTCTCACTGCACTGGGGCTGCTGCATAAGCCACAAGCACAAGGTACATCTGGTGTGACAGGTGGTGTGAAGAGGGGTACTGCCTGGGCTTCCTTATCTACTGGCACAATCATTTTCTACCCTCATCTGCCTCCCCTTACTTTTACCCTTCCCTCCATCCAACAGCCCCTTTACCCTCCTTCTCACACTCACTTCACCCTTTCCTCCTACCTACACCCACTTCACACTTCCCTTCTCCCCAACCCTCACTTTTACCCTTCCATTCTTCTTCCCACACTAGCTTGCAGCATCAGCTGCTCACCTCCATGCAGACTGAACTCTGTGGCTGGCAAGAGACCAGAGCGTCCCAGCCATCCTCACTGCTGCCACCTGGTGTTCATACAGACAGAGAGCACGCTGCATTACAAATAACAGACACTAGGTGGCAGCAGTAACAATGGCTGCAGACGGCTTTTCTCTATAGCTTCCGGCAAACCTCCCTGCACTGTGATGACAGATGGCCTGGCCCAGCTCAGCCTGGCAGTGGGCCACGGCCCGGGGGTTGGTGACCCTTGCTTTACAGCATTCAAAGTTGTGTCACTGACTTTGCCACAGAGGAGCTAATGCTGGAGTGGTGAATTCAGTGACAAAATAAATTGTATAGGGATCCAGGCACACACCCCTTCCCCTGCCTTCCCTTCATGGCCAAGGGTCATAAAACAAGTGTGGCCTCATGATCTTCAAGTTCACACCCGTTACAAGTGTAGCCACAACAATACCTGATCTGAAGTATAGTCCCCTGTATCATAGGAAGGTTAGTAGTTGGGCCCCCCCACAGCTCTGCAGGGGTTGCTCCTCTGAGTCCTCTCTAGTTACACCCCCCTGCTTCTACTGTAATGGAAGTGTCTAACACTCTTCTGTTGCTCGGTCTTTCTCTCCACTCGTATACATAGCACTCCTGGCCTACAGCCTCTCTCCATTTGACACTGCACCCATCCTTACACTGGTAAAGAGGGAAGGGTAGAAGCACCCAAAACTTTGGCAATTTCAGTCAGCCTACAATATTTAGAATGTTATATGTGGCCCTTTCTCAAGGGAGCTGTCCTCATGCGTTTCACATACAATGCAGTGACATCATCACATATGTGTACACAAGAAGACATGTTGGACACAGAGGCCCCCTCTGTGTCCAACATGTCTTCTTGAGGAGGTCACTGTGGGATCCTGACACTGGTAAGTGGTGGGGAACAGTGTATGAACCTCAGCAATGTTGTTTCCATGCAGCTTTAAAGCGGAACTTTAACCAAAGATTGAACTGCATACCAATCAGTAGCTGATACCCCCTTTCCCATGAGAAATCTTTTCCTTTTCTCAAATAGAGCATCAGGGGGGTCTGTATGACTGATAATGGGGTAAATTCCCTCCAACAGTGTGATGTAATGACCATGTTTGCTGTCTGTTAACCTTGTTGCATTGTGGTAAATAACGGCTTCTTCCAACTGCCAACCTAGCAATATCTCCCTCTGTGCACAGAACTCTCAGTAACAAACATTCCGTACAGATCACCTGGCAGGACTAAAGATGTCATCACCATGTGATACATTTCAGAAAGTAAATCAGAGAGAGGAAAGATTTTTTTATAATGGACACTGACTAAATCATCTATAAATGAATATTGTTTGTAAACAATTAGCAATGTTGTTCATTATGTTATTTTCACCTTAGTTCCTCTTTAAAGTGAACCTGAACTCTTGCACAGGTCAGAATGAAAACATAGAGAAATGCAACCTGTATGTGTTTAAGGAGCTTAGCCTGTCTATTTTCCCATCATCTGGTACTAATCAAAACTGTAATTTGATCTCTCAGCTGTGTCAGCCAGCTGCTTTAGCAGAACAGCTAATTTGTAAACACAGGATGTTAACCCTATGTCTGCTTTCATGAAAGCAGGAAGTAGACACATTGCAGATTTATTGCAGGATTTGTATCCGCTGTAACAAGGAAATGTTTTTCTTTAACCTCCCTGGCGGTAAGCCTGTGCTGAGTACGGGCTATGCCGCCGGAAGGCACCGCTCAGGCCCCGCTGGGCCGATTTGCATAATTTTTTTTTTTTTGCTACACGCAGCTAGCACTTTGCTAGCTATGTGTGCAATGCGATCGCCGCCGCTACCCGCCGATCCGCCTCTATTCATCGCGCCGCGGCCGCCTGACCCCCAGACCCCGTGCGCTGCCTGGCCAATCAGTGCCAGGCAGCGCTGTGGGGTGGATCGGAGTCCCCATGGCGACGGGGGAAGCCCTCCAGGAGATCCCGTTCTTTGAACGGGATCTCCTGATCTCTGATCGCCGGAGGCGATCGGAGGGGCTGGGGGGATGCCGCTGAGCAGCGGCTATCATGTAGCGAGACCTTGTCTCACTACATGAAAAAGAAAAATGTTTTTTTTTTTTAAAAACGGATTTGCTGCCCCCTGGCGGATTTTTTGCAAACCGCCAGGACGGTTAAAGGTCAGTATGCTGTTACTTATCTTTTAGAGGGAGCTTTTTTTGTTCTATTTACATTCTACTTAAATATAGCAGAAACGGTTTCCATTCAAGCCCTATTTTAGGTTAATCCAAGGTTATATCCCATTACTCCTCAGTGCATTGTACATTCTGGAAACCCGACTACCTTCCTAGGTTGTATTCAGAGAGTTAATTAGCACTCTACAGATAGTAGATGTGTGAAGGTCTCACAAATTAGATCCCTTGCTTGGAAATCTCTCTCTGCTATTTTATGGACTCTGTTCGTACTCTATAATAAGAAACATTTTCTGATCATTAAAGTTCATGCAGTGCCAGGATCTAGCGGTGCTGCAGTGCCCCAGAGGCTCAGCAATCCTGAGTTCCCTAATATGTAACTCACAACAATCTGGAAGCTGAATGCAGCTCCAACAGCTCCAGCCTGCCAAGCCTCTCTCCTTCCTGTAAACTCAGCAGAGAGGATCTGGAGGTGAGACAGGAATAATGCGCCTAATTTGACTTTCCACCAGACATTTAGGAGAAAGTGTGATTCAGGCACCCTGAATACAGGATGCCAGGAAAAAAAGCTGTGTGCAGTCATATCTTGGCACTGTATTAATCATATTTTACTAAATACATCTTTAAAATGATTTTATGGGATACAAAAAAATGATAGATCCCTTAAAATGTTTTTGGATATCAAGAAATGCTTAAAGGATAAAAGAGGTGGACAGTGACATGATAAGATAGACATGTGTATGTAGTATGTACAGTGCCAAGCACACAAATAACTATGCTGTAGCAGTTTTCCTTCTTCTCTTTCTGTGTTTCAAAAAGTTAAAAATCAGGAATGCAAATGACAGTTTTTTCTGGGTCGACACTGGGCCAGAGTCGGACTATAGTGTAACCCTTACTGATAAGGAATTACAGCCATAAAACACTTTCTGGCAGAAAAAGCTTTCTAAAGGCGTGTACACACGTCGTATTGTTACAAACGATGAGTCCGTCAGACCCTCCCACGGGGTGGTCGTTCTGCCGACAGTAGTACGTGAGCGGTTCAGTCAAAAACAGTCTTATCAGTCTGCCGACAGCCTGTACTCACGTACTACTGTCAGCAGAACGACCGCCCCACAGGATGGTCTGATGGACCCGTCGTTTGTAACAATATGCCGTGTGTACGCTCCTTAAGAGCAAGGCCCATATGCAATTCACTCTTTCTCCTGAGTTTTCTCCTAGGTGATATTTTCACAACTTGTTAAAAAATGACTTTTAAGCCCCCAGCAAGCAAGAAAATACTCAAAATAAATGTGATAGTACTTTTTACCTACCTTTAGGTACTGCCTCAATTCACTAAGCTTAACTCCTGTCTTTAATAACTCTTCTGAGCTGTTTTACAGTTATCACCATGGTGATATAATTGTGATAACTGTTAAACTGCTCAGAAGAGTTATTAAAGACAGGAGTTAAGCTTAGTGAATTTAGGCCATTGTAAAATGCTAAAATTTTAGTTTAAAGAGAAGATGAAAAGGTGGGGGGGGGGGGGGGTTAAGAGAAACACTGTGGCCCTTATGCAATTAACTTTTTCTCCTGGGTTTTCTCCTAGGTGATATTTTACAACTTGTTAATAAAATATCTTTTATACCACCAGCAAGCAAAAAAATACTCCGAATAATTTTGCGTGCATGAAAAAAGGGCGCAGTGAAAAAAGGGCCCAGCTGGATAACGAAATGGCGCCAGTGGATAACGAAATCTGATAACAATAAACATGGCTGCCAAACTTGGTTAACGATAAATACTGTTGTAAAAACAGATGAGAAATAATAATGAAAAGATAAAAGACAAAAGAGGTGCAATTTATGACCTTGAGACTATGCTGTGTACTTCTATCCGTTTATTGCCTGAAGAAGCGGGAACATACCCGTGAAACGCGTTGCACTGTTTGTTTTTGGAATATATTAATAAACCTGTTGTCATAAAACTGACGGTATCTTGTCTGCTTCGGGGAGGCGAGTCCACCACCAATTCCTGAGGGATTTTAAGCCTTTTAGAACCTTTTATCCTGCTGGCGCCTCTGTTCATTCTTACAATAGTGAAAAGACATTAATGTTAAATATCGTTACGTAATTCAACAATACAGCTTAACTCAACCCTAGTCTCACACAGAACCCTTCCCTGGTGGTGCCTACAACTAACCACCCCCCTGGTGGTGCCTAAAACTAACCACCCCCCTGGTGGTGCCTAACCCTAAACCCCCCCCCCCCCCCGGTGCTGCCTAACCCTAACCCCCCCCTCCCCCGGTGCTGCCTAACCCTAACCCCCCCCCCCCCCCCCGGTGCTGCCTAACCCTAACCACCACCCCTGGTGGTGCCTAACCCTAACCACTCCCCCTGATGGTGCCTAACCCTAACCATTCCCTGCAGAAACACCCATTTACGCATAAAAATGATAATATATTTGAAAGCATAAAATCTGTACATACAAACAAAATAGTATTACAAAAACTATAACGTTGCAAGCTTCTAAAACGATAACATACTTCAAAAACTCGAATGTTCTAATGTTGTTAACGGTATTTATCGCATCACCCTTTTTTCTGCTTTTTTTGCCATATTAACAATAATTGCATTAAAGTCTATGGCGGCGCCCTTTTCGTCCACCCTCAGCCGGCGCCCTTTTTTCCTGCTATCATAATTTTTATAGTACTTCTCACCTACTTTTTGGTACTTTTTTAATTGCTGAAACGTTATTTTAAAGAGAAGATGAAAAATGATCTCCTAGGAGAAAACATACAGTAGGAGAAAAAAGTGAATTGCATATAGCCCTGTTTGTGTAATTCCACATGTGTTTAGTTGAGCATCCCAGCAGAGAGCTTGCTTCTTTTTTTTTACAGAGTTTTAAATCAGGATGATACCACTTAACTTTAAAGAGGTGCTGTTAGGTATAAGGTCTCAGAGAAAATAAACACATATATCAGTAGCTAAAGATTGGCTGTACTTACATTACATATGCATTTCACTGTCCACGTTTGGATTTCACAGAATTTGTATATAGTATATGCAGAGATAGATGCTCCTGACAGCTCATGGCAGGCTCCATGTTTTTCTGTCAAATGTGTCGTCATGTCCTGCCTGCTTCCTGATCATAGAAAAGCTCGTACTGAATAACACAGTGTGCAGTGAATATTAATGAGCCATGTGGCTAGGAACAATAGCTGACTCCTGCAGTGTACTCTGCCCAGATAGACAACACCTTTTGTTTACTTAACCCCTACATAGACTCAAGCTGACATTGAGAGTTTTTTACAGACTCTATTTTGTTCAGTGCAAACTTCTGGAGCCTGGAAACAGTTACCTGTATGTTACTGAGCGGAAGGGGCGGGGTGCGCTGTGATTCCCAGGGGGAGGCAGTGCTCCAATTGGCCCCAGTATAGTTCAGCTACTTTGGTGTCGGGTGGTACCGCTAGTAAAATTATTGGTAATTAACATTACCAATATTTTACTACAGACTAACTCAACCTCCATTCTCAAACAAACTCTCCCCTCCCAGGGGCAAACCCAGCATTTTCAAGCAGGGTATTACTGAAAGGTCTCCGTCAGCCACGTACAATACAGTATAATAATATGTTAGGACATCATGCTGGGTACACATAATGCAATTTCCGGTCCGACTGACAGGATCTGACAATTATTTTGTAAATGTCCGATCTGCTGCTGCTTGACAATGGGATTGATCAGGAGCAGTTTAGATACAGATAATAATGAGGACAGACGACATTGCTAATGAAGGGGAAAGTGAAGCATTCACACAGCAGGGCACAAGGCTGTGCTCATACCTGACCCTGTTAAGTTCCCCAGAGCTGCTCCATGCTCTGTACACATGCTGCTGCTCAATGCTCTGTACACACGCTGCTGCTCCATGCTCTGTACACACCCTGCTGCTCCATGCTCTGTATACACGCTGCTGCTCAATGCTCTGTACACACGCTGCTGCTCCATGCTCTGTACACACGCTGCTGCTCCATGCTCTGTACTAGGGATGGTCGGAATGCCAATTTCCGATTCCGCGGTAAATCCGCATTCCGTCATGTACCGATTCCACTTTCCGCTACCAATTTCCGCATTACAATGTGGAATTTCCGCCGGAAATCGCGGAAATTCCGCCCGACTTTAACATCGTTTTTCTCAAAAACTGTAAGGTCTTTTTGAAAACTTTTTTTGCATCTTATTCAGAAGATTCTGCTTAATAAACCCTGAAAATTTGGTGTTTCTAGGACTTACGGGGGCTTTGCTATTAACCGCTAAAGTCGGCGGATTTTTACTATAATGTAAAATGCAGGAAATAGGCAGATGCAGATTTTCTGCATTTTACATTACAGTAAAAATCCGCCGACTTTAGCGGTTAATAGCAAAGCCCCCTTAAGTCCTAGAAACACCAAGAGGGTTCATTAAACCGAATCTTGTGAACAAGATGCAAAAAAAAGTTTTCAAAAAGACCTTATAGTTTTTGAGAAAATTGATGTTAAAGTTGGGTGGAATTTACGCGATTTCCGGCGGAAATCCACCTACGGCGCTTGCATTACCGATTTCCGCATTCCGATGCGGAAATACAATTTCCGATCGGAATTTCGGAAATTGGATTTCCGCGGAATCCGAATGAGCATCCCTACTCTGTACACACGCTGCTGCTCCATGCTCTGTACACAAGCTGCTGCTCGATCCAAAGTTAACTGTAGCAGGGAAAGAAAGGGGGCAGTGCTGTGAGCTGCAGGATGCCTGCAAATATTCTAATGTCTCAACTTGCGCCTGTCCCCAGACTCTGCACCAGCCCTGGTCTGAGGCGGGATTCTGGGCAGCTATAATCCCCCCTGTGTTTGACTGTGCCTCATAGGCCTCGATTCATAAAGCATTCATAAAGCATTACCGCATGCGTTTTTGCCCAAAGTGGTAAATTACCGCATGGTACGTTGTTGATAGTGGATTCATAAAATGTAACGCATGTTTTACACATGTTTTACCGCATGCGGTAATAGTGCGTTAATAGTGCGCTAATGAAAACGTTGTTTGTGACGGTAAGTGTATTCATAAAAAAAAAGGGGAGTAAGGAAGCGATAAATAACATGTTGTTATCACCAACAAAGACCTGGCGAGTTTGCTCTACACAGTAGCATTTTAGGTGACAAATGAAGCCCTTTCAACTTAATGTTATGGAATTTTTAAGGATACAGAGGAGGAAGGGTGGTTGTAACATCACCCAGGCTTTTAGAAATCGTATGTATGTATATATATATATATATATATATATATATATATATATATATATATATATATATATATATATATATATATTATATCTACTGTATATATCTATATGTTTAATTTTAACAGTCAGTGTGGGGATTTTTATTAAGCAAAAATGAAATTTGGTGCAATATACTATTTGGCCACAAGATGTCCTCAGACATTATTTCCAATGCACGTATGTAAGCACTTGAGTCGGAAGTAATGCATAGCAGTGTAACAACAGAAAGATACGTCTCGTAGACGCCGGTATTCATTGCATCGGGGACTTAGATTTATGAATGGGACCTGCGGTCCCATTCATTAACTCCCCCTCTAAGCGGCGGTAACGGCGGTGCGCGCGTGTGGGCGAACGGGAGCGAGCGTCGGCTGCATGCCACTGCAGACTTGTATTCACGGCCCTGGTGCATCCTGTCAATTTTGCAGGGCCGTGAACATACTGAACGGCATGCAGCAAGTAGATAAAATCGGATGTGTGTGTGTGTGTGTGTGTGTGTGCGTGCGTGCGTGCGTGCGTGCGTGCGTGCGTGCGTGCGTGTGTGTGTGTGTGTGTGTGTGTGCCGCGATCACTCGAAAACGGCTTGACCGATTTGAACGTGACTTGGTATACAGATCCCTTACTACCTGCGATGATATGTTCTGGGGGTCTCGCGTCCCCCCTGCTTACCTGGGCAGAGCTACAAACAGCAAATCAGATTTCACCCATTCATGTCAATGGAAAAAATGGAAAAGGCTGCCATTCTCACAGTAATCAAGCCAGAGTCCCCACACTTGGCACAGTTAGTCACTTGGTGACCGAGGTTACAAATCCAGGAAAAGTGGGTGGAGCCAATCATAATTTAGCCATTAATTTTTAATGGGAAAATGTAAACTGCAGCCATTCTTAGACTGTTAATTGCAGGATTCTCAAAACTGAGTGAATGAGATTAAGATTCAGGAAAGTGGGTGGAGCCTACAACAGCCAATTAAAATTCACTTATTGATTTTTAAGGGGAACGCTGCCATTCTTACACTGTTGCCATTCTTACACTTTTAATGGCAGAGGCTTCAAACTTGCTACAGTCGGTCATTGGGTGACTGGGGTCCAAATTCACTAAAGGGGCAGGGCCACAAACAGCCAATCATATTTCCTTGGTGGATAAACTGCTTCCATTTACACATTTTTTGATGCCAGGAACCTGAAAGCTCACAAGCTTGGTCATTGAGTGACTGTGTGTCAAGGTTACAAAAAGTGAGCGGAGCCAAAAACAAATTTCACTAGGAAAATATAAACTGCAGCCATGCTTACACTGTTAATGGCAGGATTGTCAAACGTTGCACAGTTGGTCACTGGGTGACTAGAATAATATTCAGGAAAATGGGTGGAGCCTACAACAGCCAATCAAATTTCACCTGTTCATTTTCAAAGGGAATATTTCAATTGCTGCCATTCTTACACTGTTAATAGCAGGTGCCTCAAACCTGGTACAGTTGGTCACTGGGTAACTGGGGTTCAAATTCAGAAAGGGGGCAGAGCCAAAAACAGCCAATCAGATTTGTTTAATTTCAATGGGAATATACAATGTTTTGATACCGAGGATGCCAACGCTCATAAACTTGGTAATTGAATGATTGTATGTCAAGGTTAGAAAAAGTGGGCAGTGCCAACAGCTAGATTTTTTTCATGGGAAAATATAAACTGCAACCATTCTTACACTGTTAATGGCAGTGTTCTCAAACTTGGCACAGTTGGTCACTGGGTGACTGGGATTAATTGATTTTCAAGGGGATTATTTACATTTTCTGCCCTTTAAACACTCTTAATGGCAGAGGCCTCAAATCTGGTACAGTCAGTCACTGTGAGACTATGGTTTAAATTCTGAAAAGGGGGCGGGCCACAAACAGCCAATCAGATTTGTTTAATTTCAGTGGGAAATTGCAACTTATTGATGCGAAGGACCCCAAAGCTCATAAACTTGGTCATTGAGTGACTGTATGTCAAGGTTAGAAATAGTTGGTGGAGCCAAAAAAACAAATTTTTATATGGGGAAATATAAACTGCAGCCATTCTTACAATGTTAATGGCAGGGTTCTAAAATTTGACACAGTTGGTCACTGGGTGACTGGGATTGATATTCAGAGATATGGGTGGAGCCTAAAACAGCCAATCAAAATTCATCTATTGATTTTCAAGGGGAATATTTACATTGCTACCATTCTTACACTGTTAATGGCAAACCTAAAACAGTCATTGGGTGACTGGGGTCCAAATTAACTAAAGGGGTGGAGCCATAAACAGCCAATCAGATTTGTTAGATTGATTTCAGCCATTGTGTTATTAGCAGGGTTCTCAACCTTGACACAGTTGGTCACTGGATGACTGGTATTAATACTCAGGAAAGTGGTGGAGCCTACAAAAAAACAATCAAAACTCACCTATTGATTTTAAAGGGGAATATTTACATTGCTGCCCTTCTTACACTCTTAAAGGCAGAGGCCTCACATCTGGTACAGTCAGTCACTGGGAGACTGGGGTTTAAATTCTGAAAAGGAGGCGGGCCACAAACAGCCAATCAGATTTGCTTAATTTCCATGGAAAAGTGCAACTTATTCATGCCAAGGACCCCAAAGCTCATAAACTTGGTCATTGAGTGACTGTATGTCAAGGTCAGAAATAATGGCCGGAGCTAAAAATAACTAACTTTTTACATGGGAAAATATAAACTGCAGCCATTCTTACTCTGTTAATGGCAGGGTTCTCAAACTTGACACAGTTGGTCACTGGGTGACTGGGATTAATATTCAGAAAAGTGGGTGGAGCCTAGAACAGCCAATCAAAATTCACCTATTGAATTTCAAGGGGAATATTGAAACTGCTGTCATTCTTACACTGTTAATGGCAGAGGCCTCAAACCTGCAACAGTCGGTAATTAAATGACTGGGGTTCAAATTCACTAAACGGGTGGAGCCACAAACAGCCAGTCAGATTTCTTTGCTGAATAAGATGCTTCCATTCACACCATTTTGATGCCAGGAACCCGAAAGTTCAAAACTTGGTCATTGTGTGTCAAGATTACAAAAAGTGGGTGGAGTCAAAAACAGATTTCCCTGGGAAAATGTTAACTGCAGCCCTTTTTCACTGTTAATGGCAGGGTTCTTAAACTTTGCACAGTTGGTTACTGGGTGACAGATTAATATTCAGAAATGTGGGTTGAGCCTAAAAAAAGCTAATCAAAATGTACCTGTTGTTTTTCAAGGGGAATGTTGAAATTGCTGCTATTCTTGCACTGTTAATGACACAAGCCTCAAACCTGGTACAGTTGATCATTGGGTCACTGGGGTTCAAATTCAGAAAAGGGGCGGAGCCACAGCCAATCAGATGTGTTTCATTTCACTGGGAAAATACAAATTATTGATGTCAAGGTCCCCAAAGTTCACAAAATTGGTCATTGAGTGACTGTGTGTCCAGGTTACAAAAGTGGGCAGAGCCAAAAATAAATATTTATGGGAAAATATAAACTGCAGCCATTCTTAGGCCCGGTTCACATTAGCGTTCCAGGTCCGGCTTCCCCGGACCCGGAACGCTCCGTACACAGCGGATGGTGAATGGATACATTGTTAATCAATGTATCCATTCAAACTCGTGCGCCGTCCGGATCCGATCCGGGAACGCAGCTCCGGCTTTTTTTCCAACATGCGCTATTTTTCAGTCCGTCCCGGTGCGGCTGCGGACCCGGGCCGGATCCTGACCCTTCGCATGCGGCCATGCTGTGCAATGGGAAACGGATGTTTCCCATCACACTGGCAATAGGACCGGATGCTTCTAGCACCGGTCCTATGCCACTTGGGGGGCCCGGACTACACGCCGGTATCCCCCATGCTTGCAGTGCCTTTCCGGCACTGTAATGTATCCAGTTCCGGCTACTTTATTGTAGCCGGAACTGATACATTCCGGATCCGCAACTTGTGCCACCTTGTGGCCACCGCAGAGACCCGTACGGTCTCTTTGCGGCCACCGGACCCCGGACACTTGCGGACTCGAACCGCAAGTGTGAACAGGGCCTTACACTGTTAATGGCAGGGTTCTCAAACTTTGCTCAGATGATTACTGGGTGAGTGATTAATACTCAGGGAAGTGGGTGGAGCCTATAATAGCCAATCAAAATTAATTTGTTGATTTTCAATAGAAATATTTAAATTGCTGTCATTTTTACACTGTTAATAGCAGATGTCTCAAACCTGCTACATTTGGTCATTGGTTGACTGGGGTTCAAATGCTGGAGAGGGAGGAGCCACAAACAGCCTATCTGATTTGTTTGATTTCTATGGGAATATACAAACTATTGATGACAAAGACCCCAAAGCTCACAAACTTGGTCAGTGAGTAATTGTGTGTTAGGGTTAGAAAAGGTGGGCTGAGCCAACACCAGCCAAATACATACCCGGGCAACGCAGGGTCATCAGCTAGTACCTAATACTAATCCTGGTACTCAAATGACCGCTATTTGTAGCTGATTATATACAAACAGACAATCAGCTGCAATCACCATCCCATATTGGGCACCCAACTCTTGGCCTGGGTACCCGCTTACCGATAATTTACATTGGCGTCTATTATGCTAGCTACACACGATGCAATTTTCTGACAAATTTACTGTCAGGTCGATTATTTCCAACATGTCCAATCTGATTTCCAATCGATTTTTCGCCCAATTTTCCAATCACTTCTATGACAAATCATTTGAAAAAATCAGACGGAAATCAGATCGGACATGTTGGAAATTATCGATCTGACAAAAAATCTGTCAGAAAATTGCATTATGTGTACCTAGCACTAGACACCTGCCAATCCCCATGCCCAAATTACCTGATGGTACACCTAAGCATTTATTTAGGGCTTGTTTACACCTAGGGCGTTTTTGACTATTTTTTAGGATTGGCGATTTTGAAAATCGCCCTAAAAGCGCTTTTGAAATGAGTCTCTACGAGAGTGTTCACATCTGAGCAGTTTGATTCCAATCCGCTCACCAAAGTGCTGCCTGTACCATTTTGGGGGCAATTTCCCTATAATGGGAGGTATAAGAAAATCGCGAAACGCTTGAAAAAGCGCTTGGTATAGCGATTTCCCCAGCACTTTTAAGAATGAATACATTGTATTTATTCTTTTCCGGGTCAAAGAGTTCACTTCCTGACTTGCGTCAGGAAGTAAACAAACAAATCGCTCTGCAAAAGCTCTTAGAAAAACGCTTTACAAAAAATCGAAGCGTGCAGGTAAGCGCCCGGGAGAGGAAAAAAAAAAATCACTCACAAAATCGAAAATCGCCGGCATCAGCTATTTCGGTTTTAAATGTAAACAAGGCCTTGGGGATACTTTTGGGTTTACTGTGTGTTTGATAGCATTAGCAATAGTTATTTCACTTCTGATCTACCCATTTACAGTTCAGTATATATTTAACTCAGAATCTTAAAAAAATTCCACATGGTCCATAGTAGATGTTGCTTATATGGATGTGTTTTATCTGAGGATTCAATGTGAATAATAATAATGGTACTGTTTGATTCCTGCCCTGCAGCCAAACAAAACACCTTGACTACCATCCCCTTTGAGATTTCTCTTGCTTTGGGACTTTACAAAAGGCCTTACACTGCCACAGAGATGTTAAAAAGCAGCTTGTCTGCTGGGCTCATTATACAGCATCAATGGCAGGGGATATCTAGAAGACCTTTGTACACCGTTGTGTGTTCATATAAAAAAAGACTGGTGTTGCAGCCAAAATCTTTTATCTCGGTTTCAGAGGAATACTGTGAGATAGTGAGAAGGTTGCCAGCGCTTCTCACCTTTTGTTGTTATAGAACTGTTCACATTCCACAAAGAACAGACAGAAGCATTTATCTTATGTTGCGCTTACGCACAGCACACTTATGTGCATATGTGTCAGTATGCCGCTGGTCAGCTTGGCGCAGAGTGCGCTGAATGATGACTCCCCCTGCTGCCGTTGAAATTCCTGGCAGCGTTAAATACTATTCCCGCTCTGAGTCGTAGCAACTTAGAGGGAGAAGTAACTCGGGGTTGATTGCCAAAATCCTAAATTACCCATGTGCGGGCTGCGGACTATTGCATTGCCACTCAGGCAATTTTGCCAGTCTAGATTTAGTGTTACACCTGGATAAGGGCTTCCTCTTTCCTAAGAGCTATATACAGTCAGGAAAAAAATCCAAAAGATTATTCCTGTTGCTACTTTCCCCTCCGCCCCAACCAATTAAGGTTCCTGGACTTGAGTCTTATGTCCAAACTAGCTACTCTACAGGGAGTGCAGAATTATTAGGCAAGTGGTATTTTTGAGGAATAATTTTATTATTGAACAACAACCATGTTCTCAATGAACCCAAAAAACTCATTAATATCAAAGCTGAATATTTTTGAAAGTAGTTTTTAGTTTTAGCTATTTTAGGGGGATATCTGTGTGTGCAGGTGACTATTACTGTGCATAATTATTAGGCAACTTAACAAAAACAAATATATACCCATTTCAATTATTTATTTTTACCAGTGAAACCAATATAACATCTCAACATTCACAAATATACATTTCTGACATTTAAAAACAAAACAAAACAAAAACAAATCAGTGACCAATATAGCCACCTTTCTTTGAAAGGACACTCAAAAGCCTGCCATCCATGGATTCTGTCAGTGTTTTGATCTGTTCACCATCAACATTGCGTGCAGCAGCAACCACAGCCTCCCAGACACTGTTCAGAGAGGTGTACTGTTTTCCCTCCTTGTAAATCTCACATTTTATGATGGACCACAGGTTCTCAATGGGGTTCAGATCAGGTGAACAAGGAGGCCATGTCATTAGTTTTTCTTCTTTTATACCCTTTCTTGCCAGCCACGCTGTGGAGTACTTGGACGCGTGTGATGGAGCATTGTCCTGCATGAAAATCATGTTTTTCTTGAAGGATGCAGACTTCTTCCTGTACCACTGCTTGAAGAAAGTGTCTTCCAGAAACTGGCAGTAGGACTGGGAGTTGAGCTTGACTCCATCCTCAACCCGAAAAGGCCCCACAAGCTCATCTTTGATGATACCAGCCCAAACCAATACTCCACCTCCACCTTGCTGGCGTCTGAGTCGGACTGGAGCTCTCTGCCCTTTACCAATCCAGCCACGGGCCCATCAAGACTCACTCTCATTTCATTAGTCCATAAAACCTTAGAAAAATCAGTCTTGAGATATTTCTTGGCCCAGTCTTGACGTTTCAGCTTGTGTGTCTTGTTCAGTGGTGGTCGTCTTTCAGTCTTTCTTACCTTGGCCATGTCTCTGAGTATTGCACACCTTGTGCTTTTGGGCACTCCAGTGATGTTGCAGCTCTGAAATTGGCCAAACTGGTGGCAAGTGGCATCTTGGCAGCTGCACGCTTGACTTTTCTCAGTTCATGGGCAGTTATTTTGCGACTTTTCCACACGCTTCTTGCGACCCTGTTGACTATTTTGAATGAAACGCTTGATTGTTCGATGATCACGCTTCAGAAGCTTTGCAATTGCATCCCTTTGCAAGATATATCACTATTTTTGACTTTTCTGAGCCTGTCAAATCCTTCTTTTGACCCATTTTGCCAAAGGAAAGGAAGTTGCCTAATAATTATGCACATCTGATATAGGGTGTTGATGTCATCAGACCACACCCCTTCTCATTACAGAGATACACATCACCTAATATGCTTAATTGGTAGTAGGCTTTCGAGCTTATACAGCTTGGAGTAAGACAACATGCATAAAGAGGAAGATGTGGTCAAAATACTCATTTGCCTAATAATTCTGCACTCCCTGTAAAAGTTCCTGAACGTGAAACTCCAGCTCTAAGAGCCGCCACCGCGATCATGCCTCTGCGAGCCGCTGCTGCTCAGGAACGCGCAAGACCATGCTCGTGCACTCATCCAATAGTGGATGACTGCTGCTACCAGGCATGTGCAGAAGGGGGGGGGGGCTTTGGGTGCCCAGGCACTCCCCCTTTTTAAAACCTTCAATAAGAAGGCCCCTTTGGCCATGCAAAGGAAGCTCTGCCCTGACCATGATAAGCTCTGCCAACCTATGGGAAGCTCCACACTTCCCATCAAATTACAAAGGAAAAAAGTTTTTTTTCTAATTAAGGTGAGTGTCCTATTAAAAAATGAATTTTTTTTTTTTATTAGCCTACAAAAAAATATTTACCTCACATAGCTACCATAATTGAGCCCTTGCATCTGAGAATGCTAGCAAGTGCCTGGCCAGTGCGCAAGAACAGCTGACAGGCAGTGAATTCACCACCTTCAACTGCTCAAAAGAGGCTTTTAGTCGCTGACCTAAAATGAGTACGGACATCAGGTGCAGTGATTAACCGCTTCCAAACGTAGGTGATTGAAGACTGCACCATATTTACTGCGTCTTATCCCTGCAAGGGCATAGATTGAAATCGTTTAGCTGTACAAATGAAAACTGGGCTTCAAATGCCACTCAGGAGCCAATTTCATTGGCTTCTAACCCTGTAAGCAGTGTGAGCAAAAAGTAACAGTATAGCTCTGGTACTTAAAGGACTAAAGTCTGGCCATATTAGCAGGGCTAGTACTGCCATTAAGGCAAAGGGAGCAAATCGTGCAGGGGCCCAAGGGATTGGTCGGGATTAGTCGAGTCGCACCTTGGCAGGAGTGGCAGCCAGCTCAGAGGCCCCCTAGGCTACCCCTTTGTTCCCGGGCCTCAGTGACACTTAAACTAGCCCTGCATATTAGCTGCGTGTTTGTTTAAAGAGACTCAGAGCTCAAAGTTAGCAGGGGCATGTGTGCCCTTGCTAAACCGCCGCTATCGCGCCGCTAAACGGGGGTCCCTTCACCCCCAAATCCCCCCCCCCCGCACGACTTGGTCGTACATTTGGTCGCTCCTGGAGGCAGGGCTAACCGCCGCAGCCCTGCCTCCAGTCACGTCTATCAGCGGCGCATCGCCGCCTCTCCCCCGCCCCTCTCAGTGAAGGAAGACTGAGAGGGGCGGGGGAGAGGCGGAGATACGCGCTGACAGACGCGCGTGGGGCAGGGCTGCGGCGGTTAGCCCTGCCCCAACCAGGAAGCGCTCCCCGGCTGTACCGAGGGGATTTGTGGGATCAGATCAGGGACCCCCCTTAACCAGTTCGGCCTATCTGGACGAGCTTCCTCGTCCAGATAGGCACTGCTGCTGCCGCCGCCTCGTGCGCGCGATCGGGCGCGCCCCCGCGCGCGCTCCCGCTGCCCGCCGCTAGCCCCCCGATCAGTGAATGGGAATATAATTCCCATTCACCGATCTATCTTCCCCGCAGAAATACCGACGCTTTCTCTCCAGAGAGCGTGGTATTTCTGCCCCCAGGAAACATTTCCCCTACTTTTAAGTTCCTAGATGCGAAATTGTTCGCATCTAGGACTTTTTTCACTGTGGCCATCTTGTGGCCGAATAGTAAACTGCACCACAATTTATTTTTAATTAAAAAAAATATATATTTTACATTTAAAATTAACAGTTTCCCTCCCACACCAAAAATTACCCACATACACTTTTTTTATTAAAAATAAAAATAAAAAATACAATAAAAAAAAACAAAAACAACATAAATAGTTACCCAAGGGTCTGAACTTTTTAAATATGCATGTCAAGAGAATATGTTATTATATTATTTAAAATTATAAGCTTATAAACAGTGATGGACGCAAATTGAAAAAATGCACCTTTATTTCTAAATGAAATATTGGCACCATAAATTGTGATAGGGACATCGTTTAAATGGTGTAATAAGCGGGACAGATGGGCAAATAAAATACATGAGTTTTAATTACGCTAGCGTATATTAATTTCAAACTATAATGGCCAAAAACTGAGAAATAATGATTTTTTTTCATTTCTTTCTTAATCTTCCTGTTAAAATAGATTTAGAAAAGAATAATTCTTAGCAAAATGTAGCACCCAAAGAAAGCCTAATTAGTGGCGAAAAAAACAAGATATAGATCAATTCATTGTGATGAGTAGCAATAAAGTTATAGGCGAATGAATGGGAGGTGAACGTTGCTCGGATGCATGAGATTTTCGGACTGCGGTGCTGAACCGGTTAAGCTGCGGGATAGTGGCGTTTTAGCAGGGGCACACATGCCCCTGCTATTTATGAGGTCTGAAGCGAGATTTATTCTCGCTTCAGACTCTCTTTAAGGTGTGTGATCCAGACACTACTGCCCCCAAAAGCATCAGCAAAGGCTATAGGGAATTGGCATGCTTTAAAAGTAAACTATAGCAGCCTCCATATCTTTCTTACTACTAGAGACGGTCAGATTTGCCGATTTCCAATTCCGCAGAAATTACAATTTCTGACTATGGCAAATGCCGATTACCGATTCCACGGATTTACGATATGCATTTTCTAATTTCCAAGGAGTCTTTTTTGATAATTTTTTTGCATCATCTGATTGCCCAAATACTTCTGAGTTGACTCTGCAGTCTCTGATTGGTCCAGTGTTTCCGAGTTCTGTTATTGGGCTAAAATTACTGAGTTGTGGTAATGCAGAATTTTTGCAGAAATCCGATTTACATTTTCCAATTTCCGGAGAGTCTAATTCCGGTGGTGGAAATCTGAGAGGTTGATCTGTAATGATCTGCTCAACTGGCTGCACAGGCAGACAGCTGTTTGACCATTCCTCTAGTCTGTGGGCTGCAGGTCTCTGGAAGAGAGACCTGACTTTCCTTCGCAAGTTTCTGATCTGCTCTGCTGCTGAGGAATTTGCATACATTGGTTATGCAAATCACCTAGCTGCCTCCTTTGAAGGCTGGCAGTATAAAAGCCATGTTTTCCCAGAATCCTTGGCTGCTCATCCTTTCATGGTTTGTTACTGAGAAACACTCCTGGAGTGTCAGCCTTCCCTATTGATTTGTTAAAGTTATCTTGGAGTAATTCTTGGGACTGCACTAGGCAGCTTCTCTAGTGCAGTTAGGTTGCTTATCTGTTTTGTCTGTATTGCCTCTCTGCTGCGATTGTCCTGTCGCCAACGGTGGTCATCAGGAAATCGTTCTATCTGTCTGGGGTTGCTAACCAGAGCAGCAGTTGCTACTGGTAGCCCCTTCTGTTCATCTGTCTGTCTTATTTGGATCGCACTAGCCTCTAGCGGTAGCGGCTGTGGATCCTTCTGATCTATGTTCTTGGAGTGTGGGCTGGAGCAGCGGTTGCTACCGGCTACCTCATCTGTCTGTCTTGCTTGGATCGCACTGGCCCCTGGCGGTAGCGGCTGTGGATCCTTCTGATCTGTGATCCTGTCCCTGTACCCGGATCGCACTCGCTCTGGCGGAAAGAGCAGTGGATCTTTCCTATCCTGTTCCTGGACCCGGATCGCACTCGCTCTGGCGGAAAGAGCAGTGGATCTTTCCTATCCTGTTCCTGAACCCGGATCGCACTCGCTCTGGCGGAAAGAGCAGTGGATCTTTCCTCTCATATTCCTGTTTTCGTGTTTGTCTGGCTTTGGTCAGTCAGGGTGGCGTGCTTGTCTCTGTTGCGCTTTTCGTGTGGAGACCGCGCAAATGTGTTCGCTGTTGTGAATGAGTGCGGTGTTCGCTTTTAGCTAGCATTTTTTGTTTTCATTATCTTCTTATTGTTATTTGCTGTGCATTTGCTATTCTCGTGTTTTGTTCTGTTCTGTCTTTCTGTCACTTTTGGCAAACGCATCTCCTGCGATTGCGTTCTGGCTTTTGTTTCTGCTGATGTGTGTTCACCGTCGCTGGGTGGCGACTAGATTGGTGGACACACATTCATCTCCTGTTTCTTTGCTCTTTCTCTTTAAGGGCTGTTCAGCCCTGTATTGCTTTAGATATGTACAATTCCCATCTGGCATCTGTGGCCGTGCAGAGGCGGTGCTCGTCTGCACTCCACAGCGCCATCTGGCGGTGGGAATTGCCCTCTGCTGGTGCATTGCACCTCGCCTGGGTTCACCTAATTATACGCTTGTGGAGGGTTTTCGTTGTGTCAGTGCGCATCTCGTGCGCTGACCACGAAAATGGTTCCGCAAACGTTACATGATCGCTGCCTATATACTACTACATCTAATTTTGGTCATGTTTTGCATTCTCTGATTGGCCAAATACTTCTGAGTTGATTCTGCATTCTCTGATTGGTCCAATGCTTCCGAGTTCTGTGCTAAAAATTACCAAGTTGCTGTAATGCGGTATTTCCTCAGAAACAGTGGCGGACATACGGCCGTGCAGGCCGTGCCGCGGCACGAGGGCCCCTGAAGTTCCGTTTTCTTCAGGGGCCCATTAAGTATTTTTTTTTTTTTTTTTTTTTTTTTTTATATTTTTTTTTTATAATTTTCTCCCCCCGGGGGGCCCCGACTCCTATCCTCCCTCCCTCCCTCACCTCGGGGGGCCCCCCTCCCGATATGCGCGGCGGGAGAGCGAGCGAGCGAGCGGCAAATGCAGGAAGTCTTCAGGGCTCTCCAGGCATCCGCTAGAGGGCTCAGCCGCTTGGTCTCCGATATGTCTCCAGTTGGAGACATATTGGAGACTAAGGGGCTGGGCCTCTAGCGTCTGCCTGGAGAGCCCTGAAGACTTCCTGCATTTGCCGCTCGCTCTCCCGCCGCGCATATCGGGAGGGGGCCCCCGAGGTGAGGAAGGGAGGGAGGGAGGAAGGATAGGAGTCGGGCCCCCCACCCGGATAGCTACCCACCCGGCTACCTAACCACCTACCCACCCACCAGGCTTCCTACCTACCCACCCGACTACCTAACCACCCACCAGGCTTCCTACCTACCTACCCACCCGGCTACCTACCCACCCACCAGGCTTCCTACCTAACCACCCACCCGACTACCTAACCACCCACCCGGCTACCTACCCACCTACCCACCCGGCTACCTACCCACCCGGCTACCTACCTACCTACCCACCCGGCTACCTAAACACCTACCCACCCAGCTACCTACCCACCCACCCACCAGGCTTCCTACCTACCCACCCGGCTACCTACCCACCCACCAGGCTTCCTACGTACCTACCCACCCGGCTACCTACCCACCCACCAGGCTTGCTACCTAACCACCCACCCGACTACCTAACCACCCACCCGGCTACCTACCCACCTACCCACCCGGCTACCTAACCACCTACCCACCAGGCTACCAACCCACCCACCCACCAGGCTTCCTACCTACCCACCCGGCTACCTACCCACCCACCAGGCTTCCTACCTACCTACCCACCCGGCTACCTACCTACCTACCCACCCGGCTACCTACCTACCCACCCGGCTACCTACCTAACGACCCACCTGGCTACCTACCGGGCTAGTTACCAACCCACCCACCAGGCTACCTACCCACCCACCCGGCTACCTACCTACCTACCCACCCACCCACCCACCAGGCTACCCACCCACCAGGCTTCCTACCTACCTACCCACCCGGCTACCTACCTAACCACCCACCCGGCTACCTACCGGGCTAGTTACCAACCCACCCACCAGGCTACCTACCCACCCACCCGGCTACCCACCCACTCACCAGGCTACCTACCTACCTACCCACCTGGCTACCTACCTAACCACCCACCCGGCTACCTACCTAACCACCCACCCGGCTACCTACCGGGCTAGTTACCAACCCACCCACCAGGCTACCTACCCTCCCACCAGGCTACCTACCTAACCACCCACCCGGCTACCTACCGGGCTAGTTACCAACCCACCCACCAGGCTACCTACCTACCCACCCACCAGGCTACCTACCCACCCACCAGGCTACCTACCTAACCCCCCACCCGGCTACCTACCGGGCTAGTTACCAACCCACCCACCAGGCTACCTACCTACCTACCCACCCACCCACCAGGCTACCTACCTACCTACCTACCTACCGGGCTAGTTACCCACCCACCAGGCTACCTACCCACCAGGCTACCAACCCACCCACCCACCCACTCACCCACCCACCAGGCTACCTATCCACCCAACCACCCATGGGAGCTGCACGCCGGATGGAGGCTGGGACAGGAGGTCTGCTGCTGCAGGTGAGTAAATGTTTTTGTTTTTTTATTTATATTAGCAGGTGTATGTTCTGGGCAGGTCTGCCACATGATTGCATGTATTTTCTGCGCAAATCTGCCGACATGATTGCATGTATTTTCTGGGCATATCTGCCGACATGATTGCACGTATTTTCTGGGCATATCTGCCGACTTGTTTGCACGTATTTTCTGGGCATATCTGCCGACTTGATTGCACGTATTTTCTGGGCATATCTGCCGACTTGATTGCACGTATTTTCTGGGCATATCTGCCGACTTGTTTGCACGTATTTTCTGGGCATATCTGCCGACTTGTTTGCACGTATTTTCTGGGCATATCTGCCGACTTGATTGCACGTATTTTCTGGGCATATCTGCCAACTTGATTGCACGTATTTTCTGGGCATATCTGCCGACTTGATTGCACGTATTTTCTGGGCATATCTGCCGACTTGATTGCACGTATTTTCTGGGCATATCTGCCGACTTGATTGCACGTATTTTCTGGGCATATCTGCCGACATGATTGCACGTATTTTCTGGGCATATCTGCCGACATGATTGCACGTATTTTCTGGGCATATCTGCCTACATGATTGCACGTATTTTCTGGGCATATCTGCCGACTTGATTGCACATATTTTCTGGGCATATCTGCCGACATGATTGCACATATTTTCTGGGCATATCTGCCGACATGATGTGTATTTTCTTGAGAAAACCTGCACAATTATGTGAATTTTCTGGGGAAAGGGTCACCAAAACTTGGGCCCACTGTCTTTGTGTTGCACTTTTCAAGGGAACCTGAGGTGAGAATAATATTGAGGCTGCCATATTTCTCTCCTTTTAAGCAATACCAGTTGCCTGGCTGCCGTGCTGGTCCTCTGCCTCTTATTCTTTCAACCATAGACCCTGAACAAGCATGCAGCAGGTCAGGGGTTTCTGACAATATTGTCAGAACTGAGAAGATTAGCTGCATGCTTGTTGCTGGTGTAATTCAGTTTATTACTGCAGCCAAATAGATCAGCAGGGCCGCCAGGCAACTAGTATTGTTTAAAAGGAAATAAACCCTCAGCCCGGGTTCGCTTTAAGTTACAGTTAGCTCCGCCCTCATCCGGTCATTGCCACGCCCATTTTTTTTGCCGCGGCGCAGGTTCTGTCCACTATTTTTGCCGCTTCGCGCGCCGCAGGTTGTAGCCACGCCCATATTTTGCCGCAGGTCGTAGGGGACCCCCAATTACAATTTTGCACAGGGGCCCACTGCTGGCTGTGTCCGCCACTGTTCAGAAATGTCTGATTTCCGCCAATGCCAATTACAGAATTTGTGGATTTCTGATTTCCATTTTCCGATTTCCAGGGAGTCTAATTTTGGTAATTTTTTGCATTCTTCGATTGCCCAAATTCTTCCGAGTTGACTCTGCATTCTCTGATTGATCCAGTGTTTCCGAGTTCTGTGATTGGGCTCAAATTACCAAGTTGTAGTAATCAGGTATTTCAATCTGATTTCCATTTTCTTATTTCCAAGTTCCAAAATGTTATTTCCGCAGAATCTAAAATGAGCATGCCTATCACTACAGGAACCCTTTAAAGAGACACTAAAGTGAAACAAAATTATAATATAATGAATTGGTTGTGTAGTACGGATAATTACTAGAACATTACTAGTAGCAAAAAATATTCTCATATTTTTTTTTATTTTCAGTTATTTAGTGTTTTTCATAACATTGTATCATTATCTAATATTTGCAGTTTACACACTGCTCAGCATTCTAAATGATTTTACAGAGCAGTCTAGCGAACTTTTGAATTGTCCTCTGGAGAGAAAAAGAAAATACATTGACAGACACTTGAGGTAATAAGCTTCAGAAGACAGAGCTCTCTGCGACTTTGAAAGTCGTGGAGCTCAATGTCTCTTTTGCATAGATAACAACTAGAGTTTTTTAACTCTTCCTGTACTGGAAACAATATTAGACTTATGTCTCTGCTCCTAATGTTTCATTTCTTCTCTGTACTACACATACAAATTATTATATCATATATATATATATTTTTTCGCTTTAGTGTCTCTTTAAAGGGTTCTGTAGGGGAAACTGAGGATGAAAACCGCCACTTACCTGGGCCTTCTATCAGCCCCCTGTAGCAGTAATGTCCCACCGTCCTCCTCCGATCACTCGTTCCCCACCACCGGCCCCGGTCTAGCGCGTCACGCCGTCCAACTGCGGCTGCGCGGACGTGGCTGTGGCCTGCTCGCTCCCGCCCGCGTCATCAGAAGCTTACTGCGCAGATGCAGTACAAGAAAACTTCGTACTGCGCCTGTGCAGTAAGCTTCCGAGGACGCAAACGGCAGCGTGCATTATTCAGCTATGTCAGACGAATCATGCCCGGTGCCGGCGGCGGGGAACGGCGGATCGGAGGAGGACGGCGTAGGACATTACTGCTACATGGGGCAGATAGAAGCCCCAGGGAAGTGGTGGTTTTTATCCTCAGGTTCCCCCCCCCCCCCCAGAACTCCTTTAAAGGGAAGGTCCAAGCAAAAAAAAAAAAATGAGTTTTACTTACCTGGGGCTTCTACCAGCCCCATATAGCCATCCTGTGCCCTCGTAGTCACTCACTGCTGCTCCAGTCCCCCACTGGCAGCTTTCTGACCTCGGAGGTCAGGGCCACATTGCATACATTTTTACGCATTCCAGCTAGTGCAGGAACAAAAATGTACGCGTTGCACCACTAATGCATAAAAATGTATGCGTTAATGTTCCTGCACTAGCGGGAATGTGTAAAAATGTACGCAATTCGGCCCTGACCTCTGAGGTCAGAAAGCTGCCAGCGGGGGACTGGAGCAGCAGTGAGTGACTACGAGGGCACAGGATGGCTTCATGGGGCTAGTAGAAGCCCCAGGTAAGTGAAACTCTTTTTTTTTTTTTTTGCTTGGACCTTCCCTTTAAGTAGTGTGATTTTAGTCAACCTTAAAGGAATACTTAAGTCAAAAAAAAAAATGACATTTACTCACCTGGGGCATCCCTCAGCACCCCGAAGCTGGATGGTGCCCTTGCAGCCCCGCTCCGATCGTCCTGTCCCCGCCGGCGGCTACTTCCGGTTCGGCGACAGGCTGGGAACGCGGCTGATTTTCCGCGTTCCCAGCCGCTGCTATCACTCTCTATGCTGCTATAGCGTATAAATATACGCTGTAGCAGCATAGAGAGTGATAGCAGCGGCTGGGAACGCGGAAAATCAGCCGCGTTCCCAGCCTGTCGGCGGCTGTCGCCGAACCGGAAGTAGCCGCCGGCGGGGACAGGACGATCGGAGCGGGGCTGCGAGGGCACCATCCAGCTTCGGGGTGCTGAGGGATGCCCCAGGTGAGTAAATGTCATTTTTTTTTTTTGACTTAAGTATTCCTTTAAGGTACCTTTCAAGAACAGCAGTCAGGTTATCAATCGGACTGAGCAGCATTATCTGCAAAGAAGAAGAATAAATTACAGACAGACGGCGTCAACAACATTCATTTATGCTGTGTCATAATCCACCCTCCTTTTGAATCCTGATTTCTTTTTTAATTTGTACAAGTAACATGCATTAATAATGTATGCCATTGCTGACAGCCCACCGCTTCCCTCTCACTGTCAGTCTTTTACTGCAATTAAGATTTATGAGTAATAATAACCTAATTTAAATATATAACATACTGTCAGATTGTTTAACCATCAGATGCGTCCAAAGGTATGGCGTTCCACGGAGGATTCGGAGGAATGTGCCTGCAGGAGTGAGCCATAAGGATCGCTTTCTCTCTGAAGGCCCAAGTCATTAAATTTCACTCCTCTTAATCAAGACAGAAGATTTGTGGCAGTAATTGAAGAGAGCTGCTCTCATCATGGGATCTTTGCGTGATGCTGGGAATCTGAGTCTGGGAGTCTGTCCAAAATACTTTTAAATGAGTTCTAAATTAATGTAAAATAAACTCTTAAAGAGAAGCCGTAATAATATAAAGTAGAATGCGGTAAACACTTACATTAGCTTTAAGTTGCTGTATATTGGTATATGCAGCCCCACCCTCCCAGTGTGTGCTCTGGTGCACCTCGGAGCGGTTCTGGAGCGTTTTGTAAAACGCATGCAGGGGGAAAACCGCTTGGCTAATTAAAGTGAATGGAATGGTGCCCAGCAGGACGGGTCTTTTTTTCCACAAACGCAAACTTGGGGGCTGCAGCATTTTTTAGATTTCTGAGGTGTTTCTGCCTCAATGTTAAAGTATAAGAAAGTGGAAAACCGCTCTGAAAAACGCTAGATCAGAGCGGTTTTCCAGGCGTTTTTGTTACAGAAGCTGTTCAATAACAGCTTTTACTGTAACAATATTTGTAATCTGCTACACAAAACTGCTCCAAAAAACGCTAGGCATGGTTAGAAAACATCTCTAAACATGCCTAGAATCGCTCTGAAATCTGCTTCAAAAACCTCTGCAGATCTGCTAGAGGTTTTTGGTGTGCACTGTCCCTGTCTTAGCCTAGGCTATTTATTATGCTGAATCCCCCCCCAGCATCTTTTCTATTGGCTTTAGAACGCTCAATAAATGAACATACTAACATTCTGCAGAGATCACCTGCCAGTACGAAATATGTTGCCATCTGTGATAAATTATTTTAAAAAAATGGAGAGGAAAGATTTTACAATGGGCAAGCACTAACTAAATACTTTATAAATGAATATTGTAAAAAATAAGCTATTTTATTCATGATGTTATTTTGACTACAGGTCCTCTTTAAAATATAACAGCTGGTAAATGCAAAGAGGTTATTTTAAATCACCCATTTTTGATCTTCTTACAGGTATTTATTCATACAATATTCAGGTATTCACGCCATCAGCTACTTTATCTGAAGGTTCCACTTTATGTTTGTGTCACATTTGCCAGGAGTGGTCAGACAGACAGGAACTTTAACTTTTTTATTTAACATTTGATTTTTTTTCTTTATTAATTTTTATTATTTATTTACTGGGTACTAAAAACATATATTTTTTTTCATACTGTAGTTTAACCACTTCAGCCTTCAGTCGTTTTCACTTTATGCATCTGAGCAATGTTCAACTCCCATTCATTAGCCTATAACTTTATCACTACTTATCACAATGAACTGATCTATATCTTGTTTTTTCCGCCACCAATTAGGATTTCTTTGGGTGGTACATTTTGCTAAGAGCCACTTTACTGTAAATGCATTTTAACAGGAAGAATAAGAAAAAACGGAAAAAAATCATTATTTCTCAGTTTTTGGCCATTATAGTTTTAAAATAATACATGCCTCCATAATTAAAACCCACGTATTGTATTTGCCTAATAGTCCCGGGTATTACACCATTTAAATTATGTCCCTATCACAATGTATGGTGACAATATTTTATTTGGAAATGAAAGTGCATTTTTTCCATTTTGCATCCATCACTATTTACAAACTCATAATAAAAAAAAAAATAGAAATATTTCATCTTTACATTGATATTTAAAAAGTTTAGACCCTTTGGTAAATATTTACATGTTTTTTGTTTTTGTTTTTTTTTTAAACATTTTATTTGGGGTTTTTTGGGAGGGTGGGATGTAAATAGTAATTTTTTTTTATGTTAATATATGTTTATTTTTATTTGTTTTTTTACATGAAGATGTAGTTTTACTTTTTGCCACAAAATGGCAGCCATGAGTTTGTTTGCATGACGTCACTCTAAGCGTAACATGTACGCTTAGAGGGACATAGGGGGATGCAAGAGGCAGAAAACGCGAGGCTTCCGAGAGAAGAGGTCGCTTTTTCTGCGGGGGGAGGAATCAATCATCGGGCACCATGTCGAAGTTGATTGATTCCTGGGCTAACGATCTGCGCCCGGGAGCGCGCGTGCACACATGGCCTTCTGGACGTAGCTTCTACATCCAGAAGGCTTAAATGGTTAATGAAGATAAATATGAAGTTTACCTACAATTATTTCATGAAAGCCTTGTGGAGCCTGCAGGTGGAGCTCCAATCAGAGATTTACAATACAGACTTGAAAACTCTGTAGTCTTATGCGAGATCAGATACTTTACTTTGCAGACTAAAGGTGGCCACTCACCATACAATTTTTTAAATATCTTTTCAATTCAAGAATTGCAATCAATTTTTCTGATCGATTGTAACATTTCAAAAATCTGACCAATGTACCGTACACATATCTTAAATTTTTCTCTAATTATGAAAAAATTGATTGAAAACCCAGAAAAATAATGATTGGGTTTGTATATCAAGTAACTGACAATCTACCACACACCATTCAATTTTTATAAAAATTGATCAGAAAAATCCAACAGTCCCGATCTTCATTTATCAAATAAAAACGGAAAATTTGATGAACAAATGAAAAAAAACGATAAATCTTTTGGAACAACTGATCGTTTTTATCGAATTGCCTTAAAATTTGATCATTTTATTGTATGGCGTATGGTGTTGCCACCTTAACCCATTCGCATTCCGTCGTTTTCACTTGAGAAATGTTCACCTCCCATTCATTAGCCTATAACTTTATCACTACTTATCACAATGAACTGATCTATAATCTTGTTTTTTCCACCACCAATTACTGTAGGCTTTCTTTGGGGGGTACATTTTGCTAAGAGCCACTTTACTGTAAATACATTTTAACAGTAAGAATAAGAAAAAAACAGAAAAAATTCATTATTTCTCAGTTTTCAGCCATTATAGTTTCAAAATAATACATGCCTCCATAATTAAAACTCACGTATTGTATTTGCCCATATGTCCCGGTTATTACACCATTAAAATTATGTCCCTATCACAATGTATGGCGACAATATTTTATTTGGAAATAAAGGTGCATTTTTTCCGTTTTGCATCTATCACTATTTACAAGTTTAAAAAAAAATATATAGAAATATTTCGTCTTTACATTGATATTTAAAAAGTTTAGACCCTTAGGTAAATATTTACATGTTTTTTTTTTATTGTAATGTTTTTTTTTTTATATATTAAACATTTTATTTGGGTAGTTTTGGGAGGGTGGGAGGTAAACCATAGGTTTATAATGTAAATGTGTGTTGATTTTATTAATTTTTTTACTTTTAGTTGTAGTATTACTTTTTGGCCACAAGATGGCAGCCATGAGTTTGTTTACATGACGTCACTCTAAGCGTAACACATGCTTAGAGCGATGCATGGGGTACGTTACAGCCAGAAAAGGCGCAGCTTCCGAGAGAAGCTGTCGCTTTTTCAGCGGGGGAGAGGAATCAGTGTGTGCATGCGCGCGATCGGCCGCGGGAGCGCGCGGGAGCGCGCATGGTTCCTGGACGTAGTTTCTACGTCCAGGAACCAAAATAGGTTAAAGGTGGCCACACACCTTACATTTTTTTTTTTCATTTGATTTGACCATTCCGAACCAATTTATCGATTGATTGGAAGTTTCGACCAGAATCTTTGAGGTATCACACGTATTTTTGAGATTGCTGCAATTTCGGGATAAAAGATCGTCAACTGGTTAGAAAAATCAAGAGAAAAAAGTGAATAAATAGAGTTTGGTATGTACTGAATAGTTACATACAATTTTTTCATATGATTTCTATCGAATTTGTGTAAAATTCTATCTTTTAATTATATGGTGTGTGGCCACCGTAAGGGACCTGGAGCAGGTACTTACCTGGGGCTTCCTTAGTATACAGCTAACCTTTAGGCCGAAAGTCGGCAGTAACGGAGCCACCAGCAGGACCGGGAAAGGAGCCAGGAGGAAGCCGGGGGACCTCACGGCCTATGGTGGGCTGGAGGAAGCCCCAGATAAGTATCAATTTCATTTTTTTGGACTGTTCAGGGTCCCTTTAAGAAGCACTTCCCCACCAGGGCAGGGCAACGACCTTTGTTTTGATGAACCTATTTGGTCAGAGCTGTCTCAAATCAAAGAGCTTCCGTATTTTTTGGACTATAAGACGCTCCTGACCATAAGATGCACCTAGGTTTAGAGGACAAAAACCAAGGGAAAAAAATATATACTAAACCTTGTGCATCCATGGCGAAGGGGCATATTATGGATTATGCCCACTTTGTACCTCATGCCCCCTTGTACCTCTTGTGTCCTCGTGTGTGTCCCATGTGTCCTCCTCTGTCCTACTTGTGTCCTCCTCTATGCCCCTTTATGTCCTCCTTGTGTCCTCTGTTTTCCCCCTGTATCCTCCTCTGCATGGGCACAGAACAGGGAGTCCCCAACATTGCAGCAGGTTGCACTTTCATAATGGCAGGCGTTCACAAGTCAGAAACTCCCTGCATTTGGACTATAAGTAACAGTGACTTTTTTCCTCACTTTTGGGGGAGAAAAAAGTGAGTCTTATAGTCCAAAATACAAGTATTTGAACTACTGTTTAAAACTCATTAGTCTTTGCAAACTGAGTAGGATGGCTAGGCTATATCTTGTGTCAAATTCTTATAATATAGTAAATTTTGTAATATAACATTTTAACTAAAATTAATAAATAAACAATATAAATATAATCAGTTTTCACTTGTACATTTTACTTGTACGAAAAGACAAAATAAAACTGATCTACAGGGTACCTAAGGAAAAATACATCTGTCTAGTTTAACTGACCTGGGGCTTCTTCAGGCCCCCTGAAGTCCTCCTGGTTCCTTGCTGTCATTCCGAGCTACTCTGTTTAGTCCCTGTCCGGCTCTGAAATCTGGATTACTTGGCCAGTCGTGGGCCACTGCACATCACTTTAGGTTCCCCTTAAAACCAATGTAATTTACCTTTAAAGTGAGTTGATAGGTACAAGAAAAAAATCCTCTTAAAGTGGTCTGAAACTCTGAGATAACATTCAATAAAAATGTGTTTTCCTACTTTTTATTACTCATACAGTTATCATATTTGCTTGTGTGCACACGTAATATTGTCTGTTTACAAATTACAAGTTTCCAAAGTGTAGTTTTTTTTTACTCTGAAAGCTGGCATTGCGTTTTATTATTTTTCTATTATAACTGCTTCTTATTATATATTCAAATATACTACTGAGCTATTCTGAACACGGTGTGTGCCTGAAGTAGAGACCTTTCTCAGAAAGTGTTTGTTTGCATTCCAGTGTTGATACATTTGTGTTTAACAAGTAAAAAAGATACTGTTATCTGCAGTTTGGATGCGGATTTGAAGCTAAATAGCAGGAGAAAGTGCTTTGTTTTCCCATTTCAGTGATGTTCTGCTAGAATTTTTTTCCTGGGATAGTAGCTTTGAAGCTGTGAGGAATCTTTTAGAGCAAAGTAGAAATGCTGTCTTTCAGACCACTTTAAGTGTACCTAAAGTACATTTTAATGAATAAATTAGATACATACAGAATCTCACAAAAGTGAGTACACCTCTCACAGTTTTGTAAATATTTTATCACATCTTTTCATGGGACAACACTAAATATATGACACTTTGGGCCTGATGCAGTTAAGTCCAGTTAAGTTCCTGTGCACAGGAAGTGAATGGCAATTTTACCATTGCTAGCACAGACTGAGCTCCCCCTGTACTAGTGATGTGTAAAATTGCCTTTACTGCATCAGACTACGATGACTATGATGTAAATTAGTCAGTGTACAGCTCGTAAATTTGTTGTCCCATCTAAATAACTCTGCAGCACAGCCATTAACCTGGTCGTTCATATCTGTCTGGATTTATGGGTCTAAAAGCGGGACATTTTTTTCAAGAATTTTAGGCCTCCAATCCTTAAGTCATAACTCATCGAAACATATCAGAATAAAGGTCTTGTAGACATCCCACGTATAATAAAAGACTGGAACACAAAATTGTTGAAATAATGTATATACTCGAGTATAAGCCGACTCGAGTATAGGCCGACCCCCCAACTTTTACCTAAAAAACCTGGAAAAATGATTGATCCGTGTATAGGCCGAGGGTAGGAAATTCAGCAGCATTAATAATAAAAATAATAATTCCTCCTCATCTGTGTCTAATCACAAATTGTAATTTGATCTATCCTGTGTCACCTGACTGCCAAGGCCAGTAAGCTCATTTGGAAGCACAGCATGTTAACAATATGTCTGCTTCCATGAAAGCAGGAAGTAGACACACTGCAGATTTATTGCAGGATTTTGTATCAGCTGTAACAAAGAAATGTTTTTCTTCAAAGGTCTCTTAAATTGCATATCTTATAGGGCAGAGAGAAAGTAGTGAGTTTAGGTCCGCTTTAAAAGCTATCACTAATTGCAGCATGTCCCCTGCACTCTCCCACCGCAATGTGCAAAAAATGGAAAAAAAAGCTGAGCAGCACTAATCATCACATAACTCCCCCTCCCGCTTATGGCTATATGTTCAGTAATCTGTGCCCCCTTCCCCTGTTTGACGCAATGTGTACAGTAGCCCACGTGCCCCCCTCCCCCGCTATGTGTAAAGGGCTGTAATCCGCGTGACATTCTTTCCCCGGCAGACTGGAGTGTGAGGCCAACCTTTGAAGTTTCCTCCCTGTCCCCCGAGTGCCAGGATATGCAGTGCAGCTTTGAGTAACTCCGTGATCTGCGCTGTTGGGATGCCTCTTCCTGCCTGTCGCAGGCTCATTGCTATGACACCACACGTGGTGCACGTGATAAGAGTCATAGCAACGAGCCTGCGACAGGCAGGAAGAGGCATCCCAACAGCGCGGAACACGGAGTTACTCAAAGCTGCGCTGCATATCCTGGCACTCGGGGGACACGGAGGAAACTTCAAAGGTTGGCCTCACACTCCAATCTGCCGGGGAGAGACTGTCACGCGGATTACACCACTTTACACATAGCGGGGGAGGGGGGCACACGGGTTACTGTACACATTGCGGCAAGCGGGAAGGGGAAGTTAATCTATCATTAGCGTTGCTTTTTTTTACACGCTGCAGAAGGAAGGTGCACTCGGGGAGGTGAGCACTCGAGTATAAGCCGAGACCCCCACTTTTGGGCCACTTTTTTGGCCTCAAAAACTCGGCTTATACTCGAGGATATATGGTAATCCAATTTATAAATAAACTTAAAAAATAGTAAAACTGTACAAATAAGGCACCAGACTATACAGTGTGTACATATATACCTAATACACCTCCCGCGTGTGGTATATTCTGAAACAGGGAATGGCGACATCACAATCGGGGCAGTAGAAACATGATTCCTTTCAGACTTTTTTCCCTTTGCTATCAGTCTTAAGCGGCAGGCAGAGAGTAGTCAAAATCAGAGGCGTATCTACAGGGGTGCCTAAACAATATGGGCACCATGCCTGCTCCTGTGCTGTGTTGCCATGACTGCCCCCATGCTTACCCATCACTCAGAGCTCAGATCAGATTAATTCTGTTATCTGGGGAACATAGCTACTTAATTTATGTATGTAGGGCGCACTTGGCTCTGTGTTAGAAAAGAGGACAGAGGGGGAATAAGAAGAGATCTTTCAAAAAAAAAGTAACTTCAGCAATAGCCAGATCCAAAAAACACAGGCAACCATGACACATGTATGCAAGAATAGATTCTGTTTTTAGAGGGGAAGGGGGCTCTAACTGGGGGGCACAATGTTCAGTCAGTATTTGTCATAGGCTATAAATTGCCCAGATACGCCCCTGGTCAAAATTCAGGCAGAGGTCGGTGCAGGCGGCAGGCAGAAAGTAGTCAAATGCCAGGTAAAAATTGGTAAGAGACAGATCAGAAGTAGTTGGGAATCAAATGGCTATATTGTTAACATCCTGTGCTTTCATATGAGCTTATCTGCTATGGCAGTCAGCCCACACGGGGAGAGATCAAATTACAACTTGTGATTAGAAATAAATGAGGAGGAATTAGACAGGCTAAACTCTCTAGACACATTCCAGGTGCATTTCTATATGTTACCTTTTGTCCTGCGCAGAGTTCAGGTCCAGAGGGGGGATTAGACAGGCTAAACTCTACATACAGGATGCATTTCTCTGTTTTCCTTCTGCCCTGTGCAAAAGTTCAGCTCCACTTTAAATTTACCCGCCGCCCCGATGACATCACATCGTACGCATAACATCGTCCGCGTCCTGCTGCACCGCCACCCTGATTGGCAGCCTGGATCCTGGAAGAAGAGCCACGGACATGGGGATCCCGGTGGCCATGGGGAGAAGCCTAGAGTCCCGCTGCAGGGACTCACAAGAACTGCATATTACGCAGGTATTTAGCTACTCCGAACTGAGCTTGTGATTACTGCTCCTGCATCTTTTTTCCTACCCCAAGCTCAGCTCGAGGTTACCGCCATGGAGGTTAATGTCTAAACCACTGGCGACAAAAGTGAGTACCCCCTAAATGAAGAATGTAAAAATGGTGCCCAAAGTGTCAATATTTTGTGTGCCCACCATTTTATTCCAGCATGGCCTTAGCTCTCTTGACATGGAGGTCACAGGTTGCCACTGGAATCCTCTTCCAATGATGAAGCTGAAACTGGTGCATTAGAGACCTTGTGCACCTCTACCTGACATTTAGGAATGCCCAAAAGATGCTCAATAGTGTTTAGGTCTGGAGATATGCTTGGCCAGTCTAGCGCCTTTATCCTCAGTTTTTTTTTAGCAAGGCAGTGGTCATCTTGGAAGTGGCATACATCAAAAAAGGGTGCCTGAAAATGTGGGCACCCAGGTAGTAGAATACTGGTGAATTTACCAATATTCCACTATTAAAGGGTAAAAATGATAGTAAAAAAATCGGCAATACATACCAATATTTTACTACAGCTAAACTTAACCCTATTCTCACAATGAACCCTCCCACTACCGATGCCTAACCTTAACCATCCCTTAATACCCTCCATGGCTAACCTCCACCACCCCCCACTGCTAACCTTAACCACCCCCTACGGCTAACCTTAACTTCTCCATCCCCCACCGGATACCTAACTGTGAGAAAACGCGGAAAAGCCGCCGCGTGTACTCAGAACAAGGCGGCTGATTCCGCGTCCAACGTGGCGGCTTGCACGCGTAGGCCTACATCCAGTAGTATGGCCGAACGTGGAGGAACCACCGCATGCCTTGATAGCGGTGCGGCGGATTCCGCGTCCAGCACAGCGGGTGCTTTGCAAAACATGTCTGGTGTAGCTGGGACTGATAGTCCACACAGGGTCAGAAGGACGCGCGCGCGCTGAGAGGCAGAGCTTTTGTAACAGCCAGAAGGGAGTCAGCTGACCAAGCCGGTCAGCTGACGATTCTAACACTTCTCATTGGTCCAGCACTTAGGGGAGGCGCTGGAGAGCGCTTTGCTATATATACTGGGTGCTGGTCATTCTCTGGTTGTCTGCCGTTGCGATCACTACGTGGTAGCACTCAGACCTTTTTGTCAGTATCTGTGTTATTCTCTAGACTAGTGCCAGGGTGTTGATGACTATGGAGCTCACACCCAAGACTAGGAATTCTGTGTATTATCTGTGTTATTATCCAGACTAGTTCCAGGGTGTTGATGATCAAGGACCTCACACCCAGATTAGGGACTTGTGTTACCAATCTGTTATACTTCAGACTAGTTCCAGGGTGTTGATGATCACGGACCTTACACCCAGACTAGGGAATTGTATTATCATTCTGTTATACTTCAGACTAGTTCCAGGGTGTTGATGATCACGGAGCTCACACCAAGACTAGGCATTGTTTATTATCTGTTATGACCTTCTGCTTTCCTGAACACTCTTCTGAGTACTGATTTTGTACTTCGCTATATCTGATACTTCGTTGCCAAACCTTGCTTGTCTTAGGATTCCGTATCAGTCTTTTCCTCTGTATCTGATCTGTCTGTCTGTTGCTGACCTGGCTTGTCCGACCTCGAGAACTATCTCCTCTTTTTGGAGATAGTTCACAGATCTGTCAGTGACACTTCGCCATTGGTGTCACTCACACTCTGGTCCTTCCCACTCTCAGCCTGACTCCTCCCCTTGGGGAGCTTCAGGCCTTTGGAAGGAGCCTGTTCTTTGGGCAGTATCTCATACTGCCTTGCACCCCCTATACGGGGGCTCTCCTCAAAGTATTACTGTTGCACCAAACACTCATATTACTCAGGTGTTCAGAGGTTAGAGATATATCTGATTATCGGTGATACTGCAGATCATCAATAATCGGGTATATATCTGTATTCTCGGTGATACTGCAGATCACCGGTAATCAGATCCTCTCTGTGTTACACCGATCGTTACAGAACGGCAGACCAAACCAAAATGGACGCACTGTATAGTCATGTTGAAGTCCTGACTGCCGCGGTAAACAATTTTTCCGGGGCAGGTTTGAACCAACAGACCCTTATCAACCAGCTATTTGGGTCTATTCAGGAACTTCAGTCAGCTATAAACTCAGTGCGATCTCCTCCTAGCACAGACATACGTATGCCTGTACCTGAAAAATTTTCCGGTCACAGATCTGACTTCCGAAATTTTAGGAGTAGAGTGTTATCATACTTTGAGTTGAGACCTAATTCTTCAGGAACTATGGCCCAAAGGGTTACATTTATTAAAACTTTGTTATCAGGTGATTCTCAGACCTGGGCGTACAGTCTGCCTGACGGAGACTTGGCCCTAACCTCAGTAGAGGAATTTTTTAAAGCCATGGCTATAATTTACGATGATCCAGACATTGCCTCGACTTCTGAGCTGAAGCTCAAACGGTTAAGTCAAGGCAACAGTCCGGTGGAAGATTATGCTGCTGAATTTAGGAGGTGGTCAGTATCAGCCAGGTGGGACACCTTTGCCCTTTTAGATTGTTTCTTATCAGGGTTGTCAGATGAGGTTTCCGATCTTATGTTAAGTCAGCCTGAACCTAAGTCCATCGATGAGGCCATTTCATCGGCCATCAGGATAGATCGCCGGCTGCGCTATCAGAGGCAGACCCGGGGTAGAAGCCTTGTGAGAATGGTATCCCACGCTGCGCCCCCTGTGACTAAACCTCCTCCCGTCTCGCCTCCACCTGAACCAATGCAGATTGGTCGGTCTGAGTTGTCTCAAGTGGAGCGGAAACGCAGGATATCAGAGCAGCTTTGTCTTTATTGTGCAGAGGGGGGTCATGGAGTACAGAATTGTCCTAAGAAATCGGGAAACGCCGCTGCCTTAGGTGTAGTTGGGGGCAATACCCTAGGCATGCAATTTTTACCCCTAGATGATAAACGTTTGCTTCTTCCTTGTACTATTTCGTGGGAGGATAAGTCTTAGGTCACTGAAACCTTCATTGACTCAGACTCAGCGGCTAAATTTATGGATTACGAATTTGCAAAAGGTTTGGGTATTCCGCTCACCCCGGTAAAACCACCTATTCAAGTTACGGCAGTGGATGATTCCCCTCTGCAGGGTAACAGTCCTCTGTCACAGACTCCAGAGGTGGGAGTCCCTATAGGGGTGCTGCATAGGGAGAATTTGCATTTTTTTGTGTTACACATGACAACCTCCATGATCATTCTTGGCATGCCCTGGTTACAACTTCACTCCCCTCAGATTAATTGGGCCACTGGTCAGCTAACGAGCTGGTCGTCCCATTGCTTTCAACATTGTCTAGCGAAGGTAACCTTGGGCAACACCAAGATTCACATGGAGGGAGTGCCGGATCAGTATTCTGAATTTTCAGACGTGTTTTGTCCTAAATCAGCCGATAAACTTCCTCCACATCGCCCTTTCGATTGCCCCATCGATCTCCGGTCTGGTTGTATGCCCCCTAGAGGTCATCTCTACAATTTGTCTGGGCCGGAAAAGTTGGCCATGCAGGAGTACATCCGTGAAAACTTAGCTAAAGGGTTCATTCGCCCTTCCCGGTCACCTGCTGGAGCAGGTTTCTTTTTTGTAAAGAAAAAAGACAGAGGCCTACGGCCATGCATTGATTATCGGGGTCTGAATAAAATCACAGTAAAGAATCGCTATCCTTTACCTTTGATAGACGATTTATTTACTCAGGTCACCAATGCTAAGATTTTCTCAAAATTGGATTTACGGGGTGCATACAACCTGGTGCGGATCAGAGAGGGCGATGAGTGGAAGACGACCTTTAACACACCCGATGGGCATTACGAGTACCTGGTGATGCCCTTCAGGTTGTGTAACGCTCCGGCCGTCTTTCAGGAACTCATTAATGAGGTGTTCAGGGAGGTTTTAGGTAAATTTGTCCTGGTATATCTGGATGATATACTAATCTACTCAGATAACCTCTCAGAGCACAGGGCTCATGTCAGATTTGTGCTGCACAAGCTAAGACAGAACATGCTTTATGCTAAATTGGAGAAATGCATTTTTGAGGTAACATCTGTCGCCTTTCTGGGGTACATAATTTCTACCTCGGGCCTTTCTATGGACCCTGCCAAAGTCTCTGCTGTCCTGGAGTGGCCTCAGCCAGTAGGACTGAAGGCCCTCCAGAGGTTCTTAGGCTTCGCAAATTACTATAGAAGGTTCATAAAGGGGTACTCCACAGTCATTGCACCCCTCACCAGTCTCACTAAGAAAGGGGCAGATACCAACCACTGGTCCCCCGAGGCTTTGGCTGCTTTCTCCACTCTGAAAGAACTGTTTTGTTCTGCACCCATTTTGAGACACGTTGACACATCCTATCCCTTTATCGTAGAGGTGGATGCCTCAGAGGTCGGGGTGGGGGCTGTGCTGTCTCAGCGTTCTGGGTTGCAGGGAAGATTACACCCGTGTGCCTATTTTTCTCGTAGGTTTTCACCAGCAGAGAAAAACTACGATATAGGCAACAGGGAGCTCCTAGCCATTAAATTGGCCTTTGAAGAATGGCGTCATTGGCTAGAAGGAGCAGAACATACGATTAAAGTTTACACTGATCACAAAAATTTGGAATACATTGAGGGGGCTAAGAGATTGAGTCCCCGTCAGGCTCGATGGTCACTGTTTTTCTCGAGATTCAGATTTGTAATTACGTTTACCCCGGGTAGTAAGAACATTAAAGCAGATGCTTTATCCAGATGCTTTGAGCCAGAGACAGCACAGCCCTCAGACCCAGAAACTATTATCCCACAGAAAGTGGTATTGGCAGCCACAGAGACCTGGAAGAACTGGATGGAGACCTTAAGTCCCTTCCAGCAGGATGTTGCTTAAGGAAAGCCTGAACGGGTCATGTTTGTACCATTGCCGTTTCGTCTCCAGATTTTGCAGATGTTCCACTCCCACTAAAATGCTGGACATCCTGGGGCCACCAGAACACAGGACCTTGTTGCTAGGTGTGCTTGGTGGCCTTCATTGGCAACTGACTTCAAAGAGTATGTGAGAGAATGTGCAGTGTGTCCGAAAAGCAAACCCTCCTGTCTGGCACCTGTGGGAACATTGCAGCCTTTGCCCACCCCGAGTGAACCATGGACCAACTTGTCCATGGATTTTGTGGGTGAGCTCCCAAGGTCTGAGGGCATGTCGGTCATTTGGGTGGTAGTCGACAGATTCAGTAAGATGGCCCATTTCGTGCCCCTGAAAAGACTCCCCTCGGCCCAGGAGTTGGTCGATCTTTTCATCGTGCACATTTTCCGGCTACATGGCATCCCGGAAAATATAGTGTTAGATCGGGGAGTCCAATTTGTTTCTAAATTTTGGAGGGCATTTTGTCATCAATTGGGCATGGAACTGTCGTTTTCGTCGGGCTACCACCCACAGACCAATGGACAGACTGAGAGAATTAATCAGTCACTGGAACAGTTTCTGAGGTGTTATGTTGCAGATGCGCTAAATGATTGGGTCAAGTTCTTGCCGTTTGCAGAATTTGCACACAATAATTTAAAAAGCTCTTCCTCTGGATTCTCTCCATTTCAGGTGGTAACTGGAAAGTTGTCTAAGTTCTCCCCACTGCCAGTAGCTTCCACTCCGTTTCCAGCTTTGGAGGCTTGGCAAAAGTCATTTAAGAACATTTGGGGGAGCGTGAAAAAGAATCTAGAGAAGGCCTTTCAGAGTCAGAAAGGTCAAGCTGACAAGAGACGTTCCATAGAGTGGAAGTTCCGGCCAGGAGACTTAGTCTGGGTGTCCACTCATCATTTGACGTTAAAACAGCCTTCGCCCAAGTTAGGACCCAGATTTGTGGGCCCTTTCCCAGTAACCAGGAAAATCAACAATGTTACTTATGCCTTTGATCTTCCTGCCAGCATGCGTGGTGTAAGATCGTTCCATGTATCCCTGCTTAAGCCAGCAGTGCATGTAGGTTCCACTCCTCCTCCCTCTGTGATGGTGGATGACCAACCTGAGTATGAAGTGGAAAAGATTTTAGACTCACGTATTGTTCAGAACTCAGTACAGTATTTAGTTCACTGGAAGGGTTATGGTATTGAGGAAAGAACATGGTTACCTGATTGCCGCATGCATACGGATGAATTAAAGAAGGAGTTTCACGCCCTTCATCCTGAGACACCGGGTAGGAGCTGTCCGGAGTCCACTCCTCAGGGGGGGGGGGGCACTGTGAGAAAACGCGGAAAAGCCGCCGCGTGTACTCAGAACAAGGCAGCTGATTCCGCGTCCAACGCGGCGGCTTGCACGCGTAAGCCTACATCCACTAGTATGGCCGAACGCGGAGGAACCGCCGCATGCCTTGATAGCAGGTCGGCGGATTCCGCGTCCAGCACAGCGGGTGCTTTGCAAAACAGGGAGTCAGCTGACCAAGCCGGTCAGCTGACGATTCTAACACTTCTCATTGGTCCAGCACTTAGGGGAGGCGCTGGAGAGCGCTTTGCTATATATACTGGGTGCTGGTCATTCTCTGGTTGTCTGCCGTTGCGATCACTACGTGGTAGCACTCAGACCTTTTTGTCAGTATCTGTGTTATTCTCTAGACTAGTGCCAGGGTGTTGATGACTATGGAGCTCACACCCAAGACTAGGAATTCTGTGTATTATCTGTGTTATTATCCAGACTAGTTCCAGGGTGTTGATGATCAAGGACCTCACACCCAGATTAGGGACTTGTGTTACCAATCTGTTATACTTCAGACTAGTTCCAGGGTGTTGATGATCACGGACCTCACACCAAGACTAGGCATTGTTTATTATCTATTATGACCTTCTGCTTTCCTGACCACTCTTCTGATTACTGATTTTGTACTTCGCTATATCTGATACTTCGTTGACAAACCTTGCTTGTCTTAGGATTCCGTATCAGTCTTTTCCTCTGCATCTGATCTGTCTGTCTGTTGCTGACCTGGCTTGTCCGACCTCGAGAACTATCTCCTCTGTTTGGAGATAGTTCACAGATCTGTCAGTGACACTTCGCCATTGGTGTCACTCACACTCTGGTCCTTCCCACTCTCAGCCTGACTCCTCCCCTTGGGGAGCTTCAGGCCTTGGAAGGAGCCTGTTCTTTGGGCAGTATCTCATACTGCCTTGCACCCCCTATACGGGGGCTCTCCTCAAAGTATTACTGTTGCACCAAACACTCATATTACTCAGGTGTTCAGAGGTTAGAGATATATCTGATTATCGGTGATACTGCAGATCATCAATAATCGGGTATATATCTGTATTCTCGGTGATACTGCAGATCACCGGTAATCAGATCCTCTCTGTGTTACACCGATCGTTACACTAACCTTAAATAGTCAGTATGCTATTATTATTGCAGCACTGCACAATTAACCACTTGACGACCAGGGGATTATTGCCTGATCTGTGCTGTGTGGGCTCTCCAGCCCACAGCACAGATCAGGATTATGCCAGGGCGATCAGACTTCCCCCCTTTTTTCCCCACTAGGGGGATGTCCTGCTGGGGGGGTCTGATCGCCGCTGGCTTGCTGCGTTTGCAGGGGGCTCTTCAAAGCCCCCCTCCGCAGCGTTTTTGGTGCTCCCTTCCTCTCCCTCCCTCCATCTCCTTCCGTGGGCTGCGCAGGACGGATATCCATCCTGCGCATTGTAGGATAGGCTTCAGCCTATCATATGCCGGCAATCCCCGGCCAATCAGAGGCCGGGGATCGCCGATCTGCCTTACGGCGTTAGCTGGTCGTCAAGAGGTTAACAAGATGATACATTGCATTCCAGAGGTTCTGGAGGTGTTTTTAGCTTTCAGGGACAACAAAGGGATGATTTGCATATTCCGCAATGATGCATTGTGGGACACCTCACATGCTCACTCCACCCTGAAACATTGGTCTCTAGTGTGATCATTGCTAGGTAGATAATCCCTTATTCAGTCACAGTGGCACCACCTTCCATTGAGACTCATGGCCTGCCAGAGCATTAACACCTTTTCATTTACTAATTCTAACTAGAAGAAATACATGAACATAACATGAACATAATTCAGCATATCCAGGCATGCAGATTATGGGATGCTGCTATCAGCATAAACATAAAAATACAGGCTTTGATTACTAAATAAAGTAAAAGTGATTCATGAATTAAATGTTAGTTTTTTAGCATCCTCACTAATTTCCGCACCCCGCAGTCATCCCAGCATCCTACTGCGCGCCAAAACGCTTTTTCTCTAAAGCGCTAAATATGTTTCCTGCTAGATTCCTTGGACTTTCATAAAAGTGTACGCTGTACATGCGAGACAAAGCTTGACCTTGCTGTATTGTATTCAATTAAAATGGATGCGGAGAAGGCAAGAAAATTTCAGCGCAGAGTCTGGTATATCTGTCAGGAGATGCCAGAAACACATCAAATATAGATTTGGTACAACTCCACTGAGGGCTGAATGAAAAATACAAAAATGCTAGAGGCGATCACAAGCATTGTGCAGTACTATGCACAGAGCTAAATCAAACTAAACACCTTTCAATGTCGCAGATCAATTTAATTTCGACCTGCGGTGTATTCCAGTTATAATATGGACCAGTGAGAGAGACTCTACACAGAAAGAGAGAGGCTAGGAATACATTTATCAGAAACGCTAATGCTGCGCAAAACACAGCGTTTTTGCTGCTAATGGATGTCGATGTGCCGCATAAAAAACGCATAGGTGTTTTGTATGCATTTTCAAACAAGCGTTTTTAAAAAAGCTGGTTTTGTTGCATTATTTTCAAAAACGCACATAATGAAAGTCAATGGTAATGCAATGTATTGCATTTTGTATGCGTTTTTCATGGGTTTTTATATGTGTTTTTTTTTTTTTATTGTTTTGTGATGTATTTCCGCTTCCTGTTGTCTTACCAGTAATTTGCATAAAACGCAATATAAAAAAGCATGGAAAACGCATACAAAACGCACATGCGTTTTGTATATGCGAACCGCAAATGCATAAAAACGCACGCAAAATGCACAGGAAAAAAAAAGGCCCCCGACCTAAAACTCAACCTTTCATGCACACACATATGTGCACCCAGCCAGAGGCAAAGTGAGGGACATATTTAATACAGGTTAATTGGTTAAAAGGCATAGAATCCACCTGATGCGATTCTGAGTACATTGACTAATAGTAATTAGCTTACATCCACTTCACGAGCACACTCTTTTCCTAGATAGTTTTTTATTGTTTTTTGTCCTTTATTAAAGCAGTATGAAACTGCATTTCTCCTTGATGTAAGATTTTTTACAACATAAAACCTACTATCAGAAAAACATTTGAAGCAAAACAGCACTCAAACTGTTAAACACAGCACTTTTTTTCTTCAGTGGGAAACTTAGATTCAGAGGAAGTGATTACATTATTTTGTTTTTGTTTCCTTATCTGCCTCAATTAGCAAGAATTCCTGGCAGTGTTTCAGCTGAACACAAGCAGAAAGTGAAATAGGAGACAAAATCTCAGTAAATACATTATAATATATAAATACAGCAGCTATACAATACATTGCAATGGCAGCTTTCAGAACAGATAAACTGTACTTTGGGAACTTGTAATTTTGTAAACAAATGATAATACTTGTGCACAAAAGAAAACATGATAACTGTGTTGGTAATAAAAAGTAGGAAAACACACTATTATTGAATGTTATTTCAGAGTTTAATCCTGCTATAAAAGCACTTAGTCTGTGTATCATTTTGGTCTACTATTGATATCCCTAGCTGTTTTAAGTAGCTGATGGCAAACCCCCTGTTCACTTGTCCTTACTCTGACACAGGTAAGACCTCCCTAAGAATCCTTTCCTATGTCATTGGTTACTACAGCATCCAGAAATGGGAAACATAATGCAGTTACGGTAACTCCTTTCATTACCTCTGGATTACACAAGAGAATATTTGGCCTTTTCTGAATGGAATGGGATCTGCCCAGAGAATCACTGCTGGCTTGCCCAGGGAATACGCTAAAGATAAACTAGCACCAGAGATTCTAGAGCAGGGGGTGTCAAACTCACATATGAGGCCAAAATCTCAAAAACTGTGGGCCAAATTGTTTATTAACCTCCCTGGCATTCTATTAAAGATCGCCAGGGGGCAGCGCAGCGCTATTTTTTAATTTATTTTTTTTTCAATCATGTAGCTAGCCTAGCGCTAGCTACATGATGCCCCCCTCCCTTCCGCATCCCTCCCACCCCTCCAATCGCCACCGGCGCTGTAAGCCATAAGGAAATCCCGTTCTGAAACGGGATTTCCTTTAGGGCTACCCCCGTCACCATGGCGACGCAGGTCGTGACGTCATCGACGTCGGCGACATCGTGACGTCACAGGGAGACCCGATCCACCCCTCAGCTCTGCCTGGCACTGATTGGCCAGGCAGCGCACGGGGTCTCGCCTGGGGGGGGGGGCCTGCATCGCGGCGGCGGATCGGCGGCGGGTGGCGGCGATCAGGTGAGGCACGCAGCAAGCAAAGTGCTTGCTGCGTGTTTAAAAAAAATTATTCAACTCGGCCCAGCGGGGCCTGAGCGGCGACCTCCGGCGGTAATGGACGTATTAAGTCGTCCATACCGCTAAGGAGGTTAAAGGACTACTATCACAAAAACATTGTAAAATAGTTCTGTACACATACTTAAAGACCACCTCCAGCCAAAAGAAGGTCTGAATGGCATTACATACAGTATATGTAGTCGATGCACTGTGTACAGTTAGATGAACATATAAAGTTTACATCTGGTACATCATAGTGGACAGAACAGACTCACATTTACATCTGTAAGTAGCAATTCCTTATTTCTCCTAAAGCTGAAGCCTTGCTAAAGCATTGTGCCCTCCTCTTCAGCCTGGTTAACTCACTTGCCCCTCCCTCCCCGTCTCTGCTCTCTGTCTGCTTGGATCAAATTACTTCTCTTTTCACATTGTGTAGGAGAGAGAATAGACAGGAAAACTGCTGCAGCCTGTCTGGCCACAAATGGTCCAATTTTTAGTGAAAAATCATTTGAGCGATCAGAAATTCTGATCGGAAGAAAAATCGTTCGCTACACCATCAACAAACCAATCTTTGCTTCCTATCTATCACAACCAATCAAGAAAATCCAAATTTTGGTTTGACAAAAATCCAATCGGACGACTATTTTCATAATCGTACATAATCGATTGTGCCCATCAACTGAAATTATTTTCAACCAATCCGATCAGAATTTCTGATCGCTCGAACGATTTTTCGCTGGAAATTAGTGGCCAGCTTGATCCTGTCTGTTTGCTATTATACTTATTTCAGATGTCTGTCTGTCTACCTAGATTAGATCACATGGACATCAGGGGTGGAGTTTTGACATCAATCCCCCAGCATCCCTTACACCTATGGTTTGGGCCCAATTTTACACTGGGGGCCAGGAAAGACCATATGTGGAATACGGACCCTAGGAGTGAGGAAATCACACTTTATCAAGTGTAATTTTATATATCTTGGCAACTTATTAGGTTTAAAGCAAACTGTTATTTATAATTTAGGTACTCTTTAAAAGACAGGACTTGTGAAAACAAAAAGAACACACGGACACTGGGAGCCCCTGATCTGGTGTAATAGAGCCAGGTAATGGGTTACATGATAATAGCTAGAATGGTATACTCACAAGTGGGTTGCTCCAAGAGGCAACCACTCTTGTGGGCATGTAGGTAAGTACCATCCCCACTCAGCCTTTAAATAGGATGTTGCAGTCACAGCTCCCCAAAAATTTTTGATTGGCTCCACAATTTTCTTTTGGAGTGAGTTCGTTCTACAGGGTCACTATAGTACAACTGTAAATAGCTTGAGGTGCCCAAAATGATAAAATATTCCAAACTAGTATGATATAATAGTAAGTGGGTCCTACATGGAAGAAGGAGACTCACTGCAAAAGTGTTAAAAACTTTTTACTTTATTTGCACTTAGGACAGCGTGTTTCGCAGTGTAAACTGCTTCATCAGGTCAAAACGTGTCGGTATTTGTAGAGGTTGGGTCGCACAGGCTTCTAATAGCACAGGCTGCTACAATGCTGCAATGGCTTTCCTCCTCTTCCTGGAAGACACTCACTCTATGCCTCATTCCTAGTTCCCAAACAGGCGACACGCATTGGAAGCTAGAAAATGGCAGCAGGAAGTGGAGACCCAAGGTAGCACTGAAGCAGGTAAATATTATACTTCTTCACTTGAAAAATGAATAAATTAATTAATTCTGTTTAATAAAACGATTTTAATAGAAGACTCCATTCTGAACAAACTTGACATGATCTTTTCTTTGATCACCTAAAATGTGTGTTTTTTGTTTTTATTTTGTGTGAACATATAATAGGTCAACAGTTTTATTTATGGCAATGTTTTATAGAACGATATTTGCACAAAGGTTCTTATAGAAAAGTTCCATGTGCCAAACAATCCCCTTTATTATGTATTACTTTGAAGGTTATGTGGTGAGGTTTAGAAACAAATGCATACAATAAAAACATGGAGAACTTTGAAGGATCGCATTTGCCAGAATAATACCAGGGCCGGTTTAAACAACAATGGGGCCCGAGGCAAAATAAACCTGGGGACCCCCCCAACAGATACCCCGGAACAAAAATCGGCATTAAGGGACCTTTTTTGTAGCTGGTATAGTCAGGGTGTGAAGCCCCAATCGGTCTGAGCTCCACATTCTTGCTACCTCAGTCTGCATGGGGGACAAAGGGTTAAAAAGTTTTAGGAGGGGGGACCCCACATAATTTTTTTTAAAATTCCCGCACTCTAAACATAAAAAAAAAAAATTGGGAAAATAGGAAAAAATGCCAGGGATCTTCATACAGCCATATTGCAGCTGTATCACGATCCCTAGCCAAAGCGCTGCGGCTGCATATGGACCCCCTGGAAACCCTGTCAGGAAATGTATTGCTCTTTCTTTTGATGCATGTAAAATCACACTACGGTTGAGTTTGCTACTAAAAGTGTCATTTACCGCATTTAAAAGAATACTTTTTTCCTTTGAAACTTTAAAATCAGTTTTCTCAAAAACTATAAGGACGATTTGAAAAAAAAAATGTTTCCTCTTGTAGCTACTGGGGGCCCCTACAAGCTCTGGGGCCCTGGGGCAATTGCCCCCTTTGCCTCTATGGTAGCGCCGGCCCTGCAGCATCTTAAAACCAATAATATACAGAAAAAATTTAAAAAATTAAAATATCGTGCAAAAGTCCATTTATTTCAGTAAATCCACTTCGCTACCTTAAGGGCCATATTAAAAACCTATGGAAAACAGGGCCTACCGATGTCACAGCGCACGAATTCACCACTACCGGCGGTCATGCCGCACTCCTCAAGGAGTTGTGCTATCATAGCAGGGCGAGTGGGCTGTAGTGGCAGGAAAGTGGTGCAAATCGGAGGTAGCGGCAAATCTGAGTGGAGTACCAATTGAAATCTACGTCCTGCAGGGATAACAGCTCCCAAACAAGACGTAGATTTCAATTAGTGCCATCCAGAAGAGGTTAAAAGGTGAAACTGATAGGTGAAATAGGAACCCTTTGCAGGTGTTTTGAATTAATTAGCAGATTAGAGTCTGACACTTTCAGCCTAAAATGCATATGATGAGTCTATTTCATATATTAGTTTCACCTTTTAAGTTGAAATACTGAACTAAGTGGACTTTTGCACGATTTTCAAATTTTTCAAGTTTCACTGTAACGATCGGTGTCAGCACACAGAGAGAATCTGATTATTGATGATCTGCAGAATCATCAACAATACAGATGTATACCTGATTATGGATGATCTGCAGAATCACCAATAAAACAAGTATGACTAACCTCTGGACACCTAATGAAGTGTAAGTGTTTGGTGCAACTGTAGGCTATCTCCCGTGGGGCTGGAGACACAGATAACTTTGGCCAGAGACCACCTGAGGAGCAGGAACTTTAAAGCCCTGTGTAACCCTTCCAATGCTGGTCTAGTAAAAAAAAAAAATGCTGGTTGCATATAATATACTGTAAATAATGTTTTAGAGCAAAGTTGAAATGCAGGGTTATATTCCGCTTTAAGAGAGGGGATAGAGATAATCTGGCAGCCAGTGATTCCCTGGTAAACTGGTAATCAGACTGTACTGCAGCCAGGGGACTCCTATGGGATAGAGGCCACTGGCTGCACTGCAGGAAGGACTCTCTGAGGAGCAAGAGGTCCTTGCAGCTAGCTGACACTTGGTGGAATAGTGTCATGGGTAGTACAGACAGACTGAACACTCGAGGGATGAGTGACAGCCAGAAGGGTCGGGCAGGCCAGGTCGGTAACACACGAGCAGATAAGGTACAAAGACAGGAGGCTGATTCGGTAACCGGGTACAGGCAAGGTTGGCAACTGATAGGCAGATAGGCAGAGGTACCGAATCAGAAAGCAAGAGAGAGGTCGACAGAGCAAAGGGTCATAACAGATATAAAGCACAATCCTAGTCTGGGGTGTGAGGTCCTTGGTCTCGACACCCAGGAACTAGTCTAAGGAATAACACAGTATCCTATGCTTGGGTGTGAGGTCCTTGGTCTCAACACCCTGGAACTGGTCTAAAGTATAACACAGCAATGACACAGTAATCCTAAGCTTGGGTGTGAGGTCCTTGGTCTCAACACCCTGGAACTGGTCTAAGGTATAACACAGCAATGACACAGTAATCCTAAGCTTGGGTGTGAGGTCCTTGGTCTCAACACCCTGGAACTGGTCTAAAGTATAACACAGCAATGACACAGTAATCCTAGGCTTGGGTGTGAGGACCTTGGTCTCAACACCCTGGAACTGGTCTAAAGTATAACACAGTAAATAACAAGAGCGTGATCTGGCTAAGTGTGAATTCCCAGGTCCACCTGGTTCTAACACACTGTAGGATCTGACTGAGGTCTGAGTGCTCACATGAAAGTATTCGCAATGGCAGACAACCAGGAACTGACCAGCAAGATCTATATATACTACAGCGCTACTCAGCGCCGACCCTAGCCATTCAGCCAATCAGGAGTTCCGTTGGAATCAGCTGATCGACCTGATCAGCTGATACCTCTCCTGCTGGCATAAAGGTCCTGTCTTCTAGCGCGCGCATAGCTCTCCATCTGTGTGCACTAGAAGGCCCAGGCAAACCAGATGCATGCTGCTGTGCGGAAACCGCTGGTCTGAACGTGGAGACAGCCGCCCCGCCGCCAGACCGCGCGGCGGCATCTCCGCTATTCATTACATTCACATGTATACTGCTGACCAGTAATGTTGCTGTCTGTGTTTGAGGTGGAGAAAAAAGCCAAAATTTGTCCCAAACACCACATATTCAGTTCTTAAAACCTACTTGTTGTAACTGATAATATTCAATATCTGCGTAAACTGTATTATAATTCAGATGTGCCTTCATGAATAAACAAGCCTGGACATTTGTGTGTTGTAAATAAGTTCTCAAGGCCTCATCGCATCTACAGCATGTTAAATAAACAGCTGAAAACAGTGGCGTAGATAGCACTCTCGTGCTGGGCCACTGGTCAAATTCCAGCCAGGGCACTATCTGTACAGAGTTTGTATGTTCTCCCTGTGTCTGCGTGGGTTTCCTCCAGGTGCTCAAGTTTCCTCCCAGGACCCAAAATTATACAGATATGGTAACTGGCTGTGGTAGAGATTAGATTGTGAGCTCCTCTGAGGTAAAGTTAAGTGGCAAAACCATATACTCTGTACAGCGCAGTGTAAGATACCAGTGCTATATAAAGACTAAATAATAATAAGAAGAATACACAGCAAGCCCTCAAGGCTGGGCAATCTCTTAAGTATACTGATAATCTACCTGCACTATTTTTGAACTGCTCCCATCTAAGGAGATAACCCCAGGGTCTGACTTCAAAGTTTTCTACAACACAAGACGTGGAAACATCACATGAAATCTGGCATATCAACAATGGTTGTTCTTGCAACAGAGGTGACTCAAGAGCTAACATCAACTACTGACTTTTGGCTACCTTGGAGAAGGGGGTCTCACCTGATCTCCAAAGGCACACAACATTGTGTAAGACCTTAAAAAGGATATCTCCTGGGCTTAACAGTGCCAGAGCATGTGTGTGTGATGAAAAGAGGCCTTATCAACCTCTCTCTCATGATAACGTCAGAAACACCTGTTCTGCTGCATGTTTGTTCAAGATCCATGGCTAAAAGTATTAGCGGCAAAGGATCAGCAGGATAGCCAAACAACTGAAATGACTTAAAAGGAAATAGATATGGCAGCCCCCATATACCTCTTACTTCAGTTGTCCTTTAATTGCCTCAGCAGTACATCCATTTAGAACTGTCTGATTTTAAACAAATCCTTGTTGACCCCCACATTCTGGTTTCTTTCCAGGGAAAACGCTACATCTCCTAATGACCTTTCTCGTAGTAAAATCCTACAATTTACAATATCTTATTTATTTTGAATAGTATATTGATCTGAAACAACCTTTCTAAAGCATTTATCAGTGGCCGATAACAGTCGTTATCGGCGGGAGCAGTGAAAAATGCCAGGCGTGGGCGCTATAAAATGGCGCCTCATTGAAAATCATTATTAAACAATATTTATTGTTTTAAAAAGTTAAAAAATGGCGCCGACTGTCAAAACTTTATTTGTCGTTTTAAGCCCTGCTTTGCTGCCATTTGGAAAATGTCTGACCGCCGACTTTAAAGCGAACCTTAAGTCACCTAAAAAAAATGAGATGAACTCACCTGGGGCTTCCCTCAGCCCCCAGCAGACGATCGGTGCCCTCGCAGCTCCGCTCCGATGTCCCAGGACCCGCCGGCGACGACTTCCGGTTTTGCCGTCACCGGCCGACAGGCATGGGAACGCGAGTGATTGTTCGCGTTCCCAGCCTGTATATCGCCCCCTATGCTGCTATTGCGGCCAGGAAGTCGTCGCCGGAAGTCGTCGCCGGCGGGTCCTGGGACATCGGAGCGGAGCTGCGAGGGCACCGATTGTCTGCTGGGGGCTGAGGGAAGCCCCAGGTGAGTTCATCTCATTTTTTTTAGGTGACTTAAGGTTCGCTTTAATGTTTAATAGCACAGCCCACTTGAAAGCTAGAAACACCAAATGTGCAGGTTATGTTAAGAAGAAAATTAGGAACAAGAGGAAAAAAACATTTCAAAAAGTACTTTTTGAGAAAATCTATTTTTAAAATTCTTCTTCTGACCGTGGGAAACAAGGAAAAAAGAACAGTGGGAACAAGAGGAAAAAACATTTTTTTCAAAAAGACCTTATACTTTTTTCAGAAAATCGATTATAAAAGTTTAAAGAAAAAAAAACGATACATTTAAGGTTAAAGAGTGTGGGAAAGATTTCCCACCAGTTAATAGCAAAGGCCCCTTACATCCTAGCAACACCAAATTTGCAGGATATGTTAAAAAGATAGTGGGAAACAATATTTAAAAAAAAAATTAAACATTTTTAATTGTGGGAAATCTGAAAAAAAAAAATTACGTGGGGTACCCCCTCCCGAGCCTCTGTAACCTGTTGTCCCTCATGCAGGCTGTGATAGCCAGAATAGTTATATAGTTACATAGTTACATAGTTATTTTGGTTGAAAAAAGACATACGTCCATCGAGTTCAACCAGTACAAAGTACAACACCAGCCTGCTCCCTCACATATCCCTGTTGATCCAGAGGAAGGCGAAAAAACCCTTACAAGGCATGGTCCAATTAGCCCCTAAAGGGAAAAATTCCTTCCCGACTCCAGATGGCAATCAGATAAAATCCCTGGATCAACATCATTAGGCATTACCTAGTAATTGTAGCCATCAATGTCTTTCAATGCAAGGAAAGCATCTAAGCCCCCTTTAAATGCAGGTATAGAGTTTGCCATAACGACTTCCTGTGGCAATGCATTCCACATCTTAATCACTCTTACTGTAAAGAACCCTTTCCTAAATAAATGGCTAAAACGTTTTTCCTCCATGCGCAGATCATGTCCTCTAGTCCTTTGAGAAGGCCTAGGGACAAAAAGCTCATCCGCCAAGCTATTATATTGCCCTCTGATGTATTTATACATGTTAATTAGATCCCCTCTAAGGCGTCTTTTCTCTAGACTAAATAAACCCAGTTTATCTAACCTTTCTTGATAAGTGAGACCTTCCATCCCACGTATCAATTTTGTTGCTCGTCTCTGCACCTGCTCTAAAACTGCAATATCTTTTTTGTAATGTGGTGCTCAGAACTGAATTCCATATTCCAGATGTGGCCTTACTAGAGAGTTAAACAGGGGCAATATTATGCTAGCATCTCAAGTTTTTATTTCCCTTTTAATGCATCCCAAAATTTTGTTAGCTTTAGCTGCAGCTGCTTGGCATTGAGTACGATTATTTAACTTGTTGTCGATGAGTACTCCTAAGTCCTTCTCCAAGTTTGATGTCCCAAACTGTATCCCATTTATTTTGTATGGTGCTAGACCATTAGTACGTCCAAAATGCATGGACAAGGGGCTCTTCCCCACCTCCGGTGCCCCAGGAGGAGGTGGGGGCGACGACTCCCAGGGGGGTTCATGATGGCATCTGGGAGTCCCCTTTAAGAAGGGGAACCCAGAAGAAATGAGTATAGGGGTACAAATTACCCCTTACCCATTTCCAGAAAGGGTTAAATGAAATAAAAACGCAACAATGAGAAAAGTCCTTTAATGTTCTTAATTAACCAGAAATACTTACCTGTACCTTTAAGAAAAAGTTCCCACGCCAATGTCCTCGGGAAAGGTCCCATGCTATAATCTGTTATGTCCCATGACGACAGTATCCTCTATCTTGCGATCATCAGAAATACTTACCTGTACCTTTAAGAAAAAAATCCCACGCCAATATCCTTGGGAAAGGTCCCACGCTATAATCTGTTATGTCTCACGAAGACAGTATCCTCTATCTTGCAATCTTCAGAAATACTTCCCTGTACCTTTAAGAAAAAATTCCCACGCCAATTTTCCCACTGCAATATCCTCTATCTTGCGATCTTCTGTTACATGTTGATTGAAGATCTCCGCGCGCACCTGACGCCACACACGCCGCCCCCGCCGAACTGCTCTCAGCTATAGTATAGCTGAGAGCAAAAAGCATCTATCCCAGTCTGCATGGGGGACAAGGGGTTACAGAGGCTCGGGAGGGGGACCCCATGTCATTTTTTTTTCAGATTTCCCACACTCAGACAGAACATTCCCCCAAATTAAAAATGTTTAATTTATTTTTTTTTTAAATATTGTTTCCCACTATCTTTTTAACATATCCTGCAAATTTGGTGTTGCTAGGATGCAATGCCTGGAATACACGGAGCGACAGGTCCTTATCAATCGAGCCGCTGATGGCTCGATTGATAATATCCAACAGGTCCAATGACCGCGCGGATCGATTCCCCGCTCGATACCCGCGGGCGGACAATAGCGGGGAATCGAGCGGAAGATAAGGAAGTGCCCGCGGGGACAAGCGGGAATCGACCCGGGCGGCCGTAGGGACGAGCGGGGATGTGGCGGGTGTCTTCCAGGCATAAGGGGCCTTTGCTATTAACTGCTGGGAAATATTTCCCACACTCTTTGACCGGCGGCATTTAAACGTATCGTTTTTTTTCTTTGAACTTTTAAAATAGATTTTATCAAAAAGTATAAGGTCTTTTTGAATTTTTATTTCCCTCTTGTTCCCACTGTTTTTCTTAACATTCCCTGCAAATTTGGTGTTTCTGGCATTTAAGGGGGCTTTGCTATTAACCGCTAAAGTCGGCGGGCGTTTAATTTTCCCACGGTCAGAAGGAGAATTTTAAAATCGATTTTCTCAAAAACTATAAGGTCTTTATGTTTTTTTCTTTTGTTACCAATATTCTTCTTAACATAACCTTCAAATTTGGTGGTTCTAGCTTTTAAGAGGGCTGTGCTATTAAACGTTAAAGTCGGCGGCCAGACATTTTCCAAACGGCAGCAAAGCAGGGCTTAAAACGATAAATAATGCTCAGGCAGAACAAAAAAAGCAGATTTTAAAACGATAAATTACGTTCACAAGGTCTGTGCCGTTAAAACGATAAATATAGTTTTAAACAAATATTGGGCAGAAGGAGGCGCCATTATTTAAGCGGCACCATTTTTCACTGGACGCAAAGGGCTGCCTCAACTGACTCAAGTCAGGCGTGTGTACAGGCGTTAATTGAGAGGAGGTGACCAGAGTAGAGGATAGGAGGGTTTCATATGAGATTGAAGGTTGTGTGTGGGACGGTATCTGGAAACTAGTAAAGACATTTATGGAGGGAAAAACGTATGGAGAGATGTGTAAGAAGGGGTTATGAGTTTGATACAGTGGTTTCTGTCTCTGAGGAAGATCTGCTGAGCCTTGGTGTATCCCAAACATATATCTGGACCTTCTGCCTTGCCACTTGCTCCTGCCACACCCCTTTCATGCTGGGGTGGCTGTGGGGGCTGTTAAGGCATGTACACACACCGTATTGTTACAAATGACGGGTCCGTCAGACACTCCCGCGGGGCGGTCGTTCTGCCGACAGTAGTACGTGAGTACAGGCTGTCGGCAGACTGACAAGATTGTTTTGACTGATCCGCTGGCATCTTTTCAGTCTGCCGACAGCCTGTACTCTCGTACTACTGTCGGCAGAACGACCGCCCTGCGGGAGAGTCTGACGGACCTGTCGTTTGTAACAATACGGCGTGTGTACGCGCCTTTAGTTTTCCAACTTGTCCACTCACTTTTCGCTTAACTTACATAACTTTCTGAGAAAAGAGAGAGTGTCAACCAGTGGCGTAGCTAAGGAGCTGTGGGCCCCAATGCAAGTCTTACAATGGGGCCCCTCAGGCACTCTATACATAACAATTGATACGGCGCACCAAAACCTGCCAATGGCAACTACAGTGTCAGAGGAGCAAGAAGGGGATGGGGAACAGCTTGTTAATGATTACAACTATTCAAAGCTATCTATAGAAGTGATTATTATGAGCACAGGACCAATAGAGAGCTAATACTGTAGTTGAGGGAGGGCCCTTCGGGGCCCCTCTGGCCCAAGGGCCCCGATGCGGTCGCTACCGCTGCACCCCCTATTGCTACGCCCCTGGTGTCAACTCTTACCAGGAGGCTACTTGTGCAAAAGATACACTCTTCCAAACACCTCCACTGACAACTCCACCCCAGTCATGCCTTCAAAACATCTCACGCCATGCTTCATCCACACCTCCAGTCTCACATCCCTGTTCCACCTCCAATCACAACAGCCCTACTTCCACTAAGGTCTCCACTCTGTCCCAACTCAAGTCATGCCTCTTTCACACCTCCAGTCACATCTTCACCAAACCTCCAGTTACATTTATGCTACATCTTCTGTCATATTTCTACCCCAATACCTTTCCTACGACCGCATCGTTCTTGAATTACTAGACCTACCTAACCACCCTAAATTCTCATGATCATGTATTTTGTATCATGCTGGCCTTGAATAACTTTGTCCTATGTTGAATAACCTTGTTACATTACGTCTCTCATCTTTTGTACCATGGTATGTATTTATTGTCCAGCACTGCGTACTATGCTGGTGCTTTATAAATACAATAAATAGTCATAATTATATTATTATATTAGTGTTGTGTATGGTGTTTTTTTGCACTAGCACCTTCTCATGGCCCTTATGTTTTACATGATATGAGGTTTTCTCTTGCACATTAACACTTTATCAGAACTACTGCACCGTCAAATTAACCTACCTCCTATAGACTTTACTATCCCCTCCCTAACCCTAACCCTCCTGCCTATGCGTTTGTGAGTAAATGTAGGAAGATTCGATGGGTAGGCTATTTAATCGGCAGACCGGCGCTACAATTATAGCAAGGGGGGCATAGGGGCCCCCAACATCTATTAAACATTTGATTTGGCCGGCAGTCGGGTCCCATGTTGTGTGTGGTGCGGGTGGTGGAGGTGAGGAAACAGGCAGAGGTAGATTTCAGGCCCCCCCCAAGTCCCCCCACCCCTATATGCACAGCAGCATGCAGCACGACTCACCAGTCAGCGTAGGAAGTTCATAAAGTCTTCACCAATTTACACAGAACAGCATCTTCTCTCTGGTGGCGCCTTTCAGTACTGCACCGCTGGAGGAGTCAGAGAGGAGATGCTGTACTGTGTGACGTGGAGAAGACTTTCTGAACTACCCAGAGATGCTGACAGGTGAGTTGTACCCCTCAGCCCTTCTGTTGCACCGCGCATCACTCTGCATATGATGGGGGGGGGGCAACCTAATCCTGGTGGGGAGCACATCTAGCTATCTACAGTACATTGGGAGGGAGGGGGATACCTAATTCTGGGGGCACATCTAACTATCTATACTGGGAGGGGGATACCTAATCCTGAGGGGCTCATCTAGCTAGCTATACTGGGAGATGTATACTAGTGATGGGCGAACAGTGTTCGCCACTGTTCGGGTTCGCCCGGATTTTGGCCTGTTCGGGTTCGGTTCGGCACCCCCCGAACACCTCATGGTGTTCGGGATGGTGCTCGGCCACGCTGCCCGAACCCAAACAGGCCTTCTTTGTTCGACCGAACACAGCCGTGTCCGGCCGAACATAGCCCCCTATAGGGTCCCAGCATAAAGGGAGAGCATGCCCCGAGCGCGGGGGGGGTCGGAAACGCCCCCCACCCCTCCCCGCTAAGCTCTCCCTTCTGCTGGACCCTATAAAATTAAATCTAATTCCCCCGAAGGTACCTTGCAGGCTGGCAGGAGGAGGGCAGGAAGCGGGCAGCCGGAGAGCATAGGCGCTAGTACCATCTGGTACTTCCGCCCTCTCTCTGATGCACTTCCTGTTTACTTTTGTAAGTCGTGTCAAGAGACAGCAGGAGTACCGCGATGGCGCGTAAGAGGGTACGTGTCATTATGTAGATGACGCGTACCCTTGTACGCGTCATCGCGGTACTTCTGCTCTCTCTTGACGTGACTTACAAATGTAAACAGGAAGTGCGTCAGAGAGAGGGCGGAAGTATCAGATGGTACTAGCGCCTATGCTCTCCGGCTGCCCGCTTCCTGCCCTCCTCCTGCCAGCCTGCAAGGTACCTTCGGGGGACTTAGATTTAATTTTATAGGGTCCAGCAGAAGGGAGAGCTTAGCGGGGAGGGGTGGGGGGCATTTCCGACCCCCCCCCCCCCTCGCGCTCGGGGCATGCTCTCCCTTTATGCTGGGACCCTATAGGGGCCCCAAAGGGACATGTTCGGGTTGGGTTTGGGGTTCGGCCCGAACATGCCGAATATCGGGGGCATGTTCGGCCGAACCCCCCCGAACCCGAACATCTGGATGTTCGCCCATTACTAATGGATACCTAATCCTGGGGGGCACAACTAGCTACCTATACTGGAGGGGGAGGGCACCTAATCTTGGGGGACACACTATCTATACTAGGGGAGGCTGACTAATCCTAGTAGGGGGTCACATCTAGCTAAAAGCTATCTATACTATTATTATTCCGCAGTGCTGTCTTGTCTCTTAACTGTTCCTCAGAGGGGCTCACAATCTAATCTCAACTATAGTCCTAAGTCTATGTGTGTATCGTGTAGTGCATGTATCATAGTCTATTTAGAGGGGAGCCACCAATTAACTTATCTGTATATTTTTTTGATGTGGGAGAAAACTGGAGTGCCATTCAGGCATGGGGAGAACATACAAACTATGTGAGTGCACGGGCTGGGATTCAAATCGGGGACCCAGTGCTGCAAGGCAAGACTGCTAACCACCGTGCTGCCCTATTGATAGGGGGAGGGTCAGGGGGGCCCAAGTTTCTTTTGCCCCAGGGCCCCATTGGAACTAGAACCGGCCCCTTATTCTGTTGAATATGTCCTTAGGGTACCTATTTCAGTAATTAACACTTGGAGGTTTTTTGGACCTTAAGTTGGATATACAACACATTGTGGACCATAAATGTGTAACTTTACCTTCATTATTGTGGTTATGCCGGATACTGACTTTTAGGGATTTATTTGAATGATTTTAACCAAAATTATGATATACCGGTATTAGTGTTGGGCGAAAAGTGTTCACCACTGTTCGGGTTCTGCAGAACATTACCCTGTTCGGGTGATGTTCGAGTTCGGCCGAACATCTGATGGTGTTCGGCCAAACTGTTCGGCCATATGGCCAAACTAAGAGCGCATGGCCGAACGTTCCCGAACGTTCGGCTAGCGCTGTGATTGGCCGAACGGGTCACGTGTAGTGTTGGGCGAACATCTAGATGTTCGGGTTCGGGCCGAACATGGTCGCGATGTTCGGGTGTTCGAGCCGAACTCCGAACATAATGGAAGTCAATGGGGACCCGAACTTTCGTGCTTTGTAAAGCCTCCTTACATGCTACATACCCCAAATTTACAGGGTATGTTCACCTTGGGAGTGGGTACAAGAGAAAAAAAAAATTAGCAAAAAGAGCTTATAGTTTTTGAGAAAATCGATTTTAAAGTTTCAAAAGGGAAAACTGTCTTTTAAATGCGGGAAATGTCTGTTTTCTTTGCACAAGTAACATGCTTTTTGTCGGCATGCAGTCATAAATGTAATACAGATAAGAGGTTCCAGGAAAAGGGACCGGTAACGCTAACCCAGCAGCAGCACACGTGATGGAACAGGAGGAGGGCGGCGCAGGAGGAGAAGGCCACGCTTTGAGACACAACAACCCAGGCCTTGCATGAGGACAAGAAGCGTGCGGATAGCAATTTGCATTTTGTCGCCATGCAGTCATAAATGTAATACAGATGAGAGGTTCAATAAACAATAAACAGTAATTGGTGTTGTCCAGAATGCGCACAATGTGTGGGTCGCGTTCAATGCAGTCCTAGGCCGAAGAGGTCATAGCCTAGGGTCACAAAAACCTGTTTATTTGGGCAATTTCAATGGTGGCGAGTCTGACGTACATAAATCGCAGCAATGGCCGTTAGCAACGTCTGAATCTCACGAAATGTCTCATGCAGGTAGAAGACATATTGTTAGACTTGGGCTCCAAAGATGGGTTCCCTACATCTCTGCAAACCAGAGTTACAGGGCACCAAATTTGGTAAAATCCCCCATAGGCTTTCATTGGGCCTCCTATTTACAGTTCCAAAATCTCACATCTTTTCAAAGGGCAATTGCTCAGCAGTGGCAAATTTTCTAGCATTGTAGGGACCCTTAGGGGGAACATGACTGGTGAGTTTCGGGCCCCTAGGCCAAAGAGATCATAGCCTAGGGTCACAAAAACCTGTTTATTAGGGCAATTTCAATGGTAGTTATGCTGACGTACATAAATCTCAGCCATGGCCGTTAGCAGCGTCTGAATTTCACGAAATGTCTCATGCAGGTAGAAGACATATTGTTAGACTTGGATTCCAAAGATGGGGTCCCTACATCTCTGCAAACCAGAGTTACAGGGGTGCAAAATTGGTAAAATCCCCCATAGGCTTTCATTGCCTCCCTATTTCACTTTCCAAAATCTCACATCTTTTCAAAGGGCAATGGCTCAGCAGTACCAAATTTTCTAGCATTGTAGGGACTCTTAGGGGGATCATGACTGGTGAGTTTTGCCACTGCTGAGCCATTGCCCTTTGAAATGGTGTGAGATTTTGGAACGGTAAATAGTAGGCCCAATGAAAGCCTATGGGGGATTTTACCAATTTTGGAGCCCTGTAACTCTGGTTTGCAGAGATGTAGAGACCCCATCTTTGGAATCCAAGTCTAACAATATGTCTTCTACCTGCATGAGACATTTCGTGAGATTCAGACGTTGCTAACGGCCATTGCTGCGATTTATGTACGTCAGACTCGCCACCATTGAAATAGCCCAAATAAACAGGTTTTTGTGACCCTAGGCTATGACCTCTTCGGCCTAGGGGCCCAAAACTCACCAGTCATGTTCCCCCTAAGGGTCCCTACAATGCTAGAAAATTTGCCACTGCTGAGCAATTGCCCTTTGAAAAGATGTGAGATTTTGGAAAGTGAAATAGGGAGGCAATGAAAGCCTATGGGGGATTTTACCAATTTTGGACCCCTGTAACTCTGGTTTGCAGAGATGTAGGGACCCCATCTTTGGAATCCAAGTCTAACAATATGTCTTCTACCTGCATGAGACATTTCGTGAAATTCAGACGTTGCTAACGGCCATGGCTGAGATTTATGTATGTCAGCATAACTACCATTGAAATTGCCCAAATAAACAGGTTTTTGTGACCCTAGGCTATGACCTCTTTGGCCTAGGGGCCCGAAGCTCACCAGTCATGTTCCCCCTAAGGGTCCCTACAATGCTAGAAAATTTGCCACTGCTAAGAAATTGCCCTTTGAAAAGATGTGAGATTTTGGAACTGTAAATAGGAGGCCCAATGAAAGCCTATGGGGGATTTTACCAAATTTGGAGCCCTGTAACTCTGGTTTGCAGAGATGTAGGGAACCCATCTTTGGAGCCCAAGTCTAACAATATGTCTTCTACCTGCATGAGACATTTCGTGAGATTCAGACGTTGCTAACGGCCATTGCTGCGATTTATGTACGTCAGACTCGCCACCATTGAAATTGCCCAAATAAACAGGTTTTTGTGACCCTAGGCTATGACCTCTTCGGCCTAGGACTGCATTGAACGCGACCCACGCATTGTGCGCATTCTGGACCACACCAATTACTGTTTATTGTTTATTGAACCTCTCATCTGTATTACATTTATGACTGCATGGCGACAAAATGCAAATTGCTATCTGCACGCTTCTTGTCCTCATGCAAGGCCTGGGTTGTTGTGTCTCAAAGCGTGGCCTTCTCCTCCTGCGCCGCCCTCCTCCTGTTCCATCACGTGTGCTGCTGCTGGGTTAGCGTTACCGGTCCCTTTTCCTGGAACCTCTTATCTGTATTACATTTATGACTGCATGCCGACAAAAAGCATGTTACCTGTGCAAAGAAAACAGACATTTCCCGCATTTAAAAGACAGTTTTCCCTTTGAAACTTTAAAATCGATTTTCTCAAAAACTATAAGCTCTTTTTGCTAAAATTTTTTTCCTCTTGTACCCACTCCCAAGGTGCACATACCCTGTAAATTTGGGGTATGTAGCATGTAAGGAGGCTTTACAAAGCACGAAAGTTCGGGTCCCCATTGACTTCCATTATGTTCGGAGTTCGGCTCGAACACCCGAACATCGCGACCATGTTCGGCCTGTTCGGCCCGAACCTGAACATCTAGATGTTCGCCCAACACTAACCGGTATATGCTATAATAAGGTATTGCTATAAATTTCCCTATATTTTAAGTGGTGCTTTCTTTCTGGGGCAACCTTTTTTCTTCCTTTGAAACTCTTCTGTTAAAAAGACTCTGTAACAAAATGTTGAGCCTTATTTCTTCTATCCTATAAGTTCCTATAGCTGTTCTAATGTGCTCTGTCTAACTGCAGCCTTTTCTAGTTGCACAGTGGCTGTGTTATCTCTGTTATATGATCTAATCTTCTCTCCTCTGTTGGGTCTGTCGGGCTCAGGCAGTCAGGCTGGAATGTGCTGTGCTGCTTGTGATTAGATAGAAGCTATGCAAACCCTCTCCAGGCCCTATGCACACTCTGTATGACTCACACACTGAGCTAACTCTCAGCCTATCACTTGCTACGTCTTTTGTTTGTAAACACTGCTAAAAATGGTAATTACAAGCCAGGATTGCAGCAGGGAGTGGCAGAAACAGCACAGAGGGGCCCAGGAGAACATAATGAATAGAATGGTATGCTTTTTATTGTAAGAATTTTACAGTACAGATTCTCTTTAACCTATTGGGGACCGCCGTAGGTTGAATCAACGTCCGGCAGGTGGTGGTACAGTTCTGACCGGACGTTGATTCAAAAATAAAGAACCGCACCTGACGCGATCGTGCGCACCTGAGAGGGGAGATTAAGCTGTCATATGACAGCTGGCATCTCCCCTCAGTGATCAGCAGCCATTGCGTATGGCTGCTGATCACGTGATCACTACGATCGCCGTCGGATCGTAGTGATCACTTTGACAGCGGCTGCGGCAGGGGGGAAAAGAAGAGGATCCACTCACCTCCCTGTCATTCCAGCGACGATCGCCTCACCCCCCCCCCCCCTCTCTGCTCTGGCCGGCATCTCTGCTCCGTCTGAGCAGTGTTGCCAACTCTTCCCTTTAATTACTGACACATCTAAGTTAAACAGGTTCTGGGGCTATTTGCACATAATCAGTGCCTTAATTGCATCTACCTAGCCACAAAACCTGTATAATTCATATGTGTCAGTAATTAAAGGGATGAGTTGGCAACACTGCGTCTGAGGTCAGCGCCGGGTCCCGGCTTGATGACGTCATCAAGCCGCGACCCGACCTGAGCGTCATTTGGAGTGGAGATGCCGGCTGGAGAAGAAGAGGGCTACTGCGGCGCATCGCTGGAGCCTAGAAGGTGAGTGACGGCTGCCAGCTACACGGGGGGGACACTTGCCACCATGGGGGGGACACTGCCCAGCCAGCCACAGATGGGATCCGGCCGCCCAACCCCCCCAAACGCGCACACCCCCCTCCACTGCAAAATGCCCTGGTCCTTAAGGGGGGGTTAGGCGGCCGGTCCCGAAGTGGTTAAAGCTCTCCGAACAGCAGGGATGTAAATATTTACCTTCCCGGCTCCAACGCAGGCTCAGTATCGGCTCTCCGCTCGGAGATAAGAGTAAATAGCTGATCCCAGTGAGGTCCTCTCTACTGCGCAGATGCAAGTCTCCTGCGCCTGCGTAGTAGAGCGGACTCGACAGAGATCGGCTATTTCCGAGCGGAGAGCCGCAACAGCGCGCCCGCTGGAGCCAGGGAAGGTAAATATTGCACAGCCTGACAAATTGTCAGAAGTGTGTTCTGTGGGCTGCAGTGAGACCGCCGTGGGACACAGGAGGATGGGGGAAAGCCTCGATAGGATCCAGAGGCTTCCCCCTACCGAGGTGAGTACCCCCCATGGGAACTTTTTTTCATTACAGAGTCACTTTAAGTTAACCATTTCCCAACCACAGTTTTCTTTCCCCTTAAAATCAAGAGCAATTTTCACATCAAGCTCCTCCCATTTATTTGCCAATAACTTTATTGCTACTTATTACACTGAAATGATCCACAGTATATATATTTTTTATCTTATGTTTTATTTTTTTTTTGGGGGGGGGGGGGGGGGTGCCACAAATTAGCCTTTCTGTAGATGGTACTTTTTTCTAAGAATTATTTTTATTTTGTATGCATTTTAAAGAGAATATGAATAAACAAACTGAAAAGGTCATTGTTTCTTAGTTGCCAACCAGTATAGTTTTAAAATACAATGTGCTATTGTAGATAGAACCCATTTTATTTGCCCATTTGCCCTGGTTATTACCACATGGCAATACCATTTTATTAGGAAATAAAGGTTTATTTTTTCTGTTTAGTGTTTTTTTTTATATACTATATCAATTACAAGCTCTTATTTGCAAAAATAACAGTAGTATACCCTCATGACATACATATTAAAAAGTCATTAAGGTAACAATTTATGTTTTATTTTCAATCATGTCAATTTTTTTTGCAAATGTTTTATTTTGGTAACTATGATTGTAAGCCTTTGGGCAGGGTCCTCCTCCTTTTGTGTCCTACCTGATCATGCACCTCCATTACTGTGCACCCATGCTATGCATTTGAGTGAACCTAACTTGCCTAATCTCCATGCTCCCTTCCAGGCACTGACTAAGCATTACCTTGTACTCCTACTGTGCTGTGTGATCTGGTTTTCTTGTATTCCTGTATTGTCATATTGCTGTTTGTCACCCCTAAATATTGTCTGTAACGTAAATTAATGTCCAGCGCTGCGTAATATGTTGGCGCTTTATAAATACAATAAATAATAATAATAATAATATGTGGTTGGAGTGAAAGGGGTTAAAAACTATTTTTTAAAATTATTTTGTTATGTACAATTATGTATATGGGTGTATTTTTAGATTTTGGCTACAATATGTTGCCACACTTTTTCCTTTGTACAGTAAACAGAACAGAGGAAGTATAAAGCCCGCTTTCATTCATTATAGGCACTTTCCCAATTAACCAATTTTGGATTAGTGGAATTGCGACAAAGGAGAACAGAAAGGCGTGTGTGATTTGGAGCAGACGGGTAAATGAACAAATACACCTATCTATGCCCCTGGTGTGCAAGAGACTCTTTAAGGGGCATAGATATGCGTAGCAGTGGTGGAGAAGCAGTTAAGGAGAAACCATGACCAAGAATTGAACCCCATCCCAATCAGTAGCTGATGCCCCCTTTCTCATGAGAATCTTTTCCTTTTCACAAACGGATCATCAGGGGACTCTGTATGGCTGATATTGGGGTGAAACCCCTCCCATAGTGGGATGTCAGGACCATGGTCCTGACAGTTTCCTGTCTGTGAACCTGATTGCATTGTGAAAAATAACAGCTGTTTACAGCTGGGTCCAACTGCAAAAAAAGCAAACAGCATCTTCTTCCACTGACGTCACCTGCCAGCAGTAAAAATGTCACAATGTGGTAAATGTCAGTATGTAAATCAGGGAGAGGAAAGATTTTCCAATGGGGAAAAACGCACTAAATCATTCATACAGAAGTATTGTAAAAATTAGGAATTTTTTTATTACATTATTTTCACTGGAGTTGCTCTTTAAGAATCTAAACTCAGAACTTCCTCTCTGCTCCAAAAAATAAGCCACAGCATGATAGTGTTTATTGAAAAAAAAATACTCATTACGATTTATGGAAATCCTAAAAAAAAAAAAAAAAAGTTTATGGAAATCCTAAAAAAGAAAATATGATGAAGTTTTCACTTGAATTCACTTTCCATGGACCACAGAAAGCATTAAGCCTCAGATTTTGCTCCTGGCAGGGCTCATTTAGTCTCTTCACAGCTACTGATAAGAACTTTGATCTGGCTAAACAAACACAGAACACAGCGCAGTGGAGTTTTTCTGCAATTTAATGTGGAATAAAGACTGTGCAAGAGGTCGGGTTTGATTTAAGGACATATCCATGGGACTTTCAATGAGGAATGTCTAATGACTTAAATGTTACACTACTGTTTTGCAAAACTTTATTTGTACACAAATCCTTAAAATCAAAAGACTCAGTGGAGAGACAGAGATCCTCTCCTCTGTGTAAGGCTGGGATGGCAAACCGGTCCTACAAGGACCGAGGTCCTCACACATTTTTGACACAGCTCAAAATAATTGATGGGTCTGAATCAGGAAAGGTGTGGTCCATCAGGTAATAAACATTCTTCTCTTTTTCAGTCCATCCTAAACACTGGCATGGATCTGGCCCTACAGGCCTGGAGTTCGACACCTGTGGTGTAAGGAGACCATACAGTGAGGCATAATTTACAATTAAAGCATCCCTCACTTCTGGCTGAAATGCACACCATGCTAGAAACTGTTGTTCTGTAAACCCCACATAGAGCTTTTTGCCAGTAACACTAGAACGCTTTTCAAAAGTCTCTCATCACAGCCTGTGTGAAAAAAAATATCTTGTTTACCAAACTGTTTGTAACAATTTGTGACTGCATCGATGCTAGAGACTAGAGCCATAACATATAGCTAGGTTCCACTTCTCACTATTCACAGAGGAATGGTTTACTATTAGTTTCTGCCCTGCTTACACACACACTGCTTTTTCACAGATCATATAAGAACAAATGAGGGATTTTTCGATACAGAGAAGGATCTGAAAAGAAGGACCTGTACTTTTTCCTTACTTGGATGCGTCTCCCCTCCCCCCATTCAGAATGAGATCAAACCTGGCTGTAAACTGTTTACTTTAGACTGTGAGGCAGAGAGAGTGAGACACAGGATCAGGCCCACAGAGCTGCAGCTGATGTTATTTACACACATTTGAAGGCAGGGGTGAGCCTGGGGTGCCTGGCACCTGGGTGCAAGATTTTCTCTGGCGCCTATGGGAGTGGTTAAATTAACCACGCCCAACCACATAACCACACCCATGTCCTTCCTAATCACACCCACACCTTCCACCTCTTTACGCATGCATGTGATACCCCATTCCTACCCCTCTTCCATGGGCTTGCTCCTGGCTGGCTTTGGCTTCCTGCGAGTGACAGTCTGCTAGTCTCTGGACTGACTCAGGCTGAGAGGCTCTGCGAGTGCGACGCAGTCACACACTGCGTATTTATGGCTGCCTGCGGCCACCCTACTCTCGCTCGCTGACATCGGGTCCTCCCCCCTGCCAAGCCCAAGGTGGGCTGCCTGTATCTTTCCCGTTGCGCCACACAGCCTGCCAGTGTTGCCAACCTTTCACGTTATTTTTTACTGACAAATACCTAAAAATTTACTGACAAAAGATTATTTTTACTGACAAAAATTCCCCACTAAATGCACATAAGAGACAGCTTTTCCCCATGTAAATGCACATAACGAGAGACTGCTTTTCCCCATGTAAATGCACATAACGAGAGACTGCTTTTCCCCATGTAAATGCACATAACGAGAGACTGCTTTTCCCCATGTAAATGCACATAACAAGAGACTGCTTTTCACCAGCAAATGCACATAACAAGAGACTGCTTTTCACCAGCAAATGCACATAACAAGAGACTGCTTTTCACCAGCAAATGCACATAACAAGAGACTGTTTTTCACCAGCAAATGCACATAACAAGAGACTGCTTTTCACCAGCAAATGCACATAACAAGAGACTGCTTTTCACCAGCAAATGCACATAACAAGAGACTGCTTTTCACCAGCAAATGCACATAACAAGAGACTGCTTTTCACCAGCAAATGCACATAACAAGAGACTGCTTTTCACCAGCAAATTCACATAACAAGAGACTGCTTTTCACCAGCAAATGCACATAATGACAAACAGCCAGTGTCCCCAGGATATGTAGCCAGGGGGTATATGTGCCCGGGATAGGTAGCCAGGGGGTATATGTGCCCGGGATAGGTAGCCAGGGGGTATATGTGCCCGGGATAGGTAGCCAGGGGGTATATGTGCCCGGGATAGGTAGCCAGGGGGTATATGTGCCCGGGATAGGTAGCCAGGGGGTATATGTGCCCAGGATAGGTAGCCAGGGGGTATATGTGCCCAGGATAGGTAGCCAGGGGGTATTATGTGCCCAGGATAGGTAGCCAGGGGGTATTATGTGCCCAGGATAGGTAGCCAGGGGGTAATATGTGCCCAGGATAGGTAGCCAGGGGGTAATATGTGCCCAGGATAGGTAGCCAGGGGGTAATATGTGCCCAGGATAGGTAGCCAGGGGGTAATATGTGCCCAGGATAGGTAGCCAGGGGGTAATATGTGCCCAGGATAGGTAGCCAGGGGGTAATATGTGCCCAGGATAGGTAGCCAGGGGGTAATATGTGCCCAGGATAGGTAGCCAGGGGGTATTATGTGCCCAGGATAGGTAGCCAGGGGGTATTATGTGCCCAGGATAGGTAGCCAGGGGGTATTATGTGCCCAGGATAGGTAGCCAGGGGGTATTATGTGCCCAGGATAGGTAGCCAGGGGGTATTATGTGCCCAGGATAGGTAGCCAGGGGGTATTATGTGCCCAGGATAGGTAGCCAGGGGGTATTATGTGCCCAGGATAGGTAGCCAGGGGGTAATATGTGCCCAGGATAGGTAGCCAGGGGGTAATATGTGCCCAGGATAGGTAGCCAGGGGGTAATATGTGCCCAGGATAGGTAGCCAGGGGGTAATATGTGCCCAGGATAGGTAGCCAGGGGGTAATATGTGCCCAGGATAGGTAGCCAGGGGGTAATATGTGCCCAGGATAGGTAGCCAGGGGGTAATATGTGCCCAGGATAGGTAGCCAGGGGGTAATATGTGCCCAGGATAGGTAGCCAGGGGGTAATATGTGCCCAGGATAGGTAGCCAGGGGGTAATATGTGCCCAGGATAGGTAGCCAGGGGGTAATATGTGCCCAGGATAGGTAGCCAGGGGGTAATATGTGCCCAGGATAGGTAGCCAGGGGGTAATATGTGCCCAGGATAGGTAGCCAGGGGGTAATATGTGCCCAGGATAGGTAGCCAGGGGGTAATATGTGCCCAGGATAGGTAGCCAGGGGGTAATATGTGCCCAGGATAGGTAGCCAGGGGGTAATATGTGCCCAGGATAGGTAGCCAGGGGGTAATATGTGCCCAGGATAGGTAGCCAGGGGGTAATATGTGCCCAGGATAGGTAGCCAGGGGGTAATATGTGCCCAGGATAGGTAGCCAGGGGGTAATATGTGCCCAGGATAGGTAGCCAGGGGGTATAGGGTCCCCGTTTAGGTAGTGACAGGAGCGCACCCAATCCTCCCCTCCCGCCGCTGCTGCCTCTGCCGCCGCCGCTCCCTCCTCACCTTGCAGCAGCTTCAGACCTCAATCAGCGGGCGACCCGACCAGTAAGAAGGCGCCAGGCGCACCCGCTCTATATGCGGAAGTGATGTCACTTCCGCATATCAGTGCGGCGTGCTAGGTCCTAGCGCCCGCCCGCCTGATCGAGGTCTGACGCGGCGCCGGCGGCTAGAGGGAGGGAGGGAGCGAGCGAGCGGCGGCCACAGGGGGAGAGCGGCGGCCGGGCGGCGCCTCTCAGAGGCAGGCGCCTGGGTGCCTTGCACCCGCAGCACCCGCCCAGGCTCGGCCCTGTTTGAAGGTATAGTTTTGCTTTATATTATTCTGAACACATTGTACTTACAGGATTAGAGTTAGTGAAGATTGTTTCTGTATGCAAGATGTGCTGGACACAGTCCTCCATAGTAATGCCCACAGTGAAAACTGTTCTCTGTAAATGTCATATTTTCTTCACATAAAACATGAGAAGATGTAAAAAGCCGTTGTATTGCTATTTGCTAGTAATTACTGGAATTATATGTAGCATTTAGAATTTTAGGCAACTTTGATAGTTGTCCTTTAAGCACTGTGTTCAATGTGATAGCCCTATAGTACTACCACTGCAACGGGATGTGGCGCTTTTTGTACACAGTGACAGACTGTGAGAATTGTGAAAGGGCCCTAAGTGTTATCACCGTAACATAAATGTTTTATGATCTCTTATTAGTTTTCAGAAGAGCTGTGGCTGCCTGCCATCTGACTTCCCTGACTGCAGAAAAAAAGCACTGTTTTTATATACATTGCAGTAAAAAAAATCAAAAGGGACCACAGGCTTGTTTTAAGTAGGATTGGGATTCCACATACACATGGTTATCTCCTCACGTGTCACATGACAGTTCAGGTATGCTTTAAAGGGGCGCTACAGCGAAAAACCTAAAATTTAAAATATGTACAAACATATACAAATAAGAAGTACATTTTTCCAGAGTAAAATGAGCCATCAGATACTTTTCTTCTATGTTGCTGTCACTTACAGTAGATAGTAGAAATCTGACAGAAGTGACAGGTTTTGGACTAGCCCATCACTTTATAGGGGATTCTAAAGGCTTTATTTATTTTCAAAAGCACTTAGTGAATGGCAGTTTCTCTGTCCAACTACCAAAAAAACTGTGGAGAGATCAGGGAGGCTGGCCAGCATCATTGTTTAAATCCTTTTTAGGGAGTGTTTATAAAGAATAAAAGTCTTGCTGAGAATTCCCTACGAAGAGATGGACTAGTCTAAAACCTGTCACTTCTGTCAGATTTCTACTGCCTACTGTAAGTGACAGCAACATAGGAGAAAAGTAATGTATGGCTCATTTTACTCTGAAAAAACGTACTTCTTATTTGTTTATTTTGGACATATTTTAAATTTTACAATTTTTCGCCATAGTGCCCCTTTAAGCTTTCTGGCAGTATAATTAATTCCGGACTTTAGGGTCCTAAAGTGGCTCAATTTATTTGCACACTTTCAGACCCTAAAATCCGGAAATAATCATACTGCACGGAGATCTGCAACAGCCCATCATTTACTCACCTTCCTGGGATCCAGCACTGCAATTTTACCTCTCTCTTCCGGGTGGCACTGTAACCCTGTAATGAGATTGCCGCCGGTTGTCATGACGACATATGGCAATCTCACCACAGGGATGCAAAGCCTCCGAGTACAGGAAGGAGAATGGCTGCCAGCATCTAGATCCCGGGGAGGTGAGTTGAAACGCCCACTGCGTGTTGCACTCTGCATAGAGCTCCCGGTGGCTACTACGAGTCAGGTTCCTGCTCTGAGCTGCGGTTCTCTGACCTGAGCCTGACTCCGGGTTACCACCAGGGAGGTTAAGGCCTCACCCCAGGTGTAAATGTGTGAGATTATTTTGTCTGCGTATGTGCTCTGTGATTAGCAGTGACATCAGCGTGAGAGGTGCTGTCGCTGTGTACCTGAGCGAGCGTAGATTCACCGCTCATAGGAACAAACCATGTAGACAGGGGGGGGGGGGGGGGGGATAACAATCTGTTGTGTGAGACGCTCCCCTACAGATCATTACAGCATGAAAAGCTGTGGTGTCAGGTTTCACACACAATTATACATGTTTATAACAAGATACATTTCCTCTGTTCTCCATGCAGACAGAAGCAGCTGCAGTTCAGCTACTTAGAGCCTTCTCACACACGGGTGTAACAGATGTAGTGTGAGGGAATCCCCCCTCCCCTCAGACTTGGCCAGACTTGCCATCAGTGAAGAGTGAAAGGAATTTGATACAGTAAACAATAGAGATAAGCAAGTGAAATGTATACATCATTATTTACCAGCCCTTCAGGAACTCTCTCAATCCCAGGTTAAAAAAAACAAGGGGCTATAGCTGGCGTCACCGCGTATTTGCCCGACTCTCCCGCTGCCCTGACCACCTGGACTCCCTCCATGTGCAACTAGCTCGGACTACCTTTAAGGGCTAGATACAGCAACATTGCTCCACCGTCTGGAGACATCTTGGAGTCTGGAGACAAACAAAGTACACAGCAATCACTATCGGTGAGCCGAGAGACTGCTGGCTGTTGGCTGAAGGCATGTATGCCTGTACGGAATGTACTCAGCCAATGCACACCTGCACACTGACAGTGCGTTCATGATGTTCAGCTGACATGGATGATGTGATGCTTCTGCTATCTGCCACTATATAACTGCTTGCTGTGCATCTATCGCTTGGAGGAGACTCATGTGTTTTATATGTGCTGCATCTAACAAAGCTTAACCATTTCCGGACCGAGGTGATAGAGATCTACGCACTGTTTTAATGGGCTCCTGGCTGGCAGGGCGTAGATCTCTATCACCGGCGCCGCCGCTCCCCGCTGCGATCGTGCGCACCGAATCGGCTGCACTTAGCTGTCTTATGACAGCTAAGGCTTCCGGGTATCGGCAGGAGCCGTCACTGATTGGCTCCCTGCCGTGTGATCGCTGTGAGCCAATCACAGGGATCACCCTCCGAAAGGCAACATAGTTGCCGTTCCGCCTCCCTCTCCGCCTCCCTCTCCCTGTCACTGTGGATTTTGTGTGACAGGGAGAGACGCACAGCCTGCAGCCGTGACAGGCTGTGCGATTTTAGTGTAAAAAACACTTTTTTTTATCCAGATCTCCCCCCCATGTATCCCTTGATCCCCTCCCAACCACCTATATATATATATATATATATATATATATATATATATATATATAGATCTATATATATATATATATAGATCTATATATATATATATATATATATATAGATAGATAGATAGATAGATAGATAGATAGATAGATAGATATAGATAGATAGATATCTATATATATATCTATCTATCTATATATACATATATATATATATATATATATATATATATTTTACTGGATTGTGATTTTAACCACTTGCCGACCGCCCCTACCTAGGGGCGGCGGCAAAGTGGAGCCCGCAACGACCGCAATACGCCGATCGGCGGCGGCTCGTTGCGGACTAGATGGCCTGGGATCGCACGCTGGATGTGCCCACCCGCGACGTCAACCCGCCAGCCAATTAGCAGCTGCGGCGGGTTGTTAACCCCCGATCTGCCGCATGTAAAGCGGATAATACGCTTTGTAATGTATACAAAGCGTATTATACAGGCTGCCTCCTGCCCTGGTGGTCCCAGTGATTGAGGGACCACCAGGGCAGGTTGCAGCCCTCCTATTAAGTACCCAAGCACACTGATCCTGCCCCCTGATCGCCCACTGCACCCATCAGACCCCCCCTGCCCACCCCTCAGACACCTGTTTGCACCCAATCACAGCCCTAATCACCCATTAATCACTCCCTGTCACTATCTCAACGCTATTTTTTAGATTAGGTCCTAAACTGCCCCCTGGGGGCTCCTGAACACCCCCCCACACACACACCCTCAGATCCTCCCTAGACCCTCCCCCCTGTGTACTGTATACATCTATTCTTCCCTATAATCACCCACTGATCACCTGTCAATCACCCATCAATCACCCCCTGTCACCACCTGTCACTGCCACCCATCAGATCAGACCCTAACCTGCCTTTTGTGGGCACCTGATCACCCACCCACACCCTCAGATTGCGTGCAGACCCACCCTCAGATCACCTCCGAAAGTGCATTGTTTACATCTGTTCTCCCCTCTAATCATCCACTGATCACCCATCAATCACCCCGTCACCACCTGTCACTGCTACCCATCAGATCAGACACTAATCTGCCCCTTGTGGGCACCCAATCACCCGCCCACACCCTCAATTAGCCCCCCAGACCCCCTCTGATCAACTTGCCAGTGCATTGCTTGCATATATTCTCCTCTGTAATCACCTACTGATCACCTATCAACCACCCCGTCACCCCCTGTCACCACCTGTCACTGCTACCCATCAGATCAGGCCCTAATATGCCCCCTGCGGGCTTCTGATCACCCGGCCAAACCCTCACCCGCCCCACCGCAGTGACAGAAATTTTTTTTCTGATCACTGCTGGTACGACTTAATTGCCATGTCCAGGTCACGATTTGAGAACATTCCTGCACTTCAGTGCCAATACAACCTGTCATCTAAGAAGCCACCCTGCTTATGACCGGTTCCACAAAATTCGGCCCCTCATAGATCACCTGTCATCAAAATTTGCAGATGCTTATACCCCTGAACAGTCATTTTGAGGCATTTGGTTTCCAGACTACTCCTCGTGGTTTTGGGCCCCTAAAATGCCAGGGCAGTATAGGAACCCCACAAGTGACCCCATTTTAGAAAGAAGACACCCCAAGGTATTCCGTTAGGTGTATGATGAGTTCATAGAAGATTTTATTTTTTGTCAAAAGTTAGCGGAAATTGATTTTTATTGTTTTTTTTCACAAAGTGTCATTTTCCACTAACTTGTGACAAAAAATAAAATCTTCTATGAACTCACCATACACCTAACGGAATACCTTGGGGTGTCTTCTTTCTAAAATGGGGTCACTTGTGGGGTTTCTATACTGCCCTGGCATTTTAGGGGCCCTAAACCGTGAGGAGTAGTCTAGAAACCAAATGCCTCAAAATGACCTGTGAATAGGACGTTGGGCCCCTTAGCGCACCTAGGCTGCAAAAAAGTGTCACACATGTGATATCGCCGTACTCAGGAGAAGTAGTATAATGTGTTTTGGGGTGTATTTTTACACATACCCATGCTGGGTGGGAGAAATATCTCTGTAAAGGGACAATTGTGTGTAAAAAAAATCTAAACATTTTAATTTACAGAGATATTTCTCCCACCCAGCATGGGTATGTGTAAAAATACACCCCAAAACACATTATACTACTTCTCCTGAGTACGGCGATACCACATGTGTGACACTTTTTTGCAACCTAGGTGCGCTAAGAGGCCCAACGTCCTATGAGTACCTTTAGAATTTCACAGGTCATTTTGAGGCATTTGGTTTCTAGACTACTCCTCACGGTTTAGGGCTCCTAAAATGCCAGGGCATTATAGGAACCCCACAAGTGACCCCATTTTAGAAAGAAGACACCCCAAGGTATTCAATTAGGTGTATGGGGAATTCATAGAAGATTTTATTTTTGTCACAAGTTAGTGGAAAATGACACTTTGTGAAAAAAACAATAAAAATCAATTTCCGCTAACTTGCGAGAAAAAAAATGAAATCTTCTATGAACTCCGCATACTACTAACGGAATACCGTGGGGTGTCTTCTTTCTAAAATGGGGTCACTTGTAGGGTTCCTATACTGTCCTGGCATTGTAGGGGCCCTAAACCGTGAGGAGTAGTCTAGAAAATAAATGCCTCAAAATGACCTGTGAAATCCTAAAGGTACTCATAGGACTTTGGGCCCCTTAGCGCAGTTAGGGTGCAAAAAAGTGTCACACATGTGGTATCGCCGTACTCAGGAGAAGTAGTATAATGTGTTTTGGGGTGTATTTTTACACATATCCATGCTGGGTGGGAGAAATATCTCTGTAAATGGACAATTGTGTGTAAAAAAAATCAAAAGAAATCTCATTTACAGAGATATTTCTCCCACCCATCATGGGTATGTGTAAAAATACACCCCAAAACACATTATACTATTTCTCCTGAGTAAGGCGATACCACATGTGTGACATTTCTTTTGCAGCCTAGGTGCGCTAAGGGGCCCAAAGTCCTATGAGCACCTTTAGGCTTTACAGGGGTGCTTACAATTTAGCACCCCCAAAATGCCAGGACAGTAAACACACCCCACAAATGACCCCATTTTGGAAACTAGACACTTCAAGGTATTCAGAGAGGGGCATGGTGAGTCCGTGGCAGATTTCATTTTTTTTTTTGGTCACCAGTTAGCAGAAATGGAAACTTTTTTTATTTATTTTTTTGTCACAAAGAAAAGTGTCATTTTCCGCTAACTTGTGACAAAAGATAAAATCTTGTATGAACTCACCATGCCTCTTAGTGAATACTTTGGGGTGTCTTCTTTCCAAAATGGGGTCATTTGGGGGGTATTTATACTATCCTGGAATTCTAGCACCTCATGAAACCTGACAGGTGCTCAGAAATGAGAGAGATGCTTCAAAATGGGAAAATTCAATTTTTGCACCATAGTTTGTAAACGCTATAACTTTTACCCAAACCAATAAATATACACTGAATGGGGTTTTTTTTATCAAAAACATGTTTGTCCACATTTTTCGCGCTGCATGTATACAGAAATTTTACTTTATTTGAAAAATGTCAGCACAGAAAGTTAAAAAAATCATTTTTTTGCCAAAATTCATGTCTTTTTTGATGAATATAATAAAAAGTAAAAATCGCAGCAGCAATCAAATAGCACCAAAAGAAAGCTGTATTAGTGACAAGAAAAGGAGGTAAAATTCATTTAGATGGTAGCTTGTATGACTGAGTAATAAACGATTAAAGCTGCAGTGGTCTGAATGGAAAAAAGGCTCTGGTCCTTAAGGGGTGAAAAGACTGCGGTCCTTAAAGAGACTCCGTAACAAAAATTGCATCCTGTTTTTTATCATCCTACAAGTTCAAAAAGCTATTCTAATGTGTTCTGGCTTACTGCAGCACTTTCTACTATAACAGTCTCTGTAATAAAGCAATGTATCTTTCCCTTGTCAGACTTGTCAGCCTGTGTCTGGAAGGCTGCCAAGTTCTTCAGTGTTGTGGTTCTGCTATGAACTCCCCCTTCCAGGCCCCTCTCTGCACACTGCCTGTGTGTTATTTAGGATTAGAGCAGTTTCTCTCTTCTCTCTTATCTTTTACAAGCTGGATAAATCGTCCTCTGAGCTGGCTGGGCTTTCACATACTGAAGAATTACAGACAAGGGCAAAGCTGTTTGCAGGAAGAAACAAGCAGCCTGAAACTTCAGTGCAAGAGAACAGGGGGAAAGAAACACACAAATGATCTCTTGAGATTCAAAAGGAAGGGTGTATACAGCCTGCTTGTGTATGGAAGTATTTTCTATGTGTGGACATACTGTACATCAACCTACTTCCTGTTTTGGTGGCCATTTTGTTTGTTTATAAACAAACTTTTAAAAACTGTTTTTAACCACTTTTAATGCGGCGAGGAGCGGCGAAATTGTGTCAGAGGGTAATAGGAGATGTCCCCTAACGCACTGGTATGTTTACTCTTGTGCGATTTTAACAATACAGATTCTCTTTAAGTGGTTAAGCTTACACGACCACTGCTGTGATAAACGTGGCTTTGATACTAGTCTGTTATGACATTTTGCTGTTGCATCTGCCTGCTATGCATTTGCTGGTTTAAGGGGGACTGCCATTACTCTGCAATCATTGAAAAAGTGGAGAATTTCAATTTCAATAATATCTGAACTGTGTGGTCCAACGCGGTTTATGACCTGTATCCAATCATTTGGCAGTATATATGTGGAGAAACTCTCACAGAATTAATACTTTCACAAACATATGATTTATCTTGACGTATATTGAGGTGCACCTCATTTATTTGTTAAAGGGCTTTGCTGTATGATATGCATGGATGGATGGATGCATGGAGCTCCTAGGTAGTGGATATAGGGTAGCTAGGTACTGAGGTTCGGGCAATTTTAAGAATTTTTTATATATATATATATATATATATATATATATATATATATATATATATATGTTTTGATACTATTAAAGTTTATACATTTTTGATAAAAACATCTTTGTGTGTATTTTTGGTATGTATCATCCACCTTGTGGTTCCTTCCTATAAAGTTTTGTGCTAAAAAAACATGTTAATCCATAATGTTCCTTTAAGTAAAACATTAGCAGCTAGCTAACATACAATTAGCGCGGTATGAGATGTAATAAAATGGACAGTGTAACCTCTACTGCACCTCACTAATGTAACTCTATTACAACCACTCTGTACACTGCTGACCACTAAAAGCCACAGAAACAATAACCAAATTCTGTGCATCACCGATTTTCATATATAAATAATTTAATTGAACGTCATAAATTAAACTAGCATAAGGCTTCTGTATGAAGAGGGCTTTTACGGATTCCACTGTGTTAATAAAACACCATTAATACGTATTTCTGTACGTCCCTCTTCAGTTGTAGTGACGGTCACTTCTCCAAGTCCTTCCTCAGTATAAGTGATCTCCCGTCTTTGTCTATAACCAGCCTGTGGAGAAAGAATGATATTTAGTGTCTGCAAAAGAAAAACATTGCTTATCTCACTAATAAAGATTAGTCATCAAAGGACCACTATCGCAAAACTGTAAAATTTAAAATGCATGTAAACACATTAAAATAAGAATTACATTTCTTCCAGAGTACAATGAGCCGTAAATGACTGTTCTCCTATGTTGCTGTCACTTACAGTAGTAGAAATTTGACAGAACAGACAGGTTTTGGAGCAGATCATCTCCTCATGGGGGCAGGGCCGAGCCTGGGCGGGTGCTGCGGGTGCAAAGCACCCAGGCGCCTGTCTCCGACAGGCGCCGCCCGGCCGCCGCTTACCCCCTCTGGCCGCCGCTCCCTCCCTCCCTCTAGCCGCCGGGTGTGCGCCGCGTCAGACCTCGATCAGGCGGCGACCAATAGTGCGGGCGCTAGGACCTAGCACGCCGCACTGATATGCGGAAGTGACATCACTAGCCGCCGCCGCTCCCTCCTCACCTGCAGCATCAGTCAGACCTCAGTACCAGCGGGCGACCCGACCAGAGCGGGCGCCGGACGCACCCGCTCTGGTCGGGTCGCCCGCTGGTACTGAGGTCTGACTGATGCTGCAGGTGAGGGGGGAGCGGCGGCGGCTAGAGGGAGCGAGCGAGTGAGCTGGCTGGCTCCTGTCACTCACTAACTAAAGGGGGTCCCTATACCTGGCTACATTTACTGGGACATATACCCCTGCCTACATATACTGGGCACATATACACCCTGACTACATATACTGGGCACATATACCCCTGGCTACATATACTGGGACATATACCCCCTGCCTACATATACTGGGGACATATACCCCCTGGCTACATATACTGGGACACAGGGCCATTTCTACGGCCGTGTGGCCCGTGTCACCACCCTGAGCGCTGCTGGGAGGGGGGCGCTGTGATGCAGGGGGGAGCCGCAGCCACGAGGAGGGCAGCCTGACGTCTCCCTCCCTTCCACTCCCTGGGCCGCCCTCCGTGCGATCTCCCCTCGGACTGCAGAGTAATGCAGCAGGGAAGCGCTATAGAAAACTACTCACCTCCCTAGTTCCGATCGCTGCTCTCTCGCCGCCAGTCTCATCTCTCCATAGAAACTGATCCACACACATGCTGCTTCCGGCTAAACAGGAAGCAGCGTGTGTATGTATCAGCGTCTATGCAGAGAGAGAGGAGACTGGCGGCGAGAGAGCAGCGATCGGAACCAGGGAGAAGAGTCGTTTTCTATAGCGCTTCCCTGCTGCATTACTCTGCAGTCCGAGGGGAGATTGCACGGAGGGCGGCCCGGGGAGTGGAAGGGAGGGAGAGGTCTGGCTGCCCTCCCCGCGGCTGCGGCTCCCCCTCCATCATGGGGGGCACCTACCTAACCTATATTGGGGCAGCTACCTATCTAACCTATCCTGGGGGGCACCTACCTATCTAACCTATACTGGGGGGCACATACCTATCTAACCTATCCTAGGGGGCACCTACCTAATCTAACCTATACTGGGGGGCACCTACCTAATCTAACCTATACTGGGGGGCACCTACCTAATCTAACCTATACTGGGGCAGCTACCTATCTAACCTATCCTGGGGGGCACCTACCTATCTAACCTATCCTGGGGGGCACCTACCTATCTAACCTATCCTGGGGGGCACCTACCTAATCTAACCTATCCTGGGGTGCACCTACCTAATCTAACCTATACTGGGGGGCACCTACCTAATCTAACCTATACTGGGGGGCACCTATCTAATCTAACTTATACTGGGGGGCACCTACCTAATCTAACCTATACTGGGGGCAGCTACCTATCGAACCTATACTGGGGGCAGCTACCTATCTAACCTATACTGGGGGCAGCTACCTATCTAACCTATACTGGGGGGCACCTACCTATCTAACCTATACTGGGGGCACCTACCTATCTAACCTATACTGGGGGGCAGCTACCTATCTAACCTGGGGGGCACCTACCTAATCTAACCTGTACTGAGGGGGCAGCTACCTAATCTAACCTATACAGGGGGGCACCTACCTATCTAACCTATACTGGGGGGCAGCTACCTATCTAACCTATAGTGGGAGCATTAACTTATCTAACCTGTATTGGGGGCACCTACCTACCTAGCTAGCCTATACAGGTGACAACTGTACTGGCTACCTATATTGGAGGCACCTACCTAACTAACCTATGCTGGGGGCATCTACCTATCTAACCTATGCTAGGGGCAACTATTCTGGCTACCTATATTAGAGGCACCCACCTAGCTAACCTGTACTGGGGGCGCCTACTACCTATCTAATTTATACCGGGGACGTCTGCCTATCTAACCTATACTGGGGGCAACTATACTGGCTACCTATACTGGAGGCACCTACCTGGCTAACCTATACCGGAGGCAACTATACTGGCTCACCTATGCCTGGCTACCTATACTGGGGGGACCTATAGCTGGCTACCTATACTGGGGTACCTATTCTGGTGGAATCTATACTGAGTGCAACTAAACCTGGCTAACCTATACTGCGGGCACCCACACCTTACGGGGGGGGGGGGGGGGGCGCAATTCTTACACCCTCGCCCTGGGTGCATTTTAGCCTAGAAACTGCACTGCTGGGACATATACCCCTGGCTACATATACTGGGACATATACCCCCTGCCTACATATACTGGGCACATATACCTATGGCTACATATACTGGGCACATATACCCCTGGCTACATATACTGGGCACATATATCCCTGGCTACATATACTGGGCACATATACCCCTGGCTACATATACTGGGCACATATACCCCCTGGCTACATATACTGGGACATATATCCCTGGCTACATATACTGGGACATATAACCCCTGCCTACATATACTGGGGACATATACCCCCTGGCTACATATACTGGGACATATACCCCCTGGCTACATATACTGGGACATATATCCCTGGCTACATATACTGAGACATATACCCCCTGGCTACATATACTGGGGACATATACCCCTGGCTACATATACTGGGACATATACCCCCTGGCTACATATACTGGGACATATACCCCCTGGCTACATATACTGGGCACATATACCTCTGGCTACATATACTGGGCACATATACCCCCTGACTACATATACTGGGACATATACCCCCTGCCTACATATACTGGGACATATACCCCCTGCCCACATATACTGGGACATATACCCCCTGCCTACATATACTGGGACATATACCCCCTGCCTACATATACTGGGACATATAACCCCTGCCTACATATACTGGGCACATATACCTCTGGCTACATATACTGGGCACATATACCTCTGGCTACATATACTGGGACATATATCCCTGGCTACATATACTGGGACTGTCTGTCATTACGTGCATTTACTGGTGAAACGCTGTCTCTTATGTGCATTTAGTGGGGAAATTTCGTCAGTAAAAATAATCTTTAGTCTGTAAATTTTTAGGTATTTGTCAGAAAAAAATAACGTGAAAGGTTGGCAACACTGGCAGGCTGCGCGGTGCAACGGGAAAGATACAGGCAGCCCACCTCACGCTTGGGCTTGGCGGGGGAGGAGCCGACGACAGCGAGCGAGAGTAGGGTGGCCGTAGGCGGCCATAAATATGCAGTGTGTGACTGCGTCGCACTCGCAGAGCCTCTCAGCCTGAGTCAGTCCAGAGACTAGCAGACTCGCAGGCAGCCAAAGCCAGCCAGGAGCAAGCCCATGGAAGAGGGGTAGGAATGGGGTATCACATGCATGCATAAAGAGGTGGAAGGTGTGGGTGTGATTAGGCAGGACATGGGTGTGGTTATGTGGTTGGGCACGTTTCATTTAACCACTCCCATAGGCACCAGAGAAAATCCTGCACCCAGGTGCCAGGCACCCCAGGCTCACCCCTGCATGAGGGATTTTCATGGGTTTATTTCTTTTCAAAAGCATTTAGCGAAAAGGTAGTTGCTCAGTCCAACGGCCAAAAAACTGTGACGTGAGCAGGGAAGCTGGCAAGCATCTTTGCATAAATTCTTTTCATCCCACCCTTTTCTCCCATGAGGAGATGGAGTAGTCCAAAACCTGTCGGTTTTGTCAGATTTTTACTACCTACTGTAAGTGACAGTAACATAGTATAAAAGCAATTTATGGCTCATTTTACTCTGGAAGAAATGTACTTCCAGAGGCACATCTAGCCATTCTGTCCAGGTGAGAAAACCTGTGGCGCCCCCCCCCCCAATGGCGCCCCCATGAAAATAATAGTAATGTGGCAATGTTTCCCCAGGAAATAACCGTAATGCGGCAATGTTTCACCAGAAAATGTAATACGACAATGTTTCGCCAGAAATTACACTTATTGAAGCAGCGTTTCACCATAAAATACATGTAAGAAAGAAAATACATGTAAGGAAGAAGGCAAACGGGACAGAAGAAGGCACAAGGGTCAGAAGAAGTCAAAGGAGGACAGAAGGAGGCACAAGGGTACAGAAAGAGGCACACGGGGTCATAATGAGGCACAATGGGGGAAAAAGGAGACACAAAGGAGGACAGAAGGAGGTACACAGAGGGGCAGAAGGAGGTAGGGGATAGGAGAAGGCATGAGGACCAGAAGGAGGCACAAAAGAGAACAAAAGGAGGGACTGAAGGAGGCACACAGGGGGATAGAAAGATGCACAAGGCACAGAGGTGGCAGCTGCTTCCAACTTACGCCAAGTAGATATAGTAGAAGCACGTAATAGAACACCCATGGGGCGGGGCTTAGTCCTGGAGTGGGGCTTAATTTGAGGGGGTGGGGCTTAATTCAGCAACATGGCGCCCCCTCAGGACCAATGGCACTCCAGGCAATGGCCTGTACTGCCTATGCCTAGAGGCTCCCCTGTGTACTTCTTATTTGAATGTGTTTACATGCATTTTAAATGTGACGATATTCAAATAGTAGTCCTTTAATATGTAAATTGCAATCTAACAGTCGCTAATATGGAACATTAGTAAGGCACATTCACACTACACCAATGTCCTGAATGCTACTGTTTCTTGTAATGCAAGTGTAGGCAGCATGGAACTGTTATGTATTGGAACAGTTTCTCTGCTTTACATCATATTTCCTACAGCATACCTCATCACAATACATGTAGCATATTGCACTGGCGTATCTAGAGGGGAGCAGGAATGGCTCATGCCATGGGTACCAAAGCACTATGAGCGCTATGCCTGCCCCTGTGCGTCCCCGTCACTCAGATCAGATTAATTTTATCTGTGGAGCAAAGCTACTTAATTTATGTATATAGGGCACACTTGGCTATTTAATTTGTTTACCATGAGGCACCTGGCTTCTTGATTATTTTATTTGGAGGTGTGTGACTACTCAATTATTTTATCTGGAGGCATGTGACTACTTGATGAATTATCTGGAGGCATGTGACTACTTGATGAATTATCTGGAGGCATGTGACTACTTGATGAATTATCTGGAGGCATGTGACTACTTGATGAATTATCTGGAGGCATGTGACTACTTGATGAATTATGTGGAGGCAGGTGACCACTTGATTCTTTTATCGGGAATCTTGTGACTTTTTAACCTCCTTGGTGGTAAGCGCGCGCAGGAGGTTTTCTCCGGCCCTGCTGGGCCGATTTGTTTATTTTTTTTTTTTGCTCGATCGCCGCTATCCGTCATGCCGCGCGCAGCCCCAGACCCCGTGCGCTGCCTGGCCAATCAGTGCCAGGCAGCGCTGAGGGGTGGTTCAGGACTCCCAATGACGTCATTCCGCCCCGCCGCCAGTCTCCTCTCTCTGCATAGACGCTGATACATACACACGCTGCTTCCTGTTTAGCCGGAAGCAGCGTGTGTGTGTATCAGCGTCTATGGAGAGATGAGACTGGCGGCGAGAGAGCAGCGATCGGAACCAGGGAGGTGAGTAGTTTTCTATAGCGCTTCCCTGCTGCATTACTCTGCAGTCCGAGGGGAGATCGCACGGAGGGCGGCCCAGGGAGTGGAAGGGAGGGAGAGGTCGGGCTGCCCTCCCCGTGGCTGTGGCTCCCCCCTCCATCACAGCGCCCCCCTCCCAGCAGCGCTCAGGGCTGCGGCACGGGCCGCACGGCCGTAGAAACGGCCCTGTGGTTAGTGTTACAATAGAGCCACAGAGAGGAAATAAGAAGAGAGATAGTTCCAAAAAATTAACTTAACCTTCCTGGCGGTAAGCCCGAGCTGAGCTCGGGGTAAGCCGCCGGAAGGCACCGCTCAGGCCCCGCTGGGCCGATTTGCATAATTTTTGTTTTGCTGCACGCAGCTAGCACTTTGCTAGCTGCGTGCAGTGCCCGATCGCCGCCGCTACCCGCTGATCCGCCGCTATCCGTCGCGCCGCAGCCGCCCCCCCCCCCCCAGACCCCGTGCGCTGCCTGGCCAATCAGTGCCAGGCAGCTCTATGGGGTGGATCGGAATCCCCTTTGACGTCACGACGTCGATGACGTCGGTGACGTCATCCCGCCCCGTCGCCATGGCGACGGGGGAAGCCCTCCGGGAGATCCCGTTCTTTGAACGGGATCTCCGGATCTCCGATCGCCGGCGGCGATCGGAGGGGCTGGGGGGATCATGTAGCGAGACTTTGTCTCGCTACATGAAAAAAAAAAAAATTTAAAAAAAAAGATTTGCTGCCCCCTGGCGATTTTTTTGCAAACCGCCAGGAGGGTTAAGGCAATATCCCAAACCAAAAAAAACAGGCAACTATAACAAATGTACATGAGAAAGGATGCTTCATTTAGTGGGAAAGCGGGTGCTGACTGGGAAGGGAGGGGTGGTTGGGGCGCAGTGTTTGCCATAGATGCTACATTTCTCATTTACACCCCTGGCCTGCATATGTGTCCTCAAGAGGTTGTGTGTGGGAAAAAGCTTTGAAACATATTCCACTTACCTGATGTGGGACCATTGCACGGCACATAGGACAGGTTTGATGGTCCTCAAGCCACCGACTGATGCAGCCTTGGTGAAACTGGTGGGAGCAGGGTAGGCTGGTACTTCCCTCTCCCTCTGGAAGATCATCCAGACAGATGCTGCAGTGTGGTGGTTCCTCCCTCGGTGGGGTAGTAGCTGGGGGACTCCGGGCATTCTCCCGATCAATAGGAGAACGGCTTCTGTCCCTCCGGCTGGAGTTCTGGCGTCTCCTGGATCTTTTAGGCAGCTCCTGGAAATCAGGTCTGCCAAGCACAGATGTCCTGGATCTTGTCCTGTGTGCTATAGGAGAATATCGCCCTGCAATAAAAAATAATTTATTGTTATAAAAATGTCAATACACAGGGCTGCATTAATAAAACGCCTACATAGACCATGGCCAAGAGTTACCACTGTTCAAAGGGACAATCAATGTTGGAATTGGAAGAGGGGGACTTGTTGCCTGTGGAAGACCAGGCTGCAGTTGAGGGCTACAGATAGAAGAGAATAGCATGGCTGCATATGGAACAGAGGGGCTACTGTACATGTAAGAATGGCAGCTGTGCATAGAGGTTGCACATGGAATAGTGGGCTGCATGTAGAAGGGAAAGTGGCTCAAGTAAGCTTATCTAGGGCATTAAAGAGTTCAAATCTGGAACCTGCTTACTAATTTAGTCCATGCTTAAAGCTCAAACAATTATAAGGCATGGGATGTCAAATTCAAATACAAAGTGGGCTAAAATTTAACACTGTGACCAAGTGGCGGGCTAACCTCAATATCTAGTGGCCCCACCCCTTCTCCCTTCCCTTCCAGGTATAGTTCCCTGGTGTCTAGTGACCCCCCTCCTCTATATAGTTCCCTGGTATCTATTGCTTTCCCCTTCCCCCATATGGCTTCCCTGGGGATCTAGGTCTTCACCTGCACTATAGCTTTCCTGGAGGTCTAGAATGGGTCAAACATCACAGTGGGGAAACCACCTGTGGGCCAAATTTGATGGTTCGGTGGGCCAGATTTGGCCTGCGGGCCAGAGTTTTGACATGTGTGTTATAAAGCAAGTAGGTGGATTCACTATCTAGCTTCTGTAAAAAAAACAAAAAAAAACAAAACATGAGTTGTTTTGGAAAGATCCTTTAAGCGTTTTGTTGTTAATCAGCTAATCAGAAGCATTACATAAGGCAGTTTATACATGTGCAGGATGCTCCCGGAAACAGTAGCATGATAGTGATGGGCGGGCACACGCTCCCACGCACAGGCAGAAGATATGCCAACCCGGTTGGGTCACCCATAATTACGTAGGGGATAGTGATGGACCGAACATCAAATTTTGAGTTCGTGTTTTTATAGGTGGGGTGTGGACCAGGAGGGAGGGATACCTGATTGGCTGCCATGTGTCTGCTGACTCTGGGGTGAGTCAATATTTGGCTTCGTGCATACATATGGAGGGCGGATGGAGCTCGCCATCTGTTCGCCAGCGGGCGAATGGCTGATGATTGACGGGAACTGTCCGCTGGCAAACAGTTTGTGCCATCACTAGTAGGGGACAACTGGAGAGTGAAGCACATCAGAACTGTGGGGAGGGACACAGACATGTCTAGAAGCTGGAAGAAGCCCCAGGTGAGAAAAGGTTTAGGGCTAGTTCACACTTGTAACACAAATCACAGATTGCGATCACAACCGCCACTTTGCATATCAATAGAACAAGAATCACATCACTATCACCCCCAAAGCGCTACATGCAGCACGTTGCGTTTTGCATGCATTTTTATATGCATTTAAAAAAAAAAAAGTTTGATGATGTATTTCCACTTCCTGTTGACTTCCTAGTGATTTGCATAAAACGCATACGCATAAAAAAGCATGCAAAACGCATATGCGATTTATATATGCAAACCACAAATGCATTAGAACGCATGCAAAATGCAAGAAAGATGCTAACGCACAGAAAACGCACGTAAAACACACTAAGGGCCTGTACACACTGAAAAACGCAAGCAAAATCGCAAGCGCATGCGTTTTTAAAATCGCAAGTGCATGTAGTTTTAAAAAAACGTATCATATGCGTTTTTACAAAACGCATGCGCTTTTGCCTGCGTTTTTGATGCGTTTGCATTTTTCTTGTAATTGCTGATTGGCAAAAGAATCCTTTGGTTTTTTTTTCTAGTTTACATTTCAACAGGAATCAGGAAATTGCAGAGACTTCTGGGATATTGACTTCTGAAAAACGCAGGCAAAAACGCAAGCGCATGCATTTTTAATGCGTTTTCAAGCGCTGCGCTTGAAAAAGCGCAGCAGGCACTGTGATTGCGTTTTTCTAAAAACGCATCGCACCAGTGTGTACAAGTCATCATGATTTTCATTATTTTTCAAAAGACCTTGCGATTTTAAAAACGCATGCGTTTTTAAAAACGCAGCGCAAGTGCAGCAGTGTGTACAGGCCCTTAAAGCGCAAACGCTTATGCAGCAAAACGCTGCATTTCCCGCACTGCCTAGTGTGTTCCCAGCCTCATATATACTTGCATGAGCTCACTGGCTCCAGCCTACTGAGCACCTGACACCTAACTGCTAAATAGTAACCAGTACAACTGTCATCTTTGTGTTTACTATTTACCTGCATACACTTCAGCTAACATCTGGAAATCTGCCTGAAGATCACTGAAAGCTTGCATAATTTACCATTATCAGTCAATAAAAGGTATTACTTTTACAAAACATTGTTTTTTCTACCTACATGATCATTATTTACACTAGGTTTGGCTTACCTGAGGTTGATGGTATTCCCTCGTTGTCAGGTGGCTCATCACGGGTGTTACGCCGTGATGGGCCAGGGGGGTTTGACCTTTGCATGCTGATCAATAGATGGTACTTACTGATCAGATGGTAGAGGCCAATATAGGTGAATAAATTCACCAGAAAAACGCAGCAATTCGCAATAGAAATCGCAAACCGCAAGAAACAAGCGCAGGAGATGCTATCAGAATAGCTCCTCCTTAGCAAGTGCCAGGCTTCCTTACTGCAGGGCCTTATATACACCTTGCCCATTGTGATGTCACAATTCACTCAGGAAGTGCATGCGGGCATCATTACTGCAGGGCCTTGCAAACACCTTGCGCATTGTGATGTCATGCATTACACTGACCACCTGCACAGCTTGGGTCTCTGATCTGCACCACTGGAGACCATAGTATTTTTCTTCTTTAGTGTGTATTTTTCAATTTCAGAATTCTTATTTTTCATATTGCTTCTGTACCAGTGCAAGAATTGTACCTTGCATGGGAGCCACTAAAATCTTAATGCATTCTGGTGGCAGCCAATGCCAAAACTGTTCACTACAGGCCATTTTTCATTAAATTTTCTAAATCAAAGGGACATACTGCTAAATTTCTTACATGGAAAGCCTGTCCTTGACTGAAAAATATGCTTTTTTTTTTTTTTTTGTCAAGTAACTGTCACTTGTCAACTGAGGGCTTGTTCACACTAAGAGTGTTTTTAAAAAAATTTTTTAACGCTGGCGATTTTTAAAATCGTTTTAAAAGCGCTTGAGCAATAAAACAAATACATTATATTTATTAAGTTCCAGGTCAAGTCACTTCCTGATTGGCATTAGGAAGAAAGAAAAAATCGCCAAACCAAAAACGCTTAGAAAAGTGCAAATTGCTCTGAAAAGAGTTTACAAAAGTACCCACAAAAGCAATCATTGCTTGCAATTGCGCTGGCGATTTCTTTTGGTTTTTTTTACAAATCCATTTTTATCTATACAGGTATATATAAAATCGTGTGTGTGTGTGTGTGTGTGTGTGTGTATGTGCGTGCGTGCGTGCGTGTGTGTGCGTGCGTGTGTGTGTGTGTGTGCGTGCGTGCGTGTGTGTGTGCGTGCGTGTGTGTGTGTGTACACGTATGTGCCGCAATCACGCGAAAACGGCTTGACCGATTTCAACAACACTTGGTATACAGATCCCTTACTAAGTGGGATGATATGTTCTGGGGGTCTCGCGGCCCCCCTGCACACGTGGGCGGAGCTACAAACAGCCAATCAGATATCACCCATTTAAGTCAATGGAAAAAATGGAAAAGGCTGCCATTCTGCCAGTAATCAAGCCAGAGTCCCCACACTTGGCACAGTTGGTCACTTGGTGACCGAGGTTACAAATCCAGGAAAAGTGGGCGGAGCATATAACAGCCAATCAAATTTCGGCCATTCATTTTAAATAGGAAAATGTAAACTGCAGCCATTCTAATGCTAGGTACACACCATACAATTTTCTGTGAGATTTTCTCTTAGATTTACCTGCCAGATAGCGTTTCTCCATGTTGTAGGTAAAAAGGAAGAATCTCACAGAAAATTGTATGGTGTGCAGTGGTGCTCAGCAGAGCTCGAATATTCGAGTAGCTCGAATATTCGAGCTCTTTTTCAGCTATTCGAGCTCGGTATTCGAGCTCCGAATAGCTGGAGCTATTCGAATGGGCTATCCGAGTACACTCGAATAGCCCATTCACTATTCGAGCTATTCGAGCAACCCGGCGCTATTCGAGCTCGGTACCGAGCTCGAATAGCGTCATAGCCCAGATTGATGTCCTTAGAGCCAATCAGAGGGCTCCCAGGCCCTCTGACGGCAGCCAATCACAGAGGGGGACCCTGGCCAGCCCCTACCCTATAAATAGCGGCCGCCATGTTCCGTTTCTCCGTGCTTGCCTGAGACTTGTACAGAGAGAGAGTTGCTCCTTTGTGCTTTGGCTTAGCAAGAGCTCTATTGTGGTCATTTACCTAGCGTTTTTGCTCACATACACCTACTATACACACCTATATTGTTGTTAGTTATTTAGACATTGTATTTTAGTTAGTAGCTTGTGTGTTACATTAGAGACAGGCAGCTGCTGCAAGCTTACAGGTTTAGGCCTCAGGGGGGCCTTGCCTCTGTGGGCAGCTGTCCTCTGTTTATTTCTCTCATCTATACCAGTATTTCTGCTGTCCTTTACTAATAGTATTGTAGTTATACTGTACTAGGAGTAGGACACTCACTGACTGTCACTGTTTATAGGCTACTAGCTAGCTCCTGCGTGTGTGCACTCACTCACTGTCTGTGTGTACACACACTCTATTTCCTTCTGATTACTGATAGATTATTGTTAGTTAGTTGTACTTACTTACTACTTACTCTTACTGTACCCGTAGGGACACTCACTGTCACTGTTCATATAGGCTACTAGCTCCTGCGTGTGCGCACTGCACTCACTGTCTGAGTGTACACACACAACACACACTCTATTTCCTTCTGATCGCTGATTGATTATCGTAATTAGTTAGTTGTACTTACTGTTACTACTTACTCTTACTGTACTAGGAGTCTAGGACACTCAGTCACTGTCCATAGGCTACTAGCTCCTGCGTGCGTGCACTCACTGTCTGAGTGTACACACACCCACACTCCATTTCCTTCTGATCGCTGATTGATTATCGTAATTAGTTAGTTGTACTTACTGTTACTACTTACTCTTACTGTACTAGGAGTCTAGGACACTCAGTCACTGTCCATAGGCTACTAGCTCCTGCGTGCGTGCACTCACTGTCTGAGTGTACACACACCACCCACACTCTATTTCCTTCTGATCGCTGATTGATTATTGTAATTAGTTAGTTCTACTTACTGTTACTACTTACTCTTACTGTACTAGGAGTCTAGGACACTCAGTCACTGTGTTCATAGGCTACTAGCTCCTGCGTGCGTGCACTCACTGTCTGAGTGTACACACACCCACACTCCATTTCCTTCTGATCGCTGATTGATTATTGTAATTAGTTAGTTCTACTTACTGTTACTACTTACTCTTACTGTACTAGGAGTCTAGGACACTCAGTCACTGTGTTCATAGGCTACTAGCTCCTGCGTGCGTGCACTCACTGTCTGAGTGTACACACACCCACACTCCATTTCCTTCTGATCGCTGATTGATTATTGTAATTAGTTAGTTCTACTTACTGTTACTACTTACTCTTACTGTACTAGGAGTCTAGGACACTCAGTCACTGTGTTCATAGGCTACTAGCTCCTGCGTGCGTGCACTCACTGTCTGAGTGTACACACACCCACACTCCATTTCCTTCTGATCGCTGATTGATTATTGTAATTAGTTAGTTCTACTTACTGTTACTACTTACTCTTACTGTACTAGGAGTCTAGGACACTCAGTCACTGTGTTCATAGGCTACTAGCTCCTGCGTGCGTGCACTCACTGTCTGAGTGTACACACACCCACACTCCATTTCCTTCTGATCGCTGATTGATTATTGTAATTAGTTAGTTCTACTTACTGTTACTACTTACTCTTACTGTACTAGGAGTCTAGGGCACTCAGTCACTGTGTTCATAGGCTACTAGCTCCTGCGTGCGTGCACTCACTGTCTGAGTGTACACACACCCACACTCCATTTCCTTCTGATCGCTGATTGATTATTGTAATTAGTTAGTTCTACTTACTGTTACTACTTACTCTTACTGTACTAGGAGTCTAGGACACTCAGTCACTGTGTTCATAGGCTACTAGCTCCTGCGTGCGTGCACTCACTGTCTGAGTGTACACACACAACACACACTCCATTTCCTTCTGATCGCTGATTGATTATCGTAATTAGTTAGTTGTACTTACTGTTACTACTTACTCTTACTGTACTAGGAGTCTAGGACACTCAGTCACTGTGTTCATAGGCTACTAGCTCCTGCGTGCGTGCACTCACTGTCTGAGTGTACACACACCCACACTCCATTTCCTTCTGATCGCTGATTGATTATTGTAATTAGTTAGTTCTACTTACTGTTACTACTTACTCTTACTGTACTAGGAGTCTAGGACACTCAGTCACTGTGTTCATAGGCTACTAGCTCCTGCGTGCGTGCACTCACTGTCTGAGTGTACACACACCCACACTCCATTTCCTTCTGATCGCTGATTGATTATTGTAATTAGTTAGTTCTACTTACTGTCACTACTTACTCTTACTGTACTAGGAGTCTAGGACACTCAGTCACTGTGTTCATAGGCTACTAGCTCCTGCGTGCGTGCACTCACTGTCTGAGTGTACACACACCCACACTCCATTTCCTTCTGATCGCTGATTGATTATTGTAATTAGTTAGTTCTACTTACTGTTACTACTTACTCTTACTGTACTAGGAGTCTAGGACACTCAGTCACTGTGTTCATAGGCTACTAGCTCCTGCGTGCGTGCACTCACTGTCTGAGTGTACACACACTAAATTTACTTGTGATTACTACTGATTATTGTAACTGCTAGTTGTACTTCCTGACTGTTACTACTTACTTACTGTACTAGGGGACACTCACTCAGTCACCTCACCAACCAACCCACTCCATTAAAGTACCCCACTTTTCACCCGCCCTTTTAAAAAACTTTTGTCTATACGCTCAAAACATTGAAGATGTCTGGAAGTGGCAGCCAGCGCGGTTTGGGCAAGGGGAAGGGCAGCAAGGGAATCAGGAGGAGAGGGAGCAGCATTGTGGCAAGCCGCGGCCGCGGGCGCGCCACCATGCACAGTTCCGCAGCAGCAGCGTCAGTGGCTAACATTCCTCCCATAGCCACTGGCCGTGGACGCCTTGGGCGCCGCCCAGCAGGAGCATCTGCAACTCACGCTGCAGAGACACAGCAGCAGCAGCGTGTAGCACCTGCTCCCATTTTCCTCCAGCCGGGTCGGAAACGTCCCATTGAGGAAAAGGATGCAGACACTGTGGTGCAACTCATGACGGAGGATGAGCAGCCCGCCATCAGCTCTGCATCCGAGGCCTCCACCCTCACCACCACCACCACCACCACCACCACCCCTGTTCGCAGCAGCCGCCCAGCAGGGCCTGGGGAGGAGGCCAGTTCACCATCAGTCGCCGACCTGTCACTCAGCAGTCTTTTTACTTCAGGCACCATCAGGGTATTGTCTGCTGTTGTTGGCGATTTTGAGGAGGAGATGCTGATGGGCACTTTGGGGGAGGAGGGATTGGACAGCAAGACTGTGGCGACAGTCAAGCGTCCCATCCATGCATCAGGAGAGGAGTTTGGGGGGTCATCATCCCAGCAGGACATGTTTCAGGAGGGGCATGATGATGATGACCCGGTAACAGACAGAGACTGGGTGCCACCACCTCCAGGGGATGTCGTCCTCAGCAGCTCTGAGGAGGAGGAGGAGGATGCGCTTGTGGGCCTTGCAAGGAGGCGCATCATTGCAAGCATTGGCAGCGTCCCACAGCCTGCTGGTGTCTCATGCTCAGCAGCAGCAGCAGCAGCATCAGCCAGTACCACCACCAGCCGCACCCAAGCCCCCCCCCCCAACCACCACAGGGAGACAGGCAGCAGCGCTTCCATGCCGTAGGGGGAAGTTTCTGTCACCAATCTGGCGGTTTTTCACCATGCCCACTGTGTACAGCAAGTACGCCACTTGCAACCACTGTCAGCGGAAGTTGAGCAGAGGTGCAGACCCCTTAAAGTTCAGCACCAGCTCGCTCATCAACCACCTTGCGGCTAAACATTTCCACCAGCATGAGGAGTTCCAGAGGCTGAAGGCATCTGCTGCTGGCAGTGGCACCACACCCATCACTGCACAGCCTTCAGCAGCAGCAGCAGCAACAGCAGCCACCCGCCCTCCTGCTCCTCCAGCAGCACCAGCAGGAGTGCGAAAACGCACTGCTCCTCCCCCCTCTGCAACTCCTGCCGCCGACACTGAGGCCTGTTCTGGCAGCCAGTCCTCAGTGGCCTCCTCTGCTGTGTCTGCTGATTCCCGTGTCAGCAAAAGGCCACGCCAGAGCCTTTTGAGCGAGTCCTTCCAGGGGGTGGTTAGGGCTCTGCCTCCCAGCAGCCGTCGCGTGCGGCAGCTGAACGGCTTGCTGGCACGGGCCATGTGCTCCCAACTCCTGCCGTACACGCTCGTGCAGGAGGGGAGCGACATTCGTGCGCTGCTTGCTTGCGCAGCCCCAGACTGGCAGCTCCCCAGCAGACACTTCTTTGCCCGCAAGGCCATTCCTGCACTGCACCGCTTTGTGATGGCCAATGTGGAGCGAGGGCTGGAGCACGCGGTTGGTGAAAGGGTCCACGTCACCATGGACTCCTGGAGCAGCCGCTTCGGGACAGGCCGCTACCTGTCCTTCACTGTCCACTGGGTCAGCTTGGTGGAAGGGGGTGAGGATGGGAGAGCAGCAGCGGGCACAGCAGCAGCAGCAACACAGTGGGTGGTGCCACCCCGCAGGGTCAGGGGAACTGCAGCAGGTTCCTCCGATCCTCTGCCATCCTCCGGCACACCTGGCCAAACCCCCCGCCTCAGCAGCAGCGTGAAGGCCCGCCACTGCCAAGCGCTGCTGCACTTGGTCAGCCTTGGGAAGACCAAGCTGACGGCAACCCATGTGTTGGCCAAACTCCAGGAGCAGGAGAGGATTTGGCTGACCCCCAGAGGCCTCAGAGTCGGAGAGGTGGTGGCCGACAATGGGGCCAATCTGGTTGCCGCAATAGACAGGGGAAACCTGACCCACATCCCCTGTCTTGCCCACGTGCTGAACCTGGTGGTGCAGAAGTTCCTGCGCACCTACCAGGGGATGGGCGAACTGCTGGAAACGGCAAGGAATGTTGTGCGTCACTTCCGGCGCTCGGCTGCAGCCTGTGCGAGCCTGGAAGACGTGCAAAAGGAGCTGGATCTGCCACACCATCGGCTGATCCTTGACGTTCCGACTCGCTGGAACTCCACCCTGGCGATGTTGGAGCGTCTGGTTGAACAGAGGCACGCTGTCAAACAGTACCTTGCCCTGGCCACTGTTTCCGCAGCTCAGAGAAGGGACAAGACCAGCAACATCCCGTCCATCGTCCCCGATGATGACTGGAGGCACATGCAGCAGGTGTGCTTTGTGCTGGCTCCCTTCCTGCAGGCCACAAACATGGTGAGCAGGGACCATGCTATGGTCTGCGAGTGGGTGCCCCTGGTTTCTCTGCTGAACAGGGCCCTCGATGCTTTGCTGGAACAGGGAGCGGCAGCCTTGGACCAGCAGGAGCGGCAACCAGCTGCGCAGTCCACCTCTGAGGGGGAGGAGGAGGAGGACTTGGTGGAGGTCCCTGACCTGGCTGCTGATGAGGGGGATCAGCACAGCGCAGCTGAGTTGGTGCGGGGGTGGAGAGAGGATGAGGCGGCAGAGGAGGAGGATGAGGACAGCACTGACGTCGATGTGCCAGCAGACGTGGCCCGCCTCTTCCCAATGGCAGCGCACATGCTGACGTGCCTGCGCAGGGACCCCAGGGTGATCCAGATGAAGCAGAGGGAGGACATCTGGATCAGCATGATGTTGGACCCACGCCTCAAGGGGAAGTTGAGCCAGTTCCTGCCGCCTGCAGGAGGAGACCCAGCGCAACAAATAAGGAGCTTGCAGCAGGCCCTTGTTGAGCGCTTGGAGGAAGCCTTCCCCCAGCCTTCCACCCCCACTGTCCAGCAGCCAGCACAGAGGCAGCAGCAGGTGCCTGCATCCAGCAGCAGCAAGCGCCCCACAGACCTGCTGTCTCTCAGCCACGAGCTCTACAGGACTGTAGAGGCTCCGGCAGCAGTGACTAGAGAGGAGATGCATGCAGCAGCATCCTCCTCCGGTCACAGCCAGCGCCTGACCCGCATGGTGGCTGACTACATGGGGTCGTACAGCGGGCTTGACAGCGATGCCCCTGTTGATCCCATGGAGTATTGGGTCAAGCGCATGGAGATCTGGAGCGAGCTGGCGCAGTACGCCCTGGAAGTGCTGTCCTGCCCCCCTTCCAGCGTGCTGTCCGAGCGCTGCTTCAGTGCAGCTGGTGGCGTGGTCACCGAGAAACGCTCACGTCTGTCTCACAAGTCTGTGGACAGACTGACGTTTCTCAAGATGAACCAGGCGTGGGTGGAAGGCGAGTTCCTGGCCCCTGTTGTCGGCGAGAGGGGGACATGAACTGGCTGCCGGAACCATCGTTAATGTGCCTTACCACCCTTTACCACCTCCTGGCTCCTGCTCACTAAGCCAGCCTGGTTCACTTTGACTATTACGTCGCCTGCAGCCACACATTTTACACCTACAGTGGGCTGCTGTGTACTGCCCTTCTGCTGTCTGTCTGTGTTTCCCACTGCCAGGGTACACAGAATTACCTTCTTCTGCTGCCACTCTGCCACCAGCTATTACGTCAAACAATAGCTATATTGGTTGTAAAACCAAAAACCAAAAAACCATAAAAAAAAAAAAGGTTTAATTTTTCTGAGGTGCCCGGGTTGAAAACTGTGTTGTCCCAGTTGTGTATTGGACACAATGTGGGCTGCAGGACCGCTGTCTGGGACCTCCTGTTGTGTTTATTTACAGCCCTGGTATCACCGCTAGGTACCAGGGCTATTATGTCACGCTGCCTACCTGCTGCCACACTCACACTGCTCCTCCATACCTCCTCCTGCTGCTGCTGCTGCTGCTGCTGTCTGTCTGTGTTTCCCACTGCCAGGGTACACAGATGATTTACCTTCTGCTGCCACTCTGCCACCAGCTATTACGTCAAACAATAGCTGCTCGCCTACTCCTCCATTCCTCCTCCTGCTGCTGCTGTCTGTCTGTGTTTCCCACTGCCAGGGTACACAGAATTACCTTCTTCTGCTGCCACTCTGCCACCAGCTATTACGTCAAACAATAGCTATATTGGTTGTAAAACCAAAAACCAAAAAACCATAAAAAAAAAAAAAGGTTTAATTTTTCTGAGGTGCCCGGGTTGAAAACTGTGTTGTCCCAGTTGTGTATTGGACACAATGTGGGCTGCACGACCGCTGTCTGGGACCTCCTGTTGTGTTTATTTACAGACCTGGTATCACCGCTAGGTACCAGGGCTATTATGTCACGCTGCCTACCTGCTGCCACACTCACACTGCTCCTCCACACCTCCTCCTGCTGCTGCTGCTGCTGTCTGTCTGTGTTTCCCACTGCCAGGGTACACTACACAGATGATTTACCTTCTGCTGCCACTCTGCCACCAGCTATTACGTCAAACAATAGCTATATTGGTTGTAAAACCAAAAACCAAAAAAACCATAAAAAAAATAAAAGGTTTAATTTTTCTGAGGTGCCCGGGTTGAAAACTGTGTTGTCCCAGTTGTGTATTGGACACAATGTGGGCTGCATGACCGCTGTCTGGGACCTCCTGTTGTGTTTATTTACAGCCCTGGTATCACCGCTAGGTACCAGGGCTATTATGTCACGCTGCCTACCTGCTGCCACACTCACACTGCTCCTCCATACCTCCTCCTGCTGCTGCTGCTGCTGTCTGTCTGTGTTTCCCACTGCCAGGGTACACAGATGATTTACCTTCTGCTGCCACTCTGCCACCAGCTATTACGTCAAACAATAGCTGCTCACATTACTCCTCCATTCCTCCTGCTGCTGTTGCTGTCTGTCTGTGTTTCCCACTGCCAGGGTACACAGAATTACCTTCTGCTGCCACTCTGCCACCAGCTATTACGTCAAACAATAGCTATATTGGTTGCAAAACCAAAACCAAACAAACCATTAAAAAAAAAAAAAAGGTTTAATTTTTCTGAGGTGCCCGGGTTGAAAACTGTGTTGTCCCAGTTGTGTATTGGACACAATGTGGGCTGCACGACCGCTGTCTGGGACCTCCTGTTGTGTTTATTTACAGACCTGGTATCACCGCTAGGTACCAGGGCTATTATGTCACGCTGCCTACCTGCTGCCACACTCACACTGCTCCTCCACACCTCCTCCTGCTGCTGCTGCTGCTGTCTGTCTGTGTTTCCCACTGCCAGGGTACACTACACAGATGATTTACCTTCTGCTGCCACTCTGCCACCAGCTATTACGTCAAACAATAGCTATATTGGTTGTAAAACCAAAAACCAAAAAACCATAAAAAAAATAAAAGGTTTAATTTTTCTGAGGTGCCCGGGTTGAAAACTGTGTTGTCCCAGTTGTGTATTGGACACAATGTGGGCTGCACGACCGCTGTCTGGGACCTCCTGTTGTGTTTATTTACAGCCCTGGTATCACCGCTAGGTACCAGGGCTATTATGTCACGCTGCCTACCTGCTGCCACACTCACACTGCTCCTCCATACCTCCTCCTGCTGCTGCTGCTGCTGTCTGTCTGTGTTTCCCACTGCCAGGGTACACAGATGATTTACCTTCTGCTGCCACTCTGCCACCAGCTATTACGTCAAACAATAGCTGCTCACATTACTCCTCCATTCCTCCTGCTGCTGTTGCTGTCTGTCTGTGTTTCCCACTGCCAGGGTACACAGAATTACCTTCTGCTGCCACTCTGCCACCAGCTATTACGTCAAACAATAGCTATATTGGTTGCAAAACCAAAACCAAACAAACCATTAAAAAAAAAAAAGTTTAATTTTTCTGAGGTGCCCGGGTTGAAAACTGTGTTGTCCCAGTTGTGTATTGGACACAATGTGGGCTGCACGACCGCTGTCTGGGACCTCCTGTTGTGTTTATTTACAGACCTGGTATCACCGCTAGGTACCAGGGCTATTATGTCACGCTGCCTACCTGCTGCCACACTCACACTGCTCCTCCACACCTCCTCCTGCTGCTGCTGCTGCTGTCTGTCTGTGTTTCCCACTGCCAGGGTACACTACACAGATGATTTACCTTCTGCTGCCACTCTGCCACCAGCTATTACGTCAAACAATAGCTGCTCACATTACTCCTCCATTCCTCCTGCTGCTGTTGCTGTCTGTCTGTGTTTCCCACTGCCAGGGTACACAGAATTACCTTCTGCTGCCACTCTGCCACCAGCTATTACGTCAAACAATAGCTATATTGGTTGCAAAACCAAAACCAAACAAACCATTAAAAAAAAAAAAAAGGTTTAATTTTTCTGAGGTGCCCGGGTTGAAAACTGTGTTGTCCCAGTTGTGTATTGGACACAATGTGGGCTGCACGACCGCTGTCTGGGACCTCCTGTTGTGTTTATTTACAGCCCTGGTATCACCGCTAGGTACCAGGGCTATTATGTCATGGCGAGCTGCCTGCCTCATTGACTGCCTGCTGCCACACACTCATCCTCCTCCTCCTGCTGCTGAATTTACCTCCTGCTGTCTTTGTGTTTCCACTGCCAGGGAGCACATACAATGGCGCTTCCAACATGCGTGCGCCCACCAGCTATTTGTTACGCTCAAAAATAGCTGCATTTCTTTAAAAAAAAATTGAAAAGAGAAATACGTGAAGAAGAAGAAGACGATATTGAAAAAGAAGGAGAAGGAGAAGATGAAGATGAAGAAGAAGATGAAGAAGAATATGAAGAAGATGATGAAGAAGAAGATGAAAAAGAAGAAGAAGATGAAGAAGATGAAGAAGATGAAGAAGAAGAAGATGAAGAAGAAGAAGATGAAGAAGAAGAAGAAGAAGATGAAGAAGATGATGAAGAAGATGAAGAAGAAGAAGAAGAAGAAGAAGAAGAAGAAGATGAAGAAGAAGAAGAAGAAGATGAAGAAGAAGAAGAAGATGAAGAAGAAGAAGATGAAGAAGATGAAGATGAAGAAGAAGAAGAAGATGAAGATGAAGAAGAAGAAGAAGATGAAGAAGATGAAGAAGAAGATGATGAAGAAGAAGAAGAAGATGATGAAGAAGAAGAAGAAGAAGATGATGAAGAAGAAGAAGAAGAAGAAGATGATGAAGAAGAAGAAGAAGAAGAAGAAGAAGAAGACAATATAGAAGAAGAAGAAGAAGAAGATATAGAAGAAGAAGATCTAGAAGAAGAAGAAGAAAGATAAAGAAGAAGAAGAACAAGTATATACAGTAACACTACTGAACAAAATTAAGGACACAACTTCTCTTTCCACATTTTTTTTTAAAGGAACATCCCCACATAATCACTTGCTGTTGTTACTTGGAAAAAAAGATGTTTCTTGCATCATTCACCCTCAAAACAAGTGTTGGAAGCTATTTAAGGCCAATTCGAATAGTCAGCTCGAATAGTGAGCTCGAATACCGACTCGAATAGTGAGCTCGAAGTCCGAGGTCGAATCGAATAGTAAAAATTATTCGACTCGAATATTCAACTGACCTCGAATAATTTACTATTCGAATTCGACCAAACTCGAATTTTAAAAAGGGGTATTTGAGCATCACTAATGGTGTGTACCTAGCATTAGACTGTTAATTGCAGGGTTCTCAAACTTGCCACAGTTGGTCACTGGGTGAATCCGATTAAGATTCAAGAAAGTGGGTGGAGCCTACAACAGCCAATCAAAATTCACCTATTGATTTTCAAGGGGAATATTTAAACTGCTGCCATTCTTACACTGTTAGTGGCAGAGGCTTCAAACTTGCTACAGTCGGTCTTTGGGTAACTGGGGTCCAAATTCACTAAAGGGGCAGGGCCACAAACAGCCAATCAGATTTCCTTAGTGGATAAACTGCTTCCATTCACACTTTTTTTTGATGCCAGGAACCTGAAAGCTTACAAACTTGGTCATTGAGTGACTGTGTGTCCAGGTTATAAAAAGTGGGTGGAGCCAAAAACAAATTTGACTAGAAAAATATAAACTGTAGCCATTCTTACACCGTTAATGGCAGGGTTCTCAAACTTTGCACAGTTGGTCACTGGGTGAATGAGATTAAGAATTTGGGAGGTAGGTGGAGCCTACAACAGCCAATAAAAATTCACCTTTCAATTTTCAAAGGGAATATTTAAGCTGCTACCATTCTTATACTGTTAATAGCAGATGTCTCAAACCTGGTACAGTTGGTGACTGGGTGATTAGGGTTCAAAGTCAGAAAGGGGCGAAGCCACAAACAGCCAATCAGATTTGTTTATTTTTCAATGGGAATATACAAAGTATTGATACCAAGGACCCCAAAGCTGATAAACTTGATAGAGTGACTGTATGTGAAGGTTAGAAAAAGTGTGCGGCGGTTAATTTTTTTACATGGCAGGGTTCCCAAACTTGACACAATTGGCCACTGGGTGACTGGGATTAATATTCAGTAATGTGGGTGGAGCCTAAAACAGCCAATCAAAATGTACCTATTGATTTTCAAGGGGAACATTTACATTGCTACCATTCTTACACTGTTAATGGCAGAGGCCTCAAACCTGATACAGTCAGTTATTGGGTGACTGGGGTCCATATTCACTAAAGTGGGTGGAGCCACAAACAGCCAATCAGATTTAGATTGATTTCAGCCATTCTGTTATTGGCAGGGTTCTCAAACTTGACACAGTTGGCCACTGGGTGACTGCGACTAATATTCAGGAAAGTGGGTGGAGCCTACAGCAGCCAATCAAAATTCACATTTTGTTTTTCAAGGGGAATATTTACATTGCTGCCATTCATACACTCTTAATGGCAGAGGCCTCAAATCTGGTACAGTCAGTCACTGGGAGACTGGGGTTTAAATTCTGAAAAGGGAGTGGGCCAAAAACAGCAATTCAGATTTGTTTAATTTCAATAGTAAAATGCAACTTATTGATGCCAAAGACCACAAAGCTCATAAACTTGGTCAGTGAGTGACTGTATGTCAAGGTTAGAAATAGTGGGCAGAGCCAAAAACAACTTTTTACATGGGAAAATATAAATTTCAGCTATTCTTACACTGTTAATGGCAGGGTTCTCAAACTTGACACAGTTGGTCACTGGGGGACTAGGATTAACCACTTAAGGACCAGGGGGTTTTCTTCTGATCGGTGCTGCGTGTACTCTCCAGCCCGCAGCACCGATCAGGAAATAGCCAGGGCGATCAGACTTACCCCCTTTTTTCCCCACTAGGGGGATGTCCTCCTGGGGGGGGTCTGATCGCCGCCGCCTTGCTGCGCTTTGCGGGGGGGGGCTCTTCAAAGCCCCCTTCCGCAGCATTTTCGGCGCTCTCTTCCTCTCCCTCCCTCTCCCTCCCTCTGTGAGCAGCGCAGGACGGATATCCGTCCTGCGCATTGTAGGATAGGCTTCACCCTATCAAATGATGGCGATCCCCGGCCAATCAGAGGCTGGGGATCACCGATCTGCTCTACGGCGCTGCTGCGCAGCAGCGCCGTATGATGTAAACAGCGGGGATTTCTTCCCCGAGTGTTTACATTTTGCCGGCGAGCCGCGATCGGCGGCTCTCCGGCTGTTCACGGAGACACCCTCCGTGAACTGACATGGAAAGGCTGCTCGATCGAGCGGCCGTTTCCATGGTAACCCACTTATGACCTGCTGACGCCTATGGGCATTAGTTAATATACGGAAAAGTAGGTGGAGCCTACAAAAGCCAATCAAAATTCACCTATTGATTTTCAAGGGGAATATTGAAACTGCTGTCATTCTTACACTGTTAATGGCAGAGGCCTCAAACCTGCTACAGTCGGTCATCAAGTGACTGTGGTTCAAATTCACGAAAGGGGTGGAGCCACAAACATCCAATCAGATTTGCTTTTTTTGGATAAACTGCTTCCATTCACACAATTTTTTCAGGAACCCAAAAGCTCACAAACTTGGTCATTGAGTAGTGACTGTGTGTCAAGGTTACAAAAGGTGGGTGGAGTCAAAAACAGATTTTTCTGGAAAAATTGTAAACTGCAGCCCTTCTTCACTGTTAATGGCAGGGTTCTCTAACTTTGCACAATTGGTTACTGGGGGACTGGGATTAATATTCATAAAAGTGGGTGGAGCCTAAAAAAGCCAATTAAAATCACCTGTTGATTTTCAAGGGGAATATTAAAATTGCTGCCATTCTTGCACTGTTAATGGCACAAGCCTCAAACCTGGTACAGTTAGTCATTGGGGTTTAAATTCAGAAAAGGGGACAGAGCCACAAACAGTTTCATTTCTTGGGAAAATACAAATTATTGATGCCAAGGACCCCAAAGCTCACAAACTTGGTCATTGAGTGACTGTATGTCCAGGTTACAAAAAGTAGGCGGAGCCAAAACCAAATTTCACTGGGAAAATGCTGAAGGGGGCAGAGCCACAAACAGCCAATCTAATTGTTTAATTTCTATGGGAATATTCAAATTATTGATGCTAAAGACCCCAAAGCTCACAAACTTGGTAATTGAGTGTTTGTGCGTTAGGGTTAGAAGAAGTGGGCGGAACCAACACCAGTCAAATACATACCCGGGCAATGCCAGGTCATCAGTGGGTGGCGACAAATACAAATTTCACTGGGAAAATGTAAACTGCAGCCATTCTTACACTGTTAATGGGAGGGTTCATAAACTTTGCACAGTTGGTCACTCAGTGAATGGAATTAATATTCAGAAAAGTGGGTGGAGCCTACAAAAGTGTATAAAGCTTCACCTATTGCTTTTCAAGGGAATATTTAATTGCTACCATTCTTGCACTGTTAATGGGACAGGCCTCAAACCTGGTACAGTTGGTCATTGGGTGACTGGGGTTCAAATTCAGAAAAGGGGGTGCAGCCACACACAACCCATCAGATTTTTTCATTTCAATGCAAATTATTGATGCCAAAGACCACAAAGCTCACAAACTTGGTCACTGAGTAATGGTTAGGGTTAGAAAAAGTGGGTGGAGCCGACACCTGCCAAACACATACCCGGGCAACGCCGGGAAATCAGCTAGTTGATTATAAAGTCAGAAACAGAACAACAAATACAGTAACAGCACAAAAAGTTACTTTACACTGGCTCAGATCAGAGTCATAACATAGTGGGTACATTCTTGCGCATAGGTTATAGTGAAGTAATGCAGTTAACAAATGACCTATAGTATTATTAGATAAAATATGTCAGTTAGACTGCTACCAATTGGACTCAAGATAGTTGTACCTTTGACATCTAATATCAATACCAATGCACCTCCCTGGCGGTGCATTTCTGTCTGGAATTATGAGTTAAAAGCAGTAAATTTTTTTCAAGAATTTTAGGCCTCCAATTTTTAAGTCATAACTCACCAAAATATATTAGAATAAAAGCCTGGTAGACATTCTGCAAATAAATAAAAGACTAGAACACAAAATTGTTGAATTAATTACATTTATGAATAAACTTGTAGTAGAAAGCAAGCCGGCACCATCCAATATAATGTTATGCTCATGTAGAAAGTGTTTTGATGTAAGTGACATTCAGCAACAGTTTGATAAAGAGAGGCAACAGCCTTGAAACGTTGCTACCTTTGCTGTAATGCATCGCTGCAATAATAAGCGCATAACATTATATTGGATGGTGCCAGCTTGCTTTCTACTACAGACTGATCAATCCAGAGTGCTGCCGGACCCTAGCTAGGCACACCAAATCAGCAACAGGAGGAGTGTTTCACACTATTGCCTTGATATTTATGAATAAACTTAAAAAATTGTGAAACTGTACAAATAAGGCAGGCGGAGAGTAGTCAAAATCCAGGCAGATGTCGGTGCAGGCGGCAGGCAGAGAGTAGTCAAAATGCCGGCAGAGGTTAGTGAAGGCGGCAGGCAGAAAGTAGTCAAAATCCAGGCAGACGTCGGTGCAGGCGGCAGGCAGAGAGTAGTCAAAATCCAGGCAGGGAATAGAAGGCAGACTGCCGGGGAGAGAGGTTGAAGTTACACGCGGGACTCCAGAACGCAGGAGAAACAAGATATTTACCTACCCAGAGCTGAGCTTGGAATTACCACTGTGGGCTATGTTTTCCTACCTCGAGCTCGGCTCGGCATTACCGCCAGGAAGGTTAATGCCAAAAGCCATTTTTACCTGTCAGCGCTCCTTGCATTCATTTGGCTATAACTTTATCACTGCTTCTCACACATGAATGATCTATATCTTGTTTTTTATCACCACAAATTAGGCTTTTTGTGGGTGTTACTTGTTTTCAGTAATTACTTTTTTTTCTATGCATTTTATAGGCAAATACAAGAAGAAAAAAAAAAGAACAAATACACTATTTCTCCAATTCCATTCCCTATAGTTTTAAAATAAGCAATGCTACTATAAATAAAACCCACTCATTTTATTTGCCCACTGGTCCCGACTATCACAACATTTAAATTATGTCTCTAGTACATTGTATGGCAACAATATATTATTTGGAAATAAATGTGTATAATTTTTGTTTTGGTTTTTTTTTTTGTGTCCCGTCAATTGCAAACCCTCATATACTAACATAACAGTAATAAACCCTCATGGCATATGTATTAAAAAAAAAAAAAGCCCCTAAGGAAGGCAACTATTTATGTATATATAAAGTTAAATTACAGGCACCACACACTTTTAATAAAGTAAATAATACAATGAATCCCTTCCAAAGTCCCCCCCCTACTCCAGTTACCAAGTAAACATTATATATATATATTATGTTTACTTGGTAACTGGAGTAGGGGGGGGGGGGGGGGGACTTTGGAAGGGATTCATTTTATTATTTACTTTATTAAAAGTGTGTGGTGCCTGTAATTTAACTTTGCGCCATTAGATGGCACTAGAAACACAGTCTTAAATTACCAGGACGCATTTCATTTTTATATATTTTTTTGTTACCTTACGTTCTTATGAATGGACATGGCCCCCGATCAGGGTCATGTCCATTCATTACATGCACTGCATTTGGTTCGGGGAAGTCTTGAGTTATGTAGCAGGGTCTGTTGACTGCTCCACCGAGATACGGACCATCCAAGCACAGAGTCTAAGTGACTACGGGTCTTCACCAGTGTCCCTCTAGTGGAGCTGCGGGACTTTGCTGCCTAGTGCCCACCTGGTTGCGCTTAAGGTAATCCCACAGTGGTTTGGAGAACAGGGGACGCTGCTGAGTGGTGTAGTTCAGGTTTAGCAGAGAGAGACGTATTCCAGTAACAGCAGGTGGCAATCAGCGGAGGTCAGTGTCACAAGCCAAGGGTTAGGGCAGGCGGCAATCAGCGGAGGTCAGGGTCACAAGCCAAGGTCAGGACAGGCGGAGATCAATGGATAGTCGAGGTTATAGCCCGGGGTCACAAAAGTTTACCACAACATAAACTCAATGAATGCAATTATTTCTGACGTTACATGGCAATTGTTACCATTACTTATGATGACAAGGTAGCGCATGTTGTGCAGTTATCGCAATCCACTTAATCTAAATAACAGGAGCATTGTTAGAGTAAGGGTACTTTTACACTTAATGCGTTGGCATGCGTCAGTATGCATTAGTATGCGTTGGTACACGTTTTTTCCATAGCAGTGCATTGTGAAAAAGGTTTCCGGTAAAATGCGTTAAAGAGGAACTCCAGTGGAAATAATGTAATAAAACAAAGTGCTTCAGTTTTACAATAATTATGTATAAATGATTTAGTCAGTGTTTGCCCATTGTAAAATCTTTTAAATCCCTGATTTACATTCTGACATTTTTCACATGGTGACATTTTTACTGCTGGCAGGTGATGTAGCTGCTGCTTGCTTTTTTGGTAGTTGGAAACAGCTGTAAACAGCTATTTCCCACACTGCAAAAAGGTTCACAGACAGGAAACTGCCAGGAGTACCACGGTCCTCAGAGCTTCCTGTGGGAGGGGTTTCACCACAATATCAGCCATACAGAGCCCCCTGATAATCCGTTTGTGAAAAGGAATAGATTTCTCATGTAAAAGGGGGTATCAGCTACTGATTGGGATGAAGTTCAATTCTTGGTCACGGTTTTTCTTTAAGTGGGAACTGTGCCATAAGAAAACATGGGCATTACTTTGAAAATCAGTTGTCCTTTCAGTTATAACTGAGAGCAATTGATTAAATGTAAACGGGGCCTAAGGCGTGATATGCAAGTAGTATAAAATGTCTTACCCCAACATTACCTAGGTAACATGGTTTATGCTGATTGCACACCATCCTCCACCTTGTCAGTATACGCAATGATAAAATTGCTGTTCGCTCCCTGCGCATGGCAACTTTACCAGAGTTTACTGAATATGCCTCAGTGATGCTTGTTTCAAAAACAGAGACTGTCTCTCTAAAAGAACAATGTATGGAAGCTAAGGTGTTGTAGGCAATATCTGAAATGAAAACTCAATAGGTATGAATGCAGGGAGGTCATTGTGTTGGTGTTACAAGACTGGACAGAAGACTTAAGGGATGACCACAGTTTTCAGCAAATACTGACACTGAGACCATATACTGTGCAATAGTGTTTATTGTAAGGCACTTTTCATACAACATGCATGTAAGGAAACTATAATATAGAGAGTACAGTGCGAGGAACCCAGAATACAAGAAAATACTGTGTGCACACAAAACTCTAGTAAACCCATCCATCTAAATAGATCTAACTAAATATATACACAGGAAATATATGCATGTATATACACATATACAACCAGGTATGGTACAGAAGAAAGGAGGCAAAGAGTAAGGTCAGGATGGAATGCAAGGTTCGGCAACAAATTAGCAAGTACAATGGTAGCTCAGAGGCGCTCAATTAACTGGCTACAAATCCCTTTGGCACTGTATTGGCCTGAGGAAGCGGGCTCTGACTCACAAAACATGCTGCTTGTGCTAATAAATTTTTATTGACATATGTGACTGTCGTTATTGAGGTAAGCCACCTCCCCTTTTCTCGATTTTAGTGTTTTTAACTCAATTCTATATTTCCCTGGGTGCCTCTTCTTTCCATTGTGCTGTATACACCCCCAACCTTCCTGCCTGGAGGAGCACTTCCAAGTCCCACACAATGTCATCCAGTGTGATGGCAAGCAGGTTTTTTTTCCTGCAAGAGAGCGACCACTTCCAGCCCTGCTGGACACCCTAGTGGAGTTGGGTTCAAAATCTCTACCAACTATAAATGGTCAGTTGCTCCCTGTGCAACCCACCTTTGTGAGTAGTCTTTACATTTCCATTATTTTATTCCAATTGATCTCTACATATTTCGCTATTTGGCCTCCCGTTGTCTCTGCTTCCATTTTCAAGGTGTCAAGACACCCCATACCTTTTCAGCTCAGGAATCAGAATCAGTGTTGTCCAGAGACTCAGGGCTAGCAGCATACAAAGTTCTAGAAATGGGATGAAGGAAAGGGCAGTCCTTAAAGAAAACCTGAACTGAAAATTAAAAGTCAAAATAAGCATACACAAGTCATACTTACCTTCCATGTAGTCTACTCCTCAGTGTCTTTCTCCTCTCCCGCGCCCTGTTTGTTCATTGTGATCAAGGGAATTTTCCGTCCTCCATTTTGAAAATGGCCATTAATCATAACAGTTTTCTGGTCAGCACACAGTTAAACTGTAACATCGCCCACTTGAGCCATAGGGAAACATGGACATTACCTGGTACATCAGTTTTCCTCTCAGCTATAACTGACAGCAACTGATATTTTACTGACAGCAACTGATATATTTCAGATCTGACAAAATATTGTCAGAACTGGAAGGGATTATTGTCAGAAGCAAAGGGTGAGCTTCTGAGAGGAACTGATGGCAAGGTAACTATGCAATGTTCATTTGAAATTACCTCATGTGTTTATTTTAAATATTTTTACTCAGTACAGGTTCTCTTTAAGAAAGGCATTGCATAACCCTAAACAAGATGCAGCTGATGATGTGTGATTCTTCTGAATGTGCTCTTGGTAAGAAAGAGAACTTAAAAGTGTAGCTGTCGGGCATAATATCAAAAATCAATTCTTTATTTTTATCTGGTAAACAAGTAATAAGGTTGCTAACCAGGCAATCCAACAGTTAAAATCACTATTACTTTTCTTGTTTATAAATGATCATTCCCCGGTTTACCTGACTCTTACTTAGTACACACAAAATTTGGTACACAAAAAGGAAGTTGCAGAGCATGCTGGGTTGTCTATTTTCCCTCAGACTTAACTAATGCAGCCTAATTGGCTGAAGCCTCTTTCCCTCCTGTTTTCCCCTCCCACACCTCTGTTCCTGTCTGATTGGCCAATATTTCTCATGCTGAGACAATGCACTTTCTATAGTGAAGGGCGGGCAAATAAGGCAGAGGAGAGTAGAGCAGAAATGACATCAGGATTGGCTTCAAAATAGCCACACTTAAAATGGGAAATGCCAAGAAGGATTTTCTCTTTTTTTACTGTAGAAAAATTACTAAAATCAAAACGTGGACAGTGCGATACATATGTTACGTAAGTAGAGAAAGTATTTATCTACTTATATATATATTTTTTTTTTCTGAGATAGTATAGCTGACAGCTCCTCTTTAAGTCTTTCATACAGTCAGTTAGAGGTCAAATGCTGGTAGAAAATGGAAGCTCAGGGCAGCCAGATTTGAAGTATAGCCACCTGCTGGTGGACAGTGGAAGTCCCAAGTTGCCAAAGTCAATACTGCCACCACCAGGAAGAGAGTGACAGAACATGATTCCTGACAGTTAGATATTAAAAATGAACAGAATATATCCTAAAACGACTAACCACAAGATTTGCACTCTTAGCTTGTACATTAACTCTGACAGCTCAAAATTTACAATGTCTCATTCGAAGACAGAGAACCGAAAAGGAAAACCTTTCATGTAATCATCTGATCTATTATTCTGCAAGGTAATGTAAATGCAGGGGTAGCTTCTTAAAGAGTATGATGTGTGGTGAATCCAAATGACGGGGAAGTCGAGAAAATGATCTGGAAATTTATATCTGCATTGATTGGTTTAGTCCCGGGCAGCTGTAAATCAAATGCTGGATCCATCTTATTAAAAATACGATAAATACGTCACTTTATATCGCAATGTCCGTCCCTGTGTTCTGCCCTGTAATTTAACAGTATGGTAAAATTATCCGAAATAAGGTGACCCTGACCCTATTGGAATGTTAGTTTCAAGTTACGTAGCTTGAGTGGTTTCCAGATATATGAGGCTGTTAATGATGGAAAAGGTACACGTTGCTAAACCAGAAGAGGATCATTACTTTTATTCACGTGTCATTCCGGTCATCCTGTTAGAACACTGTGACATGTTATTATGCACTGTTTTACTCCATTAAAAAAAAAAATGAAAAAGTTCAAAAAGATAAGTGAAACATTAAAAAAAAAAAAACTGCCAGAATTTGCTCCCTGATCAGTTATGCAATTAGAATACATCACTGACTCTACCATCCTTACGGCCCTTTTACATTTAATGTGTTGGTATGCGTTAGTACGTGTTGGTACATGTTTCTTCCATAGCAGTGCATTGTGAAAAAGATTTAAAGAGGAACTCCAGTGAAAATAATGTAGTAAAAAAAGTGCTTCAATTTTTACCATAATTATGTATAAATGATTTAGTCAGTGTTTGCTCATTGTAAAATCTTTCCTCTGCCTGATTTACATTCTGACATTTATTACATGGTGACATTTTTACTGTGGGCAGGTTATGTAGCTGCTCCTAGCTGTTTTGGCTGTTAGAGAGAGCTGTAAACAGCTCTCTCTAACTGTCACAGGAGCCCTAGTGGCTGACCGCACTTAGCCTTCTAAACGGTGCCGGCACACAGATCGTGCGAACTCTGGTCGCAGTCAATGCGCAGGAACCGTTAAGAATTAGCCGCAGACAACTCAGAAGGGAGCCTGTGAGACACGGGTGATTACAACTTCACCCACTGGTTCAGAGTAAACTGCCACCACCGCGGTTACCATGGGACCGTGGAGCCCACTAACTGACTGACTAGTCCTGCGAATAAAACGGTTAAACACACGGTATTCTGTCTAGTCAACAACAAACAAACAGTAGCGTATCTTCAGAGACCCGGGATCAGTTCTGTGTGTGCTGATAAGCAGGGTAGCGGACAGTGAATGACTTGGAGAAAGTCGTTTATTCACGCAATATAAATAATTAATATATACAGACAATTATTAAAATCACAATTATTAAGACAGTAATAGCCAGTATGAAATAAAGAGGGAGAAAATACTTATGGTTTGTGGAAATATGTCCTTTGTGGGAAAATCAGAAAGTTCAAGCAAAACGGTTCAATCAAAGTTCAGCAGAATTCTTTGTTCCAGGTTACAGAAGATGGCCAATCAAGATGGCCGCCAGCACATGTTCCTTTGTTTCAGAGCTTCATTCAAAGTTCAGCAAAATGGCCACCAGCCCTATGTCCTCTGAGCTGGCAGCAGGATGTTCTCATATGGATGGAATGGGAGGACTGAGCGCGCCCAGCCGGGCTGCAGCTCTCTTAAGCTGCTCCAGACCTTGTCTCAGATTTCTACACCTTTAAACCTATTTGTGCTGAAACTGGACTCAAAATACAGAGGAATTCCACCCACCACGACCAAGGCTACAACTACAACCAACCAGAACAATCGGATTAGTTTGGATGGCAGAGATTTAAACTGGATTGAAATCCTCCATGAAGCTTACCTCTGCTGAACACACCAAGCCTTCTAACAGCTGACCTGAAACAAGACCTTCAACCTCTCTGGAATCTTGATTGCCTGTGATTGCCCTCACTCCACCCTGTGAGTAATCCTTTATACATTATCCAAGGCATATGCACCAAGTGACTATTTTCCACATTTATGTTATCATTTATCTTCTAAAACAAGGAACTTTACTTAAAATAAATCTATGATCCAACTCTGTGTAGGAATGAAAGGATTTTGCACAGATCCCCTTTGATCCCAGCAGGACTCCAGAAGTACAAGCTATCTGAACAAGTCTATTGTCTCTAATGTCAACATACAAATACTCATCAAAGGACCTTTTCTCTGCCTGCCCTCCCAAGAATCAATTACAAATTAACACCTCTCTGGCTCTCCTCTTAAAATCCTTTGGGATACTCAGGAAATGCAGAAGGGGGCGGAGAGGTAGTGGATCCAAGTATAAAAAACATATTTGCCCTCAGAAAAGCTTAATCACAGCTACACTCTGCAATGCCAGATCGATAAATAATAAGACTGCAACTATACATGACCTAATAGAGCTCTCTGATTTGACCTTTTTGACAGAGACCTGGCTTGGGAAGCATGCAGGCCCAACTCTTGAAGCAACCGTGCCGGCCAATTATTCAATCTTGCACTGTGAGAGACAAGCCGGCAAGGGTGGGGGGGGTTGCCATATGCTTCAGATCCTCCTTGAACATAAGGCCCCTGCCCATAGGCCCCACTGAAACCTTTGAATGTATTGCAGCTCAACTGTCAGCAGAAGTAAACATCAACATATTGCTCATATACCGCCCCCCAAAAAATGGTCCAGCCTTTCTTAAGGAAATATCTGAACTCTTATCCTGCGTAACAGTGGAACACCCTAGATGGATCATCCTGGGAGACTTCAATGCATGGGTGGATGATCACGACTCCCAGCTAGGAAGTGAACTACTTCTCATAATGAATGAACTGGGTTTCTCTCAGGCTATCAACCTCCCCACCCATACGAAAGGGCACACCCTGGATCTTATATTTCATTCCGGACTTTTAATATCACACATGGATATAAACCCAGTGGTATGGTCAGACCACCACACCATCCACTTCTCTCTGACAGCACCAGCGATAAAACACAGAGGGAAAGAACTCATAAAATACCGTTCACTGAAAGATGTCTCACCCCAGCACGTTCAGAATATCCTCAACTTCGACGCATTAACCAATCATTGTGCAGACCCAGACTCCATGGTCCTGATATACAACCATGCAGTGTCATCTGCCTATGACGCCCTCGCTCCAGTTCGCATCAAACGATCTACACCACTTCACCATGCACGGTGGTTTGACAGCTCACTAAAGGACCTAAAGAAAGAAGTGCGCAGACTAGAAAGGAAGTGGCGAAAATCTCAGAATTCAAAAGATAAACACACCCTTGTCTCTCACCGGGAAAGCTACCAAAATGCGATCACCAAGAAAAAATCCTCCTACCTATCACAGGAGATCGCAAAGGCCGCCAACAGACCAGCCCAACTATTCCGCACAGTTGATAGACTATGTAATCCATCCTGTCTAAAACCCACTATAACTCCCTCAAAGGAGCTATGTGAGAAATTTGCCTGCTACTTTGCTGACAAAGTATCTTCTATTCGGTCTCTCATTCAGTCCACAGCACCCAAGACTCATGCAACTAATGGAAATAGCTGCAAAAACATCCTAACACCCTGGACTGATTTCAAAAGTATTAGTGAGGAAGAGATCTCAGACATCCTCTGCCGTCTCCGCCAGACAACCTGCGACCTGGACCCTGGACCAACTAAACATATGCTGAAATGCCCTGACCTGCTTGGTCCAGCATTTCACAAAATAGTAAATTGCTCTCTGCAAGCAGGGAGGTTTCCTACCTCTCTCAAAGAAGGAATCATCAAGCCCCTTCTTAAAAAACCTTCCATGGATCCAGATGCTATGAGCAGCTACAGACCTGTCTCCAACCTCCCCTTCTTAGGTAAAGTTATTGAAAAGGCTGTCTATCTGCAACTTGAAACCAGGCTGTCAGTAAACAACATCCTGGACCCTCTACAATCTGGCTTTAAGAAACACCACAGCTGCGAAACAGCCCTCATCCAAGTCTGCAACGATCTGCTCATGGCAAGGGACAGAGGGGAATGCTCCATCCTAATCCTGTTGGATCTCTCAGCTGCTTTTGATACAGTTGACCATGAAATCCTGCTTAACAGACTGCAGGAGTACTGTGGCATCAGTGGATCAGTCCTCCAGTGGTTCAGATCATTCCTGACTGACAGAACACAGAGAGTATCCCTAGGACCTATAATGTCCAAACCTGCACCTCTACAATTCGGAGTGCCACAAGGATCAATCCTATCCCCTCTGCTGTTTGCAATCTACATGTTGCCACTCGGTACACTTATCCAACGACATGGCCTGACGTACCACTGCTACGCCGATGACACACAGCTATACCTGTCCTTCAAACCTGGTGGAACAGACCCTACCCCAAAAATAAACTCTTGCTTAGCTGAGCTTCAGGCATGGATGAATGATAACTGGTTGAAACTGAATGCTGACAAAACTGAGGTCCTGTTTGTCCAAAGCCAGTGCTCGCCATCAAAACAGCTCTATCCTAAAGCAACACCAATCAGGATTGGGAATTCAGACATAAACCGCTCCAACCTTGTGCGCAGCCTTGGCGTACTAATCGATGGGGAATTGAGTTTCAGAAACCAAATTTCATCTGTAGTTAAATCTTCCTTCTTTCATCTGAAGAACATTGCAAAGATTAAACATCTGATTCCCCCAGAGGATCTTCAAACCCTAGTCCACGGCTTCAACACATCACGGCTGGACTACTGCAATGCCCTTTATGCTGGCCTCCCCAAAAAAGACCTGCGTCGCCTGCAATTAGTGCAGAATGCTGCTGCCAGATTGCTAACAAACCAGCCTCGCTACTGTCACATTACACCGATCCTTCGCTCACTGCACTGGCTACCAGTAGAATGGAGAATACTCTTCAAGATTGGACTGCTGACATTCAAATCCCTACACAATCTGGGCCCTGGATACATGAAGGACTTGCTGAAGCTGCACCACACCTCTCACAACCTCAGATCAGCAAGTTCTATAAACTTGGTCACTCCCAGAGTGCACCTCAAAAAATCTGGAGACAGAGCCTTCTGTCATGCTGCCCCTACTCTTTGGAACTCCCTACCACACCCAGTAAAGACAGCACCATCCCTGGAGCTATTCAAATCCAGACTGAAAAGCCACCTGTTTAGCCTGGCATTTCCAGATTTATAAAATTCTTCCTCTGTACCACGATGGTCGGAGCCATGCTTATGCGCTTTGAGTCCCACGGGAGAAAATCGCTTTACAAATGTTATTTGTTGTTGTTGTTGTTGTAAACAGCTAATTCCTGTCTGTGAACATTGTTACATTGTGGCAGTTTGCCCAGAGTACCGCGGTACTCAGAGCTTCTTGTGGGAGGGATTTCAGCACAAAATCAGTCATACAGCACCCCCTAATGGTCTGTTTGTGAAAATCATTATATTTCTCATGTAAAAGGGGGTATCAGCTACTGATTGGGATAAAGTTCAATTCTAGGTTGGAGTTTCTCTTTAAAACGCGTGTAGTGGGACCTGTGCCATAGCAAAACATGGGCATTACTTTGAAAATCAGTTTTCTTTCAGTTTTAACTGAGAGCAACTGATTAAAGGGGAACTTCATCCTAAACAAACATGCTGTCATTAAGTTACATTAGTTATGTTAATTAAAATAGATAGGTAATATAATCTCTTACCCACTGTTTTAAAAGAACAGGCAAATGTTTGTGATTTCGTGGGGCAGCCATCTTTTTCATGGGGGCAGCCATCTTTTGGTTAAAAGGAGGTGAGGAAGCATGAGACACAGTTCCAGCTGTCCTGTGTCCTGATCACCCTTCCCAGCTGTGCATGCTAGGCTTCAAATTTCAAATTCAAAATGTAAAAAAAACTAATTTGCACCAAATCAGCAGAAGGAGAACAACATCAGAAATCCCATCATGCTTTGCACAGCATCAGGGGAAAAATGCCCGGGTAGTTTTGTTCTGTGCAGCTAAAAATTAGGCTTTGGTAAGAAAAACAAAGCTGTAATGCTGTGAAAATGTTAAAAAACACCAACCCTTTTCAGTGCTGCTGAGTACATTTTTAGTCTGGACTCTGGAGGTTCACATTAAGTGTAAAAGGGGCCTTAGGGGAAAAAGATCAGTACTGTGACTCAGGCAAATAGAGCTAATTTGGGTGCAAATGCAAATTTGCAGCCTTATGCCAATTAAAGGACAACTAAAGCAAGAGCAATATGGATGCTGCCATATTTATTTTCTTTTTAAGCAATACTAGTTGCCTGGCTGCCCTGCTGATCCTCTGCCTCTAATACTTTTAGCCATAGATCCTGAACAAGCAAATGCAGATCAGGTGTTTCTGAAATTATCGTCAGATCTGACAAGATTAGCTGCATGATTGTTTCAGGTGTGTGATTCAGACACTACTTCAGCCAAATAGACCAGCAAGGCTTCCAGGCAATTAGTATTGTTTAAAATGAAAAAAATAAATTATGGCAGCCTCCATTTACCTCTCACTACAGTTGTCCTTTAAAAAAATAAATTATAGCATTTGTATATCACTTTATATTCTGTTGCACTTAAACCACTAGGCCAGCTGTCAGACGTTGGGCAAGGGGGTTACTTGGTGACCTCATTTTTACCTCTCAAACATTTCAAGGATGGGATGGTGATGACCATGTAGCGGGCAGGCTGTAGAGTGGAAGACCACAGGGAACTAGTGAGAGGAGGAGGGGAGGAGGCAGAAAGTGAAACACAAGACACTTTGACAGCTTGTTTCTTTATTGTGATGGGACTCCAGGTGCCTTCTCAGCAAAGTTGTTCCTACACGGTTGCTGGTCTTCTCATGACTAATTGCTGTTGTCTTCAGATGGCTTTTGAACTGTCAGCAGCAGACACACAGAAGTATTTCCATAGTAATTAACTTTGTTGAGCCGGTCTAGTACAGCTACAAACAGTGGCGTAGGGATAGCCATAGCAATCATAGCAACAGCTATGGGGCCCGGCCACCCTATGCCATGGGGGAGGGGGGAGGCAAGGGCTCAGCCCCACCTACACAGCAGGTGGGGGAGCGCAGTGATGGAGGGGGGAGCTGCGGCCACATTGGGACTCAGCTGCGGGGAAGGGGGGCCCGACTTCTCCCTCTCCCCGGGTCCCCCCCTCTGTGCTCACCCCCTCCTTGGTAGGCAGAGATAGAGCAGTGGAAGACTATAAGGACAGCTCACCTCCCTCCCCGCTCTGCCGATCACTTGTCAGTTGCCGCTGGTCTCCTGTCCTTGAATCTGCTTATACTCACTCTACTTCCTGCTAATCAGGAAGTAGAGTGAGTATAAGCAGATATGTGGACAGGAGACCAGCGGCAACTGACAAGCCATCAGCACTCTGGAGCGGGGAGAAAGGTGAGCTGTCCTTATAGTCTTCCGCTGCGCTAACTCTGCCTACCGAGGAGGGGGTGAGCACGGAGGGAGAAGTCGTGCCCCGTTCCCTGTGGCAGAGTCCCAATGTGGCCACGACTCCCCCCTCCATCACCTAAATGGGGTGCCCCTATCCTATTCTGGAGGCACTTATACCTTGCTAACCTATACTGGTGCCACATATGCCTAGCTAACCTATACTGGCAGCACTTATGCCTTGCTAACCTATACTGGGAGCACCTATGGCTAGCTAACTTATACTGAGAGCGCATATGCCTAGCTAATCTACTGTATACTGGGTGCACTTATACCTTGCTAACCTATACTGGGGGCACTTATGTCTAGCTAACTTATACTGGGTGCACTTATACCTTGCTAGCCTATACTGGGGGCACCTATGCCTAGTTAACCTATACTGGTGGCACATATACCTAGCTAACCTATACTGGGAGCACCTATGCCTAGCTAACTTATACTGGGTACACGTATACCTTGATAACCTATACTAGGGGCACCTATGCCCAGATTACCTATACTGGTGGCACCTATACCTAGCTAATCTACACTGGGGGCACGTATACCTTGCTAACCTATACTGGTTGCACCTATGCCTAGCTAACCTATACTGGCGGCACATATGCCTAGCTAACCTATATTAGGAGCACCTAGGCCTAGCTAACTTATGCTGGGTGCACCTATGCCTGCCTAACCTATACTGGGGGCACCTATGCCTAGCTAACCTATATTGGCAGCACTTTTACCTTGCTAACCTATACTGTGGGCACCTATGCCTAGCTAACCTATATTGGGGACACTTTTACCTTGCTAACCTAAACTGGGGGCACCTATGCCTGGTTACCTCTTGTCCCGCTCGACCCCTCTCTGCTTCCTACCCTTTTCCTCCCTCTCCAAGGCTCTGTCTCTCCCTCTGAACTCTCCTCCACCTGTTCCTCTTTTGGAGGCACCCACATAGCATCCATCACCACATCATCACCCCCATCGCTAACACTTTCCAGCTCACAGTAGGCCGCAGCAGCAGGGACATTACACACTGTGGTGACCTGGGTACTGTGTTCGGCATGTCTGACTTCCTCCTCTTCTCCTTCATGGGATGAAAAGCATGCTTATGCATTACTTTGGTCTGTCGATGCCTGGGGATATAGCTCCACTGAGCAATGCAATTCAATTGGAGGGGCTTCTTTGGTGGTGGTTTTGTGGTTGACCACAGCAGGGGAGGATGAGGAAGGTGCAGCAACATTACAGCAGAAGAGGTAGAAGAGGTGGAATGCTGGCCGTCCAGTCCCACCTGACTTCAGAGTGAAGGGTCAAAAAAGGCACTATGGGAAAGAATAGGGCGGGCACGAACAGCCTGTGTAGTTTGCATTCAGGGGTGTAACTATGGAGCCTGCAAGGGAAGCAGGCGCAGTCGGGCCCAGAAGCAGAGAAGCCTGAGAGGGGGCCTGGAGGAATAGAACCTGGCACCTGAAACGAGGCCCGGGGACCTCGGATACTTCTTGGACTGGCGGTAGCTTGGGCGCTTCTCCATCCTCGCCATTGCCGCCCCCTCAGTCACACATGATGGGCACATGGACGTAATCCCTCCTGCTGCTGCAACTCCACATGTTGTAGTGCAGGCTAGGAAGAAGATGGGGAGAGGACGACGCTTCTGCCGTGATTAGGGAGACCTAGCCTGCCTGCAACAGCAGTGTCACACTGTGCAGGCTTGTGACACAGCCTGCCCTGCGGCTGTGTCTAAAGGGACAAAACTGGTGGAGAGACTGGGAGTGGGGCTGCTAAGACAGAGCCAGCGGTGGTGTAAGTGTGCATTTTTTAATCTATATCTGCATGGCTGCCTGATTTATTGAGGGGAAAGGTGGTGATTACTGTTTTGAGGGGGGGAAGGCTGGATCTGGTGGTGGTTGCCTGATGCTTTATGGGTACTGGGAAGGGTGGGGTGCCTGCTGCATGATTTCTACTTTGTAGGGGGTTGGTGGGCAATTGCCTGCATATATTTTTTTTTTTGCGGGGGGAGAGAGGTTTAGCCTTATTTCTGTTTAGTGGGATAGGATGTTTCTGACGGTTTTCCATTTTTTTTTTGTGTGTGGGAGGGGGGGGGGAGGGCCTGTGTCATGATTTCTGTTTTGTGAGGGGTGGGGCGGGTGCCAGCCTGATTGTGTGTGTGTTTGTGATTTGGGGCAGAATTTGATAAGGTGGGGGTGGGGGGCATCTAAAAGTTTCACAGGGGGGCCCAGTGGTTTCTAGTTATGTCCCTGTTTGCGTTCCTCACAAACCAGTTGGAGCAGTGACCATTCTACGGCGGACGGCTCATCCTGTTCAAAAGGTAATTGGAACTTCATTCTTGATATACCTTAATTGCCAGACAGGAGAAAACCAAATCCAATGCAGCATTACTAAAACAAATGCTCAGCTTGTTAGTTATAAAGCATACAGTTATGGTGGAGCTTCTGTTAAAAATCAATTCATTTGAATAGGTGCGATTTTATGATATGGAAACTGTACCTGGTTATCCAATAGCTTATGGGTCAGTCTATTAGTAACTGAAGGATAGATATTTTCATACATGTATTAGTGTACCACAGAACCATTGCTAAAGGCAAGCAAACCACCTAAAGTCCTCAAAAAATAACAGATAAAAATGTATAGAAGAAAAGCCTTTGTTGTTGAAGAAATAATTAGAATTGCAACATCCTATTGTGCAGAGTAGTCGCTATTAGCCCTGGTATTCAATTATGTAGCAATAGAGGATTATAGAGGTTTTAACTGCACCTGGGTCCCCAGACCAAGGGAGCCCTCCTAGAAGTCTCTTTCTGCCACAGAATTAGCTCTTTTTTGGTGCTATAGTGATAATAACCACCATCGTCAAGAAAGCGGAAGAGAGGATGTACCACCTACCGCAGCTGAAAAAGTTTAGCCTACCACAGAAATTGATGGTGCAGTTCCACACTGCAATCATAGAATCCATCATGACATCATCTATGACTGTTTGGTTCACCTCATGCTCTATATGAGAACAAGTGAGACTGCAGCGCATCCTCCGATCAGGAGTGAGATGCCAGTCAGTAGCAACTAACTCTTCCAGGCACAGGAGCAGCTTCTTCCCTCAGGTGGTAAGGATACCGGAGCCCAACTTCTAATGATTAAAAAACATTGAACAGAGGGAACGGTAAGTGAAGGCTGAACCCCTCCCACCACCACAACATGTTTTTTTAATCATTAGATGTTGGGCTCTGGTATCCTATAATGCAGAATCACGCTAGAGCTGAAAGCATTACAGCAAAGAACTGTGTTCAAACCTCTCTTACACTCTTTATGTCCCTGGAAGCCAGGTTTTGGGACACAATGGAATATGATTATTATATACGCAGTACTGGGGGATGGGGGCAGGGTAAAATTCACGCCAGGGTAATATGTTGAGATTGGCCAGAGTTGCAGGGCCAAACTCCTTAGAGACAGCAATGTGTTCACCAACCTTGAGGGATTATCCTTCTAGAGGCCTAAAGTTGCCTACTAATAATACAATCCTGTACATTACAGGGTAATTACAAGGTACATGGTTTGAATATTCTTTGAATGCATACTTTAGGTAGTCCCTCATATTACATAAAAGTGGTAAGATTGTACAACCAAATTCAGGAATCCGCCTGGAGTCCTGGAACCTGTTGGTGGTGGCGGAGAAGGCAGTCAAGCGGCCTGCAGGCAGAGATGCTGTGTGGGGACCGACTTAGTCTTGGGGCAGGCAGTCACACGGCATGCAGGCAGAGATGCTGTGTGTGGGGACTGACTTCGGGCAGGCAGTAGCCCTCCGGGATCCATGCCTCATTCATTTTGATAAAGGTGAGGTACTGAACACTTTTTTGACCTAGGCGACTTCTCTTCTCAGTGACAAACAATGCCTCCAGCTGCACTAAAGGTCCTTTCTGACAGGATGCTTAAAGGGATACTGTAGGGGGGTCGGGGAAAAATTAGTTAAAGTTACCTGGGGCTTCTAATGGTCCCCCACAGACGTCCTGTGCCCACGGAGCCACTCACCCATGCTTCGGCCCCGCCTCTGGTTCGCTATTGGAATTTCAGACTTTAAAGTCTGAAAACCACTGCGCCTGCGTTGCCCTGTCCTCGCTTACCCTGATGTCACCAGGAGCGCACGGCGCACTCACAGACCATACTGGGCTTGTGCAGTATGCTCCTGGTGCCATCAGCGGGAGCGAGGACACGGCAACGCAGGCACAGTGGTTTTCAGACTTTAAAGTCTGAAATTCCAGAAGTGAACCGGAGGCGGGGCCGGAGCATTGGAGAGTGGCTGCGTGGGCACAGGATGTCTGCGGGGGACCATTAGAAGCCCCAGGTAACTTCAACTCATTTTCCCCCGACCCCCCTACAGTATCCCTTTAAGGCAGGGCAAGACAGAAAATGGATGGCAAATTGTGACAGCTCTGACCACAGGTCAAGCCTGTGCACCCAGTTGTCCAGGGGTTCATTGCTGCTCATAGTGTCTACATCCAGACTTAAGGCCAGGTAGTCAGCTACCTGCCGGTCGAGGCGTTGGTGGAGGGTGGATCCAGAAGCGCTAAGACTAAACTAAGGACTAAAGAATATCCGCAAGCCCAACATCACCATGAGATCGCTGGAGCGTCCTGTCCTTGCCTGCAAGGACATGGGAGAAGGATTACTGGCAGTGGTACCTTTATTCTGTAGTGCTGTGAAATCACCCTTAAATGCACTGTAAAGCATAGTAGCCAGCGTGTTCTGCAAGTGCTGCATCCTTTCTGCCTTTAGGTGAGTTGGTAACATCTCTGCCACTTTGTGCATATACCGAGGGTCTAGTAGCGTGGCCACCCAGTACAGGTCATTCCCCTTGAGTTTTTTTATATGGGGGTTTCTCAACAGGCTGGACAGCATGAAAGAAGCCAACTGCACAAATTTGGATTCAGAGGTACTATGTATTAATCTCCTCTTTCTCTTCATCAGTGATGTCAGGTAAGTTCTCCTCCTCCCCCCAGCCATGAACAATACCACGGGAAAGTTGAGCAGCACAAGCTCCCTGCGACGCCTGCTGCGGTTGTTCTTCCGCCTCCTCCTCAAAAAAAAAAACACCTTCCTCATCTGACTCCTCTTCCCCACACGACTCTTCCCCCTCCTCCCTCCCCCCCTGTGCTGCCGCAGGTGTTGAGGAAACATCTGGTTCTGCTGAGAATTGATCCCACAACTCTTCCTCTTGTTCCTGTTCACGCTCTTCCACAGCTTGATCCACCACTCTACGCACAGCACGCTCCAGGAAGAAAGCATATGGGATCAAGTCGTTGATGGCGCCTTCACTGTGACTCACCATGTTTATCACCTCCTCAACTGGCCGCATGAGCCTGCAGGCATTTCGCATGAGTGTCCAGTACTTCGGCCAGATCATCCCCATCTCCCCAGAGCATGTCCTTTTACTGTAGTTGTAGATATACTGGTTGACGGCTTTCTCCTGTTGTAGCAGGCGGTTAAACATCAGGAGCGTTGAATTCCAGCGAGTCGGGCTATTGCAAATCAAGCGCCTCACCGGCAAGTTGTTTCTCCACTGAATATCGGCCAAGCATGTCATGGCCGTGTAAGACCGCCTTAAATGCCCACACAACTTCCTGGACTGCTTCAGGATGTCCTGTAAGCCTGGGTACTTACACACAAATCTCTGAAATATTAGCTTGAGCACATGTGCCATGCATGCAGGGTACATGTGTCAACTTTCACAAATTCAAAGCCAAAATGAGATTGCTGCTGTTGTCACACACCATGTTGCCGATCTCCAGCTGGTGCGGGGCCACTGATCCACCTGTTTGTTAAGAGCAGCTAGGACAGCTGCTCCAGTGTGACCCTCCACGCTTTGAGGCAAGACATGTCTAAGATGGCGTGACACCGTCGTACCTGGCATGCAGCATAGGCCCTGGGGAGCTGGGGCTGTGTAGTAGTGTTGGGCGAACATCTAGATGTTCGGGTTCGGGCCGAACAGGCCGAACATGGCCGCGATGTTCGGGTGTTCGACCCGAACTCCGAACATAATGGAAGTCAATGGGGACCCGAACTTTTGTGCTTTGTAAAGCCTCCTTACATGCTACATACCCCAAATTTACAGGGTATGTGCACCTTGGGAGTGGGTACAAGAGGAAATTTTTTTTTTAGCAAAAAGAGGTTATAGTTTTTGAGAAAATCGATTTTAAAGTTTCAAAGGGAAAACTGTCTTTTAAATGCGGGAAATGTCTGTTTTCTTTGCACAGGTAACATGCTTTTTGTCGGCATGCAGTCATAAATGTAATACATATAAGAGGTTCCAGGAAAAAGGACCGGTAACGCTAACCCAGCAGCAGCACACGTGATGGAACAGGAGGAGGGTGGCGCAGGAGGAGAAGGCCACACTTTGTGAGACACAACAACCCAGGCCTTGCATGAGGACAAGAAGCGTGCGGATAGCATGCTTTGTACCGCCATGCAGTAATAAATTTAATAAAGATAAGTGGTTCAATAAACAGGGACCACGCGGCAACGCTAACCCAGCAGCAGCAGACGTGATGGAACAGGAGGAGGCGCAGGAGGAGAAGGCCACGCTTTGTGAGACACAACAACCCAGGCCTTGCATGAGGACAAGAAGCGTGCGGATAGCATGCTTTGTACCGCCATGCAGTCATAAATGTAATAAAGATAAGAGGTTCCATAAACAGGGACCGCCAACGCTAACCCAGCAGCAGCAGCAGCACACGTGATGGAACAGGAGCAGGCGCAGGAGGAGAAGGCCACGCTTTGTGAGACACAACAACCCAGGCCTTACATGAGGTACCGCCATGCAGTCATAAATGTAATAAAGATAAGTGGTTCAATAAACAGGGACCACGCGGCAACGCTAACCCAGCAGCAGCAGACGTGATGGAACAGGAGGAGGCGCAGGAGGAGAAGGCCACGCTTTGTGAGACACAACAACCCAGGCCTTGCATGAGGTACCGCCATGCAGTCATAAATGTAATAAAGATAAGTGGTTCAATAAACAGGGACCACGCGGCAACGCTAACCCAGCAGCAGCAGACGTGATGGAACAGGAGGAGGCGCAGGAGGAGAAGGCCACGCTTTGTGAGACACAACAACCCAGGCCTTGCATGAGGACAAGAAGCGTGCGGATAGCATGCTTTGTACCGCCATGCAGTCATAAATGTAATAAAGATAAGTGGTTCAATAAACAGGGACCACGCGGCAACGCTAACCCAGCAGCAGCAGACGTGATGGAACAGGAGGAGGCGCAGGAGGAGAAGGCCACGCTTTGTGAGACACAACAACCCAGGCCTTGCATGAGGTACCGCCATGCAGTCATAAATGTAATAAAGATAAGTGGTTCAATAAACAGGGACCACGCGGCAACGCTAACCCAGCAGCAGCAGACGTGATGGAACAGGAGGAGGCGCAGGAGGAGAAGGCCACGCTTTGTGAGACACAACAACCCAGGCCTTGCATGAGGACAAGAAGCGTGCGGATAGCATGCTTTGTACCGCCATGCAGTCATAAATGTAATAAAGATAAGTGGTTCAATAAACAGGGACCACGCGGCAACGCTAACCCAGCAGCAGCAGACGTGATGGAACAGGAGGAGGCGCAGGAGGAGAAGGCCACGCTTTGTGAGACACAACAACCCAGGCCTTGCATGAGGACAAGAAGCGTGCGGATAGCATGCTTTGTACCGCCATGCAGTCATAAATGTAATAAAGATAAGTGGTTCAATAAACAGGGACCACGCGGCAACGCTAACCCAGCAGCAGCAGACGTGATGGAACAGGAGGAGGCGCAGGAGGAGAAGGCCACGCTTTGTGAGACACAACAACCCAGGCCTTGCATGAGGACAAGAAGCGTGCGGATAGCATGCTTTGTACCGCCATGCAGTCATAAATGTAATAAAGATAAGTGGTTCAATAAACAGGGACCGGCAACGCTAACCCAGCAGCAGCAGCAGCACACGTGATGGAACAGGAGCAGGCGCAGGAGGAGAAGGCCATGCTTTTTGAGACACAACAACCCAGGCCTTGCATGAGGACAAAAAGCGTGCGGATATAGCAGCAATGCTTTTTGCCGCCATGCAGTCATAAATGTAATACAGATGAGAGGTTCAATAAACAGGGACCGGTAACGCTACACCATCCCAGATGTTCATTGGTCATGTTACTTGGTTGGGGTCCTGGAGTGTTGCGTAGTCGTTTCCAATCCAGGATTGATTCATTTTAATTTGAGTCAGACGGTCTGCATTTTCTGTGGAGAGGCGGATACGCCGATCTGTGACGATGCCTCCGGCAGCACTGAAACAGCGTTCCGACATAACGCTGGCTGCCGGGCAAGCCAGCACCTCTATTGCGTACATTGCCAGTTCGTGCCAGGTGTCTAGCTTCGATACCCAATAGTTGAAGGGTGCAGATGGATTGTTCGACACAGCTACGTCATCTGACATGTAGTCCTTGACCATCTTCTCCAGGCGATCGGTGTTGGAGGTGGATCTGCACGCTTCCTGTTCAGTGGGCTGCTGCTGCATGGGTGTCAGAAAATTTTCCCACTCCAAGGACACTGCCGATACCGTTCCCTTTTGGGCACTAGCTGCAGCTTGCGTTGTTTGCTGCCCTCCTGGTCGTCCTGGGTTTGCGGAAGTCAGTCTGTCGGCGTACAACTGGCTAGAGGAGGGGGAGGATGTCAATCTCCTCTCTAAAGTCTCCACAAGGGCCTGCTGGTATTCTTCCATTTTGACCTGTCTGACTCTTTCTTCAAGCAGTTTTGGAACATTGTGTTTGTACCGTGGATCCAGAAGGGTATAAACCCAGTAATTGGTGTTGTCCAGAATGCGCACAATGCGTGGGTCGCGTTCAATGCAGTCTAGCATGAATTGAGCCATGTGTGCCAGAGTCCTACCAGAATCCTCATCATCCTCTTGTGAGCGTTGTGATAGTTGTTGTGATGCATCATAGTCGTCACCTTCCTCCTGGTCTGCTTCTGCTGACCATTCGCGCTGAATTGTGGAAGTCCAACGTGCACCGCTCTGGCCCTCGTCAGTGGTGGCATGAAATTCCTGCTCCAACTCCAGCTGTTCCTCCTCCTCTTCTTCGTCATAGCTGCTGGGGCCAGCGTTCCCTGAGGCGGATGGCCTGATGTTGGTACCATCACGCTGATCGTTTTCTCCTTCAGATTCCCCCAGTTGCATCATGACAGCTGTTTCCTTGATTTTCAACATTGACCTCTTCAGTAAACACAGCAGTGGTATGGTAATGCTGACTGAAGAGTTGTCACTGCTCACAAGCAACGTGGATTGCTCAAAATTTTGGAGGACTTGGCAGAGGTCCAACATGTTGGCCCAATCGGATCCACAGAAGCTTGGCAGCTGGCCGGATGCGCCTCGGTACTGCGCCGTCATGTACTGGACCACTGCACTCTTCTGCTCACAAAAGCGTGCTAGCATGTGCAGCGTAGAATTCCAGCGCGTAGGGACATCACACAGCAAGCGATGGTGGGGGAGATTGAAGCGCTCCTGCATCTTGGCGAGTGCCCCCGAAGCAGTACTGGAATTTCTACAATGTTTGGCCACTCGACGCACCTTCAACAGAAGATCGGCCACGCCTGGGTATGTCCTCAGGAACCGCTGAACTACTAGGTTCATCACGTGCGCCAGGCAAGGGATGTGTGTCAGCTTAGCCAACCTTAAAGCGCGAATAAGATTACTCCCATTATCACACACAACCATGCCCGGTTTCAAGTCCAGCGGTGCCAGCCACAAATCCGTCTGTTCCTTTATTCCCTTCCAAATTTCCTCCCCTGTGTGCTGCTTATCCCCAAGGCAGATCAGCTTCAGCAACGCTTGCTGACGCATGCCAACAGCTGTGCTGCACTGCTTCCACGATCCTACTGCTGCTGGGTTAGCGTTTCCGGATGAGGTACAGCTTTGAGATGCGTTGGAGGAGAAGGAGTCAGAGAGGTAGGTGCTGCTGTTGTTATCCAGTGGGAGGGACGGCGGTGCAGCTGTTTGCGGCGTGGGCAACACCCGCGCCGTAGCAGGTGAGGAATCGCTGCCAGGCTCCACAAGGTTCACCCAGTGCGCGGTAAGGGAGATGTATCGACCCTGGCTGAACGCACTCGTCCAAGTGTCAGTGGTGAGGTGAACCTTGCAGGCAACGGCATTCTTCAAGCTTCGGGTTATTTTGCTGACCACGTGCTCATGCAACTCAGGCACTGCAGAGCGCGCAAAGTGGTAGCGGCTGGGAACCACGTAACGTGGGATGGCCACTGACATCATGCCCTTGAAGCTGTTTGTCTCCACCACTCGATATGGCAGCATTTCGCAGGCCAGAAGCTTGGCTATGCTGGCTGTTACTGCCACGGCCCGGGGGTCATTTGCTGGCAATTTCCTCTTGCGCTCAAACATCTCCGACACAGACAACTGAACCGTAGCGCTGCACACGGAAGGGCTGTTGGTTGTTGTGTTTGATGAACACTGGGAGACCTCAAGAGCACTACTCCGGAAAGTGACAGTGTCAGCGTCGTCTGATGTTTGTGAATGTTGTGAACCACGCAATGGCTGGGCTACTGCTGCTGCTGAGGCGGGTCTGGTGGTGAGTCTGGTGAACCCAAGGGAGGCAGTGTTGCTGGTACCCTGTCCTGCCGCGTTTGCCCACAGAGTGGGATGTTTGGATAGCATGTGGCGGCTCATGCTGGTGGTGGAGAGGTTGTTCATACTTTTTCCCCTGCTCAGGCGAGTCTTGCACACCTTGCAAATCGCCATGGTAACATCCTCAGTGCAGTCTTCAAAGAAAGCCCAGACTTTGGAGCACCTGCCTCCTTGCTGGCGATTTCTGTTTCCTCCTCTTTTGCCTCTCACTCTAACTTCCACGCTTGTGGTGCCTGAAATTGCGCGCCGCCTACCTTGTGGCACAAGGCGAACTCGTGCAGCAGTGGGTTCTTCAACAGACTCATCTGTGCTGCTGCTACGACGGCAATGTTCTCGTTCACAAATAAAATCTGGGTCTCTGTCCACATTGTCCATACCCTCCTCTTCCATCTCCTCAAACTCGTCATATGTCATTGTGGGGGGCCGCCGCCGTGGAGTAGAGCTCCCCAGAACAACCTCTGCGCAGCTCACTCCAACGTCGTCTTCCAGATCTTGTCGGCCGACCTCCTGCAATTGCAACCCCTCCTGCCCAACTTGCTCTGGGATTTGGGTTTCCGAGTCCTCCTCGGACTCGCCTTGTATTTCAGTGCGCGGTGCATTTCCCACAGTTAATGGTTGTGAATCCGGGCACAACATTTCTGGCTGTTCCTCCATTGACCTTTCATAGGTGGAAGTTTGTTGGGCTGGGAATAGCTCCTGCGAATACCCCATTGTGTCCTGAGGTAATTCATAGGACTGGTTATCTGGCAGTTGTGTGCGTGGTGTCGCTGCCGGTTGTGTCAGCTTTGTGCCCACTGGCTCCTTGTAACTGGCTGAGGACTCGGACCTCGTGCGTGATGTGCTGGTGCTGCTTAACCCACTGCTGGACGCTTGAGAGGTCATCCAAGTAATTATCTGGTCCTGTTCTTTTGGATTTGTGAGGGTTGTTGTCCTGGACAACATGGGCGGTATTGAGTGGGTTTTCTTGGGTGCTCCCCTGTGAGCGAGGTGCACAGTGGCAGTACACACAATGCTATATATAGCGTGGCTGAGCGAGGTGCACAGTGGCAGTACACACAATGCTATATATAGCGTGGCTGAGCGAGGTGCACAGTGGCAGTACACACAATGCTATATTAGTCAGGCTAAGCCGTGTACACAGAGTGTCAGAAAACACAATGCTATATATATAGCGTGGCTGAGCGAGGTGCACAGTGGCAGTACACACAATGCTATATATAGTGTGGCTGAGCGAGGTGCACAGTGGCAGTACACACAATGCTATATATAGCGTGGCTGAGCGAGGTGCACAGTGGCAGTACACACAATGCTATATTAGTCAGGCTAAGCCGTGTACACAGAGTGTCAGAAAACACAATGCTATATATATAGCGTGGCTGAGCGAGGTGCACAGTGGCAGTACACACAATGCTATATATAGCGTGGCTGAGCGAGGTGCACAGTGGCAGTACACACAATGCTATATATAGCATGGCTGAGCGAGGTGCACAGTGGCAGTACACACAATGCTATATTAGTCAGGCTAAGCCGTGTACACAGAGTGTCAGAAAACACAATGCTATATATAGCGTGGCTGAGCGAGGTGCACAGTGGCAGTACACACAATGCTATATATAGCGTGGCTGAGCGAGGTGCACAGTGGCAGTACACACAATGCTATATATAGCGTGGCTGAGCGAGGTGCACACTGCACAGTGGCAGTACACACAATGCTATATATAGCGTGGCTGAGCGAGGTGCACAGTGGCAGTACACACAATGCTATATTAGTCAGGCTAAGCCGTGTACACAGAGTGTCAGAAAACACAATGCTATATATATAGCGTGGCTGAGCGAGGTGCACAGTGGCAGTACACACAATGCTATATATAGCGTGGCTGAGCGAGGTGCACAGTGGCAGTACACACAATGCTATATATAGCGTGGCTGAGCGAGGTGCACAGTGGCAGTACACACAATGCTATATTAGTCAGGCTAAGCCGTGTACACAGAGTGTCAGAAAACACAATGCTATATATATAGCGTGGCTGAGCGAGGTGCACAGTGGCAGTACACACAATGCTATATATAGCGTGGCTGAGCGAGGTGCACAGTGGCAGTACACACAATGCTATATATAGCGTGGCTGAGCGAGGTGCACAGTGGCAGTACACACAATGCTATATTAGTCAGGCTAAGCCGTGTACACAGAGTGTCAGAAAACACAATGCTATATATAGCGTGGCTGAGCGAGGTGCACAGTGGCAGTACACACAATGCTATATATAGCGTGGCTGAGCGAGGTGCACAGTGGCAGTACACACAATGCTATATATAGCGTGGCTGAGCGAGGTGCACACTGCACAGTGGCAGTACACACAATGCTATATATAGCGTGGCTGAGCGAGGTGCACAGTGGCAGTACACACAATGCTATATTAGTCAGGCTAGCCTAAGCCGTGTACACAGAGTGTCAGAAAACACAATGCTATATATATAGCGTGGCTGAGCGAGGTACACAGTGGCAGTAAACAATGCTATATATAGTGTGGCTGAGCGAGCGGTGTACTACTGTTCCCAGCAGCGACACACAATGACTGGGGGGGACCCTGGCTAGCGTGGCTGGAGAGCGAACTACCCTGCCTGCCTACCCAAAGCTAAACCCACAGACAAATGGCGGAGATATGACGTGGTTCGGGTATTTATTTACCCGAACCACGTGACCGTTCGGCCAATCAGAGCGCGTTCGGGCCCGAACCACGTGACCCGTTCGGCCAATCACAGCGCTAGCCGAACGTTCGGGGAACGTTCGGCCATGCGCTCTTAGTTCGGCCATGTGGCCGAACGGTTTGGCCGAGCACCGTCAGGTGTTCGGCCGAACTCGAACATCACCCGAACAGGGTGATGTTCTGCAGAACCCGAACAGTGGCGAACACTGTTCGCCCAACACTACTGTGTAGCTGGAGAGGAGATTGCAGCACCAGTAGAGTTGCACTGCCACTCAGCCAAGTAGGAGAACGACAGTGAAGAGGATGTAGCAGAAGGAGTAGGAGGAGAAGGAGAGAAGGTGGCAGAAGGTCTGCCTGCAAGCTGTGGAGGTGTCACAACTAGGTCCGCTGCACAGCCACGTACTCCCTGCTTGCCAGCGGTCTCCAGGTTGACCCAATGGGCTGTGTAAGTAATGTACCTGCCCTGACCGTGCTTGGCAGACCAGGCATCCGTGGTCAGATGGACCCTTGACCCAAAGCTGTGTGCCAGAGATGACACCACTTGCCTTTCAACTTCACGGTACAGTTTGGGAATTGCCTTTTTTGAGAAACAATTGCGGCCTGGTATCTTCCACTGCGGTGTCCCAATGGCCACAAATTTTTGGAAGGCCCCAGAGTCCACCAGCTGGTATGGTAACAGCTGGCGAGCTAACAGTTCCACCAAGCCAGCTGTCAGACGCCGGGCAAGGGGGTGACTGGCAGACATTGGCTTCTTCCACTCAAAGATTTCCCTCACGGACACCTGGCTGCTGCTGTGGGCAGAGGAGCAAGAACCGCTCAAGGTGAGAGGCGGAGTGGAGGAGGGTGGATGTGAAGGTGCAAGGGAGAAAGCGGCTGAAGATGATGCAACTGAAGGAGGAAGAGGAGAAGGAGGGTGGCTTTGCTTTTGTGTGCTGCTTCTCCTCAGGTGGTCTTCCCATTGCAGTTTGTGCCTTTTTTGCATGTGCCTTTGTAAGGCAGTTGTCCCTACGCAGGTGTTGGCCTTTCCACAGCTTAATTTTTGGTGGCAGAGAGAACAGATGTCATTGCTCTCATCTGAGGCAGACACACACAAAAATTTCCACAACGCTGAGCAGGGATGCTCTCAAATTCGAATTCGGATGAAATTCGAATAGGGTTATTCGAATTTCATCCTGCTAATTACTGCAGCTGTGCGGGTGGCCTAGGGGGGTTTAATCTTACCCATCAGGCTCTGTCTTGCTCCATCCCTTGGCGCCTCCCACGCTGCGCTCCAATCCGGCAGTCAAGTGATTATATGCAATTCCTCCTTCCGGAATGGAATGCAGCGTGGGAGGCCACCCGCACAGCTGCAGTAATTAGCAGGATGAAATTCGAATAACCCTATTCGAATGTAATTCGAATTTGAATTTGAGAGCATCCCTGCCGCTGAGCCCTGGGGTGATGGCACTATGGTGGCGTCAGCAGCTGACGTTGAAGGGCATGTTGGCTGGCTGTCCATAGGTGGCGATACATGGCACCGGACACTGCCACCAGCTGTTTCTGGCCACGAGATCCCCCTGCTTCATTCAGCAACTCGTCTCCTCCTACTCCACTCTTACTCCCCCTCTGAACTGTCCCCTTGGTCATCTTGTCTATTAGGATCCCACGTGGCATCCATGGCAGTATCATCATCATCATCATCATCATCATCATCATCATAATCATCCTCCCCAGCTTCGCTTGTATCAGACACCTCTAAAACTGCACAAACAGCAGCTACTTCATCATCATCCTCCTCCCACCTTACATCGATGTTGTCGCCTAACTCCGACATATGAGATGGTGTAACTTGCTTAGCGCCTTCATCTTGTTGTAACAATAATGGCTGTGAATCAGTGAATTCCCCACCAAATAACTCCTGCGAAGTTTCAAATGTAGCGGATGTGGTGCTTGGAGTAGCGCTGGTGGCTGCAGAAGATGAGATATTCTGTGTTAAATAGTCAACCACGTCCTGACAATCTTGGGAGTTGATGGCACATGCCTTCTTCTGAGCACTGCACTGTGGTCCAGGGCCGCACGAAATCACGTCAGCACGACCTCGAACAGACCTGCCGGGTTGACTGCCTCTGGGTCTGCCTCTGCCTGTTTTGTCCATATCGGGGGGGGGGGGGGGGGGAAAGTGAAAGGTATGCACTGACTTGACTAATACAATGTGCAGTCACACAGGTGCAGTGAAAGGTATGCAGTGACTGGTTTTACCATAAAATGTGCAGCTGTCACACAGGTGCAGTTAACAGGTATGCACGGACTGGTATATAAAACAGAGTGCGGTCACACAGGTGCAGTGACTGGTATTACAAATGTGCAGCTGTCACACACACAGGTGCAGTGAATATGTATGCAGTGACTAGTATTACAAATGTGCAGCTGTCACACACACACAGGTACCGTGAACAGGTATGCAGTGACTGGTATATAAAATAACACTGCGTGCGGTCATGTAGGTGCACTGAACAGGTATGCAGTGACTGGTATCAATACAATGTGCAGCTGTCACACACACAGGTACCGTGAACAGGTATGCAGTGACTACTATTACAAATGTGCAGCTGTCACACACACACAGGTACCGTGAACAGGTATGCAGTGACTGGTATATAATATAACACTGTGTGTTGTCACGTAGGTGCACTGAACAGGTATGCAGTGACTGGTATCAATACAATGTGCAGCTATTACACACACAGGTACCCTGAACAGGTATGCAGTGACTAGTATTACAAATGTACAGCTGTCATACACACAGGTACTGTGAACAGGTATGCAGTAACTGGTATATAATATAACACTGCATGCGGTCACGTAGGTGCACTGAACAGGTATGCAGTGACTGGTATTAATACAATGTGCAGCTGTCACACACACAGGTACCCTGAACAGGTATGCAGTGACTAGTATTACAAATGTGCAGCTGTCACACACACAGGTACCCTGAACAGGTATGCAGTGACTGGTATATAATATAACACTGTGTGTGGTAACGTAGGTGCACTGAACAGGTATGCAGTGACTGGTATCAATACAATGTGCAGCTGTCACACACACAGGTACCGTGAACAGGTGCAGTGGCTGGTATAGAACGAAAGGATCCGCAAACCAAGCAATGGTTGAAAACGCTGGTATTCTTTATTCAGGAATTCCACATGACAAGTGCAATTAAAACCACAAGTTCAACTAATGCGTGTCGGGCCTACAATCTGCCCTTAGTCATAGTTAAGAATGAACCTGCAAGGAGGAGGCTTTATGTAGGTGGGAGGAGAGTAACTCCACCCTATACCTCAACCAGCCCTCACCTTAAAGGAGACATTACAAATACATACAATAGATGAATGTACAAAAATATATTACCATTAAGAACATTATCAAAAAGATTTTTAGAGTAATGTAAAAAGTCACCACTGGAGAAAGACATACATATCTGTATATAAGTTAATATAGCAGACTGCTCAAAAGAAAAAGAGGAGAAAACACATATACATCCAATGTACAGAAGTAAAGGGGAGCAAACAAGCAGACTTAATAATCATATACTAAGTTAAGATCCCAACGTTTGTTAACCACTTAACGACCGCTTAACGCCGATAGGCATCGGCAGGTCGCAAGTGGTTTCCCATGGAAACGGCCGCTCGTTTGAGCGGCCTTTCCATGTCAGTTCACGGAGGGTGTCTCCGTGAACAGCCTGCGAGCCTCAGATCGCGGCTCGCAGGCATAATGTAAACACGCGGGGAAAAAAATCCCCACTGTTTACATCATATGGCGTTGCTGCGCAGCAGCGCCGTAAAGGAATTCGGTGATCGCCGGCCTCTGATTGGCCGGGGATCGTCGCAGTCTGATAGGCTGAAGCCTGTCAGAGGCGGCGCAGAATGGATCTCTGTCCTGCGCCACCCAGGGGAAGGAGGGGAGGGAGGGAAGGACAGAGAGGCCTAAATCAGGCAAGGTGAAAATAGCCGGCGGCAATTAAGACCCCCCATCCCCCCCCCCGCCAGGACATCCCCCTAGTGGGGAAAAAAGGGGGGGAAGTCTGATCACCCTGGCTGATTCCTGATCTGTGCTGTGGGCTGGAGAGCCCACGCAGCACAGATCTGGGAGAAATGGCCTGGTCCTTAAGTGGTTAAGACGCCTTGGGCTGCAAGTGCCCATTCTGTAAATCCAAAAAGCTTCTCGCCTTAGAAGTAATCTCTGGGTATCACCACCTCTTTTTGGACACACTATTCGCTCCACCCCTTGGAAACTAAAGGAAGAAAGATTCTCCTTATGAGCAGTTTCAAAGTGTCTTGAAACTGCTCACTTTCTAAAAGTTTTCCAATTGGTGCCACAATAGTGTTCAGCTATGCGGGCTCTCAAATTTTCCCCCTCCCTGGCCAACCTATATATGGGCTGGTAGGAGAAGCTCCACATCTTTGGAGATGAGAACCCCTTTGCCTCCCATATCCTTTGGTATGGCAGGTTCATAGATGATTTGCTTTTGGTGTGTGTGTGTGGGGGTAGGGGGGGGTCCTCCCGGCCTTCTTGTAGACTTTCTGGCCTACGTTAACTGCAATGAACTTAATCTGACTTTTACCATGAGCAATCACAATGCACATATTGACTATCTGGATTTGACTGGAGATTTGCTGCTTCATCGGGTTTCCACTAGAACCTACCGTAAGGCCCGGTTCACACTTGCGGTTGTTTGCCAAACGGACCGGATGACCTGACCGGATCCGGACCGGATCCGGATCGGAACCGTACGGTTCTGATCCGGATCCGATCCGGATCCGGTCAGGTTGCATCAGGTGTCCATCAGGATGCGATCCGGATCCGTTTGGCAAAAAAACGTTAAAAACAAAAAAAAAGTTGGGGGTCTGGGAGGTCAGCAGAAGGGGGACCTGTGGAATCAGGCCCTCTGCTGTTTAGCACTCACCTCCACCTGCGACATGCTGCCAACATCTCCGGATCCGGATCCAGCTGTGCTGCTCCACTCCAAAATGCTTGCCCATGTGTCCCCATCCAATATCGCCGCAACAATCCCCATAGGAAGTGGGGTAGAACATCCGGATTTCTCAGCCTGTGTGTTGTGCGCTCTCCGGTTCCCATTGGTTTGTATTGGCCGGATGGTGCAGTCCGGCTCCGCCCCGGATACGGCTGCCGGAGGAGCCGGATGAAAAAATAGCGCATGTTGGAACGGAGGCCGGAGTCCGGATCCGGCCCGGATCCGGTCCGGCTCCGGTTCGGCAGAACGGACGCATGTGAACGGACGCATAGGCTTTCATTGCTATGCCGTGCGTCCGTTCCGTCCGTTCTGCAAGCGGTGCGGCTCCGGCACGGCGATTCCGGAGGGCCACCGCAAGTGTGAACCGGGCCTTAGCCCACAGCAGGAAATTCTATTTTCCTTGCAAGCTCCTGTCATCCTAGACATACCATTAATGCCATTTACCCGAATTTACCCGGCAGCTCGGAATTATTCCAGCTCAGCGGTATTGGAACAGGAGTGTATTTTGGTTGAAGATAGACTTAGACACAGAGGGTATACCACTAAACAGCTAGCTTGGGGACGTCTTAGGGGTACAAGGAGACCACGGGGCGACCTTCTCAAAATCAGAGACCATAATAGGGACCAGGATGATAGGGTGACTTTTGTTACGGAATACAGCCTTCAATATAATAAAATCACAAATATGTAACGATTGTGGAACTTTCCCCGTGATCAGCGCACAACGTGTGCGCTGACACGGCGGAAATCCTCCACAAGCGTATAATTTGCAGGAACCCAGCAAAAGGTGCTACGCACCCGTAGAGGGAAAATTCCTGTCGGCAGATGGCGCTGGGGAGTGCAGAGGAACCAATCCTCTGTACCTCCACAAATGCCAGACAGGAATTGTACAAAACGCAGAACGCAATCGCAAGAGAGGCGATTGCGAATGAGCAAAGGGACAGGTTGTATGTGTGTGTGCCAATCCAGTCGCCACCCCGCAACCGCACACACACAACAGCAGATATGAAATAGGAACGCGATCGCGAGAGGTGCGATCGCCAGACAAGACACAAGGCAGATCAGAACAGAATACGAGGTTAGCAAAGGCACAGCAAATAATACAATGAGGAGATACGGAAAATAACAAATGCTAGCTAACCGCGAACACCGCACTCATTCGCAACAGTGCACGCGGTTATGCGCGGTCTCCACGTGATAAGCACAATAGAGACAAGCACGCCTAACTAACCATTAACAGACAAACATGAAACAGAGGACGCGAGCGCTTGCTTAACGGTTACCTCACCGAGCTTCCAGCAAGCGTAGCAGACAGACACACGAAAACAGGGACAAGCGAGAGATAGGATCCACAGCACTAGCGAAAAGTGGCTAGCGCGATCCAAGTACAGAGTAGCAGAACAGAAGGATCCCCAGCGCCAGCGAAAAGTGGCCAGCGCGATCCCAGAAGACAGAACAGAAGGATCCCCAGCGCTAGCAAAAAGTAGCTAGTGCGATCCCAGGAGACAGAACAGAAGGATCCCCAGCGCTAGCAAAAAGTAGCTAGTGCGATCCCAGGAGACAGAACAGAAGAGATAGCTGGTAGCAACCGCTGCACCAGCTATACTCCAAGAACAGAGATCAGAACCATTTCCTGTCAACCACCATAGGGACAGGACAATGGCAAACAGGACAGGCAATACAGATAATACAATCCTAACAGCACTAGGGAAATCTGCCTAGCGCAGACTTAGGAATTACTCTAAGCTGATGTTCAAACAGAGAGCAAGGCTGACACCCCACCAGGAGTGTTACATAGGACGAAATCCTTATGAACAGCGAAGCATTGTGGGAAAGACATAGTACTTATAGTACACGCCTCCAATGACTGTGGCCAGGCAATTTGCATGACAACATATGCAAATTCCTCTGCAAGCACAAGCTGCAAAACTGACAGAAGCTGTTCTTTCCAGAGTCCTGCAGCATGCAAACCTACACAATGGTCAAAAGGCTGGCTGCCTGCACAGGCAGCTGAGCAAATCATCACAAAATATAGTCAGAAAATATCTTCCAGTGCTGAATTCCTACCCTAAAAATTTAAGTCTATTTTGAAGAAGAGATGTCGTTTCTCTGCTAGGAGGGCACGCACTTTGGGATCCATTCTTTCCCCTAGTTGTTTTCAGTCCACCCTCTCGTCTCGCACCCCTACCTGGCTTGCTACAGTGGGATCCTATCCCTGTGGCTTTTCAACCTGCAATTATTGTCATTGTCACAAAAAGGGATCTTCCATTTTCTCTTTTGCGACTGGTAGCAGTTTTCCAATTAAGTTTTCCAATTAAACAATATGTTAATTACGACACGAGGTGTACCATCTATGTTATATCGTGCACCTCGTGTCGCTTGCAATATGTGGGATGCACCACCCGCAATTTGAGAGCCCGCATAGCTGAACACTATTGTGGCACCAATTGGAAAACTTTTAGAAAGTCAGCAGTTTCAAGACACTTTGAAACTGCTCATAAGGGGAATCTTTCTTCCTTTAGTTTCCAAGAGGTGGAGCGAATAGTGTGTCCAAAAAGAGGTGGTGATACCCAGAGATTACTTCTAAGGCGAGAAGCTTTTTGGATTTACAGAATGGGCACTCGCAGCCCAAGGCGTCTTAACACACTTAGCTTAGTATATGATTATTAAGTCTGCTTGTTTGCTCCCCTTTACTTCTGTACATTGGATGTATGTGTGTTTTCTCCTCTTTTTCTTTTGAGCAGTCTGCTATATTAACTTATATACAGATATGTATGTCTTTCTCCAGTGGTGACTTTTTACATTACTCTTAAAAGCTTTTTGATAATGTTCTTAATTGTAATATATTTTTGTACATTCATATATTGTATGTATTTGTAATGTCTCCTTTAAGGTGAGGGCTGGTTGAGGTATAGGGTGGAGTTACTCTCCTCCCACCTACATAAAGCCTCCTCCTTGCAGGTTCATTCTTAACTATGACTAAGCGCAGATTGTAGGCCCGACACACGTTAGTTGAACTTGTGGTTTTAATTGCACTTGTCATGTGGAATTCCTGAAAAAAGAATACCAGCGTTTTCAACCTTTGCTTGGTTTGCGGATCCTTCTGTGCATATTGCAGATTGGCGTGGCTTACCAGATCCTGCACCCATTGGTATGATTCTAGGGGGTTGAGCATTTTGAAATTTTTCCTTTTCTCGACTGGTATGTAACACTGCATGCTACTGTCACGCAGGTGCAGTAAACATGAACAGGTATGCAAAGATTGGTATTACAAATGTGCAGCTGTCACACACAGGTACTGTGAACAGGTGCAGTGACTGGTATATAACACTGCGTGCTTCTGTCACGCAGGTAGAGTAAACATGAACAGGTATGCAGTGATTGGTATTACAAATGTGCGGCCGTCACACACGTGCAGTGAAAAGGTAGTCACTGAATGTGCTGGGCCTTGCACAGTATAGCAATTAACAACAGCAAGGGCCAGCTGCGACTGACTGACAGTGCTGTATATGCAAGTGTCAGTGGGACACACAAAAAAATAAAAAAATAGATCACAAGAACAACATTAGCTCTCAAAAGAGCTGTTGAGGGGTGCTTTTTAGCAATAAGTATCAGCAAGGAACAAGCTAACAAGCCTAACAAGAGCTTAACTAAGCTTTCCCTATGTCTCTGCAGCAAGCTCTCCCTTCTCTAACTACTGCAGCCAGACCGAGTGAGGGAAATGGCCGACGCAGCTGCCTTATATAAGGGTAGGGGGGGCTCCAGGAGGGAGTGTAGCCTGATTGGCTACCATGTGTCTGCTGACTGTGATGTGTAGAGGGTCAAAGTAGAGCCTAATGATTTAGTATAGGGGGCGGGTCAAACTCGCATATAGTTCGCGGTTCACCGTGAACGCGAACCAGCGATGTTCGCTTGTTCGCGTTCGCATGGGAACCGTTCGGGCCATCTCTACACCACTGCACAGTGTGTGTTAAGTAGTAAAAAGCAAACGGAGCTTAGTATCAGGATTTTAGAACATTTAAAAAAAAAGACTCTTTTAAGAAAGGTTCTATTTTCAAAGTCCCTTTTTTATTCCCCGACAAAATCTCTGAGAAAGGGTGATACTAAAAAAGTATTGTTAACAGGAAGGAAGTGGATTTATAGGCTTGGAACTCTGTCACCAAATATCAAGCAGCAAAGAAAAGGGAATGGCCCTCAATGAACCTACCGCACCACAACAAAATTCAAAGAATAATCAAGCCTTTATTAACTCCATATAAAAATTAAAACCATAAAAACAATGGCACAATAACAGTGAAAAACAGTAAAGAAGAACTGATGCACCGCCGTTGGCTTGGCATGTCTGCGCCCTCTCGCTCTGTTCTCTACTGGTAAGCTGACTCTCACTGATGCTCCCACTGTGGTGGTATCACGTTAGGTCCGTCTTTACACCTCTGCATTCTCTCATTAGCGTTGTCACATGTATCTAGCCATCATACACACTGTTGTTACTTGTACTGCTGCGGTGCACCAGTTCTTCTTTACTGTTTTTCACTCTCATATTTCAGCGCTCATTCACTTTTTCAACACCCATGCATATATTTTGCATGCTGTACCTGCTCATTAGCTGTCTGCACTCACTGCTTTCATTTTTCTATACTTCCCAGTGCATGGAGGACTTTGCTATTTTATCATTGCTGATTACTCATTTGGGGATCATTATTAATTGTACACCCGAGGGATATCATTTATTGTGCCATTGTTATTATGGCTTCAATTTTTATATGGAGTTAATAAAGGCTTGATTATTCTTTGAATATTGTTGTGGTGCGGTTCATTGAGGGCCATTCCCTTTTCTTTGCTGCTTGATTACTGTACTTATTGGCCTTTCTGCACACAATTGACTACAATTTTTGGCATTTACAAGCCTTGTATATCTTTGACGGTGCTTGTCCCATGTGTGGTGGTGCCCAACTCTGTCACCAAATAATCTTAACACAATCTTTTACTTTGACTTTTTATGTTTAATCTTGAATAAATTATTACTGTTTAAAACAAAGGGGGCAAGGCAGGTCCTTTTCACTCCTCTTCAGTGTACAAGTGCTGTACAGCCAATCACCATGTGGCTTCTGTCCCTGTGACATGACATGCAGTGATGGAAGCCGCGTAGCAATTGGCTGTACGGCACTTGTACACAGAACAGATCCGCTTACGCTCTGCATTATGCACAGGTGCATGCCCGGCTGAGAGATCTCTACAGGGGGGCCTGGCACAGTATACTTACACTTCTGGTAAGAATCACATGATAAACATGGCCAAAGCCACCTCTCCAAGGGCAACCACTTTGCGGGAGGTGTAAGGAGAGGAAGAATAATGGTTTGTTAGCAATTTCCTCTATTCAAGGCACATTTAGAGGTGATCATTAGCAGTACTATAGAGGTGAACATTAGAAGCACAGCACCAATAAAAAGCTAATGCAGTGGCTGGAGGAGGGCCCCCTGTGGGCCCTGAGTTCCAGGGGTCTTTGTGCGGTCGCAACCTCTGCAGCCCCTATAGCTACGTCACTGTACATAAAGACTTGTGTGATTATTTCACTTCTGATACCCAGAGGCATAGCTAGGGTTTTCAGCGCCTGGGCACAAAGACTCTCTGGACACAATGTGCATGGCCACACATCAGAATGTGGTCCTGGTCATGGGTGGAGTCAAGTGTACAAATGCTGTTTAGATATCCAGATGTGCCCCCTTTAGACAGTCATATGTGCCCCCGTTCTCCCCATTCAGATAGCCAGATGTGCTCCCCTTTAAATAGCCAAATGTTCTCCCCTTTAGACAGTCAGATGTGCCCCCCTTAGATAGCCAGATTTGACCCTTTCATGTTGCTGCTGTTAATGCTTCTGCACTCCGCTGCAAAGGGAGGGAGAGAAGCAGGGGCACTTCAGGCAGCCAACGAGCTCTCACACACATGAGGGTGCAGTAGACATGCTGAGTGCACTCACAGTGCTGCGCCTGGGGAGATATGCTCCCGCTTGCCCCCTCATAGCTACGCCTCTACTGCTAGCTTGCCACAACAGCGGTCTCTAATGCTCGAAATACCATCTTATGTCAACTTTGAATCCAGAACTTGGTGAGTGTTCCCTGGTATCAGGCAGACAGCAGCCTGGGAGGCATCAGATTTCAGCAGTTTCTCCTTTAGCATGCTGTTTTGCTTGCACAGTTATTTGCCAGAGCACTGGGTAGTCTGCCTTCTCTCAGCAATGATTCCATGGTATACCAATGAATACTTGAGAATTACTAACTTTGGTTGAAATTCAGAGGCATTGGCAAGATTGATGTAGCTCCGTGCTAGCGTGCTGCAGCCACTAACAGCTGTTGGATCCCAGTACGGTGGCTGCATCATGATACTTCCAGCATTCATCTGAATTGAATCCTGTTTTGCAATTAATAGGAGCCAGTCTTCTGCAGTATGCTGTATTTCTAACAAGCTGAGCGTTTATATCAGCAATCCATTGTTGGCTGTGTTTTTCCGCTGTCATAATTGTGATATTATGTCAAGAGTGATCTATATGAACTCATGCTATGGAGTGTCATTGTCAGTGTTATATATTTGATAGAACAACGTTGCAGCTCTTAGTTTATTGGTGATTATCTGGTTGCGTGGGCATAGAAGCATATACTGTGCTCTGGAAGAGCATTCATTGTAACACCAGCTTTGTTCAAATCTTTGCAAATGTAGTATTATTGTGTATTTCCTGTATAGAGTGATAGCATCTTGTGCAGCATCCATAGTCCTGTAATTGTTGTCCTTTAGAGGAGTTTCAAGTGTGACCGATGCCGTGTCATAGCCTAAAGTCCTGCGAACATTTGCTACAGATGCTACTGAGTCTGGTGCGTGAAGCCGACAGTATTAAATTACTGATATAATAGTATTCATGACATAATGCTTGCATCAAACTCATCCTAATCCATTCTCCCACACTAACCTGCCTAATCCTACTATACTTCCTACTACCGCTACTGACTTCCGCTACACCTTACACTATTCCTTCTACTACCACTACACCTAACGCTATCCCTCCCATTACTACTACTTACTGCCACTACACGTAACACTATCCCTTCTTCTACTGCTACACTTAGTACTAACCCCCTTACTACCATTAATCACTTCCACTACACGTAACACTATCCCCCTTACTACCACTACTGACTGCCATTACACGTAACACTATCCCTCCTACTGCTGCTACACTTAGCACTAACCCCCCTACTACCATTACTCACTTCCACTACACGTAACACTATCCCCCTTACTCAGTGGCGGCGCCAGGGGGTGCTTTGGGGTGCTGAAGCACCCCCTAAAATTGTCCAAGCACCCCTAAAGCACCCCCCAGCGTAAACTGACTTTCGGCGTCTAATAGATGCCGTGTCAGTTCACAGGTAGCAGCAGCCGGCAGCTCTGGCAGCGGCAGAGCAGGGCTACGTAAAAATGGCTTCCGAAGCCCTGCTCTGGAGACTTCGAGTCTGCAGTGCAGGGCTTCGGGCAACATTTTCCCGTAGCCCTACTCTCAGCGCGGGAGTTTCAGTTCAGGCTGGCTGGCTGCAGAGGATCGTGGGAACTGCGCGCTGGATGGAGGCCGGGACAGGAGATCTTCTGCAGGTGAGTAAATGTTTTTTTTATTTATCAGCAGGTGTATTTTCTGGGCAATTATTATATCAACATTATTGATGTGTTTTCTGGTCAAATCTGCCACATGATTGAAGTGTTTTCTGGTTAAATATGCCACATAATTGAGCGTATTTTCTTGTCAAATCTGCCACATGATTGTGTTTTCTGGTCAAATCTGCCGACATGATTGAACGTTTTTTCAGGTCAAATCTGCCACATGATTGAAGTGTTTTCTGGTCAAATCTGCCACATGATTGAAGTGTTTTCTCGTTAAATCTGCCACATGATTGAAGTGTTTTCTGGTCAAATCAGCCACATGATTGAACATGTTTTCTGGTCAAATTTGCCGACATGATTGAAAGTGTTTTCTGGTCAAATCTGCCAAATGATTGAACATGTCTTCTGGGCAAATCTACCGACATGATTGAACGTATTTTCTGGGCAAATCTGCTCACATTATGTGTATTTTCTTGAGAAAACCTGCACAATTATGTGAATTTTCTGGGTAAAGGGTCACCAAAACGTGGGCCCACTGTCTTTGTGTTACACTTTTAAATTACAGTTAGCTCCGCCCTCAATCGGCCATGGCCACGCCCACGCCCAAATTTTTGCCGCGTATAGCCACACCCGCCGCGGGTCATCAGGTACCCCAGAAGTTGGTCCAGCACCTGCATTGCACCCCCCAAAAAAATCCTGGAGCCGCCACTGCCCTTACTACCATTACTGACTGCCACTACACGTAAAACTAGCCCACCTAATACTGCTATACTTAACACTTCCCCCTCTTCTACCATTACTCACTGCCACTACACTTAACACTATCCCTCTTACTACCACTACTGACTGCCGCTACACCTAACACTAGCCCCATTACTACCGTTGCGCACTGGCACTACACGTAACACTACCCCTCTGACTACCGCTACTGACTGCTGCTAAACCTAACACTAGCTCTCCTACTGCCACTGCTGACTGCCGCTATACATAACATTATACCTCCTACTACCACTACACCTAACACCATCCCTCCTACTACCGCTACTTACTGCCACAACACCTAACACTATCCCACCCACTACCGCTACTCACTGCCACAACACCTAACACTATCCCTCCCACTAACGCTACTGACTGCCCCTACACCTAACACCATCCCTCCTACTACCGCTACTTACTGCCACAACACCTAACACTATCCCACCCACTACCGCTACTCACTGCCACAACACCTAACACCATCCCTCCTACTACCGCTACTGACTGCCGCTATACATAACATTATCCCTCCTGCTACCTCTACACTTAACAGTAGCCCCTTTACTACTGTTACTCACTGCCACTACACGTGACACTATTGTGTCCGCCAAGGAGAAAAGCGCAATATAAATGATCTGTGTCTTGTGTAGTCCTCTGGTTATAGATATTGTATTTACATTTTACGGATGTTTTTCATTACGTTTTCATATCTGCTCAAGCTGAAGATATTGTCTTTTCATGTGTTTTGTGTACCTTACATGTTCAGGATTACAGTTCCACGTTGTGCAGCTTGATAGATCTGCAGTTATGTACTTTGTATAAAAGTAGTGCAGTATACTGTAGGTCCTATTTTTAATTTTTTTGAGTTGCCCTATTTCTATGACTTGCAAGACACTTTAAAATTTGTATAGACATCTGACATAATATTCTGTATTTGCTAAGAGGGATATTATTTGCTACAATCCAACGGATCAAATAAAATATGTAAATCTTGGTTGCTAAGATTGGAAATCAACAACAGTCAGTTAATTACATACAAAAATATAATAGCATTTTAAACTACTTCTGTAGGATTTAGAGAATATCCCATGCCAAAGGGAAATGCTTAATTAATTGGTGAAATGGCAAATTCTTTGCCATTTGCTAATCACATTAGGAGTAAATCAGAGGGGAATGTATTGTTTGTTTATACCCCAGTACTAGCAGGTCTCTACAACTAATACATTGGGTAGTCATAAAAGTCCCAGTCCCTGGCCATATTGCAGAAAGAGGATACACTGGCAAAGAATGTGCGTCTTACATTGAAAAAAAAACTGTTACATTTAAAAAATGACATACTGTGGCCCCCAAAAATGTAAACACTGTGGCCCCAAATTACAATCACATAACCTCTCCAGCTCACACAAAACCTCTGTATGGGAGTGATATTAATAATTTCCAATGCTCCAGAATCACCTGTCACTCTCTCAGGTAGTTACTGTATTTATACATGTTGGTCTTATTCACAAGTTACTTAGGTAAACTAAGGCATATCATCAAAGGCTTAAAGCAGCAGGGACAGCCAGAGAAAAAAAACACATGTATATGTAGATAAATACTTCTTCTACTTACATAACATATGTATTGTACTGCCCATGTTTTGATTTCAGTAAATTGTATATAGTAAATAAAGAGAAAACTGTTTCAGGCATTTTCCATCTTTGCTGACTCTGACTGAAGCTAATCCTGATGTAATTTCCTCCCTTACTTTTTTTCTCCTAGAAACTGCACTGTTATATCTAGCGTGCTTTGTAAACACATGTGAGAACAGCATAGATCGTATTTCAGCAGCTTCTGCCTTCTCTGCCGCGTGTCACACTAAACTGCCCTCAGCCAATCAGTGAGAAACAGGAATGTGGGAGGGGAGATGACAAGCTTCCTTCTCCTCACCAAACAGAACCAGGCTGACTGAGATAAGATGTATTACAGCACAAACATTCATGATTATATTGAATGCTTGCAATGCAATTTGATGTTATGGCTGACAATCCTGCTTTAAGAAATACTGAGTAAGGATGAGTTAGCGGTAATTTAAAGTTCGATCTCATGGCGAAATGGACCTTTCTAGCTTACTGGGAATTTCCACAAGAAATCCCCAAAGATTTATTATGTGGTTGTAATTTCAAAGGATAAAGGGCAAAATTGGGGGTTAGGAACAGTGCCATATTCAAGAATGGGCACGTGCTGAAGCAAATTCTTTCTTCGCTGGATGCACAGCAAGGCCCAGAGGCCAATGAACAGAGATCCCACCACAGCCAGATATATACAGGGGTGGAGTGAGGGTTTATATGCTCCATTTTAAGGGCTGTGTGTAGGAAGTAGGGACAGAGCCAGGGAGAGCATTGTGTTGTGATTAGGAGTGTAGTTAGGTCGTTAGCAGCATAGCTCTGTGTTTCTTAAGGCCCGTACCTTCTACGTGATTTTCCCGATGGCCATGGCCCAATGTTTCCACTGACTTCTGTACGCTGTCCATAACACAAAATTTCAATTTGCCTGTTGTCAATTTAACTGTGATTTTCTGGAAAACCACACCCTTCTTATGCCCCCCCCCCCCCCCCCCCCAATAAAAAGTATGTGGTATCTCTCAAAGTTTAAGAACATTTTTGCTAGACTGTCAGATATCCTCATTCATTTTTAGTTGTAAGTTGCTAAATTTGTATTGAGCAGGCAGAGGATCAGGGTCGGACTGGGACACTGGGGGCCCACCAAAGAAATTTCAACCTGGGGCCCACACATCCTATGATTGCGGTGAAAAAAGGGCGTGACCATGCACCGGAAGGTGGGCGCGGTCATGATGTATTATGGACAGGGCCAAATGTACATGATCTTAGCAGCATTGTAATTCAGAGACACTGCTGCCCAGCAAAACTTTGCATAGAGTCCCCTCCTTCAATATAAAGTAATGTCCTACTTTGCAGAGGTTGCGACCGCTGAGGTTGCAGAGGTTGTGACCACATCGGGGCCCTTGGGCCAAAGGGGCCCCGAAGGGCCCTCCCTCAACTACAGTATTACCTCTCTATTGGTCCTGTGCTCATAATAATCACTTCTATAGATACTTTGAACAGTGGTAATCATTAGCAAGCTATTTCCCATCCCCTTCTTGCACCTCTGACACTGTAGTTGCCATTGGCAGGTTTTGGTGCGTCATATCAATTGTTATGTACATAGTGCTTGGGGGGCCCCATTGTAGAATTTGCATCAAGGCCTACAGCTTCTTAGCTACGCCACTGCTCTCAGCATGAGTGATTACACTACTGAGAAGAGAATTCTTGTGCTGCAGGCAGCAATTGGAGCTCTGTCAGACAAGGAAGGGGGGGGCCCACCAAAGACCTGGAGGCAAGGCCCACCTAGGGAAAAAACTGTACTACTGTGGCCCAGTCCGACCCTGCAGAGGATGATTAACAATCGCCAAACTTTATTTCTACTTTATACAGTACAGTCAGCTACTACCCCAACTGAGGATGTACATTTCTGCAATATTTCCCTAGGGCTGCACAGGACTTATCACATTTTGAAGGTTTATGTCTGATAAAACCGTCAGCTTGACTGAATAATTAGCCGACAGGTAATGAAATGACCAATTCTTAACACAAATAGTTTAGAGCAATTTAGGCAGGTGAGAAAAAATGCTGTAATGTGAGAATGTTTTCTCAAAAATAAAGTCTACTTGTTTATTCTCATGAATTTACAAAATGCAAAGCTCGCTAGCAGAAAAAAAAAAATCAAGTCAGTATTTAGGGTTGATTACCCTTTAGCTTTAAAACAGCATCAATTTTGATAGATACACTAAGGAATTTTGTACGATTATAGTCAGGTGTATGATTAACCCTTTCAGGACCGGCTGCCTAACCCACCTTAAGGACCAGGCACTTTTGCATGGGGGGGGGGCGCATTTGGGGGTCAGGCAGCCGGATCCTGTTAGGGCTTGCTGGGCAAGATGTACCTCCTGGAGCCAGATGACCCCCCTTTCACCAGCAGCCTTCACTCACCTTCCAGGCTCCAGCGATGAGCCGCTGTGGACACCTCCCCCCTGCCGACATCCCTGCTCGTTCTGACGCTAAGTCCCGGGTTGCGGCTTGATGATGTCATCAAGCCGCAGCCTGGGAGTTACATCACAGCGAGCAGAGATGCCGGCCAGAGGGGTGGGGAGCGCCGATCGTCGGGGAAACGGCAGGTAGGTGAGTGGATCCTCTTCTTCCCCCCTACCACCGCAGCTCTGTAAGTGATAACTATGATCCGTCGGCGATCATAGTGATCACGTGATCAGCAGCCATACGCAATAGCTTCTGATCACTGAGGGGAGATGTCAGCTGTCATATGACAGCTTAATCTCCCCTCTCAGGTCCGCACGATCGCGTCGGGGAGCGGTAACGACGGGTGGTGTAGATCCTACGCCGCATCACGCTAGAACAGCCACAAGTACGGCGTAGAATCTAATGCAGGCGGTCCCCAAAAGGTTAACCAAGTATACCAAACAGGTGCTAATGATCATCATTTTCATATATGTAGGATGAAAAAAGCAATTAACTAAATTGAAAACAGATGTGTAAAAGGCTTAAAACTGGGTGAGGTACGGCCAACCTTAGCTACCAAGGTGAGGTTGTGGAGGACAATTTTATGGCACGGGTCATACGCCATGGTGAGAATGAGAAAAGCAAAAAGACACAAGGTAGTTGTGACACATCAGTAAAGTCTCTCTCAGGAAAAGATTTCAAAGCAGATTGGGATTTCCTGTGCTGCTCAAGCGCTTTTGAAGAAAATAAAGAAATGGGCAATGTTGAGGACAGTAGGGACAGTGGTTGGACACAGGAAACATAGTGCAGAACATAAAAGACACATCATGCTGACTTCCCTTTGAAATGAATAAACTCCGAACTGGCAGAAACCTGTGGAAACCAGATACACCTATCTACCGTCTGTAGCAGTCTGGCCAGAAGAGATCTTCATGAAAGCATTGTGGGCAAAAAGCCATACCACTGATGTTTAAAGTGTACCTGTGACATGATGAGATCAACATATACACATATGGTACTAGCCCTAAGAAATTATATATGAAATGACTTTCTGATTTTCAGCACAGCAAGAGTTAAAAAGCTGTTATCTATGCAAGTTGTTATCTAAGCCACACAGTTCAGGACCATTTGGAATGATGTGTCTGCTGTTACCATGGCAGCAAGTCTCTGCTACGAGGAGATGGAAGGTAAACTGTTAAGGGGGCAGGATGTTAAATAGTTTGGCGCTGGCTCTATAATACAGCCAATGGGGGGAAAGGGAGCAAGTAAAATATGAATTTGCCATTTCAAAAAGACAATTGTTTGGAAAAACGATCTTACTCTTACTACTTTTGTACCTAGCAATAGGTACAAGAGTAACAGTATATTTTGTTTAAAGTTTGCAGTTCCAATCCAATTTAAAGGAGATGTTAACACTTGTAAAAGCATTTTCTTTTGACAGACTCAAAGCACTTGAGAGCTGCAACCTCTTGGTAGGCCAACGTGGTGGGTTGGAGAGTCTCGCCCAAGGACTCCTACTAAATAGGTACTGGCTTCAGATGCAATTTGAACCCTGGCCCCCATGTCAAAGGTGTTGTCCAGTGCTCTATACAGCTGCCCAAATTACCTTTTTTATTTTCCTCTGAGCACCTGCCTCACAGAGAATACCAAATCCTGAAGTGGATAAAATGGCAGTGCAGAGCAGAGAGATCCAGAAGATAGGTACACGGTACACACAATCAATCAAATTCCCTGCAACTGCCACAATACATATATATGAGCATGAAGTAAGCCAACAAGCTTATAGGTAGATAAACACATTAAAGAGAAACTGTAACCAAGAATTGAACTTCATACCAATCAGTAGCGGATTCCCCCTTTACCATGAGAAATCTTTTCCTCTTCACAAACGGATCATCAGGGAGCTCTATATGGCAGATAGTGTGGTGAAACCCCTCCCACAGTGTGATGTCAGGACCATGGTTCTGACATCATACTGTGGGAGCCTTGTTGCATTGTGGGAAATAACAGCTGTTTTCAACTGCCAAAAAAGGCAAGCAGCATCTTCTTCCACTGACATCTCTGCCAGCAGTACAAATGTCCCCATGTGATAAATGTCAAAATGTAAATCAGAGAGAGGAAAGCTTTTACAACGGGCAAACACTGACTAAATAATTTATAAATAATTATTGTAAGAATTAACCACTTTTTTTTATTACATTATTTTCACTGGAGTTCCTCTTTAAACCCAGAGTTAGAAGGAAAAAAAAGAATGTGTCCATTTACATTGTAGCCCATAGCAAGTTAGTGCTCTAGATGTACTGCAGATGGATGGATGTGTCATAGTTCACAGCTAGCCGGTACTGAGCTTTCCCTTCGATCCGTGCCAACTTCAATTAACATTGGAGATGTGCAGATTTTGTCTGTTTGGCACGCTGCCATCTGAGCCTGCTGCTACAGGAAGATGAAGTGTCACTACAGATGAATATCCACCGAGCAGGAACGTTTTTAAGCCAGTTTCAGTGACGAGTTTACAGAAATTTCAGTTGGAGTCATCTGGTGGCAAAAGTCATTGTTCTCATCTGTTGTACTACCGAGCAACTCCTCTCGCCATTATATCATTCACAACAAAGAGTGTTTGAAAATGAATCACAGCTCAGAGATTTCTGTGTCTAAATAAGTTATGAGGACAATGTGGATTCTTCTTCCTAGCATATGTGCCGGTCAACGGAACATCCAGCTGGCAAACACAAACTAGTCTCATGGTGGACATGAGATGTTTTTTCAACACAGTTAACTGAACAGAGATTACAAGAATTACAATGAAAAGAAAGGCAAAAATGAAAATATAAAGAGGTTTTTTTTTTTGGGGGGGGGGGGGGGGGGGGAGTTGTCACCCTAAACATAAAATCACAGAGACAAAGGGAGCCCAAATGGTGCAGTACTGTCTTACTCAATAGATGAAATAAGAAATAGCATATGGAGGGAACTCACAGAGGGAGGCGGCAAAATATGGCAACCAACCACTGTAGGAAGATGAAGATCAATAAACCCAACTTTACTCTGGGGTCCCTGTGTGCTGGAAACGGTTGCACCTTTTCAAGGAGAAAAGGGTCCTAGGGACCCGTAGACGGGGTCCAAGGGTATTCCCTACCCTGAGACGGGGGTGAGGGGGGTATTAGATGAACAAACAGGGTGAAAAGGCGCTCAAATGATAATAAAATGAATTAAAATCTATTAAATAATTAAGGTTTGAAGTGGCTTGCCTCAATGAAGACAATTTCATATATAAATGAATAATCTTTAATAGCACTGGCAACACGTTACGTGGGTCTCCACCCACTTCTTCAGGCCAAATCAAGTGCCACACTATGTTCAGAGCCAGGCTCTATTCCTGGCTCTGAACATAGCGTGGCACTTGATTTGGCCTGAAGAAGTGG